>NW_027507748.1:243660408-244260408 GCF_037356315.1 Lithobates pipiens | reverse complement strand
TGGATCTCACAGAGAATGTTGCTGATTTTTTAAGGTTTTTGACAAACTCATTTATGTGTTTTCTCCCCAATTCCAGATCCTAAAAGTTTGGAAGGATCTAAAACTAAAGCCAGTTGACTTGTGGATTGTTAAGAGACATTTATATATAAGGAAATGTTTGGAGACTCAATACAGCATCTATTTTATGTACAGTTTTGCAAAACTTGAAGGAAAAGTCACCCAAATCCACACCAGACACTGTAATATGACTAAATGAAAGAAATCTCTGTGTTTGATTTGTTTCCCTCTTGCGATAACAGTCTAGGGTACTTTTTTTGATTCAATTACTTTAATTGTAAGGGATACATATATTTGAAAAGTAGTTTAGCCATGTTGAAGTCATATTTGTCTTTTGTACCTTTTCCATTTTATGTAGAATTGTATGTGTTTACATATGCTGATAAGTCAGCATACCAGCAATTACGCTAGAAGGCTATTCTGGCCACAGGAGTGTACAGCCAGTACTCTGTAAATATGTCTTATCAATCATTTGTTTTTCACAGTGAAAAGTCATTTTGTAATGAAAAAAGCTGCTCAGCTATTATTTTCTCCACAATGGAGTTTTTGCCTCTTTGGCCAGGACTACCTCCACCTAAGCGTGTGGAGGTTCCAGGTTAAAGGTGATAGCAGGTATGGTTAGTGATCAAAATATTGATCAAAAGAGAGGAGACTGTAATGGAAATTTGTAGGTTCTGTATATAATTGTATTCTATATTATATGTATTGCACAATGCCCTCACTGTGCACACGGCACTAATAATGTTTTCAGTACATGTTTTGCATTCTTTCGAGTTCTGATTAGAATAAGCCTGCCTATGTAACGCCCCTTGTTACCATAAACGTACAATTGTAATATTAATGTGATACCTACGTAATCATGTGTATAAAAGCCTTCAAATGCGTCATAATAAAGGAGAACGGTTATTTGGAAAGATGCTGAGCGTATCTTTTGTGTCTGTTCCCTACTGCAGTAGTTATTAATTTGGAACCACTAATCAATATGAGGATAGGAGTTGCCTATCATCAAAATATCCATTTCACCTGTATTTGTCTATAAAGTTGGGCAGGAAATCAGGGACTGTGAATTGATCAACCATTTTATCTGCAAGACACAACACAAACCCTAATGTTAGTCTAAACTCTCCTAATCTTGTTCCAATATAGGCCTCAATCTATAAGCAGTATAGGCCACTAACCACTGATGTCCCAAGTTACAACTGTACCTTCGTTTGAATGATCAGCGCTAACGATCCTTCGGCCTACAGATCGTACATATGTCTGTTACATCGCCTGCATATTATGCTTTATATACACTGCGCATGCGTCAAACTCCACCCCTGTCCTTCTTTCTAGTGTATTCCCTGCCATTTCTCTTTCCAGGCAGTGCAGAGCACATGGTGGAGACACAGCATGGGTTAGGGTTAGGGGTAGGGTTAAGGGTTAGGGTTTAGGGTTAGGGTTTCCCCTAGAAGAACAAGGTTAGGACTCAGGGATTAGAATAGGGACCTCCCCAAAGGTTAAAGGTCAGAAGGTGTGTCCACAGAGGTCAAAGGTCAAGTGTCAGGCTGACCCACCCCCAGCAAAGTGTTCCGCCTACCCCAACTAAGTCAGGGCACGAAAAAGTCGGGGCTTGAACAAGTCGGGGTAAGTGCTTTCGTCAGAGTAGCAATGACGAAAACCCAGAGCAATTCAGTTCCAGATCCAGGAGGAGATGGGTCTCAAATATGTCATTTGAAGAGATGGTGGAGATGGGGACATCTTAAAGAGGATAGACTATGATGGGAAGCATGGACCTTAAGAAACCCTAATGTGAGAAAGGCCAAGATCATGGCTAAAGTTTTGAGAAATCTGCACATGAATTTTGGGGTACGACAATCCAAGGATTAATTGAGGAAATGCTGGTCAGACCTGAAATTGAGGGAGCAAGATCAGTATCAAAAGATCAGGAAAGTGTTGCAAAAATGTAAGTATTTGTCCGGTGTTCCTATTATTATTATAACTTTTGTGCTTGTCCATGTTGTCAGGGCTGGCTTAGCCCTTCCTTCTCTGGGCTGGCTGCTCAGTCGGCTAATTGTCAGCTCTCATCTCTCTCCACAGTAACCCAGCTGTTCCTGGTCCTACTCGTCTGACCTGCCTACTTAAAGCTGTCCAGCTCACTTCATCTCTGCCTTCGCCTTGGTCACATTACAAGAAACCATCTCCTGCTTTCCTGTTTAAAGACTGGCTTGCTGACATCCCTTTTGGCTCCTTATCCTGCTTGCTATTCTTCTACTTGGATCCCTGACTTCTGGCCTGGCTGATTACCTGATTTGGTTACTGAATTGGTAACTGAACTGTGGACTACTCGATTCGGTTACTGGACTCTGGCTATGCTTTGACTACACTTACCCCATTTACCTTTTTATTTTATATTAATAAACAAGTGTGATTTAATTGTACTACTGTCTCGGTCTGGTTCATGGTTTCTGACACATGCTTTCTTTACTGTTGTACAGTTTAAAATGCCATGTTTGAGGTTCATGGACACAGGAATCGTTCATATTAAACATTGTTCGTTTGACCACTAATGCATCGTTTTTGCCAGATGCAGGTTAACTTCATTTGCTCATGCTATTTGGATTAAAATAAGTTTATTACACGCATTGCCGACCAAATTTGATCTCTAGGCGTGCACAGTGTGGGGATGGCCAGGCGCTAATCGCCGGACGGCTGAGCCGTCTAGGTGACTGCTTTTCCTCCCTCCACTGTTGCATGCACCTGCGTGGCTCTGGTGACGGGACGTAGATGGTGCGTCTGCCCAGGCATCTCCCGTTGTCCCCTTTGGGGTTTCTTTCAATCATTAAGTTTACATCACACCCATTGCACTCACCGACTCTGGAGGTGTTCTTGGCGGTTGCGACCATCCATGCAGGCTACTGTGCTATCTGGGGGCTTCACATTGCGGTCTTTTTTTGGCGATCCTTGATGCCACCCAGATGGTGTGCGGATGCAAATATCTATTCCATGGTACCTGCTCCTGATGAGCGGCTATAGTGCCGTGAAACGCGTAGAGCCTTGCATTATTACCTTCTTTTTATTGCAATCATGGAATATCAAGTTTTTATATAATCTGAATTTTTGGTTAATTTACTTACTAGCTAAGGTCTCAAAACTACTCAATACATGTTTATTTATTTATTGAACTGTGATTTATACTGTACGAGGCATGTCGCCCCAAGTATTTTTTAGAGGCCTGTTGCCCAAAATACTTGCAAACAATGTATGATTTGTGAAATATAAATAAATTAAATTTTCTTAGTCACTTGACCAATCCATTAACTGCTGTGTGCTTCACTCAAAGACCCATCTCTCTCCTCTCCTTATAAAGTTTATTACATTGTTGTCTAGATGTGTTTCAAACTATAATGAAATGACAACTTTATTCAGTGTCAGGAAAGGACAATCAACAGCTGTTTACACAGCTGGACACAGGAGTACTAGTGTGGGACACCATAACAACCTTGCTATGGCGTCCCATGCAGGTGCTCCAGTGGATACTAGGGGTCTCTCCATGTGTCAAACTTGCACAAAACAGGTAAGTATTCCAGCTTTTGAAAGTGAAAAAAATCATGTCTTTAGCTTGGAACTCTGACAAAACAGACAATTGAACAACACTCCCAAGCAATGTTTCATATTACTATTTCTAGCCTAACATATCTGTCTGCGAATATACCTTTTTTTGTATTCACATAGGGTAGAAAAGAATTGGGAAATCTGAGGACACCAATAACACCACACCGAATGAAGAAAGGAACTCACCACACACCATGAAAATGTGGATGCAGAGGTTCAGGAAGTGCTGGGTCAAGTGGGAGAAATGGTGTTGACAACAGGTCAGTGTCTGAGACCACAGCTTCAGGTAATAGATGGATGCCTGCATATTTATAATACATGGTGTTTTTTTTTCATTTTTAGGTTATGTGGATATTGTGGAAGAAGAAACTCACTTCAGCAGTTTAAGTGCACAAATACTGATCAGTGAGATTATTGTGTGCAATTGTGATTTTGAAAAGATGATACAAAAAATCCATGATGTTCAAAAAAGACTGAGCAACATCATCAATATTTTAGGCAAAATCTAAACCCATTTTTTTTTTAAAGTTGTCATTATGTTGTATATGTTCTTACGGTTTTAAATGAATTGCAAAGCCAAATTTTGAAGATGTACACGGTGTGTTAACATGTGCTATTCTCCCAACATGTGATATCAATGTATGCATTTTGTGGGTGCAACCTCTTCTTCCAAACTAAAATAGGTCAGAGGAAGGGGTTGCACCCCCGAAACACATCCATTGATCCCTCATGATGGGAGCTAGCACATGTTGACACACCGGGGCTTATTTCAAAAAGTCAAAACCACTTTGCACTACAAGTGCAATGCAAGTGCACTTGTAGGGCAAAGTGGATTGTCCCTTATGAAATAATCCCCAGCATGTCAACATGTGCTAGCTCCCATCATGGGGGATCAATGGACATGTTTCAGGGGTGCAACCCCTTCCTCTCACCTACTTTAGTTTGGAGGAAGGGGTTGTACCCACAAAACGTGTACATTGATATCCCATGATAGGAGATAGCACATCTTGACACAATGTGTATTTTGTGGCTTTAGCAAAATTGACACAATTTAGGCATGGGATCATGAGGTAAATCCAAATTTTGAGTCCCAATTTGTGTGCATCTTCAAAATTTGGCTTTTAGAGAGGTGAGATCACCCCATCTGATGAAGGCAAGATCAACACAGTTTTGACATACTAATGTCTCATATGGCCTTCACTTTAGTAAAGTTGAACTTTGTAAGTTTCTGAGTTGGGGATGTGTATGTAATGTTTTTAAGAAACATGCATGTTTAGCCACAAAAAAGGCAAATTTATGTCAAACATACATGTTCTACACCTAGATGTTGGTTTGTTCCAAAACTGTTTATAATGCACATGTGAATGTGCTTGGAGTAAAATGTTTTATACTCAACAACGTGTGGCTTCTTATTTCAATGCTCAATACCAGTTTATTTTTTAAGTTGGTGTAATTACAGTGACAATGGGGGTTATTTAGTAAAGGCAAATCAACTTTTCACTACAAGTGCACTTGCAGTGCAAAGTGGATTTGCCTTTAGTAAATAACCCCCACTGTACTGTAAACTTTGCCAAAATCAGGCCATTTTAGGGACTGCAAACAATTAATGGAGTTGAAAAAGGATGATTATTTTTTATCATTAATGCATTACATTCATTAACAACAATAACATTATGTGTGTGTAGCAGACCTACAGCACAACATAATAGTTAGCTGAAGAAGAGATTGTCACTTCATGTATCAAATAAGTTACATTTGCACTATTGAAGAAAATGGCCAAAAATAAAAGCCCATTTGAGAACCTAGGAGATGGATAAGAAACACAAAAGTAATTCAAATAAAATATGAGTTGAGTTTTTACGAAAAAATGTGTTATACAGCTTCAAGATTTGCTTGTAAATCAATTTCCCCCTACCTAAGAAGTACCCAACATAGTTTTACTAGACTTCAGGAGCGCTTTGGGTGGGCAAGCCAGGACGGCCACTTTCGAGCACTGTCAGTGATGTAGGTTCTTGCGAAAAGTCGGCCTCAGTCGCAACTGAGGTCATACAGCTGGCTACATTCTTGCAAAGGTAATTGTGCAGAATACAGCAGCTCAACACATTGTGATTCAGTTTGTATTTGTCCATGCTGATGGCAGTAAGGAAAAGCCTGAACCGGCTGGCCATTGTGCGAAAGGCATTACCAACCACTCTTCTGCCACGGGCTAGGCGGTAATTAAAAACCCTCTGCTCTGGGGTCATAGTCCTCATGGGGAATGGCCTCATCATATGTTCCCCCAGAGCAAAGGCCTCATCTGCCACAAACATGAACTGGAGGCCCGCAGCATTATCCTCTGGAGGTGGCAACCCCAAGGTGCCATTTTGGAGATGCCAGTAAAGCTCCGTCTGGGCAATCAGTCCTCCATCAGACATACGACCATTCTTCCCCACTTCCAGGTATAGGAATTCATAATTGGCTTTCACCACCGCCAACATCACAATACTACTGAACCCCTTATAGTTAAAGTAGTATGACCCCGAGTTGGGTGGTGGGACGATCCTGACGTGCTTCCCATCGATCGCACCGCCACAATTGGGAAAGTCCCACTGGTGGTGGAATTGGGAAGCCAATTCTTCTGCCATTCCTGTGGGTTGGAAGGAAACTGTGGAGTCAAACAAGTAAAAAAAAAAATAGTACTTTTGCACATAACATTGCAAGCAGATTAGACACAAACATCCTTGGCCAACATAAGTATAACATTTATTAAAATTCGTATTTAAAGACAAAATTATAAGGTCAACTTATCAGATTCCTCACCCCCTCTGATGACCCATTGTAAAAATTTTATGGTGGTGGGTAGATGTTTTGGACAGGTAACCTGCACCACTTCATTGAGAGCTGAATGCATAAATAATGTGTGTTACTTTGGCCAGCCCCTCCTTACTGGACAGGTAAGAAGTGTCATAATCCAAAAATATGAATACACACTGTCCAAATTGAAGCACATTTTTACATTCTGCAATAACCTATCAAGATAATAGAACAACATTTTAAACAGTACCATTTGAAAGTATTCAGCTTTTACATGCTTTGGTGAATTCATCCATAAATATGAACACAAAAGAAGTAGGTATAGTGTGTATGGGTTTGGCAAAGTCAACAGTAGGGATGAGCTTGGTATTCAATACCGAACGTTATGGGCTGTTCGCAACAAATTTGTGTGGCGCTCACGGCCCACAATGCACTGTGCCATTGCAGTGCATTGCTGGCTCATAATTGGCCAAGCATGCACTGTGACCCAGCATGCTTGGCCAATCATAGCGCCGGCAGCGAGGAGAGCCATAATTGGCCAATTATAGCTCAGGGGGGTTTAGTACATGCCCCACACTATATAAGGCCGCCAGCGAGGCGGCCTTGTGTAGTGTGTTCCGGCATGCAGGGAAAGAAAGATAGGCAGGGACAGTGGGTCCTTTTCTCAGGCATCTGCAGGAGTTAAAGTGGGTGTTGTGTGCCTCCAGCACAGTATACATGTGTATCTACCCTTTATTGCTGGTGTTCTCTAAAACAGGCATCTGCAGAAGTTAAAGTGGGGGGTGTGTGCCTCCAGCACAATATACACTACCCAATTGCTGGTTTTCCCATCACCCTGCAGGCCATTACTATGTCTGGAAGGCCAAGAAGGAGAGGCAGACAGTCTCAAGCCAATAAAAGAGGGCAAGCAAGCTCTGTGTCCAGAGACAACAGTGATGTTCGTGGACGCGGTGGATCGTCATCAGCACGTGGCCATGGCACACGCTTGTCCTTATTTTCAGCAGCTGGACGTGTTGTGCCGCATCATGCTGAAGACTTGGTAGAGTGGATGACCAAGCCCTCCTCATCCTCATCTTCTCTCACCCAGGCTCAGGGTACTAGCAAAGCAGCTGCCAATGTGTCCTCTTCCCTCGTCTCAATGTCATCAGTCACTCCTTCCCTAGACCCACCATGTCCTCCTGAGGAGTCCCCGAACTGTTTGAGCACAGTGTTGAGTACCTGCTCCAGAAGGATGCCCAGCATTTTGAAGGCTCTGATGATGATACCAAGTTGGAGGAAGGCAGTAGCGTGAGCACAGAGAGAGGGGATGCTCAAGAAGGACAGCAATCTGGCAGTCATATTCCACCAGCTGCAGCATACTACCAGGTTTGCTCCAGTGATGAAGAGGGAGGGGATGATGAGGTCACTGACTCTACGTGGGTGCCTGATAGGAGAGAAGAGGAGGAGGTACATCTCCAACAAGGCAGGATGCCCTCCGGGGGCCAGCTTAGGGGCAGCACACCGACTGAATCACACCACAGGGCTCCGCCTGTGAAGGGCGCTGCCTCTGCGCGTTATTCCAAAAGTTCTTTGGTGTGGGCCTTTTTCGAGATGAGTGCATCAGATCGCACCACTGCTATTTGCAACATGTCTCAAGCATATCTCGCGTGGCCAAAACATCAGCCGCTTGGGCACTACATGCTAGACCAGACATATGTTGACTTGCCATGCAGCTCATTGGCAAGCGCACCTTAATGACCCACACCAAAGAACAAAGCGGACCTCTCCTTGCTCCTCATCAGCTGGCATCTCCAACCCCACTAGAGCTTCAGTCCTCTCTGAAACCTGCACTGAGAGGAATGAAGGTGTAGAATTAGGTGTGTCACAGCCATCTGCTAGCAGTACATCCACATCCAATTGTAGCACTCAAGTTTCCCTGCCCCAGCTGCTGAACCATCGAAAGAAGTTCACTCCCAGCCATCCACATGCCCTGCGGTTGAATGCTAGCTTGGTTAAATTGCTAGCACTTCAACTACTGCCTTTTCAGTTGGCAGACTCAGCCCCCTTCCGTGAGTTTGTGCAATGTGCAGTTCCTCCGTGGCAGTTCCCTAAACGCCACTTTTTCACACGGAAGGCGATTCCGGCTCTCTACCGGCATGTGGAAGGCAATGTCAATGCCTCGCTGGACAGGGCGGTCAGCGGTAAGGTGCATATTACCGTTGACTCATGGTCCAGCAGGCATGGACAGGGACGTTACTTATCTTTCTCAGCCCATTGGGTCACTCTTCTGGCAGCTGGGAAGGATGCAGGACAAGGTGAAGTAGTGTTGGAAGCTGTTTGGGGGACAGGAGCCACACTGGGGCAAATATTTTGTCAGGACTGCAGGGGCAGGCCGAGAGGTGTTTGACGCCATGCCAGCTTAAGACAGGAATGGTAGTTTGCAACAATGGCACCAACCTCCTCTCTGCCCTCCAACAGGGACAACTGACCCATGTGCCCTGTGTGACTCACGTCCTTAAGCTGGTGGTGCAGCAGTTCTTGGGCAGGTACCCGGGCTTACAGGATGTCCTGAGGCAGGCCAGGAAAGTCTGTGTGCATTTCCGCTGATCATTTAATGGCAGTGCTCGGCTGGCTGAGCTCCAAAAGCAGCTGAACCTGCCCAAGAACCGCCTTATATGTGACATTCCCACCAGGTGGAACTCAACGTTGGCCATGCTGCAGCGGCTGCACATGCAGCAGAGGGCCATCAATGAGTACCTGTGCGACTACGGCACCAGGACAGGGTCAGGGGAGCACGTTTTTTTTTTCACCACGCCAGTGGGACATGATCAGGGATGCATGAACTGTCCTGTCACCATTTGAAGAGGCCACGAGGATGGTGAGCAGTGACAGTGCATGCACCAGTGACACTGTACCTCTTGTCCACCTGTAGGAGCATACACTGCAAGGAATAATGGACATGGCACTTGAGGCAGAACAGAGGCAGGAAGAGGAGGAATTACTTGCCTCTCAAGGCCCCCTTTATACAGACAGTATTCCTACTGCCCCACCCATCACACAGGAAGAGGAGGAGGAGGAGGCTTGTGTCACTGTCCTGTTATATTGCCTTACTCCTCAATGATCCTGCTGATATCTTGGAAGAACATTTTTGGTTCTGGGTGATATCCAATTTTTCAGCCCCTGTTTAACAGGGGCATGTAATACATTTTTAAAGCAATGCTTTGCAACAGGGCTCATTCCTGCACTCCAACTGGAGTATCTGGGAGAGGTTGCAGTGTTGTGGCACCAGCGTCTAAGGCTCAATTTTTCAGCCCCTGTTTAACAGGGGCATGTAATTACAATTCTTGATATAATATTTCACAGCAGGGCCCGTTCCTGCGCCCACCGAGAGTAACTGTGAGGACTTAGTGTTGTGGCACCAGCACCACTACCACAACCACCAAAGGCCCAATTTTTCTACCACTGTTCAACAATGTCATGTAATTATAATTCTTGATATAATCGTTCACAGCAGGGCGCTCCAGCACCCACCAAGAGTCACTTTGAGGGCTTACAGTGTTGTGGCAACACCAACACCTTAGGCTCACATTTCTGCAGAGCATATAGGGCAGGCCCTTACTTTCAAACATCCAACTTGCAAACGGTAGGAGACAACAGGAAGTGAGATGAAAAAAGACGGACGGCCAAAAAAAAATTATACAGGGGTGATAACCCTTCCCTATGTTTTCCAAAAAGCTTAAAAATACATTTTTAAAGTGTAGCTCCAGTCAAAAAATCTATCAGTTCAAAATTCTACTTAACACAAAAAACCTACACAATCTCTGTCTTGTTTGCACTGCCTGAATATTGCTGTTCTGAGTATATAGGGCCTGGGGGCCCCACGCCTTTTCTTTTTTTTATTTGGGTACGGGGTTCCCCTTAATATCCGTACAAGACCAAAAGGGGCTGGTAATGGGCAGGGGGGGCTACCCATGCCATTTTTCTCAATGATTTTCATCTGTATTGCCGGAACCAGATATTACATTAAAACTGCAAGCGGTTTTAAATGACTTTTTTTCCTGTTAAACGTATTTTGTGCAGGGGCTGTTCTAAACAAGGGAAACACGTGGCACTTCACAGGCATACTATAGACACCCCCCAGGTACGATATTAAAAGGAATATTTCACTTTTTTTTAACTTGAATCGTCATTAAAATCAGTGCTCCTGAAAAAACATCTGTTTTAAAAAAAAAATAGGGTTTGGGGACTGACTCCTGGGGCAGGAGTCAGTCCCCAAACCCTTTTAAGGACAATATCTTGCATATTAGCCATTAAAATTGGCACTTTTTATTTTGAGCGTTCAAGTCCCATAGACTTCAATGGAGTTCTAAAGTTCTAAATTTTCGGTACGTTCGAAAGTTCTGGTGCGAACCGAACCGGGGAGTATTCGGCTCATCCCTAGTCAGCAGAAAAGCTATTGGTATCGGTTGACATAGCGGTAGGGGGAGGAGTTATTATGGTTATGCAGTGATGTGTGTCTGTCAGCTTACCTTCTCCATGTGTTTAAGAGGCCAGCCACTTCCACCTGGTGGTTTTTATAACCTCTCATCTAAGCATGGCTCCACCCCAGGTCCTATCAGGGAACCCTACATTAACCTGTGGACTGCAAGCCAGTGGTGCTGATCAACCATTGTGTATTCACTGTGTGTTTGGCTTCCCGTTTCCTGCCTGCCGTGTGCTCAACGTTTGTCTCTGTTACCGACTTTGGTGTGTTCGACGATTCCTGTCTGCTTGTGACCTTGACCTTTTGGCTGTTCCCCGACCATCCCTGTCTGCCTGTGACCCTGAACCTTTGGCATATACTCTGTTGTTTCTGTCTGCTAGTTGCCCTGACCTCTGCCTTATCCCTTATAGTCTACCGTGAGCGTGAGTTGTGAGACCCTGGGGGCTGCGACCTGGAGCCAGACTGCAGCGAAGTCCATCCTCGCCACTGGAGGGTCTGGTGAACACCTGCTGGCTCTTAGCCCTTGTACACACAGTCGGACATTCCGACCACAAAATCTGTTGGATTTTTTCAGACGGATTTTGTCCGAAACTGGTGTTGCATACACATGGTCGGACAAAGTTGTCAGAAAATCCAATTGTTTAGAACGTGATGCCGTTCGTTCATTATGACGGGACTACGTTCAGGTTAGTAGTCAATAGCTTTGGTCTCGTAATTTGATCTGAGCATGCGTGGCACTTTGATCAGAATTCTCTACAAACGACCCGACAAAGTCCGATTGGATCATGTTGTCGGAAATTTTTATATCCAGCTCTCAAACTTTGTTGGTCGGACATTCTGATGGAAAAAGTCAGATGGAGCCCACACACGGTCGGATTATCTGACAACACGGTCCGATCAGAAATTTTCTGTCAGAATTTCCGACCGTGTGTACAAGGGCTTAGACTCCGCACCCTGGGGAATCTATGCTCTAGCTCCCACTAAGATCTGTGTTAGTGATCCAGTGGACCTGCATCCTGAATCTCCCTGGGTACAATCTGCAGCAGTCAGTCCTAAGGTCCACTACCTTATCAGTGCACTTCCGACTCCTAAGGAGTGCATCTGTCACCGGGTCTCAGGTGACCTGACAGGAGGGAGGGTTCCAAAGGAGTTTGGGCCCCCCAAAAAAAGCCTCTTGCACTCTGCCTGAATTTAAGTACAACAATAACATTTGTACACATTTTAGGGGGCTTTTAGGGTAAGTACTACAATGGAGCTGACAAAATACATTGTTAAGTTACTAGGCTAGGTGTGTATGGGCCCAGAATAGCATGCTGGGTAGGATAGTGAAGGCAAATATGCACTAAGGACAAAAAAGAGCATTAAAAGTTTACAGCATGCATGAGGACAAAGAGGACATAGTAACATAGTTACATAGCTAGTCAGCTTGAAAAAGACACAAGTCCATCCAGTTCAACCTTAAAAACAATAAAATAAAAAATATCGTACAATCCAATATACCCAATTTTATACCCACAGTTGATCCAGAGGAAGGCAAAAAACCCCAGCAGAGCATGCTCCAATTTGTAACGGCAGGGGAAAAAAATTCCGTCCTGATCCCCCAAGAGGCAATCGGATTTTCCCTGGATCAACTTTACCTATAAATTTTAGTACCCGGGCCAGAACCACCACTGGCGGGAGTCTATTCCACATTTTCACAGCTCTTACTGTGAAAAAACCTTTCCATATTTGAAGATGAAATCTCTTTTCCTCTAGACGTAAAGTGTGCCCCCATGTCCTCTGGGTTGACCGTAAAGAGAATAACTCAACACAAAGTTCACTATATGGACCCCTTATATTTTTGAACATGTTGATCATATCCCCCCTTATTCTCCTCTTCTGAAGAGAGAATTCAGTTCCTCTAATCTTTCCTCATAGCTGAGCTCCTCCATGCCTCTGATCAGTTTGGTTGCCCTTCTCTGCACTTTCTCCAGTTCTCCGATATCCTTTTTGAGAACTGGTGCCCAAAACTGGACTGCATATTCCAGGAGAGGTCTTACTAATGATTTGAACAGGGACAAAATATATCTCTCTTTCTGGAGTCCATACCTCTCTTAATACAAGAAAGGACTTTGCTCGCTTTGGAAACCGCAGCTTGGCATTGCATGTTATTATTGAGCTTATGATCTACCAAAATCCCCAGATCCTTCTCCACCATGGAGTCCCCCAGTTGTGCTCCTCCTAGCATGTATAATGCATGCATATTCTTAGCCCCCAAGTGCATAACTTTACATTTCTCAACATTAAACCACATCTACCACATAGTCGCCCAATTAGACAGTGCATTGAGGTTGGCTTGTAAATTGGAGACATCCTGTACGGACGTTATTCCACTGCATAGCTTGGTGTCATCTGCAAAGACAGAAATGTTACTTTTCATGCCAGACCCAATATCATTTATAAAGATATTAAAAAGTAAGGGTCCCAGCACTGAACCTTGGGGTACACCACTGATAACCTTAGACCATTCAGAGTAAGAATCATTAACCACTACGCTCTGAATTCTGTATTTTTGCCAGTTTTCTATCCATTTACAAACCGATATTTCCAGGCCTGCAGACATTACCTTACATTCACAGCATATTACAAACATGGTAATTATGGAATTAAGAAATTAATACAATACATTAGCAAACATTAAATACATAGAATGTGACGTTAAAGGATAAAATTTACCTTAATATAGTCCTTCTGTAGGACCTGAATGATGGCAGAATAGGTCTCTGGAAGAATGATTCCCAGAGCCTGGGGGGAGATTCCAGTCATGAACTTCAGGTCCTGGAGACTTCTCCCCATCGCCAAGTACCACAGGGTGGCAACGAGCCTTTGCTTGGGAGAGATGGCTTGCCGTATGCAGGTGTCCTGCTTCGTAATATAAGGGGACAGCAAAGCCAACAGACGGTGAAAGACTGGGTCCATCATCCGGAGATAGTTCCTGAAATCATTAGGGTTATTCTCCTGTAAACCCTCTGCAAAGGCATATGACAGAATTGGTCACGATTAAGTAACCAATTCTTGGTACAAGAACTCCTCCTCCCCGTTCATGGACTGGACTTGGGTCAAAGCACTAACTCCAACACTAAGCCCAACAACGGCACAAGCTCTCTGACGAGAACGCAACTGCAACATGGCTAGTAAACGAACGACTGTTCAGAAAGAACTGACAGAAAACACTGAAAATCAGAAAGGACCTGACGAGAATGACCTGAAAATCAGCAATGACCAGACAAGCACGCACTGAAAATCAGAAGCAAACTATAAATAGAATGCACTGAAAGACAAATGACCTGACAAGCACGCACTGAAGAACAAATATAAACCGACAAGCACAATCTGAAAAGCAGAAACAAACTAAAAAGCACGAGGCTGAAAAGCGCGAATCGTCACTCACCAAACTTCTACTAACACAAGATAAACACAAGATTAGCAGAAGGAGCCCAAAGGGTGGCGCACGGCTATTGAACTTCCTTTTTATTGGCACATCGTACGTCTTGTACGTCACTACGTTTGTAATTGTTGGCCAACATTTGTGTGACCATGTGAATGCAAGACAAGTTGGAGCCAACACCCTTCGAACATTTTTTTTTAGTTAGAGATAGGTTCTATTGGCCCGATATGAGAAGTGAGCTATTCCTGTTCCTGTTTACCTTGAATGCAGAGGAAAACTCTCCCAGTTGGAGCTGCTCCTATGGGACCTCTGCAGAGTCAGGGCCCTATGTGTATTGACTTCCTGTGTTTGGAACCAGATACAGGTGTAAGAAGTAGTAATATTTTGGTGATGACTGACCATTTCACTCGGTATGCCCAGGCTTACCCTACCAAAGATCAACAAGCTTGTACTGTGGCAAAGGTCCTTGTAGAAAAGTTCTTCATCTACTATGGGTTACCTGTCATTATTCATATTCTGATAAAAGAAGAGATTTTGAAAGTCGGCTCATACAACAGTTGTGCAAATTGTTGGGCATCAAAAAGTCCCGCACTACACCGTATCGTTCACAGGGAGATCACCAATCTCAAATGTTCAATAGAACCTTGTTGAACATGTTGGGAACCCACTGAAAAGAAACAACATTGGGGAAACCATATTGCCACAGTCGTACATGCGTACAAGAGTACAGTGAGTGATGTTACTGTATATTCACCATATAGACTTATGTTTGGGAGAGAAGCTTGAATTCCGATTGATCTGGTTTTTGGAACATCTGCTGATGACACTTCTTTAACTTCCCATAAGGGGCATGTACAAGGGTTACGGAAGAATCTTAAACACGCTTATGAGAAAGCTATGGAACATACTGCCACCCCAGAATTAAGAAACAAGAAGAATATCAATCTCAAGGTAAAAGTGCAAGATTTACAGCCAGGGAACGAGTGCTGTTAAAGATTTTGGGTGTGCCGGGAAAACATAAATTGGCTGACTGCTGGAGGCCTTAACCATATGCCATCTGTAAGCAGCTTCCAGGATTACCAGTTTATCAAATCAAACCTGAGAGGAAATTAGGATTAAGATGTGGCATCTCAATCTGCTTCCTTTATTAGATGCTGTTCGAGTGCCCCCTGTCTCTTCTACACCACCTTTGGAACCGAGTCCTCCCAGAACTCATTCTTGTCAAAGGCATACTGGTCATCCTGTAGTGCCAGTACAAGAGGAGAGGATGAAGATATAGTACCTTGCTGTTTGTGGCCCCCGGCTGTAGATACTGAAGCAGAAGTCAGCAATTGGACCAGAAGAGGAACATCAACAAAAGAGGTGGAAAAATCCCAAAAGTCACCTGGTCAGGAAATGGATGCTTCATTATCACCTAGAAGAATTGATATTTCTTAAAATTGGATATACTGGACCAATTTTGAATTCATCTAAAGGAGACTTGATTAGTTTCACTGGTGAATGTTTGCCTGTAATGGAATCCATAAGCCACACAGATAAGAAAACATCATTGCTAGATAAGGAGAACCATGAGAGTAAGACCCCTTTTATACTGGGGCACTTTTCAGGAGTTTTCCTGCTAAAAATAGCACCTGTAAAGCACCTCACATGCCTCCCCAGTGTAAAAGCTCATGTACTTTCACACTGGAGCAGTGCGCTTGCAGGATGGGAAAAAAAAGTCCTGCAAGAAGCTACTTTGGGGCAGTGTAGGAGCGCTGTATCAATGGGAAAGCCAAAGCGCTTTCAAAGCCTTCAGCAGCCGTGCATTTCAGGAGATTTTAACCCTTTCTTCAGCTGCTAGCGGGGGTTAAAAGTGGCCCACTAGCGGCTGAAAAGCACCAGTATAACAATGGTAAAGCGGCACTAAAATACGGCCCCCGCCCCAGTGTGAAAGTAGCCTAATGGATTGAACTCTAATGCTATTGATGAGACTGGTTTTACCATCCTTAAATCGGGGCCCATCTTTATTGATGGAGACTCAGGCGGCGTACACACGGGCGGACTGTCTGCCCAAACTAAGTTCGTCAAACAGTCCGCTCAAACTTTTGAATGAACGAACTTGTCCACACACGGCACTTTTTGAGCGGACTAATACGGCAAACTAAGTTCGTCGTACTAAGTCCGCGCAACTTTTGAAATGAACGGACTCGCCCACACACGCGGAGGACAGTCCGCTCATTTCCAGCGCGTGTCAAGGTAGGCGGTGCCCGCGACGGAGACGTCGCGGGCTCCACCGCCTGGAATGTACTTAAAGGGGAACCCCGACGCCAAAAAAAAATCGGCGTGGGGTCCCCCCAAGTCCACAACAGACCCTTGTCCGAGCACGCTACCCGGCCGGCCAGGAAAGGGGGGCGAGCGAGCGCGCCCCCCCTCCTGAGCCGTACCAGGCCGCGTGCCCTCAACATGGGGGGTGCCTTGGGGAAGGGGGGGCCGCGCGGCCCCCCCACCCCAAAGCACCTTGTCCCCATGTTGATGAGGACAAGGGCCTCTTCCCGACAACCCTGGCCGTTGGTTGTCGGGGTCTGCGGGCGGGGGGCTTATCGGAATCCGGGAGCCCCCTTTAATAAGGGGGCCCCCGGATACCGGCCCCCCACCCTATGTGAATGAGTATGGGGTACAATGTACCCCTACCCATTCACCTGTAAAATAAAAGTACCCAAAAAAAAACACAACGAGATAAAATATTTTATTGCACAGCTCCGGGGGTCTTCCGTCTTCGGGGGTCTTCTCGCCGGACTCCTCCGCTATCTTCTTGTAGCTCTTTTGCTAGCGGAGGAGTCCGGCTTTCTTCCTCCCCGCCGCCGGCCTCTTCTCCCGACTTCGGGGGTCTTGTCCCCCTCTTCGGTTCTTCTGCCGGGCCACCGCGCCTTCTTATAGCTCTTTTAGAGGCGGTGGCCCGGTCTTCTGTCGCCGCTGTCGCCGCCGTCACCGCCTTCCGTTCTTCTTCTTCTTCTTCTCCTGGAGATGTTGACACGACGCTCTCTCCGGCCGGAATGCCAGAGCCGCGCTGTGCGGCCACTTATATAGTGACAATGGGGCGGTGTCACATGGTATATGTCACATGGGTTGGTCACATGGGTTGATGTCACATGGGGACTATGACATCGTAAGGGGGCGGGGTCACCATGTGACCAACCCATGTGACATATACCATGTGACACCGCCCCATTGTCACTATATAAGTGGCCGCACAGCGCGGCTCTGGCATTCCGGCCGGAGAGAGGGTCGTGTCAACATCTCCTGGAGAAGAAGAAGAAGAAGAAGAAGAAGAAGAAGAAGAACGGAAGGCGGCGACGGAGGCGACAGCGGCGACAGCGGTGACAGAAGACCGGGCCACCGCCTCTAAAAGAGCTATGAGAAGGCGCGGTGGCCCGGCAGAAGAACCGAAGAGGGGGACAAGACCCCCGAAGTCGGGAGAAGAGGCCGGCGGCGGGGAGGAAGAAAGCCGGACTCCTCCGCTAGCAAAAGAGCTGCAAGAAGATAGCGGAGGAGTCCGGCGAGAAGACCCCCGAAGACGGAAGACCCCCGGAGCTGTGCAATAAAATATTTTATCTCGTGTGTTGTGTTTTTTTTTTGGGTACTTTTATTTTACAGGTGAATGGGTAGGGGTACATTGTACCCCATACTCATTCACATAGGGTGGGGGGCCGGTATCCGGGGGCCCCCTTATTAAAGGGGGCTCCCGGATTCCGATAAGCCCCCCACCCACAGACCCCGACAACCAACGGCCAGGGTTGTCGGGAAGAGGCCCTTGTCCTCATCAACATGGGGACAATGTGCTTTGGGGTGGGGGGGCCGCGCGGCCCCCCCTTCCCCAAGGCACCCCCCATGTTGAGGGCACGCGGCCTGGTACGGCTCAGGAGGGGGGGCGCGCTCGCTCGCCCCCCTTTCCTGGCCGGCCGGGTAGCGTGCTCGGACAAGGGTCTGTTGTGGACTTTGGGGGGACCCCCACGCCGATTTTTTTCGGCGTTGGGGTTCCCCTTTAAGTCCATACCAGGCGGCGGGGCCCGCAAAGTCTCCTTCGCGGGCCCCGCCTACCTGGAGACGCGCTCTAAATGAGCGGACTTTTCTCCGGGCGGGAACAGTTCGCTCATTTCGAAAGTACAGCGGACTGGCCCACACATGGGCGGACTGTCAGCTCAAACCAAGTTTCAGCGGACAGTTTTACGGAAATTCCGTAAGACTTTGTTCGTCAGACAGTCCGCTGAAACTGTCCGCTGAAGCCCACACACGAGCGGACTGTCCGCTGAAACACTGTTCAGCGGACAAAGTTGGGTGAACAGTCCGCCCGTGTGTACGCGGCCTCAGTGTCAGGGAAATGGCAATAACAGGCGCTATCAGAGCTTCCTCACACATAAGAATGGCAGTTTGGCGCATGCGCAAAAAGGACAGAATGGCGCGGGCATGTGAGCGGTGGCGTGTGCATAGTGGGACAAACTGATTCCCCTGCTGGCCTATAAAAGGCTTCCCATATCCTCTATAAATTGCTGGATTGTCTTCAGCTCTCCCCTGTTCCTGAACCTGCATCTTGCTTCCTAGTAATTCCTGTTGTGACCTGGCTTGCTCTCTGACTTGCTCTGATCTGTTCTTCTGGCATCAACCCCCAGCTCGGCTTACGGACTTGCTTCTGCCTAGACCTGCCTGTTCACCAATGTATGACCTCCGGCCTGGCTCATGAACTTGCTACTGTCTACACCTGCATGATCACCAGTGTTTGACCCCCAGTTTGGCTCTCAGACTTTGCTATCACTTATCTGCTTTATTACCTTTACGTGACCCCCAGCTTGACTCACTACCCTCTTGCAGCAGCTACCAGCCTGATCATCTGTGTTTGACCCTCGTTCGGGTCTTAACTGAGTGTCTTGTATACACAGTCATCAGTACACAGTTACAGCCTACAAAGGAATTGCTCGGATACCTTTGCTGCAACCTCAAGCAGTCTCAAACTGATTGTCTGCTCAAGCCCTACACACCCTGCTGGCAACCCATGCTTCTTATATCACCTTCAGGTGCAAGGGGAGCCTCTCTCTGCATCTTGGCCTCGGATAAGGTATATGACAGTACAATACAGCCATGTCAGAGGCTGACAGAGCTGGTTCCCCACTCAAGACCTTGTGCCAGCAGGTCATTGCTCTTACTCAACAGTACAGAGACTTCAAGAGGGCTATTTCCAACTGGAAGGTCCTCTGCAGCATCTGACAGTGTGTCCAATTTCTGCAGACTCAGGCCCATCTAAGAATGCGGCATCAGCCCCTTCTTCACAAGACCGGGTCAGCTCAACTCCTACAGTAATGATGTCACCTCCTAAAACCAACAGTTCCTACACCTGAACATTTCCTGGATGATCAACAGAAATTCAGGGCTTTCAAGAACACTTTCTTGCTGTACCCAGCCCTCCAGCCCAGAACCTTCTCTGTAGAGACTGTGAAAGTGGGGTTCCTTATTTCCTTGCTATCTGAGGAACCCCAAGCATGGGCCCATAACTTACTATAACAAAAGAATCCTGTATTGAACTCTGTAGATACTTTTTTTCAAAGCAATGGCACAACTCTACGACGACCCACAGTGCTCAGCTATCACTAAAGCCACCCTGCATACTCTGTTGCAAGAGAAGCGCCCAGTAGATTATACAGTTGACTTTCGAAAATTGTCTGCTCAGTTGAAACACCCACTACTCTAGAAGGCCTAAGTCAACTTACCATAAAGGTTAACAGATGCATTCGGGAGTGGCGGTCCTAACGTTTTCAAACCTCCCAGCCTACTTGGATGTTACCCAAGATTCCACCAGTTCCTTCTTCTCTACCTGGTCCTTCATCTACTACCGCCTCTGAAGGCAAACCTATGCAACCGGGTCTGGTCCTTTCCCCAGTTATTCCTGATGAAAAACAATGCCATCAGCAGGCCAATCTTTGTCTATACTGCAGAGGAGCCGGCCACTTTCTACACAACTGTCCTGTGAGGCCCGGTAAATTGTACCAACAACACCCCATGAACTTTTATGTTGCCGGTCCTTCCCTGCCTCAGCTTGCCCTCCCTGTCTCCCTACAGGTGGTGGAAGAGGAAGTGCGATTCTTGGCCATCGTTAATTCAGGGGCATGCAGCTGCTTCTTGGACTTTTCCCTGGCTAAAAGACTCTGTATTCCTTTTCAGGACAAGAAGCAAAGCCATCAAGTACATTTGGCCAATGGTTCCTTACCCTGCTCCGGACACGTTACTCAAGAAACCAGACCCATCCTCACCATTACAGACTCTGACCACAAAGAGTAAATCTGTTTTGATGTCATATGCTCACCCATGTTCCACATCATTCTAGGACTTCCATGGCTACAGGCCCATAACCCACAAATAAATTGGATCAAGAAAGAAATATCCTTTTTTTCTATTGCTTACAGCTTTGCTTTGTTCCAGTTCCCAGTAACTCAGCCAACCGTTTGACTCTTTAGATAAGAAAAAAGCAGACAATCTTCCACTTAATAGCCTTATGACTGTCCAAATGAATTGCTACTAGAGACTGAGATTCCTTTCATTACATCAATGAAAACCTTGAAAAAAGGATTCATCCACCCTTCCTCTTCCCCAGATGGAGCCAGTATATTTTTTGTTATGAAGAAAGATAGTACCGTAAGACCTTGTGTGGACTATAGAGATCTCAACAAGATTACCATAAAGAATCGTTACCCACTCCTTCTCATCTCTGAACTATTTCAAAGATTCCAAAGAGCTTGGATATTCACTAAGCTAGATCTGCGAGGAGCTTATAACCGTATTTGATCCGTGAGGGAGATAAATGGAAGACGTCAAGGCAGAAAAGTGTGATTTTGAGAAAAGTTATTTAGTTCCTGGGACTTGTTAACTCCACTGAAGGAACCGCAATGGACCCACAAAAAGTAAAAGCAATTCTCGAATGGCCAGGCCCTTTCAACAAAAAGTGTGTCCAGCAATTTGTGGCCTTTGCTAATTTTTTTGCTCATTCAACCCAACCTGAAAACGGCAAGCAGACAAGCTTTCAGCCGGTGTACTGAACTGAAGGTGTCTTCTCTGAGAAATCAAGATGGGTTACTATGGTTCCAGGACAACATTTTTATCCCTCAACAAGTTAGACAGTTCATGACCACAAGCTTGCCGGACATTTTGGGATACAGAAGACTTCTGACCCTATTCAGCACTCTTTTTGGTGGCCCAGTTGGAAGCAAAGTTGCAAAAACAATGTCAGTCCCCGTACCACTTGCCAACGCAACCAGGGGTCAAATACCAAGTCTTTGTGTTTATTAAGGCCCTTACCTATTCCAGAACAGCCCTGGAGAAAGATCTCTATGGACTTTTTTGTAGACTTGCCCCCTTCTGAATGGTTCACTACCATCTTGGTGGTGGTAGACCATCTTTTAAAAATGGCACATTTTTTGCCTATGGTTGGCATACCCCTCTGCTTTGGATACAGCAAATATATTCACCAAGGTAATCATTAGTAGAGATGGCCTTGCGGTTCGCCCAGTGGTCAGTTTGCGGCAAATTTTGCTCGTTCGCGATTCGCCAAACCGGCAGACTTCTGGCGCTGTTCGCAGTGGCCATATTTATTTCCAATGTGAAGAACTTTAACCCATGATGACACATCCATCATGAGGTACAGGACAGCCAATTGAGACATTTCAGCACATGGACAATTGGACATTCCCCCTACCTTATAAATGGACCTGATCTGGCAGCCATTTTACATTCTGTCTTTTGTCAGTGTAGGGAGAGGTTGCTGTGTGGAGCAGGGACAGACTATAGTGACACAAATCGCTAGCTATTAGGTCCACAAAAGTCCTTTTAAGGACTGGTATAGGTGTAGTACAGTATATAGGGTTCTGGTGCACTGCTGCTGACTGCTGTGCTGCTGATTGCTGAGTGTACTGCTGACCGATTCTGCAGCTGTCTTTTGTCAGTGTAGGGACAGGACGGTGTCTGGAGCAGGTACAGTCAGTTTAATCACTAGCTATTACTATTAGGTCCACAAAGGTCCTTTTAAGGACTGGTATAGGTGTACAGTATATAGGGTTGTACACATATAATATACTTTCTTTCAAATATACAAAGTAGATTATGGTGCACTGCTGACTGCTGTGCTGCTGATTGCTGCCCGATTCTGCAGCTGTCTTTTATCAGTGTAGGGACTGAGGGACAGTTTGGTGTTCTGAGCAGGGACAGTCTGCAAATCACGTGCTACTAGGTCCACAAAGGTCCTTTTATAGGTGTACAGTATATAGGTTGGTACACGTATAATATACTTTCTTTCAAATATACAAAGTATATTATACTTGACTGCTGTGCTGCTGAGATGATTGCTGCCCGATTCTGCAGCTGTCATTTATGAGTGTAGGGACTGAGGGACAATTTGGTGTTCTGAGCAGGGAGAGTCTCCAAATCACTAACTACTAGGTCCACCAGGGTCCTTTTAATATACTTTCTTTCCAATATAGAAAACATATTATAGTGTACTGCATGCAGTGCTGCTGACCGATTCTGCAGCTGTTTCTGTTTCTGTAGGGAGGGACAGTTTGGTTTTTGAAGCCGGGACAGTCTGCAATTCACTAGCTACTAGCTAGCTACTAATAGGTCCACAAAGGTCCTTTTAAGGACTGGTATAGGTGTACTATTTGGTGTGCAGTATATAGTGGTGTAATACATGTATAAAATACTTGCACATATAGAAAGCATAGTATAGTGCATTTCCACTGTGCAGCATTGTGACTGCTGAGCGGTTCAACAGCGATACTACAAAGAGTGACAAACGCAATAAAAAAAAAAGTATTATAACTGGTGTGATAGACCAGTGGCCCCCAAAAACGACAGATTGAAGCAGGGTGTTATATACCTTCTTCCACATACATACTGCACTTCTCTAGAGACTTTTGTCACAGGGCAATTTAAAAAATGACAGGCAGAGTAAGAGGCAGGCCCTTCCGCAGGGGTGGTAGGGGTAGAGCAGGAGCAACAGACTTGAGCCAAAGTGGCAAATTGCAGAAGGTACGTGCGATTACGTCAAAGGATGCACCAGAATTGGTTGAGTGGCTCACTCAGCCTTACTCTTCTGCACCCTCCTCATCCTCTCGATCTGCAACCTCTTCTTCACTCTCTGCTGTGTGCACCCCCAAAGACACTACCACCACCACCATATACCTTCCGCTTGAGTCACAGAAATTATTTTCTGATCCATCACAAGACATTACCGATGCGCAGCCACTCTTGGCATTGGATCAGGAAGAGGAGGTAGCAACAACCGCCACTCAGCAGTCTGACGACAGTACCCAGATCAGAAAAAGGGGGGGGGGGGACAAGGGGAACAAGGGGGACATTGGGACTTTACATGAAGTATGTGGTAGCAAGAGAGTACAAGGCAAACTAATAGGAATTTTATTAATCGTTGCAATTGGATTTACAAGAAATAAATACAATGATAGACAAAGTAATAAACAATACATGATAATGGTAATAGTGATAATAATCGTACAGCATGATAATAACATGAATATCACAAAGTATCATAATAAAACTCCAAAGTTCACCGCAGCAGGATTGAATAAAAGCATATGTAGCATAATGCCTGCAGGACCAAGGTCTTTTTGCATAAATTAGGGTAATGTATAGTAACGTCAGAATCTGAATGTATTCAAAAGAAGCACGGCATATGATAGCTCTACGTGCGTTTCGTGGCCTTTATACCACTCATCAGGAACAGAGCACGTGTTCAATCTATAATAACGAGTAATATGATATTCAGAAGTAAGGTAAATGAAAAATAAAAATAATAATAAAAAAACGCATGAAAAAGGGTGGGGTAAACAAGTCACCCACACCTAATACATGCTTACTCACTTAGGTGAGTGCACTGATGGTCTAGTAGGTGGGTGCCGCAAGCCGTCCGATATACACCCCCAACCGGGAGCCGTGGTGGGTAACTCAATGTAGGTAGCCACAAAAGGCCGCAGCACAAGCAGGCATAGAGTCACCATGAGGCACTTCTATAGAAAGTGAAAAATTAGAACGATTAGGAGATTTGCAAGATGTGAAGAGAGTGAAGGATTAAGATAGATAATAAGGGGAGCTGAATGTTAAGAAGAAAAGGAAAATATAAAAGTGAGGGCTCACCGAGCAAAAAAGTGAGGGGACCAAACATAGCGCTGTTAGCGATAGGAATGCAGTGAAGGCGTGAGAGATTAAATTAAAAGGCTGCATGTGATCTGGTGTATAAAAAGCCTCGAGTAACCACACCCCCAGAGAGCTGTCCCCATGAGTACCACCACAAGTCGTCCCACCACCGTCACGCCGCATGGCCAATGTCCCCCTTGTTCCTCCCCTTTTTTTGAATACAATAGGGATTGAAACGCATGACCTTAGCAGGCCATAGTTTCATTTAAAGTCCCGTGGGATGGAAGCACATGACCTTACCAGGCCACAGCTTCGTTAAAAGTCCCAATTAATGTCCATTATGCATCAGTACCCAGATCAGCCCAAGGAGGAGGTTGGTCCCCGGTGTTGCTGCCTACTCCGAGATCTCTAATTAAAGCGGTGGGGAAGGTGACGTCGATGATGATGTGTCTAGTGATGTCACGTGGGTGCCCACAAGAGAGGAAGAGGAGGGGAGTTCAGAGGGAGATATGGACCAGCAGATAGGGAGGAGAACCCTCTTGCCCAACGGTTGATGGCTGGCTTGTCAGAACTGATAGCCCGCCAACTACTGCCATATAAACTGGTGGGCTCGGAGGCCTTTCGAAAATTTGTGGCCATTGGAACACCACAATGGAAGGTCCCAGGAAGGAAGTATTTCTCACAGAAGGGCATCCCAGAGCTATATGGCCATGTTCAGCGGCAAGTGAATGTATCTGTGGCACACAGTGTCGGTGCCAAGATACATCTGATCACAGACACGTGGTCTAGCAAATATGGGCATTGAAGGTATATAACTTTTACTGCCCACTGGGTGAACCTTCTGACGGCTGTCAGGCATGTAACTCGTGGCACCCGTGTAGATTTGGTTTTACCGCCACGGATTGCATGCAGGCCTAGCTCTTCTCCTCCTCCTACCTCTCCTCCTCAGCTGACTCCTCCTTTACCGCTGCGCCGCCCAAGCTCCACAGAACCTATTCGACATGCTAGGTGAGACGTTGCCATGCTGTGCTGCGTCTGTTGTACCTGGAGGCCAAGAGCCACACTGGCCTTGCACTTCTTTCAGCTTTGCGTTCACAGGCAGATCAGTGGCTAACACCACTCAATTTGACAGTTGGTAAAGTGGTGTGTGACAACAGTGCCAGTCTGCTTAGCGTATTGAAATGGCAAAATTAGGCACGTGCCATGCATGGCACACGTCTTAAACTTGGTCGTGCAGCGATTCATTGTCAAATACCCTGGACATCTTGCAGCAGGCAAGGAAAATCTCTGCCCATTTCAGAAGATGGCTCACCTTGCTGACATTGTGCCGGGGCGGATGAGGAGGAGCAAGAGGAGCATGCTTTAAACCGTTCTGGGTACCCTGTTGTGCGTGGATGGGGAGAGGAGAACGAGGAGGACGACATTATCCTGGATGATGAGCAGGAGCCAGGCCACCACATCGCTTCCAGTTTAGTGCAAATGGGGGCCTTCATACTCCAGTGTTTTAACAGGGACCCCCATATAAAAAGCATAAAGGTCAAGGACCAGTACTGGGTGGCAACGTACTTAGACCCCGGTACAAACACAAAATGGTGGAAATGTTACCACAATCACAGAAGGCTGTCAGAGTTGAGCACTTATAGACCTTGCTTCAACAACTGCTGCATTCTGCTTTTCCGTGCACTGGCAGAGGAGGAATTCCCACTCCCAGAGAAAGAGTTGCGGGTACCAATCTAACAGCGCCTGCAAGAAGAGGGCAGATTTAAGATGTGTTGGTGACTTCTGATATGAGATCATTCTTTCAGCCGACCCATCGACAGGTGTCATCTGGATCCAGCATTAGGGAATGCCTAGACCGACAGGTATCCGACTACATCGGGTTAACGGCCAATGTGGACGCTCTGAGGAGTGATGAACAACTGGACTACTGGGTGGGCAGGCTTGACCTCTGGCCAGAGCTTGCCCAATTTGCAATGGAACTGTTGGCTTGCCCCTCATCCAGTGTCCTGTCCAAAAGGACGTTCAGCGCAGCAGGGGGGTCGTGACCAATAAGCTCACGACAGTGTTGACTACCTCACATTTCTAAAATGAATGAGGCATGGATCTCGGAGGAATTCAACACATGTGACCAGTAGACCATGTAGATGCATAACTCTATAAAATGATTTATTTAATCGAGCACACAGACCTTTTTTCTACCTTTGGCTCACATCCTTGTACAAAAACAAAAAGCACTGTACTATATGCCCACACCCTCCTGTTTGAAGAGGTTGAGCGGTGTCATATTTTTGGGTCCCGCAGCGAATTGCTGGTATCAGTGCTCTCTATATCAGTGCTGGTGTCAGTGCTCGCTCTCTCTCTCTCGGTGCTGGTGTAGTCTCAGTGCTCTCTATCACGGTGCTGGTGTCAGTGCTCTCTATCACAGTGCTGGTGTGGTGTTGTGTCAGCGCTCGCTATCACGGTGCTGGTGTGGTGTCAGCGCTCGCTATCACGGTGCTGGTGTGGTGTCAGTGCTCTCTATCACGGTGCTGGTGTCAGCGCTCGCTATGACGGTGCTGGTGTCAGCGCTTGCTATCACGGTGCTGGTGTGGTCTCGGTGCTCTCTATCTTGGTGCTGGTGTGGTGTCAATGCCCTCTATCATGGTGCTGGTGTGGTGTCAATGCCCTCTATCATGGTGCTGGTGTGGTGTCAGTGCTCTCTCTCAGTGCTGATGTGTTGTCAGTGCTCTCTCTCAGTGCTGATGTGTTGTCAGTGCTCTCTATCTCGGTGCTGGTGTGATCTCAGTGCCCTTTATCTCGGTGCTGGTCTCAGCGCTCTCTATCACGGTGCTGGTCTCAGCGCTCTCTGTCACCGTGCTAGTCTCAGCGCTCTCTGTCACCGTGCTGGTCTCAGCGCTCTCTGTCACCGTGCTGGTCTCAGCGCTCTCTATCACGGTGCTGGTGTCAGTGCTCAGTCTCTATTGCGGTGCTGGTTTCAGACAGTGAGGGAGACAGCAGCGGAGAAGCCAATCAGCAGGCAGTGCCAGCACCATGGCTGAGGATCAGCACTGGATTGGCACCTCCAGACCACTGCAGTGGAGCCTTGCATAAGTGGGGGTAAGGGACGGGCAGAGGGAGGGGCTCAAGCACAGGTTGGGACACCGGCACAGGACTGCGCTGCCCTGACTGTGGCACTGATCATCTCTTGCACCCCCTTCATAGCCTGCCCTGACCTTGCCTCTCCTCCATGGCCTTCATGCACTCCTGAATTGTCAAAATTTCACAGATAAAAAAAAGAATGCTTGTCGTTGTCGATCCTAGATTCACTTACAACTTTTGTTATGTCAGTGTCCATGTTGTGGGAGTATGTGTGCACAGCTAGTAAGTATTTTGTGGCTGAAAATATGACCTGGAGGTTTTTAAGGTTCGCCTGCCATTAAAGTCAATGTGGTCCGCCGCAAACTTTGCGGTTCGCGAACCGTCCCGTCGGAAGTTCGTCCATCACTAATCATTAGGTTCCATGGGGTAGCAGATAATAGTGTGTCCGACAGAGGAGTACAATTTACTTCCAGGTTTTGGAGAGATCTCTGCAAATCTTTGGCAATAGATGTATCCCTTTCGTCAGTATACCATCCACAGAGCAATGGCCAGACGGAAAGGACAAATCAAACTTTGGAGCAATACCTACAGTTTTGTTGTACCTGCTCTCAAGACGATTGGGTTTCCCCTTCTTCCATGTGCAGAGTTTGCCTATATAATTCTTTGCATATTGTCACTAATCAATCTGCTTTTTGGGCCAATTATGGTTTTCATCCTTCCTTATTATCCAATACCATACCAGAAGCATCAGTTGCTGTGGTTCAGGATCAGATAAACTTTATCCAGAAGATGACTACAAGAAGTACCATGACAAAAGAAGAGACAGTCTTGTTTTTAAAATAGGAGACGAGGTGTGGCTATTTGCTATGAATCTCGAACTCTCATGTCCATCATGGAAATTAGGACCAAAAGTCATTGGTCCTTTCAAGATCAAGAGAATGATCATTTCCAGTAGCCTTTAAATAGTCACTACCTAGCTCCCGCAAGTTTCACCCGGTATTCCATGTTTTGCTACTGAAACTGGTGGTTACAAGTCCCTTTCCCAGGAGAGAAGAACTTCCACCAGCTTCAGTCCTGGTAGATGGCGAAGCTGAGTTTGAAGCGGAGGCCATTATGGACTACAGAAAGAGAGGGCGACAAGTTCAATACCCCGTCAAGTGGGAGGGGTAC
Organism: Lithobates pipiens; assembly: GCF_037356315.1. NCBI lineage: Eukaryota > Metazoa > Chordata > Amphibia > Anura > Ranidae > Lithobates > Lithobates pipiens. Next base: position 244,231,660 of record NW_027507748.1, on the reverse strand, counting down.
CCCCAGAAGCTAATTCCTGGGAGCCCGCAAGTAATGTGCATGCTCCACAACTAGTACACGCCTTCCACCTCAGACACTCATAAAAGATGGCTAGTTTGGGCATCCAGGTGTGCATGTCAGAGAAATGGCAGGTGCTATCGGCACTTTACCACACACATGCGCATACGGGTGCACAACGGAACAGGATATCATGTGCGCTGTGGCATGAGCATAAAGTGACAAACTGAATCCCCTGCTGACCTATAAAAGGCTGCCCATATCCTCTCTAAATTGTTGGATTGTCTTCAGCTGTGCCCTGCTCCTGAACCTGCGTCCTGCTTCCTAGTGATTGCTGTTGTGACCTGCTCTGATCTCTTCTCCTGGCATTTACGCTCAGCTTGGCTTACGGACTTGCTTCTGCCTACACCTGCCTGATCACCAGTCTTTGACCCGCAGCCTGTTTCACAGACCTGCCACTACCTACACCTGCCTGATCAACTGTTTCACCTCCCACTTGGCTCACAGACTTTGCTATCACTTATCTGCTCGATTACCTGTGCATGACCCCTTGTTTGCCTCAGTAACCTCTTGCAGCAGCTACCAGCCTGATCATCTGTGTTTAACCCTCGATCGGGCCTTTATTGAACATCCTGTATACACATAAATAAAAAAAAATCCTGTGAGCTACCCTAAACAAGCCCTAAGCTACAATTGGCACCAGGTGTGGTTATAAACAACCTGTGTGAAGGTGAATCAAATGCATGTGCACAGCTGCTATACATCAATCACAATCCCATAACGTGTGAAACAGTATATAAATAACAAAGAAAATGCATCAGTGTGCGATAACGGCATTAATGCTAAAAGATTGCTATTACAATATCAGCAATACTATATATACACAAGAAGAAAAAAAACAATATAAAATATGGTGCAACAAAAATTTGTAAATTAAGCAAGTTCACAGTGAAAAAAATTCTTCCGTTGAATAAAATGTGTCCAAAAAACACAAGAATGTCCTCAGTAATTTTCAAATCCTCAGATGTTAAAGTGCATGCTGTTCAGTAAGAGAGTGACTTGCACACGTGCCCAGCCCCCCCCCCCCCCCCGTATGGCTGCGCTCACCTCAAGCTGTGTGACCGCACAACTAAGTTTTGTCTACATAAGCTGTTGAACCACTCCTGGGCTCTGAGTTAAAGCAGAGTTCCACCCACTTATTTGTCTCCTCTTCCCCTCCGGTGCCACAATTGGCACCTTTCAGGGGAGGGGGGACAGGATATCCCACTTTCCACTCCAGTTCTGGGAGTCCAGGCCACAGCCCGTGATGTCATCTTGGGCCTCACTAATCCTTCCCCCTCCTCCCCCTGTCACCGGGCCAGTAGGAGAGAGAAGCAGGGCCTCACGCATGCGCAGCAGGTTTCCCGGTCTGAAGCCGTAAGGCTACACTGCTGGGTACCCTTTCCTGCAATGGCGGCGGCAGGACCTGACAGCTGATGGAAACATCAGCTGCGGTGCCAACATCGCTGGACTGCAGGACAAGTAAGTGTCCTATTGTTAAAAGGCAGCAGCTGCAGTATGTGTAACTGCGTGCTTTTCTTTTTTTCTTTTTTTTTTGGGGTGAAACACCACTTTAAGAAGTTTTCAGCAGGATCCCACGGTTACATCCATAGAGGGTATCCTCAATGTTAAAATATAAAAAAGAGGCTGGGTAGTGTATTATTGTTTGTTTGTAAGTTTAACCACTTCAATACCAGGCACTTAAACACCTTCCTGCCCAGACCAATTTTGAGCTTTCAGCGCTGTCGCACTTTGAATGACATTTGCGCGGTCATGCTACACTGTACCCAAATGAAATTTTTATCATTTTTTCCCCCACAAATAGAGCTTTCTTTTGGTGGTATTTGATCACCTCTACGGTTTTTATTTTTTGCGCTACAAATAAAAAAATACCGAAAATTTTGAAAAAAATGTTTTTTTTTGTTTCAGTTTCAAAACTTTGTAAATAAGTATGTTTTCTCCTTCACTGATGGGCACTGATGGGGCTACACTAATGGGCACTGATAAGGCGGCACTGATGGGCACCAATGATGCGGCACCAGTGAAGTGGCACTGATGAGGTGGCATTGATGGACACTGATAGGCGGCACTGATGGGTGACACGGATGGGCGACATGGATGGGCGACACGGATGGACACTGATAGGTGGCACAAATTGGCACTGATAGCTGGCACGGATTGGCATGGATGGGCGGCACAGATGGGCATGGATAGGCGGCACAGATGGGCATGGATAGGCGGCACAGATGGGCATGGATAGGTGGCACAGATGGGCATGGATAGGCAGCACAGATGGGCATGGGTGGGCACTGATAGGCAGCACAGGTGGGCACTGATAGGCGGCACAGGTGGGCACTCATAGGCGGCACAGGTGGGCACTCATAGGCGGCATTGGTGTTATACTGTACTAATGGATGCCAATCAGTGCCAAACAATAATGCATGCCAATCAGTGATGCCCATTGTGGGCACTGATTGGCATCCATTATGGGCACTGATTGGCATCCATTGTGCTGACTGGCATCCCTGGTGGTCTAGGGAGGATTACCTTTTGCTTAGCATCCCTGGTGGTCTGGTGGCGTCCCTGGTGGTCCAATGTGGGCATCCTCGGAGGGGCTGTGCTGATAATCGATCAGCACAGACCCCCCCTGTCAGAGGAGCAGCCGATCGGCTCTCCTCTACTCGCGTCTGACAGACGCGAGTGAGGAAAAGCCGATCACCGGCTCTTCCTATTTACACTGTGTTTAGCCGTGATTGAACACGGCTGATCACGTGGTAAAGAGTCTCCGTCGGAGACTCTTTACCGAGATCGTAGTTGCCAGGTGTCAGACTGACACCCCGCAACAACGATCGCCGCGATGCGCGCCCCCCGGGGGCGTGCAGCGGCTCATAATCCTGATCACGTCATATGATGTCCGATCAGGATTATGAAACCACTTTGCCACCGTCAATTGCCTATAGGGCGGGCGGCAAGTGGTTAATTAGAAAAAGAAACATCAGGGTACTCACATTTTGATGGTGCTTACAGTGCACCAGACTATAAAATACATAAGGTAGTAAAAATCCTCTTCCTGGTAGCTTCAAATCCTATGTGTGCCAGTAGTCTGCTCAGACAAGCATGAAACTGTCTCCTCCACTGTCCTGGCCCCTCCCCTAAATGTGATGACACAGGGCTAATTACGTGTTTTCCTCAGGGGTATCTGATTGGATGGTGGAGACTACTAGGTTATATACTGTGTTGGCAGCCATTAAAGTGGAGCCGAATCAGCGCCATTTTGTTGTAGGTCCATGTAACTGATAAACCACAATCGTGGCCATGTTTATGGAGCCGTCAGCAGTCATATGAGATGCTATTTTGTTGTGGAGATCACCCACTGTAATCAGAATAATAACATTTGACATAGCTATTAATATAAAAAAAATCAAATATAAAAAATATAAAAACTAAATTATTAAACTATATACAGAACAGGGAGACCACAATAGGACAAAGATTCCCCCCCCGCCCAGAAGAGGAACAATGACAATTATAATCACCAACCATTGATAATATAAAAATACAATTTTAAATGCATCCATTTGATGCAAATATAGAATCATATAACCCCCCCCCCCACCCCTTACCGCTACATTAATACATCCACCAAAATATGGATTTATAGGGTAAAAGTGTATATATATTGTGCATATGTAATAGAAAATACTACAGATCATAACTAAGAAGAATACCTAGGATTACATCACTTAGTGACATATTGAATAAAACGTAATATATAGCCCCCCTCGAACGTGCATGACATTTAGAAAAACCATAAGGGACAGGTACATTGATTGAAAAAAGGTGGTGGTGTGGACGGCGAGCTATCGGTTGGGGTCCCCCCAGCAGCTCTGCACGAGCTGAGGGGGGAGGATAGAAGGTCAGCAGGACGGAAGACTGCACAGGGGAGGGCTGCGAGGAGGACCGCGATGGCCAGGCCTTTGCCAGCGGCACTTTCCCCAGCAGCTCTGCACAAGCCGAGGGGTGTGGACAGCAGGATAACAAGACCACTGGCTGCGGCGGGACGAGCGGGCAGAGTTCGGGGAGACGCAGTGGGAAGGTGGATGCCACCTGGCGGTTGCCATTATGAGTCCCGGGGGGAGAGTGGTGCTAGGGCTGGCCCATCTGTGCAGGACTCAGGGCTGCAGCATCCCAACATGGTGTCGGACAAACTGTCCAAGGACGTGGCCTTGGGACGCATGGCTGGGCCATTTGCGGTAAAACCGCTAGCAGATTTAGTGGTGTGCCCTTTGGGGTGGAGCCGAATAAATTTCGGTTGATACACCACTTGTCCTTCCCAAAAGGGGGTTCGGTGAATGATTTCATCGACCCCGAGGCCTGTATAATGTCCTATGCGTCTTTCGACTCGGCTGTCAGGTGGGTCCGGCGATACAGCCGAGGGGCATTAATAGCGAAATCTGATAGAGTCGGCATTTAGGCTGCTTCCTGTTCCTGTTCCTGTTACCCTGAGAGCTTTAGTTTACTGGGCTGTTGCTGGTAGGAACAATTTTACGTGGACAAGTGTTTGCCCATGGGTTTTTCCATTTCCTGTGCTATGTTTGAGGTGTTCAGTTCCTTTTTAGAGTGGGTTGTTAGGGACGTTGCAGGTGTGGAGTCTGTCATCCATTACCTGCATGATTTCCTTTGCGTGGGCCCTCCTTCTTCAAATGTGTGTGCGATTTTGTTTCCACGTTGCAGCACATGGCGAAGAAGTTTGGAGTGCCCTTGGCAGCCGATAAAACGGAGGGCCCTCGGACAGTGCAGAGCTTCCTCGGTATCGTGATAGACTCCATGGCTATGGAGTGTCGATTACCGGAGGAAAAGTTAAGGGATTTACAGAAGGAAATTAGGGAAATTCACAGTGTAAATTCACATTAAAAAAGGTTTGGTTATGTACGTTACAATCACTGTTGAGAAAGATTAACTTCGCATGCCGGATCATTTCCATGGGCAGGATTTTCTGTCGACAGATGTTGGCTGCTATGGCGGGGTGAAGTCCCCAGCGCATTTCATTCGGCTGAACAGGGAACACAGGGAGAATGTGAAGGTATGGCATCAATTTCTCTCGATGTACAATGGCAGGGTGGTGTGGATGTCGGGCCCGTGAGCAATTTCAACGTGGAATTGGTGACCGACGCCGCGGGATCCACAGCGCATTTTTCCAGGGACAGTGGAGTGCGGAACCTTGGCCACAGTCCTGGGTTGCGACAGGTTTCCTTCAGAATTTGGTGTTACTGGAACTTTTTCCAGTGGTGCTAGCATTGGAATTGTGGGGGCAGGCCTGCCGGAACCTGAAACTTCAGTTGAACTGTGATAATATGGGGGTGGTGCAGGTTATCAATAGCATGTCAGAGTCTTCACAACCTGTCATTAGGCTGATGCGGCATTTGGTGTTGTGTTGCTTGCAATTGAACATTTTTCTTTATGCTTTACGCATCCCGGGGGTGGACAAGACTTTGGCTGATTCTCTGTCTCGCTTCCAGTGGGACAAGTTCAGGGCTCTGGCACTGGTGGCGAAGGAGGAAGGAGTCCCTTACCCGGGCTGGATGTGGGAGCTGGCGTTGGAATCGCCGCGGGATAGATCCATCAGTCAGTAAGTGGGTCCACATGGGTGGCGTATTTGAAGGTATGGAAGGAATGGTCAGTGTTGGTTCAGGAGGCAGGGGTTGAGCAGGACAAGTCCGCGGTGAAGTTGTTAGTCTTGTACTTTGTATCAAGAAACATGACGGCAGGAAGCTCGATTTCGGACATAGAAAAGAAAATGGCGGGTTTGGCATTCTGGTTTAAGCTGCAAAGGGAGGTGGATTGGACAAAGGATTTTTGGGTTAAGCAGGCTATTAAGGGATACCAGAGGGAGCGTCGGTGGGTTAATACGCGGCGGCCGGTTACGTTTTCCAATCTGTTGGCTATATGCCGACAGTTGGAGTCGGTGTGTTCATCATATTATGAAGTGTTGCTTTTTCGCTGGCTTTTTTCGGGGCGTTCCGCATTGGAGAATTGGTTACCCCTTCAAGGGCTGTGGTAGGGGGAGTATTGGTTCAGGATGGGCAAGTATTTGAGGATAAGTTCTCTTTAAGACTGAGGAAATCAAAAACCGATCAACTCGGAAAAGGGGTGCAGTTGTGGTTGTATGCGCTGCTGGGTTGTGCAGGATGAGACCGGAGGGGGGTGGACCTTTTTTGGTACATGCAGATGGGTCCCACTTGTCGAGATTCCAATTTGTGGTGGTATTGCGCAAATGTTTGGGGAAGATTGGCTTGGATGGTTCTGCGTACGCTTCACACTCCTTCCGCATTGGGGCGGCCACGGAGGCCACCAGGTGCGGGTTGGATGAGGCGGCGGTTCGTAGGATGGGGAGATGGGAATATAAGCGATTCCATACCTATATTTGGCCTTAATTTGGGATTAACTTTAACATTACAAGTAAAAAAAAAAAAGAGACAATCCAGCTGTGTATATTTGCTTGGTGTTGGAAAAAAGGTTGGGGGGGGGGGATCCGTTAGTGTTTCCTGAACTGGGTTTTTTTTGGGCTAACTGCCATTTATTTTATGGTTTTTCCTTTCAGATGGAGGTCAACCACGCCTTGTCTGGATTTTGGGGCATTCATATGTGTCTTGGGGAGCCAGGAGAGGGGATGCCAGACCTGATGGGAGACAGTTGGGAATATCCAGAAGGGAGGCGTACATAAGGTGGCTGGGTAGGCCGGGAATGATGTGGGGTAGGATGGTCCCGGAGGTTGAGCATTATGCGTGGCTGGACAGACCACCAGATGTGTTAGTTATACATGAATGATTTGGGAGTGAGGACGGCCAGGGATCTGATCGCGGATTTAAAGTCGGATCTGGTTTACTTGTGTTCCGTTTTTCTGAACACATTACTTTTGTGGTCAGACATGATAGCGAGGACAGTATGGCATATGGCCCGGTCAGTGGATTGGCTTAACAAAGCGAGGATACGGGTCAACAAGGTTTTGGGGAGGTTTATGGCCCGGGAAAGGGGCATGGTTATTTGCCATAGAGAATTAGAGACAAACGTTGGCCTTTACATAAGGAGGGATGGGGTTCACCTCACGGATGTGGGTATTGACCTTTGGTCCATGGGGTTGCAGGACAGGATTCAGGCAGCCCTGCGGGTGTGGAGGGACCCTCATGGTTGACGTTTCATCCTTTCAGGCTGTGGCGGTGTTTGGTTTGTTGGTCAGTGACGGTAGCAGTAACAGATGTGGTAAAAGGTGTCGGGGGCTCATTGGTAGTATGGCCCCTGAGGTCTATTTCATCAAAAGGTTGATGAATACTGGTTTGGTTGCACTGCGGGAAAAGGGGTTGTCTCCGAGCGGTACAGCTGGAGGCTTATGATGGTTGGTAAAGGTCCCACAGTGTACTGGTGATATATATTCGGTGGAAAAGGAGGTAGCTCCGTCACTGACCAATAAATTGGGGTTGAATCATGTTGTTTCTCTGTGGTTATAATTATATTGTTATATATTAAAGTTAATTTGGAGTTTTACTTTAGTTTGTTTAATAAAGGCTGGTATGGCCATTATACTCCATAAGAACGGTGTGGTCTTTTATTCAAGGTAAAGGTGGGAAGGGAGTTGAGTTGAAGGGAGTGGTTAAGCAATTGTAGCGTGTGTTTTGTATCTTTCAGAAATGCTTTGGTAACCTTTACTAAGGGTTGCAAATGGAGACCAATATACTCCCCCAATCTAGCGATCAGTGATTCAATCCCACTAACAATGGGTCTACCCAGGGGATTTATCTTGTCCTTGTGTATATTAGGAACATAGTAGATGACTGGAGTTCTACGTGCGATACGTATTAGATAATTTTCCTCATGCTTGTTCAGTATATTTTTATTTGCTCCATAATGAACTAACTCTTCTAATTCTTTCTTATATTGCTTTATAGGGTTCATATTTAAAATGTCATATATCATCCGATATCCTATTCATTTCCAGTTTATACTGGTCAGTATACACCACAATTGCCCCCCCCCCCCCCCCCGTCTGCTGAACGAACAACAATATCCTTACGTGTCTCTAATGATTTACTGCCTATTTTAATATCCATATGTTCACATACTTTTTTAGTTGGTAATTCCTCAAGGTCAGCCGTAGCAAGACGCTTGAACATATCAACATATTTATTGTTTAAAATCTTGGGGTTAAACGCAGACTTTCCGACCAGCGCACACACGAATGGACTTTCCGGCAGACTAGGTCTGATGGACTTCCCGACGGACTATCAAAATGAACAGACTTGCAGTTCGTTCATTTTGAATGTGACTCCAGGTACTACGGGACTAGAAAGGGAAGTCAATCTCACAGCTTTCATCTGCGAGATTGACACCTTGCAAGCCCCATCGCCTGGTATGGATTTTAAGGGGAACCCCCTATGCGAAAAAACAGCGTGGGGTCCCCCCAAAATCCATGCCAGACCCTTATCCAAGCACGCAGCCTGGCCAGTCAGGAAAGGGGGTGGGGATGAGCGAACTGTACCAGGCCGCATGCCCTCAACATGGGGGGTGGGTGTTTTGGGGAAGTGGATGCCCTGCGACACCCCAAAGCACCTTGTCCCCATGTTGGCCATTGGTTGTCGGGGGTCTGCGGGCAGGGGGCTTATCGAAATCCGGGAGCCCCCTTTAATATGGGGGCCCCCAGATCTTGTCCCTCCTCCCTTTGTGAATAAGTATGGGGTACATCGTACCCATTCACAAGGAATGCTGTGTGACTACCTTCCATTGTTGCTCTTTCAATGGGATTTTGGGCAGAATACTTTTTAATATTAAGTTACCTAATACATTTCTGAATCCCTACATAGGTGTCAACTTGTTGAGACCTTTCTTCGTAATATTTGATCCCCTCATTAAGGGTGATCGATTTTTCCCTATCAAATTTGTCCCACTGAGATTATAAATCCCTGAACCTAATTTTCCACCTTCTTTTTCTGTTGAACCCATCTGCTTGCTCTTCCTCCTCTTTTTCTGTTTCTTCCTCCATGGGCAGGATCCACCCAACCCTTCTCTAAAAAAGAGTCATCATACATAATATCCTGGTCCCCTTCATAAAGTGGTTGATATCTGTTGTGCGTCTCTACCTCATTTGCATCCTGAGGGGGTCCATTTGATTGGGATTTCTGAGGTTTAGGTGAATAATATGGGTAATCCCCCTGCAGGGGGCCTCTATGAGGGAGTGGTGCCCCATAGGAGTGATAATCACCATGCAGTGGACCCCTAAACAGTGGGGGGTCCACCCCATTAGGGGGGTCCTGTTTAGGTAACCTCATTGGTACTGTCCCCCCTGATGTTGACCCCTGTAATCTCCACTGTGGGGATTTCCTTTCATTTGATAATTGTTGCCTTGATAGCCTCTATTCCAGGGGCCCCTATTAGGAGCATAGACCTGCTGGTGTGGAGGTCTACCTCCGTTATGGTGATTACCTATATTGTCATACTGGTAGATTTCCCCCTATGCCCACCTTTTTTCAATCAATGTACCTGTCCCTTATAGTTGGTTTTTGTAAACATTATGCATCTGATGTTCAAGGGGGGCTATATATTCATTTTGAACTATTTTTAACAACATTTTATTCAATATGTTACTCAGTGATGTAATGCTAGGCATTCACAATATGCACAATATATATATATACACTTTTACCTTTTATATCCATATTTTGGTGGATGTATTAGGCTGCTTTCACACTGGGGCGGTATTCAGGCGTTACAGCGCTAAAAATAGCGCCTGTGTAGCGCCTGAAAAAAACCGGCCCCTTTCACTCCAGTGTGAAAGCCGGAGGGCTTTCACACTGGAGCGATGCGCTGGCAGGACGGTGAAAAAAGTCCTGCCAGCCGCATCTTTGCAGCGGTGAAGGAGCGGTGTATTCACCGCTCCTAAACCGCTCCTACCCATTGAAATCAATGGGACACCGCGGCAATACCGCCGGCAAAGCGCCGCTGCAGCGGCGCTTTGCGGGCGGGTTTAACCCTTTTTCGGCCGCTAGCGGGGGTTAAAACCACCCCGCTAGCGCCCGCAGACCGCCGCTAAAACGACGGTAAAGCGCCGCTACAAATAGCGGCACTTTACCGCCGACGCCGCTCCCGCTGCAGTGTGAAAGCAGCCTTAATGTAGGGGTGGGGGGAATACCTGATTCTATATTTGCACCAAATGGATGTGTTTATAATTGTATTTTTATATAATAAATGGTTGGTGATTATTATTATTATACAGGCTTTATAAAAACTATTTGTGTGTCTTTCTGTATTTTTTGTATCTTTTTGGTAACTCCTTGTTCTTTGTATATCTTATATGCACTGCCCATTTTTTGGATATTAAATGATAAAATTAATAAGTGACTTCTGTGTACTAAGCTAGGACTCATATCTCTGGAGAGGTTGTTGTATTTTAGTGCCTAAGTACTCGGCCTAAGTTACGTGCCAATCGGTATGCAATTGTACTGCGTGTTGGCAGATTGCATGCAGATTGTAAGCTAACAGATCTGCCAGATGGAGATCTATGTGTGTGGTGGCTCAGCAGACCAGTCTGCGGACAAACTGATGGGTGGTGGCAGGCTATCGTTTATTGTGTGTCTGGTGTGTGGGTGTGGGGACAGTGGGAAGAGTGATTAACACTGTAGTTCAAGCTTGCAGGATAGCTGGAGGAAGTGGGTGCTAATTGCTAGACTGCTCCCCAACCCTTAGCGTGCACCAGATTGTATATAAGATTCGTATCTGCCTGTGTGTGGTCAGCTAGCTGGATTGGAGTGGAGTCTCCTTCTAGTGGTGGCCAAAGGTAGTGCAGGCTGTGAAAATACCACAGCCAGTCTTACATGCTCAGTATTAGTGATGGCCGAATGGTTCGCCCGGCGGTCGTTTCGCTGCGAATTTCGGCTGTTCGCGGTCCGCCCGTTCGGTGGACTATTGGCGCCATTCGCCCTGCGGACTTCCATGTTTACTGTGTAAAAGAACTTTGACCTATGATGACACATCCATCATGGGGTACAGGACAGCCAATTGAGACATTACAGCACATGGACACTTGGACATTCCCCCTAACTTATAAATACACCCGATCCGACGGCCATTTTACATTCTTTCTTCTGTCACTATAGGGAGAGGTTGCTGTGTGGAGCAGGGAGAGATTACAGTGACCCAAATCGCTAGCTATTTGGTACACAAAAGTTATTTTCAGGACTGGTATAGGTGTTAGGTGTAGTTCAGGATAGGCAGTGCTGTGCTAGTGATTGTTGCAGAAGCCTGAGTGTCTTTTGTCAGTTTAGAGAAAGGGACAGGACGGTGTGTGCTGCAGGGACAGCCAGTTTAGTCATTAGCTGTTATTATCAGGTCCACAAAAGTGCTATTTCAATTATTGTTCCAGTAGCCTCTGTTTTGTCAGTTTATATAGGGACAGGCAGGAAGCAGTGTGTGAGGCAGTGAGGGTCAGTTTAATCAGTAGCTGTTACTATTAGTTCCACAAAGGTTCTTTTCAGGACTGGTATCAGTGGTATGGTAATAGGCTTGCACACGTATAATATTCTTTCTTCCAAATATAGAAAGAATATTATACTTGACTGCTGCCCTTCTGCTGCAGTCTGCTAATCATTCACAACCCACTTGTTCCACAAAGCTCCTTATAAGGACTAGTAACTTGATCTGTCTAGGGTGCTACAGTACATAGGGTTGAGTGAGGTACAGTCTGCCATTCTATAAGGACTAGTATAGGTCCACAGTACATAGGGTTGAGGTGCACTACTGCTGACCGCTGCCCTATACTGCAGCAGTCCTTCATCGGTATAGGGACTGACGTACAGTCTGCTAATCACTCACACACAACCTACTTGGTCCACAAAAGTCCTTATAAGGACTGGTAACTTGGTCTGTCTAGGGTGCTACAGTACATAGGGTTGAGTGAGGTACAGTCTGCCATTCTATAAGGACTGGTATAGGTCCACAATACATAGGGTTGAGGTGCACTACTGCTGACCGCTGCCCTATACTGCATCAGTCCTTCGTCGGTATAGGGGCTGACGTACAGTCTGCTAATCACTCACACACAACCTACTTGGTCCACAAAAGTCCTTATAAGGACTGGTAACTTGGTCTGTCTAGGGTGCTACAGTACATAGGGTTGAGTGAGGTACAGTCTGCCATTCTATAAGGACTGGTATAGGTCCACAATACATAGGGTTGAGGTGCACTACTGCTGACTGCTGCCCTATACTGCAGCAGTCCTTCATCAGTATAGGGACTGACGTACAGTCTGCTAATCACTCACACACAACCTACTTGGTCCACAAAGGTCCTTATAAGGACTGGTAAGGTATAGGGTACTACAGTACATAGGGTTGAGTGAGGTACAGTCTGCTATTCTATAAGGACTGGTATCGGTCCACAATACATAGGGTTGAGGTGCACTACTGCTGACCGCTGCCCTATACTGCAGCAGTCCTTCATCGGTATAGGGACTGAGAGTTTTGTCACAGGGTCATTTAAAAAATGACAGGCAGAGGAAGAGGCAGGCCCTTCCGCAGGGGTGGTATGGGTAGGGCAGGAGCAACAGGCTTGAGCCAAAGTGGGAAGTTGCAGAAGGTGCGTTCAATTACTTTAAAGGACGCACCAGACTTGGTTGAGTGGCTCGCTCAGCCTTACTCTTCTGCACCCTCCTCATCCTCTCGATCTGCACCCTCTTCTTCACTCTCTGCTATGTGCACCCCCAAAGACACTACCACCAACAACACCATCACCACCACCACATACCTTCCGCTTGAGTCACAGGAATTATTTTCCGATCCATATCAAGACATTTCTGATGCGCAGCCACTCTTGGTATTGGATCAGGAAGAGGAGGCAGCAACAACCGCTACTCAGCAGTCTGACAACAGTACCTAGATCAGCCCAAGGAGGATGTTGGTTCCTGTTGTTGCTGCCTACTCCGAGATCTCTACTTATAGCGATGGGGAAGGTGACGTTGATGATGACGTGTCTAGTGATGTCACGTGGGGGCCCACAAGAGAGGAAGAGGAGGGGAGTTCAGAGGGAGATATGGACCAGCAGATAGGTAGGAGAAGCAGGAATAACTTACATTGCACAGGAGGGACAAAGCAGACTGCAAATGTATCAGGAGCGAGTCATCGACCATGTACGGTCACATCTGGCGCTCCCAGGACGCCGGCACATGGCTCCGCAGTGTGGGCTTTTTTTAACGTGTCCGCTGCTGACAATAGCATTGCCATCTGCAATCTTTGCAGTCAATGCATTAGTCGCGGTAAGCCCAACACTCACCTAGGGATGACCGCCTTAAGAAGGCACATGAGCAGCCATCACCGAGCCGAGTGGGAGCAACGGAACACACAAAGCCACACTGCAGGCTCTCACCGTCCAGCCTCGTCTTCTACTTCTCCTCTTTCCTCACAATTGTCCTCCACTCCACCTTCCATCACGCCAAGCTCACGTTTTTCTACAAAAAGGCAGGCTTCCGTGGGCCTAATGTTCGAGCGTAAAAAAATGATGACGTCGGATAACCCTCTTGCACAACGGTTGATGGCTGGCTTGTCAGAACTCATAGCCCGCCAACTACTGCCATATAAACTGGTGGACTCGGAGTCCTTTCGCAAATTTGTGGCCATTGGAACACCACAATGGAAGGTCCCAGGAAGGAAGTATTTCTCACAGAAGGGCATCCCAGAGCTATATGGCCATGTTCAGCTGCAAGTGAATGTATCTCTGGCACACAGTGTCGGTGCCAAGATACATCTGACCACAGACACGTGGTCTAGCAAACACGGGCAGGGAAGGTATATCACTTTTACTGCCCACTGGGTGAACCTTCTGACGGCCGTCAAGCATGTAACCCGTGGCACCCGTGTAGATTTGGTTTTACCGCCACGGATTGCATGCAGGTCTGACTCTTCTTCTCCTCCTCCTCCTACTCCATCCTCCTCCCTCTCCTCCTCAGCTGACTCCTCCTTTTCCGCTGCTAGCGTCTCTTCCGCTGCGCCGCCCAAGCTCCCCAGAACCTATTCGACATGCCAGGTGAGACGTTGCCATGCCGTGCTGCGTCTGTTGTGCCTGGAAGCCAAGAGCCACACTGGCCCGGCACTCCTTTCAGCTTTGCGTTCACAGGCAGATCAGTGGCTAACACGGCTCAATTTGACAGTTGGTAAAGTGGTGTGTGACAACGGTGCCAATCTGCTTAGCGCATTGAAACAGGGCAAAATTACGCACGTGCCATGCATGGCACACGTCTTAAACTTGGTCATGCAGCGATTCGTTGTCAAATACCCTGGGGTCCAGGACATCTTGCGGCAGGCAAGGAAAAACCCATTTCAGAAGATCTTACACGGCCATGGCTCGCCTTGCTGACATTCAGCGGTGACACAATCTGCCGGTCAGACGTCTTATTTGCGATTACCCGATGTGATGGAACTCAACCTTCTATATGCTTGATAGGCTGCTCCAGCAGAAACGTGCAGTTAACGTCTACCTGTATGAACTCTGCGGCAGAACAGGTTCTGGGGAGCTGGGGTTTTTTTTCACCGTGCCAGTGGCTGCTCATGCACGACGCATGCAGACTTCTGCGCCCATTTGAGGAGATCACCAAACTGGTCAGTCGCAGCCAAGGCGCCATCAGTGACATGGTACCTTATGCCTTCTTTATGGAGCGTGCATTGCGGCGTGTCATTGATCAAGCTGTAGAGGAGCAGGAGCGGAAAGATGAGGAAGTCGCAATGCTGGATGAATTCCCAGGGGGACTACTCTATCTGAGACAAGTGAACAACAGGAGTCTGAAGAGGAGTCAGAGGAGGATGGTGCCGGGGCGGATGAGGAGGAGCAAGAAGAGCATGCTTTAAACCTTTCTGGGATCCCTGTTGTGCGTGGATGGGGAGAGGAGAATAAAGAGGACAACATTATCCTGGATGATGAGCAGGAGCCAGGCCACCACACCGCTTCCACTTTAGTGCAAATGGGGGCCTTCATGCTCCAGTGTTTTAATAGGGACTCCCGTATAAAAAGCATAAGGGTCAAGGACCAGTACTGGGTGGCAACGTACTTAGACCCCCGGTACAAAAACAAAATGGCGGAAATGTTACTGCCGTCACAGAGAGCTGTCAGAATGCAGCACTTCCAGGCCCTGATTCGGGAAATGCTGCATTCTGCTTTTGCGTGCGCTGGCAGAGGAGCAATTCCTACTCCCAGAGAAGGAGTTGCGGGTACCAATCCAACAGCGCCTGCAAGAAGAGGCCGGTTTGAAGATGTGTTGGTGACTTCGGATATGAGGTCATTCTTTCAGCCGACCCATCGACAGGTGTCATCCGGATCCAGCATCATGGAACGCCTAGACCGTCAGGTGTCAGACTACATCGGGTTAACGGCCGATGTGGACGCTCTGAGGAGTGATGAACCCCTGGACTACTGGGTTGGCAGGCTTGACCTCTGGCCAGAGCTTGCCCAATTTGCAATCGAACTGTTGGCTTACCCCTCCTCCAGTGTCCTGTCCAAAAGGACGTTCAGCGCAGAAGGGGGGGATCGTGACCGATAAGCGTACTCGCCTAGCTCACGACAGTTTTTAACTACCTCACATTTCAAAAAATGAATGAGGCATGGATCTCGGAGGAATTCAAAACATGTGACCAGTAGACCATGTATATGTCTATAAACAATTTTTTTAATCGAGCACAGAGACCTTCTTTCTTCATTTGGCACACTTCCTTGTCCAAAAAAAGCACACCGTACTATATGCCCGTACCCTCCACTTTGAAGAGGTTGAGCGGTGTCATATTTCTACTGGGGCTGCTTATTATGAGGGGCTCCCACCATCGCTGTGCTGTACTGACATCCTCCTGGGGCTGTACCTCTGCTGTGCATATTATGAGGGGCTCCCACCATCCCTGTGCTGTGCTGACTTCCTCCTGGGGCTGTACCTCTGCTGTGCATATTTTGAGGTGCTCCCACCATCCCTGTGCTATGCTCATTATGAGGGGCTCCCACCATCCCTGTGCTGTGCTGACTTACTCCTGGGGCTGCTTATTATGAGGGGCTCCCACCATCCCTGTGCTATGCTGACATCCTCCTGGGGCTGCTTATTATGAGGGGCTCCCACCATCCCTGTGCTATGCTGACATCCTCCTGGGGCTGCTTATTATGAGGGGCTCCCACCATCCCTGTGCTATGCTGACATCCTCCTGGGGCTGCTTATTATGAGGGGCTCCCACCATCCCTGTGCTATGCTCATTATGAGGGGCTCCCACCATCCCTGTGCTATGCTGACTTCCTCCTGGGGCTGCTTACGGTGCAGGTGTCAGTGCTGTATATCACGGTGCTGCTGTCAGTGCTGTATATCACGGTGCTGGTGTGAGTGCTTTATGTCACGCTGCTGATGTCAGTGCTCTCTATCATGGTGCTGCTGTCAGTGCTGTATATCACGGTGCTGGTGTGAGTGCTTTATGTCACGCTGCTGATGTCAGTGCTCTCTATCACGGTGCTGTTGTCAGATCACTCTATCACGGTGCAGGTGTCATTGCTGTATGTCACGCTGTTGATGTCAGTGCTCTCTATCACGGTGCTGCTGTCAGATGACTCTATCACGGTGCAAGTGTCATTGCTTAATCTCACGCTGCTGGTGATCATCTCCTGCACCCTCTTCTTTGCCTACCCTGGTCCCTGACCTTCCCTCTCCTCCATTGCCTTCATGCGCTCCACAGTCCTGAATTGTCACAACAATTTCCCATATAAAAAAAGAATGCTTGTAGTTGTCGATCCCAGATTCACCTCATACATGTGTTATGTCATTGGCCATGTGGTGGGACTATGTTTGCACAGCTATTAATTATTTTGTGGCTGCAAATTTGACCTGTAGGTTTGCGAAGTTCGCCTCCCATTGAAGTCAATGGGGCCCGCCGCGAACGTTCCGGTTCGCGAACTATCGGTTCGCGAAACGTCCCGTCGGAAGTTCGTCCATCACTACTCAGTATAAATTTCTCCCTATTCCCGTAGTTCCTCATATACCCCGGTCAAGGAACGCACGTCATGGTTAGCTAGTTGCCGTGGGCGAGCGTAATTATGATAGGATTGTCATTGTTCCTCTTCCGGGGGGCTTCGTCCTATTGTGGTCTCCCCGTTCTGTATATAGTTTAATAATAATTTTTTATATTTTTTATATTTTTCACATTTTTTTATTTTTTATACTAACTACTTCAGCCCCGGATCAATTGTCAGCGTAAGAACCAGAGGTCTTTTTACAATTTCGCACTGCGCTGCTTTAACTGATATTCGCGCGGCCATACAATGTTGTACCCAAACTAAATTTGCGTCCCTTTTTTTCCCACAAATAGAGTTTTCTTTTGATGACATTTGATTGCCTCTGCGATTTTTATTTTTTGCGATATAAATGTAAAAATTCAGACAATTTAGAAAAAGATATTTTCTACTTTTTGTTATAAGAAAAATCTAATAAACTCAATTTTAGTCATACATTTAGGCCAAAATGTATCCAACCATATGTCTTTAGTAAAAAAATGTCAATAACCGTATATTTATTGGTTTGCGCAAAAGTTATAGCGTCTACAAACAAGGGTACATTTTCTGCAATTTACACAGCTTTTAATTTATGACTGCCTATCTCATTTCTTGAGGTGCTAAAATGACGGCAGTGCAACCCCCTCCCCCCAAATGACCCCATTTTGGAAAGTAGACACCCCAAGGAAATTGCTGAGAGGCATGTTGAGCCCATTGAATATTTTTTTGTCCCAAGTGATTGAATAATGACAAAAACATTTTTTTACAAAAAGTTGTCACTAATGCCATGTAAACGAGCTGACTTTTCAGCAGACTTGGTCCGGCGGACCAGAATCTGTCAGTCCATCTGCCTTTTGGGAAGAAAAAGTCAGACGGTGCCCACACACAATCGACTGTGTGTGGGCACCATCTGACTTTTTCTTCCCAAAAGGCAGACGGACTGACGTAGCAATCTGGCTGTATGCTATGCACACAGCCACATCTACTTTGCTCATATAAGCACCCATTTCCATCTTAATGATATAATACTTCAGCTTACCTTCCAACCCATTCATCCCAATGAACAGACATGACTATCCTTCTTATGTTCTCAGTTCCATCTTTATGCCCCCTCCCCTCCCCCGGGGGCTCAGCATGGCCTTTTATTATCTCCAAAAGAATGACAAACAGGAAGTGATTGCCCACAACAGGCAAGCACTTCCTCAGTACAGAAAATGGCATCACAGGAAATGACACATACATTAAAGGGGAGGGCACTCACAAGAGGAAGTACACATACCCCCTTTTAGTCAGCATGCAGCACAGACAATAGTGTTTCAAAGTAAACAGTATGGCGTGAGCTCATTCTACTGGTTCTTACAAGCTTGAGACAATCTGCGGGGGCATTGCTACTAGTGTTGTCAATATACAGTACTAGTATATTAACAAGGCAGATACCAATGTCCTCTTATTAAAGCAGATATGTATCAAAAAGGGATAACATAGCCACACAGAGATAAAATAATATGTTTATCTCGTTATGTGGACTTCGCTTCTCTAATACGCATAGTCATTTGAAGGCAAGAAGCCCAGCGCATTGCACTTGGTACCTACAAACCAACAAGCATCCACAGACACAGAGAACACGTCTCAAATCCCATAAGTAGGTTTTCATACTGACCGTTTTTACACCACTGGTCTCGATTTGACCCAAGTGCGCTCTGCTAGAGCACTCCCCGATTAAACCAGACACAGGGAGACAGATGATAATCTATAAAACACACATCCTAGAATAAAAGGTTCACATAAATGTTATACAATCAAATTTCCACAACAGTCCTTCCTTTTTAGTCATATGCTCCCATGTGTCCCTCGATGAATCTTGATCTTCTTCTTACACCTGGAAATTAATCAGTCCTTACAGTCCATAAAAAGGAAAACACGGCTTGACATGTAGATTCTCTTTTTCAGGAGAGATGGCATGGTGAGCTGTAGTAGTCGCTGATCAGTCTAGGATCCTCTGTGTCTTGTTCCTGGGTCAGGCTTCTTGGGCGTCTCATTGAGGAAGATGTGCTCATCGGCTCTGGTCATGCGCCCAATCAGGCCAGAGTAGCATGGCATATAGAAGAATAGAAACAAAAACAACATGAGTAACTATACCCCTACTTCCTTCAACTATGATCAGCTGCAACAATAACAATTAAATGCCTACAGATTCCCAGACCCTTAAGAGGATTCCAACCTTCACTAGCTATAGCTCTGGCTTTGCCTTTTAGGTTTCTTAGCCATATCCATATGGGCCTGAACATGTTCACCAGTATCCCTGATCCAAGTATAGCAATCTTTACTTATGAAATCTCAGGAACCACCCTTGGATTGTGGGAACTTACTTGTAGCTTCAACAGTTACATGAAAACATCCCATCCTCAATGGATGAGAAATTGTTCAATCGTTTCATAAGCTCAAGCTCCCACCGTGTACAAGCAATTCCCTTCCAGCTGTCGCTGCCATTCTTACCTTCTCTCTTGCCATCAGAATCGGCTGCGACATTAGATGCTGGGACCAGATTCACCAGCACACATGAACCTCTTGCCTTAGGGGAATTACCTTATAAGCTGTAGATCCACATTAATACCAAACTAAAGTTGAGACAGGCTTGTGGGCTACCTAGTTATCCCAATACCAAAACTGGCAAGAACCAGAGCGACTTTTAAAATTATAATTCATTTTACCCTCTAGAAATGTATTGTTAAATTCTATTGTCATGTGTCTGTTTGGACTAGTTTGTTAAAAACTCCTCACACTATAATGCCTATATATCATATATGATGGGGCACTAGAGCTCAGTGGGGACTCAGTAGACCCAACCATGTGTCCTGTTCACTTTCTTAGCTAGTTGGAAAATACACTTTAAAAATATAAATAAAAAGATACATCTCATCCGTGTCTTGTTCTGCAATCTTCTTTACAACGACCCAGTCACCTGTCACAAATTTGGCTAGAATTAGAGTAGTTAGTTTTATTGGTTTGAAAAATGGTCATTCTAACCACTCTCACCCCCCCCCCCCTGGCTGGGATCTGGGGGCCCCCATATTAAAGGGGGCTCCCAGATTCTGATAAGCCCCCCACCCACAGACCCCGACAAACAAAGGCCACGGTTGTCGGGAATAGGGCCTTGTCCTCATCAACATGGAGACAAGGTGCTTCGGGGTGGGGGGCCCGCAGGGTGCCCCCCTGCTCAAAGCACCCACCTCCCCATGTTAAGGGCATGTGGCCTGGTAGAGTTAAGAAGAGGGGGTGCTCACTCATCCCCACCCCCTTCCCTGACCGGCTGGGCTGCGTGCTTGGATAAGGGTCTGGTATGGATTTTGGGGGCCCCCACACTGTTTTCTCGGCGTAGGGGGTTCCCCTTAAAATCCATACCAGGCGTTGGGGCTCACAAGGTGTCAATCTCGCAGATGAAAGCTGCGAGATTGACTTCCCTTTCTAGTCCCATCGTACCTGGAGTCACGTTCAAAATGAACAGACAGGCAAGTCTGTTCATTTTGAATGTCCGACAGGAAGTCCATCAGACCTAGTCTGTCGGAAAGTCAGTTTGTGTGTACGCAGGTCAGTCCGGTCATGTGTACGCGGCTTAAGGGTGCAAATTTTTGATTTCACTCCTCACTACCTATCACAGTTTTGAAGGCCATAAAATGCCAAAATAGCACAACCCCCCCCCCCCCCCCCCCATGACCTCATTTTGGAAAGTAGACACCCTAAGCTATTTGCTGAGAGGCATGTTGCATCCATCGAATATTTTATATTTTGCCACAAGTTGCGGGGAAATTACAAACTTTTTTTTTCTTTTGCACAAAGTTGTCACTAAATGATATATTGCTCATACTTGCCATGGGCATATGTGAAATTACCCCCCCAAAATACATTCTGCAGCTTTTCCTGAGTACAGGGATACCCCATGTGTGGGACTTTTTGGGAGCCTAGCTGCGTACGGGACCCAGAAAACCAAGCACCGCCTTCAAGATTTCTAAGGGCGTACATTTTTTATTTCACTCCTCACTACCTATCACTACCTATCACAATTTTGAAGGCCATAAAATGCCATGATAGCACAACCCCCCCCCCCAATGACCCATTTTGGAACGTAGAGACCCCAAGCTATTTGCTGAGAGGCATGTTAAGCCCATTGAATATTATTTTGTCCCAAGTACTTGAATAATGGAAAACAAAAAATGAATTTGTTGAGAGTCATGGTGAGTATTTTACAGCTCTCATTTTTCTTTTTAATTTTTTTTTTTTAATTTTCAAAACTTTGTGACAAAAAGCGAGATCTGCAAAATACTCACCATACCGCAAATAGCTTGGGGTGTCTACTTTCCAAAATGGGGTAATTTGGGGGGGTTTGTGCCATCTCGGCATTCCATGGCCTCCGAAACTGTGATTGGCAGTGAGGAGTCAAAAATTTAGAAAGACTAGTGCCGCGTACACACGTAGCGGACTATCCGACGGACTTAGTCTGGTGGACTTCCCGCCAGACTTTCCGAACGGGCTACTTGCCCACACACGGCACTTTTTCAGCGGACTAATACAGTGTACTAAGTCCGCCGTACTATCCGCCCTACTTTTGAAATGAACGGACTCGCCCACACACGCGGAGGAAAGTCTGCTCATTTCGAGCGGGTCTCCAGGTAGGCGGGGCCCGCGAAGGAGACGTAGCTGGCCCCGCCACCTGGTATGGACTTAAAGGGGAACGGCGTGGGGGTTCTGGAGGCTACACACGGGGGGATTGTCTGGCGGACTTGAGTTTGCCGGACTTTTCCACCCGATTGTTTGATCGTGTGTACGCGGCATTAGAAAGCCTGAAGGCGGTGCTTGGTTTTTGGGGTCCTGTACGTGACTAGGCTCCCAAAAAGTCTCACACATGTGGTATCCTTGTACTCAGGAGAAGCAACGGAATGTATTTTGGGGTGTAATTCCACATATGCCCATGGCATGTTTGAGCAATATATAATTTAGTGACAAAAAATGTCTTTTTCCCACAACTTATGTCAAAATATAAAATATTCCATGGGCTCGACATGCCTCTCAGCAAATAGCTTGTGGTGTCTACTTTCCAAAATGGGGGGGGGGGGGGGGTTGGAACTGTCCTGGCATTTTATGCACAACATTTAGAAGCTTATTTCACACGTCTAAATTGTCCCTAGTATGTATGAATGTGAGTTAGGGTCCTTAGATTGTAAGCTCCTTGAGGGTAGGGACTAGGGTTGCCACCTGTACGGGAATGACCCGGACAGTCCGGGTTTTGACAGCTGTGCCCGGATTTCTCTCCTCTTGAAACCCGGACACAGCAGCATAGGCTCCTGCCGGTGTGGGAGGAGAGAGTTTATTATACCTCCAGCCCACCAACAGCATAGCCCCCCACTCCTGTAGCTGAGACTCCGATCCACCCTGTGTCCCTCCAGCAGCATGACCCCCGTCACTGGATGTACACTCTACGATAGCACCTGCCCCCCTGACGGCTCCTGTCCTGTGGGGCTTCAGTGGTGAGCGTTCTCCTCCGCCCACCTCCGGCACCTCTCCCCCCGTAAAAATGTGGCTGTGCCGATCGGCAAATGCAGCCTGCTCTGAATGCGCTCTCTCCCGCAAGCAGCGCGCTCCCCCCCGGACCCCCCTCCTTCCCCTGCTCTAGCAAGGCTAATGATTTTTGTCAGTCTTACTTTCAATGGTGAATGGCAACAGTGGTGAGTCAGTCCCCCGGTCCACTCGCTCCTGTCAATGCAGCGCTAGGCTAATGAATCCTAAATGCTGCAGCTCACAGTGGCTTTCTTCTCCCAGCACCATGCCAGCCCCCCTCTGTCAGTCCCCTCTCCTCTGTCAGTCCCCTCTTTGTCAGTCCCCTCTCCTCTGTCAGCCCCCCCCTGTCAGCCCCCCCTCTGTCAGTCCCCTCTCCTCTGTAAGCCCCCCGTCGGTCCCCTCTCCTCTGTCAGCCCTCCCTCTGTCAGCCCCCCTCTGTCAGTCCCCCCCCTCTGTCAGCCCCCCCTGTCAGCCCCCCCTCTGTCAGTCCCCTCTCCTCTGTAAGCCCCCCCATCGGTCCCCTCTCCTCTGTCAGCCCCCCTTCTGTCAGCCCCCCTCTGTCAGTCCCCTCTCCTCTGTCAGCCCCCCTGTCAGCCCCCCTCTGTCAGTCCCCTCTCCTCTGTAAGCCCCCCCATCAGTCCCCTCTCCTCTGTCAGCCCCCCTCTGTCAGTCCCCCCCTCTGTCAGTCCCCCCCCCATCAGTCCCCTCTCCTCTGTCAGCCCCCCTCCTCTGTCAGCCCCCCTCCTCTGTCAGCCCCCCTCTGTCAGCCCCCCCCCTCTGTCAGCCCCCCCGTCAGCCCCCTCCTCTGTCAGTCCCCCCTTTATCAGTCCCCTCTCCTCTGTCAGCCCCTCCTTTGTCAGCGCCCCCCCTGTCAACCCCCTCCTCTGTCAGCCCCCCTCTGTCAGTCCCCTCTCCTCTGTCAACCCCCCTCTTCTGTCTGTCCCCTCTCCTCTGTCAGCCCCCACCCCTCTGTCAGCCCCCCTCTGTCAGTCCCCCCTTTGTCAGTCCCCTCTCCTCTGTCAACCCCCCTCTTCTGTCAGTCCCCTCTCCTCTGTCAGCCCCCACCCCTCTGTCAGCCCCCCTCTCCTCTGTCAACCCCCCTCTGTCAGTCCCCTCTCCTCTGTCAGCCCCCCCTCCTCTGTCAGCCCCCACCCCTCTGTCAGCCCCCCTCCTCTGTAAACCCCCCCTATGTCAGTCTCCTCTCCTCTGTCAGCCCCCCTCCTCTGTCAGTCCCCCCTTTATCAGTCCCCTCTCCTCTGTCAGCCCCCCCTTTGTCAGCACCCCCCCGTCAGCCCCCCCCTCTGTCAGTCCCCTCTCCTCTGTCAACCCCCCTCTTCTGTCAGCCCCCACCCCTCTGTCAGCCCCCCTCTGTCAGTCCCTTCTCCTCTGTCAGCCCCCCTTTGTCAGTCCCCTCTTCTCTGTCAGCCCCCCCCTCTGTCAGTCCCCTTTCCTCTGTCAGTCCCCTCTGCTCTGTCAGTCCCCTCTCCTCTGTCAGTCCCCTCTCCTCTGACAGTCCCCTCTCCTCTGACAGTCCCCTCTCCTCTGTCAGCTCCCCTCCTCTGTCAGCCCCCCCATCCCCCCTTCTTTCTGTCAGCCCCCCTCCTCTTTCAGCTCTCCTTCTCTGTCAGCCCCCTTCCTCTCTGTCAGCCCCCTCTCCTCTGTCAGCCCCCCTCTCCTCTGTCAGCCCCCCTCCTCTCTGTCAGCCCCCCTCTCCTCTCTGTCAGCCCCCCTCTCCTCTCTGTCAGCCCCCCTCTCCTCTGTCAGCCCCCCTCTCCTCTGTCAGCCCCCCTCCTCTCTGCCAGCCCCCCTCCTCTCTGCCAGCCCCCTTCCTCTGTTAGCTCCCCTCCTCTGTCAGCTCCCCTCCTCTCTCAGCCCCCCTCCTCTCTCAGATCCCTTCCCCTCTGTCAGCTCCCCTCCTCTCTCAGCCCCCCAGGAGCGAGGAGCGATTGTGAGGGGGTGGCTAGAAATAAATGGCTGCTCCCTCATCATGGATCGCTCCTGAAGCAAAACAGACCGCCGCCGCCACCCGGGGGGTCCGACCCCTCACCCGCTGGAAAGCAGGCACGTACAGGTATGTTGATGTGCCTGTCCGTGCCATTGTGCCAAAGTATATATGTACAGGCGGCAGTCCTTAAGTAGTTAATAGCTACACCGAGTGGTATTATTCTGAATACCGTGGGTGATATCCACAACAAAATGGCATCTGATATGACTGCTGACAGCTCCATAAACAAGGCCACTATTGTGGTTTATCAGTTACATGGACCTACAACACGTGATTAGCCCTGTGTCGTCACATGTAAGGGAGGGTCCAGAACGGTGGAGGAGACAGTCTCATGATTGTCTGAGCAGACTACTTGCACACATAGGATTTTAAGCTACCTGGAAGAGGATTTTTACTACCTTATGTATTTTATAGTCTGGTGCAGTGTAAGCACCATCAAAATGTGAGTACCCTGATGTTCCTTTTTCTAATTAAACTTACAAACAAACGGTAATATACTATCCAGCCTTTTTTATATTTAAACACTGAGGATATCCTCTCTGGATGTAACCGTGGGATCCTGCTGAAAAAATTCTTAACTCAGAGCCCAGAAGTGGTTCAACAGCTTATGTAGACCAAACTTAGTTGTGCGGTCACACACAGCTTGAGGTGAGCGCAGCCATACAGGGGAGGGGAGCACGTGTGCAAAGTCACCCTCTTACTGAACAGGATTTTTCTTGACTTTTTGGAATATTATTGCACGCATGCACTTTAATGTCTGAGGATTTGAAAATGACTGAGGACTTTTTTTGTTTTTTGGACACATTTTATTCAATAGAAGAATTTTTTTACAGTGAATTTGCTGGATTTACAAATTTTTGTTGCACCCTATTTATATTCATTTTTTCTTCTTGTATATAAAGTATTGATGATATTGTAATAGCAATCTTTTAGCATTAATGCTATTATCGCACAACGCTGCATTTTTTTTGTTATTTTTATCCTGTGTACACAGTCATCAGTAGACAGTTACAGCCTACAAAGGATATGCTGTGATACCTTTGCTGCATCCTCAGGCAGTCTCAAAGTCATTGCCTGCTCAAGCCCTACAACCCTGCTGGCAACCCATGCTTCTTTGAGCACTATACCTTCTGTATCACCTTCAGGGTTATACTGCACTTAGCCACAAGGGGAGCCTCTCTCAGCATCTTGGCCTCGGCCTACGTGACACTCATGACCTTACCCTCATGAAAAGTCCTGATAGGAACTCTATTCCTGTAAGAAGTCCTGAGAGGAACTTTTCTTCAATGGGAAGTCTTGAAAGGGACTCTACTCTAATAAAAAGTCCTGAAAGAAATCTTACACAAAAGCCGTAAACTAATTTTCCTGTCAGACTAAGGAGAAATAGCCACTCCCCAAGAAGACTTACCTATGACACGCTGGGAGAGAACTCTGACAGATTTATTTCCACTGCTCAAAGACTAAACGCTGCACCCGATGATGTTAACAACAATTGGCTGGAAGGTGGCCTCGATGTAGCCTCTTACACCACTGGGTGAGACACGGCTTTTGCCCTGGCCTGTCAGAAAACGTATTATGAGTTAACAGAAAATGTATAAAAGTTTAGAAGGGTAGGTTTAGAATCCAGATGTTTGTCAATATTTGTCAATATTTGTTGACTTTGAATACTGGTTGAAGTTGACAAACCCTTTTTCTAGCAGTAGTTTAAAATCCCTTCATCTTTAGGGACCAAAGACTTTAAGTGGGGGGAGTATGTAGTCAGGAGCAATATACTTACATTTTCCTGCAATCAGAAGGCGCAGTGTGGTATTATTCAGAGGGAGCAGTTTTCCTCTAGTGTTCCAGTTTGGCTGTCCTCTGACTCTCTTAAATAAAGAGAGCATGGCATCTTGGGACATGTAGTCCATACAGAAAGCATTTGTACTCTGGCTGTATTGTGTGAAACTACAACTACCAACGGGCAGATCGCTGGGAGAGACTAAAAGAGGCAAGGCTGAGTGCCTAGCACACTCTCTTGGGAGCAGGATGGATCTGTGCACAGGGAATCTGTGATAGAGTGAGCTGCAGTTGTTTTATAGCCTGCCTTGGCAGATCTACCCAGCGGACGTCTGGAAGGACAGCTGCGGACAGTTCCCCTCTACTGTCCGCCAGCAGCCTGTAGTCTGCTCCTGTTCCATCCACCCTGTGGGGACATCGGATCCGTGTAATCCATGGCACAGTGCAGCCAGGGCTGGAGTTCATCCCTTGAGCCAAACACCTGAGAGATCATCAGCCTCATCATCATCATCTCCTGTTCCAATATGGTGAGCGGGCAATAGATTGTTCACAGAATATATACATTAACAGTTGCATCATCAGTACATTTCCTTTTACAAAAATTAACTCTTAAAGCATCTTAACATATCTTAAAACATTTTCATATTCATCTTAATATATTCAGTGACATTTGCTGTTTCTCAAATATCTTCCTTTTGCACAGCATTTGAACTGCTGAAGTTTCCTAACAGTTTAGCAGTTGCCTTGCAGTTTATCTTATTTGCCTAACACATCGGCTAGCAGGCTGCATATCAGCGCGATACATCCTGTCTTTAAAGCCAAGAAGGACAGGGTAGTTTGTTTTGCACAAACCAATCAATATTTGCTTATTGGAATTTTTTACCAAAAATATGTAGGAGAATACATATTGTCCTAAACTTAGGAAGACATTTGATTTTTTAATTTTTTTATTGGATATGTTTTATAGCAGAAATTGCTGGTCTTTTTTTGTTTATAGCGCAAAAATAATAAAAACCCAGTGGTGATCAAATACCACCAAAATAAATCTCTATTTGTGTAGAAAAAATGATATAAATTTAATTTGTGTACAGCGTCACGCAGGGGGTAAAACCTTCTGGAGGCCATGGTTAAAGTAAATGTAAACCCTCACATATACCCAGTGAAGTGAACAGCCTCAGATGATACATAGGGATGAAGCAATTCTCCCTACATAAGTTTTGCATGTATATCTGCTGTCTTTCATCTATATAATGTTTAGAAAGTGCACATCGTGTTAGGAGATTTCCCCTTCCTGGTTAGCACTGTGGGGAAGCCTGGGCATACAGCCAAGACAGCTGATTGGAGGAAAGGCACACAACCCCTCTCCTCATAGGTAGAGACTTGCAGCTCTGTTGACTCGTTCAGGGCTCTGCAAATTTATGTGATGCAGAATTTGTCAGGAGTTATCAGGCTGATAACAGAAGAACAGGGCAGGAGACATCTATGGGACATTGTGTTTTGAAAAGAGATAAGAAAACACTGCAGATATATGTGCCCCGTAGTGATGGACGAACTTCCGACGGGACGTTTCGCGAACGCGAAACGCGAACGGACACAAACGTTCGCGAAAACGACCGTTCGCCGCGGGCTCCATTGACTTCAATGGGAGGCGAATTTCGCAAACCTTTAGGTCGAATTTGCGGCCACGGGGTAATTATTAGGGGGTAGCACGTAGTCCCACCACCTGGACAATAGCATAATACATGTATGAGGTGAATTTGGGATCGATAACTACAAGCATTTTTTTTTTATTTGGGAAATTGTTCTGACAATTCAGGACTATGGAGCTAATGAAGGCAATGGAGGAGAGGGAAGGTCAGGGACCAGGGTAGGCAAACAAGAGGGTGCAGGAGATACAGAGCACTGACAGCAGCACCGTAATACAGAGCACTGACATCAGCACCGTGACATACAGCGCTGACAGCAGCTCCGTGACATACAGCGCTGACAGCAGCTCCGTGACATACAGCGCTGACAGCAGCTCCGTGACATACAGCGCTGACAGCAGCTCCGTGACATACAGCGCTGACAGCAGCTCCGTGACATACAGCGCTGACAGCAGCACCGTGACATACAGCGCTGACAGCAGCTCCGTGACATACAGCGCTGACAGCAGCTCCGTGACATACAGCGCTGACAGCAGCTCCGTGACATACAGCACTGACAGCAGCTCCGTGACATACAGCGCTGACAGCAGCTCCGTGACATACAGCGCTGACAGCAGCACCGTGACATACAGCGCTGACAGCAGCTCCGTGACATACAGCGCTGACAGCAGCTCCGTGACATACAGCGCTGACAGCAGCTCCGTGACATACAGCGCTGACAGCAGCTCCGTGACATACAGCGCTGACAGCAGCTCCGTGACATACAGCGCTGACAGCAGCACCGTGACATACAGCGCTGACAGCAGCTCCGTGACATACAGCGCTGACAGCAGCTCCGTGACATACAGCGCTGACAGCAGCTCCGTGACATACAGCACTGACAGCAGCTCCGTGACATACAGCGCTGACAGCAGCTCCGTGACATACAGCGCTGACAGCAGCACCGTGACATACAGCGCTGACAGCAGCTCCGTGACATACAGCGCTGACAGCAGCTCCGTGACATACAGCGCTGACAGCAGCTCCGTGACATACAGCGCTGACAGCAGCTCCGTGACATACAGCGCTGACAGCAGCTCCGTGACATACAGCGCTGACAGCAGCTCCGTGACATACAGCGCTGACAGCAGCTCCGTGACATACAGCGCTGACAGCAGCTCCGTGACATACAGCGCTGACAGCAGCTCCGTGACATACAGCGCTGACAGCAGCTCCGTGACATACAGCGCTGACAGCAGCTCCGTGACATACAGCGCTGACAGCAGCTCCGTGACATACAGCGCTGACAGCAGCACCGTAAGCAGCCCCAGGAGGAAGTCAGCACAGCACAGGGATGGTGTGATCCCCTCATAATAAGAACCCCCAGGAGGAAGTCAGCACAGCACAGGGATGGTGGGAGCCCCTCATAATAAGAACACCCAGGAGGAAGTCAGCACAGCACAGGGATGGTGGGAACCCCTCATAATAAGCAGCCCCAGTAGAAATATGACACCGCTCAACCTCTTCAAAGAGGAGGGTAGGGGCATATAGTACGGTGTGCTTTTTTGGGTCAGGGAAGTGAGCCAAATGAATTAAGAAGGTCTGTGTGCTTGATTCCAAAAATTGTTTATAGACATATACATGGTCTACTGATCACATGTGTTGAATTCCTCCGAGATCCATGCCTCATTCATTTTTAGAAATGTGAGGTAGTTAACACTGTGGTGAGCTAGGCGAGTACGCTTATCGGTCACAATCCCCCCTGCTGCGCTGAACGTCCTTTCGGACAGGACACTGGATGAGGGGCAAGCCAACAGTTCGATTGCAAATTGGGCAAGCTCTGGCCAGAGGTCAAGCCTGCCCACCCAGTAGTCTAGGGGTTCATCACTCCTCAGAGCGTCCACATCGGCCGTTAACCCAATGTAGTCGGACACCTGACGGTCTAGGCGTTCCCTGATGCTGGATCCGGATGACACCTGTCGATGGGTCGGCTGAAAGAATGACCTCATATCCGAAGTCACCAACACATCTTCAAACCGGCCTCTTCTTGCAGGCGCTGTTGGATTGGTACCCGCAAATCCTTCTCTGGGAGTGGGAATTGCTCCTCTGCCAGCGCACGCAAAAGCAGAATGCAGCATTTCTCGAAGCAAGGCCTGGAAGTGCTGCATTCTGACAGCCCTCTGCGACGGCGGTAACATTTCCGCCATTTTGTGTTTGTACCGGGGGTCTAAGTACGTTGCCACCCAGTACTGGTCCTTGACCCTCATGCTTTTTATACGGGGGTCCCTATTAAAACACTGGAGCATGAAGGCCCCCATTTGCACTAAAGTGGAAGCGGTGTGGTGGCCTGGCTCCTGCTCATCATCCAGGATAATGTCGTCCTCTTCATTCTCCTCTCCCCATCCTCGCACAACAGGGATCCCAGAAAGGTTTAAAGCATGCTCTTCTTGCTCCTGCTCATCCGCCCCGGCACCATCCTCCTCTGACTCCTCATCAGACTCCTGTTGTTGACTTGTCTCAGATAGAGTAGCCCCCCTGGGAATTCATCCAGCATTGCGACTTCCTCATCTTCCCGCTCCTGCTCCTCCACAGCCTGATCAATGACACGACGCAATGCACGCTCCAGAAAGAAGGCATAAGGTACCATGTCACTGATGGCGCCATGGCTGCGACTGACCAGTTTGGTGATCTCCTCAAATGGCCGCAGAAGTCTGCATGTGTCGCGCATGAGCAGCCACTGGCGCGGTGAAAAAAAACCCAGCTCCCCAGAACCGTTTCTTTCGCAGAGTTCATACAGGTAGACGTTAACTGCACGTTTCTGCTGGAGCAGCCTATCAAGCATATAGAAGGTTGAGTTCCATCGCGTCGGGCAATCGCAAATAAGACGTCTGACCGGCAGATGGTGTCGCCGCTGAATGTCAGCAAGGCGAGCCATGGCCGTGTAAGATCTTCTGAAATGGGCCGAGATTTTCCTTGCCTGCCGCAAGATGTCCTGGACCCCAGGGTATTTGACAAGGAATCGCTGCACGACCAAGTTTAAGACGTGTGCCATGCACGGCACGTGCGTGATTTTGCCCTGTTTCAATGCGCTAAGCAGATTGGCACCGTTGTCACACACCACTTTACCAACTGTCAAATTGAGCGG
The DNA here is from genome assembly GCF_037356315.1 of Lithobates pipiens. Lineage (NCBI taxonomy): Eukaryota > Metazoa > Chordata > Amphibia > Anura > Ranidae > Lithobates > Lithobates pipiens. The sequence goes on along the minus strand of NW_027507748.1, from coordinate 244,200,474 downwards.
TGTTAGCCACTCATCTGCCTGTGAACGCAAAGCTGAAAGGAGTGCCGGGCCAGTGTGGCTCTTTGCTTCCAGGCACAACAGACGCAGCACGGCATGGCAACGTCTCACCTGGCATGTGGAATAGGTTCTGGGGAGCTTGGGCGGTGCAGTGGAAGAGACGCTAGCAGCGGAAAAGGAGGAGGCAGCTGAGGAGGAGAGGGAGGAGGATGGAGTAGGAGGAGGAGAAGAAGAGTCAGGCCTGCATGCAATCCGTGGCGGTAAAACCAAATCTACACGGGTGCCACGGGTTACATGCTTGACGGCCGTCAGAAGGTTCACCCAGTGGGCAGTAAAACTGATATACCTTCCCTGCCCGTGTTTGCTAGACCACGTGTCTGTGGTCAGATGTATCTTGGCACCGACACTGTGTGCCAGAGATACATTCACTTGCCGCTGAACATGGCCATATAGCTCTGGGATGCCCTTCTCTGAGAAATACTTCCTTCCTGGGACCTTCCATTGTGGTGTTCCAATGGCCACAAATTTGCGAAAGGCCTCCGAGTCCACCAGTTTATATGGCAGTAGTTGGCGGGCTATGAGTTCTGACAAGCCAGCCGCCAACCGTTGGGCAAGAGGGTTATCCGGCGTCATCATTTTTTTACGCTCAAACATTAGGCCCACGGAAGCCTGCCTTTTTGCAGAAAAATGTGAGCTTGGCGTGATGGAAGGTGGAGTGGAGGACAATTGTGAGGAGAGAGGAGAAGGAGAAGTAGAAGACGAGGCTGGACGGTGAGAGCCTGCAGTGTGGCTTTGTGTGTTCCGTTGCTCCCACTGGGCTCGGTGATGGCTGCTCATGTGCCTTCTTAAGGCGGTCGTCCCTAGGTGAGTATTGGGCTTACCGCGACTAACGCGTTGACTGCAAAGATTGCAGATGGCAACGCTATTGTCAGCAGCGGACACGTTAAAAAAAGCCCACACTGCGGAGCCATGTGCCGGTGTCCTGGGAGCGCCAGATGTGACCGTACATGGTCGATGACTCGCTCCTGATACATTTGCAGTCTGCTTTGTCCCTGCTGTGCAATGTAAGTCATTGCTGCTTCTCCTCCCTATCTGCTGGTCCATATCTCCCTCTGAACTCCCCTCCTCTTCCTCTCTTGTGGGCACCCACGTGACATCACTAGACACGTCATCATCAACGTCACCTTCCCCACCGCTATAAGTAGAGTAGGCAGCAACACCGGGGACCAACCTCCTCCTTGGGCTGATCTGGGTACTGGCGTCAGACTGCTGAGTAGCGCTTGTTGCTACCTCCTCTTCCTGATCCAATACCAAGAGTGGCTGCGCATCAGAAATGTCCTCTTGATATGGATCGGAAAATAATTCCAGTGACTCAAGCGGAAGGTATGTGGTGGTGGTGGTGGTGGTCGTGTTGTTGGTGGTAGTGTCTTTGGGGGTGCACATAGCAGAGAGTGAAGAAGAGGGTGCAGATCGAGAGGATGAGGAGGGTGCAGAAGAGTAAGGCTGAGCGAGCCACTCAACCAAGTCTGGTGCATCCTTTAAAGTAATTGAACGCACCTTCTGCAACTTCCCACTTTGGCTCAAGCCTGTTGCTCCTGCCCTACCCCTACCACCCCTGCGGAAGGGCCTGCCTCTTCCTCTGCATGTCATTTTTTAAATGACCCTGTGACAAAACTCTTAGTCCCTATACCGCTGAAGGACTGCTGCAGTATAGGTGAGCGGTCAGCAGTGGTGCACGTCAACCCTATCTATTGTGGACCTATAGCGGTCCTTACAGAACAGCAGACTGTACCGCACTCAAGCCTATGTACCGTAGCACCCTATACCAAGTTACCAGTCCTTATAAGAACTTTTGTGGACCAAGCAGGTTGTGTATTAGTGTTTAGCAGACTGTACGTCAGTCCCTATACCGCTGAAGGACTGCTGCAGTATAGGGCAGCGGTCAGCAGTGGTGCACGTCAACCCTATCTATTGTGGACCGATAGCGGTCCTTACAGAACAGCAGACTGTACCGCACTCAAGCCTATGTACCGTAGCACCCTATACCAAGTTACCAGTCCTTATAAGAACTTTTGTGGACCAAGCAGGTTGTGTATTAGTGTTTAGCAGACTGTACGTCAGTCCCTATACCGCTGAAGGACTGCTGCAGTATAGGGCAGCGGTCAGCAGTGGTGCACGTCAACCCTATCTATTGTGGACCGATAGCGGTCCTTACAGAACAGCAGACTGTACCGCACTCAAGCCTATGTACCGTAGCACCCTATACCAAGTTACCAGTCCTTATAAGAACTTTTGTGGAACAAGCAGGTTGTGTGTTAGTGATTAGCAGACTGTACGTCAGTCCCTATACCAATGAAGGACTGCTGCAGTATAGGGCAGCGGTCAGCAGTAGTGCACGGCAACCCTATGTATTGTGGACCGATAGCGGTCCTTACAGAACAGCAGACTGTACCGCACTCAAGCCTATGTACCGTAGCACCCTATACCAAGTTACCAGTCCTTATAAGAACTTTTGTGGACCAAGCAGGTTGTGTATTAGTGTTTAGCAGACTGTACGTCAGTCCCTATACCGCTGAAGGACTGCTGCAGTATAGGGCAGCGGTCAGCAGTGGTGCACGTCAACCCTATCTATTGTGGACCGATAGCGGTCCTTACAGAACAGCAGACTGTACCGCACTCAAGCCTATGTACCGTAGCACCCTATACCAAGTTACCAGTCCTTATAAGAACTTTTGTGGACCAAGCAGGTTGTGTATTAGTGTTTAGCAGACTGTACGTCAGTCCCTATACCGCTGAAGGACTGCTGCAGTATAGGGCAGCGGTCAGCAGTGGTGCACGTCAACCCTATCTATTGTGGACCGATAGCGGTCCTTACAGAACAGCAGACTGTACCGCACTCAAGCCTATGTACCGTAGCACCCTATACCAAGTTACCAGTCCTTATAAGAACTTTTGTGGAACAAGCAGGTTGTGTGTTAGTGATTAGCAGACTGTACGTCAGTCCCTATACCAATGAAGGACTGCTGCAGTATAGGGCAGCGGTCAGCAGTAGTGCACGGCAACCCTATGTATTGTGGACCGATAGCGGTCCTTACAGAACAGCAGACTGTACCGCACTCAAGCCTATGTACCGTAGCACCCTATACCAAGTTACCAGTCCTTATAAGAACTTTTGTGGACCAAGCAGGTTGTGTATTAGTGTTTAGCAGACTGTACGTCAGTCCCTATACCGCTGAAGGACTGCTGCAGTATAGGGCAGCGGTCAGCAGTGGTGCACGTCAACCCTATGTATTGTGGACCGATAGCGGTCCTTACAGAACAGCAGACTGTAACGCACTCAGGCCTATGTACCGTAGCACCCTATACCAAGTTACCAGTCCTTATAAGAACTTTTGTGGACCAAGCAGGTTGTGTGTTAGTGATTAGCAGACTGTACGTCAGTCCCTATACCAATGAAGGACTGCTGCAGTATAGGGCAGCGGTCAGCAGTAGTGCACGGCAACCCTATGTATTGTGGACCGATAGCGGTCCTTACAGAACAGCAGACTGTAACGCACTCAGGCCTATGTACCGTAGCACCCTATACCAAGTTACCAGTCCTTATAAAAACTTTTGTGGACCAAGCAGGTTGTGTGTTAGTGTTTAGCAGACTGTGCGTCAGTCCCTATACCGCTGAAGGACTGCTGCAGTATAGGGCAGCGGTCAGCAGTGGTGCACGTCAACCCTATCTATTGTGGACCGATAGCGGTCCTTACAGAACAGCAGACTGTACCGCACTCAAGCCTATGTACCGTAGCACCCTATACCAAGTTACCAGTCCTTATAAGAACTTTTGTGGACCAAGCAGGTTGTGTATTAGTGTTTAGCAGACTGTACGTCAGTCCCTATACCGCTGAAGGACTGCTGCAGTATAGGGCAGCGGTCAGCAGTGGTGCACGTCAACCCTATGTATTGTGGACCGATAGCGGTCCTTACAGAACAGCAGACTGTAACGCACTCAGGCCTATGTACCGTAGCACCCTATACCAAGTTACCAGTCCTTATAAGAACTTTTGTGGACCAAGCAGGTTGTGTGTTAGTGATTAGCAGACTGTACGTCAGTCCCTATACCAATGAAGGACTGCTGCAGTATAGGGCAGCGGTCAGCAGTAGTGCACGGCAACCCTATGTATTGTGGACCGATAGCGGTCCTTACAGAACAGCAGACTGTACTGCACTCAGGCCTATGTACCGTAGCACCCTATACCAAGTTACCAGTCCTTATAAAAACTTTTGTGGACCAAGCAGGTTGTGTGTTAGTGTTTAGCAGACTGTGCGTCAGTCCCTATACCGCTGAAGGACTGCTGCAGTATAGGGCAGCGGTCAGCAGTAGTGCACGGCAACCCTATGTATTGTGGACCGATAGCGGTCCTTACAGAACAGCAGACTGTAACGCACTCAGGCCTATGTACCGTAGCACCCTATACCAAGTTACCAGTCCTTATAAGAACTTTTGTGGACCAAGCAGGTTGTGTGTTAGTGATTAGCAGACTGTACGTCAGTCCCTATACCAATGAAGGACTGCTGCAGTATAGGGCAGCGGTCAGCAGTAGTGCACGGCAAACCTATGTATTGTGGACCGATAGCGGTCCTTACAGAACAGCAGACTGTACCGCACCCAAGCCTATGTACCGTAGCACCCTAGACAGACCAAGTTACCAGTCCTGATAAAGAGCTTTGTGGAACAAGTGAGTTGTGAATGATTAGCAGACTGCAGCAGAAGGGCAGCAGTCAAGTATAATATTCTTTCTATATTTGGAAGAAAGAATATTATACGTGTACAAGCCTATTACCGTACCACTGATACCAGTCCTGAAAAGAACCTTTGTGGAACTAATAGTAACAGCAAGTCTTTAAAATTATCCTCACTGCCTGACACACTGCTTCCTGCCTGTCCCTATACAAATTGGCAAAAAAGAGTAGGCTGGAACGATTAGCTGGAACAGCTCTTTTGTGGACCTGATAGTAACAGCTAATGATGATGATGATGATGATGATGAAGAAAGACTAATCTGGCTGAGCTGTCCCTAAAATAGCAGCATACAGCGCTCTGTCCCTTTATCTAAACTGACAAAAGAAACTCAGGCTGCTGACCTAACACCTATACCAGTCCTGAAAAGAACTTTTGTGTACCAAATAGCTAGCGTTTTCTCTGTCCCTACTCCACACAGGATCCTTTCCCTACAGTGACAGAAGAAAGAATGTAAAATGGCCACCGGATCGGGTGTATTTATAGGTTAGGGGGAATGTCCAAGTGTCCATGAGCTGTCATGTCTCAATTGGTTGTCCTGTAACACATGATAAACGTGTCACGAAAGGTTAAAGTTCTTGTATACATTAAACACGTAAGTCCGCCGGGGCGAACGACGGAAAAAGGCGTTCGAACCCGCGGACGGCGAAAGTCGGAAATTCGCCGCGAAACGACCGCCGGGCGAACCGTTCGGCCATCACTAGTGCCCCGCTCAAATTTCATGAATTGGGTTTACATCCACTTTAACCACTTCAATACATGGCATTTTCACCCCCTTCCTGCCCAGGCCAATTTTCAGCTTTCAGCGCTGTAGCATTTTGAATGATAATTGTACGGTTATGCAACATTGTACCCAAATTACATTTTTATAATTTTTTTCCCAAGAGATATATGGTAGCTTTCTTTTGGTGGTATTTGATCACCACTGCAGTTTTTATTTTTTGTGCAATAATTTTTTACTTTTTACTATAATAAATATCCCAATTTTATATATTTTTTTAAACATTTTTTTTCTGTTTAGGCCAATATGTATTCTACATATTTTTGGTAAAAAAAATTGCAAAAAGCATATATTTATTGGTTTGCGCAAAAGTTATAACGCCTACAAATAGGTTATTGATTTATGGCATTTTTATTATTATTATTTTTTTTTACTTGTAATGGTGGTGATCTGAGATTTTTATCATGACTGCATTGCGCCAGACAGATCGGACAGTTTTGACTAGGGATGAGCTTCGTGTTCGAGTCGAACGTACGTTTGACTCGAACATTGGCTGTTCGGGCGTTCGGCAAAATCGGAACTCTTGGTCCGTTCGCGTCAAAATTCGTATGGCGCGCACGGACCACAATGCACTGCGATGGCGCAGTGCATTGCTGGCTCATGATTGGCCAAGCATGCACTGTGACCCCGCATGCTTGGCCAATCGCAGCGCCAGCAGCGAGGAGAGCCATGATTGGCCACAGGCATCCTGCCTGTGGCCAATCATAGCTCAGGCTGTGTAGTGCACGCCCCACACTATATAAGGCCGCCTTTGAGGCGGCCTCGTGTAGTGTGTTGGCATCTGAAGCAGTGGGTGTTCTGTGTACCTTCAACACAGTTACACACCAATCGTTTTTGGCTGATTTCCTATCTTGCTCTTGTGTAGTGGTTATTGTCTGTGCCCTGACCGCAGTATACACCACTATATTCACCTCACCTATATAGCTAGTGATCTATCTTTAATAATAGAGCTTGCAGTCAGTAGTGTTAGGAGAGCGTGCTGTCTGCGTGCTCTGTACCCAGTACATACCGCTATAATCCACCTACATAGCTGTTCTCTATTTGGGCCCAATTGCCATCTGCAGGAGTTATTGGAAGTTGTGTGTGCTTCCAGCACAGCACAGTATACATCTGTATATACCCGTTTAACTCTGCTGTTTTCTGGTTATTGTCTGCGTGCCCTGACCGCAGTATACACCGTGATATTCACCTCACCTATATAGCTAGTGATCTAGCTTTAATAATAGAGCTTGCAGTCAGTAGTGTCAGGAGATAGTGCGTGCTGTCTGCATGCTCTGTACCCAGTACATACCGCTATAATCCACCTACATAGCTGTTCTCTATTTGGGCCCAATTGCCATCTGCAGGAGTTATTGGAAGTTGTGTGTGCTTCCAGCACAGCACAGTATACATCTGTATATACCCGTTTATCTCTGCTGTTCTATAAAAAAGGCATCTGCAGGAGTTAGTGGGTGTTGTGTGCCTCCAGCACAATATAAACTACCCAACTACTGTTTTACCCAACTCCCTTCAGGCCATTACCATGTCTGGAAGGCCAGCAAGGAGAGGCAGACAGGCGCGAGCCGATAAAAGAGGGCAAGCAGGCTCTGTGTCTAGAGACAACAGTGCTGGTCGTGGACGCGGTGCATTGTCATCAGCACGTGGCCATGGGACATGCTTGTCCTTTTCTGCAGCTGGACATGTTGAACCGCAACATGCCAACGACTTGGTAGAGTGGATGACCAAGCCCTCTTCATCCTCCTCATCTTCTCTCACCCAGTCTCAGGGTAGTAGCAAAGCAGCTGCCAACACATCGTCTTCCCTCCTCTCAATGTCATCATCAGTGACTCCTTTCCTAGACCCACCACGTCCTCCTGAGGAGTCTCCTGAACTCTTTGAGCACAGTGTTGGGTACATGCTCCAGGAGGATGCCCAGTGTTTGGTGGGCTCTGATGATGACACTCAGCTAGAGGAAGGCAGTAGCGTGAGCGCAGAGAGAGGGGATGCTCAAGAAGGACAGCAATCTGGCAGTCATGTTCCACAAGCTGCAGCATACTGCCAGGTTTGCTACAGCGATGAAGAGGGAGGGGATGATGAGGGCACTGACTCCACGTGGGTGCCTGGAAGGAGGGAGGAGGAGGAGGAGGCACATGTCCAACGAGGCAGGATGCCCTCCGGGGGCCAGCTTAGGGGCAGCACACCGACTGAATCACACCGCAGAGCTCCGCCTGCGCAGAGCGCTTCCTCTACGCGTTATTCTAAAAGTTCTTTGGTGTGGGCCTTTTTTGAGACGAGTGCATCAGATCGCACCGCTGCTATTTGCAACATATGTCTCAAGCGTATCTCACGTGGCCAAAACATCAGCCGCTTGGGCACCACATGCTTGACCAGACATATGTTGACCTGCCATGCAGCTCGTTGGCAAGCGTACCTCAAAGACCCACACCAAAGAACAAAGCGGACCTCTCCTTGCCCCTCATCAGCTGGCATCTCCAACCCTACTAGACCTTCAGTCCTCTCTGAAACCTGCTCTGAGAGGAATGAAGGTGTAGAATTAGGTGTGTCACAGCCAAGTGCTTCCGGGAACTCTGCTAGTGGTACATCCACATCCGATTATAGCAGGCAAATGTCCCTGCCCCAGCTGCTGGACCGGCGGAAGAAGTTTACTCCCAGCCATCCACATGCCCAGCGGTTGAATGCTAGCTTGGCTAAATTGCTAGCACTTCAACTGCTGCCTTTTCAGTTGGTAGACTCGGCCCCCTTCCGTGAGTTTGTACAATGTGCGGTTCCTCAGTGGCAGGTCCCCAAACGCCACTTTTTCTCACGGAAGGCGATTCCGGCTCTCTACCGGCATGTGGAAGGCAATGTCCTTGCCTCGCTGGACAGGGCGGTCAGCGTTAAGGTGCATATTACCGCTGACTCATGGTCCAGCAGGCATGGACAGGGACGTTACCTGTCTTTCACGGCCCATTGGGTCACTCTTCTGGCTGCTGGGAAGGATGCAGGACAAGGTGCAGTAGTGTTGGAGGTTGTTCCGCCACCACGCCTCCAAAATGCTACTATTGGTTGTGACACACCTCTCTCCTCCACCCCCTCCTCTTCTTCTTCCTCCATGGCCTCTTCCAGTGCTCTGTCCTCAGAACCAGCGGTGCTCCGTAGGCGTTGCAGGGGCTACGCAAGTACGCAGGCAAAACGATGCCATGCCGTGCTTGCGCTGGTTTGTTTGGGGGACAGGAGCCACACTGGGGCGGATGTTTTGTCAGCTCTGCAGGGGCAGGCCGAGAGGTGGTTGACGCCACGCCAGCTTAAGCCAGGAATGGTGGTTTGCGACAATGGCACCAACCTCCTCTCCGCCCTCCGACAGGGACAACTGACCCATGTGCCCTGTGTAGCTCACGTCCTTAACCTGGTGGTGCAGCGGTTCTTGGGCAGGTACCCCGGCTTACATGATGTCCTGAAGCAGGCCAGGAAAGTCTGTGTGCATTTCCGCCGATCATTTAATGCCTGTGCTCGGCTGGCTGAGCTCCAAAAGGAGTTGAACCTGCCCAAGAACCGCCTTATATGTGACATGCCCACCAGATGGAACTCAACATTGGCCATGCTGCAGCGGCTGCACACGCAGCAGAGGGCCATCAATGAGTACCTGTGCAACTACGGCACCAGGACAGGGTCAGGGGAGCTTGGTTTTTTCTCACCACGCCAGTGGGGCATGATCAGGGATGCATGCACTGTCCTGTCACCGTTTGAGGAGGCCACAAGGATGGTGAGCAGTGACAGTGCATGCATCAGTGACACTGTACCTCTTGTCCACCTCTTGGAGCATACGCTGCGTGGAATAATGGACAGGGCACTTGAGGCAGAACAGAGGCAGGAAGAGGAGGACTTCCTTGCCTCTCAAGGCCCCCTTTATCCAGACAGTGTTCCTGCTGTGCCACCCATCACACAGGAAGAGGGTGAGGAGGAGGAAGAGGAGGAGGAGGATGATTGTGTCAGCATGGAGGTGGAGGCTGGCACTCAGCATCAGCAGCAGCAGTCTTATAGGGATGATTTACAGTCCCAAGAAACACGTGGACTTGTACGTGGCTGGGAGGAGGTAGCTGCAGATCATGTTGTCCTTAGTGACCCAGAGGACTCCGGACTGAATGCCTCAGCTAACCTACGCTGCATGGCCTCCCTGATCCTGCAAAGCCTGCGGAAGGATCCTCGTATTCTTCGGATCAAGGAGAGGGACCATTACTGGCTGGCCACTCTCCTTGATCCACGGTACAAGGGTAAGGTTGCCGACCTTATCTTGCCATCGCAGAGGGAGCAGAGGATGAGACATCTCCGGGAGGCCTTGCAGAAAGCTCTGTGCAACGCGTTCCCAGAGACTGGGAGGTCACAAACTCCTGGTCCTGGACAACGTGTTGCTGAGGCATCAGTCAGAAGGAGCGGTGGAGAAGGTGGCCGTCTGACTGATGCTTTCAGACAATTTTTTAGTCCGCAGCCCCAAGGTATGATCGGTTCCAGCACCCATTGCCAGTGTCTGATTTACATGGTGCAGGAATACCTAGGGGCAAGGTCAGACTTGGACACCTTTCCCACCGAAAATCCTCTGGCTTACTGGGTCTTGAGGATGGATCACTGGCCAGAGCTTGCACAGTATGCAATTGAGCTACTGGCCTGTCCTGCATCCAGCGTTCTTTCGGAACACACCTTCAGTGCTGCTGGTGGCTTTGTTACCGATCACAGGGTGCGCCTGTCCACCGAATCAGTTGATCGACTGACCTTCATCAAGATGAATCAGTCATGGATCACCCACAGCTACCAAGCACCTGAAGCTGATGTAACAGAATAATTTTTTTTGAAATATCACATCCCTTCAAGACTGCCTATGCTGATGCTGAGTGACTGTCCTGTTATGTTGATTGTCTATCCTCTTCCTCCTCCGCTGATATGTTGGAAGAACATTTTTGGTTCTGGGTGATGCCAGCAGCCCAATTTTTCTGCCCCTGTTTAACAGGGGCGTTTAAGTACAATTTTTGATGCAATGCTTTGCAGCAGGGCTAATTCCTGCAATAAAACTAGAGTATATGGCAGAGATTGCAGTGTGATGGCACCAGCACCAGTGCCTAAGGCCCAATTTTTCTGCCCCTGTTTAACAGGGGCGTTTAAGTACAATTTTTGATGCAATGCTTTGCAGCAGGGCTAATTCCTGCAATAAAACTAGAGTATATGGCAGAGGTTGCAGTGTGATGGCACCAGTGCCTAAGGCCCAATTTTTCTGCCCCTGTTTAACAGGGGCGTTTAAGTACAATTTTTGATGCAATGCTTTGCAGCATGGCTAATTCCTGCAATAAAACTAGAGTATATGGCAGAGGTTGCAGTGCGATGGCACCAGCACCAGTGCCTAAGGCCCAATTTTTCTGCCCCTGTTTAACAGGGGCGTTTAAGTACAATTTTTGATGCAATGCTTTGCAGCAGGGCTAATTCCTGCAATAAAACTAGAGTCTATGGCAGAGGTTGCAGTGTGATGGCACCAGTGCCTAAGGCCCAATTTTTCTGCCCCTGTTTAACAGGGACATGTAATTACAATTCTTGATATAATATTTCACAGGAGGGCCCCTTCCTGTGCCCACCCAGAGTAACGGTGAGGACTTATAGTGTTGTGGCACCAGCACCACAACCACCAAAGGTCAATTTTTCTACCACTGTTCAACAATGGCATGTAATTACAATTCTTGATATAATCGTTCACAGCAGGGCGCTCCAGCGCCCACCAAGAGTCACTTTGAGGGCTTACAATGTTGTGGCAAAACCAACACCTTGTTCCGCCATTTCTGCAGAGCATATAGGGCAGGCCCCTACTTTCAAACATCCAACTTACAAACATCTCCTCATTGCAAACGCAAGGAGACAGCAGAAAGTGAGATGAAAAAAGATGGACGACAAAACAAATTATACAAGGGTGATAACCCTTCCCTATGTTTTCCAAAAAGCTTAAAAATAGTTTTTTTGACTGGAGCTACACTTTAAAAATGTACCAGTTGAAAATTACAAACAGATTCAACTTAACACAACAAACCTACACAGTCCCTGTCTTGTTTGCACCGCCTGTATACTGCTGTTCTGAGTATATAGGGCCTGGGGGCCACACGCATTTCCTTTTTTTAATATGGGTACAGGGTTCCCCTTAATATGCGTACAAGGCCCAAATAGGCTGGTAATGGCCAGGGAGGGCTACCCATGCCATTTTTCTGAATGATTTTCAACCATATTGCAGGAACCAGATATAACATTAAAACCGCAAGCAGTTTTAAATGGTGTTATTTCCGTTTAATGTCATTTTGTGCAGGGACTGTTCTAAACACGGGAAACACGTGGCACTTCACAGGCATACTACAGACACCCCCCAGGCACCATATTTAAAGGAATATTTCACTTTTTTTTTTCACTTTAATTGTCATTAAAATCAGTGCTCCCGCCAAAACGGCCGTTTTTAAAACTTTTTTTTGCATTGACCCATGTCCCCTGAGGCAGGAGTCAGGTCCCCAAACCCTTTTTAGGACAATATCTTGCATATTAGCCGTTAAAATTAGCACTTTCCATTTCGAACGTTCGAGTCCCATAGACTTCAATGGGGTTCTAACGTTCGTAACGAACGCGGGGTCCGTTCGAAAGTTCTGGTGTGAACCGAACCGGGGGGTGTTCGGCTCATCCCTAGTTTTGACACTATTTTGGGACCATTGCCATTTATACAGTGATCAGTGCTATAAATATGCACTAATTACTGTGTAAATGTCACTGGCAGGGAAGGAGTTAACACTAGGGGCGATCAAGGGGCTAAATGTGTTACCTAGGGAGTGATTCTAACTGTGGAGGGGATGGGGCTGACTAGAGGAGGAGACCGCTCGCTGTTCCTATATACTAGGAACACACAATCTGTGTCCTCTCCCCTAAAAGGAAGTGGATCTGTGTGTTTACACACACAGATCCACGTTCCTGTTCTGTAACGAGCGATCGCGGGTGCACCACAGCCATCGCGGTGGCCGGGTATGCGCATTGGCTCCTTGCACTTGATCCCATCTGCGGACATCGTATGACTATGGGAGGGTACTGAAGTGGTTAAGAAATGCTGGCTGTCATTCAAACTGTAAGACTAACACAAGTCATATTGTAATTGAAGATTTCAGGCATCCCCTGCAACAAAAATGTCATTCTTCCCAGTAGGAACATGTCTAAAAGGATGCAGGCCCATCAGATTTCCTCAGTGCCCTGCAGGTGCACACCTGATAGATCATTATAAAACCAATCCCATTACACCCACTCATCACTGAGGCTCAGAGGAACATACAGGAAAAGGTAGGAATCTGCAACAAAGGTTGTTATACTTGCAATGTGCACAGATCCCCCAGAGGGGAATTTTTTTTCTCAACATAAGTGGAGTTATCTTTCAATAAATGTTATTGTTTTTAATTCATTCATTAATGTTATAATTTTATTTTAGTGTATGATTCAACCTTGATGTGGTAATTGTTTATGTAGAAACATTAGAGTAAACAAATCAAGCTAGGAGTACAGCCAAATTAAAATATTTGTTTTTTAATATCGCAGACTCAATACTTTGGGGAAATCAGTATCGGTACTCCTCCTCAGATATTTAAGGTTGTATTTGATACAGGATCTGCCAACCTGTGGGTACCATCTCATCATTGCTCTCCACTTTACAGTGCCTGTGGTAAGTCATTGTGTTTTAAATGCCCTAGGATTATAATATTGCTAATATTTCCTCCTGCCCCTCATATAAATTGGCCAAATAAGTATTTTACATATTTGTTTAAGTATACCTTGATTTCTCTTTATCTTTAGATTTACATAATTCTCTGGTGAGTTTTGAATTCTTTTTTATTGTAGCACAACTTTTTGGTTAGTATAGCACATGTACAACCAGTTCAGATTAAAGCTACTAAAAAGTGTATTATAAAGTCTAGACAAACAAGCATCTATCCAGAAAAATAGGCGACAAGAAGTAGATGAAGAAACTACAGGTTAACCACTTCAATACAGGGCACTTAAACACCTTCCTGCCCAGACCAATTTTGAGCTTTCAGCGCTGTCGCACTTTGAATGACAATTACGCAGTCATGCTACACTGTACCCAAATGAAATTTTTATCATTTTTTTCCCACAAATAGAGCTTTCTTTTGGTGGTATTTGATCACCTCTACGGTTTTTATTTTTTGCGCTACAAATAAAAAAATACCGAAAATTTAGAAAAAAAAAATGTTTTTTTTGTTTCAGTTTCAAAACTTTGTAAATAAGTACGTTTTCTCCTTCACTGATGGGCACTGATGGGGCTACACTGATGGGCACTGATGGGCACCAATGTGGCACCAATGAAGTGGCACTGATAGGCGGCACGGATGGGCGACACGGATGGGCGACACGGATGGGCGACACGGATGGGCGACACGGATGGGCGACACGGACGGACACTGATAGGTGGCACAAATTGGCACTGATAGCTGGCACAGATGGGCGGCACGGATGGGCATGGATAGGCGGCACAGGTGAGCATGGATAGGCGGCACAGGTGGGCACTCATAGGCGGCACAGGTGGGCACTTATAGGCGGCACAGGTGGGCACTCATAGGCGGCACAGGTGGGCACTCATAGGCGGCATCGGTGTTATAGTAATGGATGCCAATCAGTGCCAAACAATAATGCATGCCAATCAGTGATGTCCATTGTGGCCACTGATTGGCATCATTTATGGGCACTGATTGGCACCCATTGTGCTGACTGGCACCCTGGTGGTCTAGGGAGGATTATGGATTTTTATTACCTTTTCCCTGGTGGTCTAGTGGTGTCCCTGGTGGTCCAGTGTGGGCATCCTCGGGGGGGCTGTGCTGATAATCGATCAGCACAGACCCCCCCTGTCAGAGGAGCAGCCGATCGGCTCTCCTCTACTCGCGTCTGACAGACGCGAGTGAGGGAAAGCCGATCACCGGCTCTTCCCATTTACACTGTGATCAGCCGTGATTGGACACGGCTGATCACATGGTAAAGAGTCTCCGTCGGAGACTCTTTACCGAGATCGTAGTTGCCGGGTGTCAGACTGACACCCCGCAACAACGATCGCCGCGATGCGCGCCCCCGGGGGCGCGCAGCGGCTCATAATCCTAATCACGTCATATGACGTCCGGTTAGGATTATGAAACCACTTTGCCGCCGTCAATTTGTAATAGGGCGGGCGGCAAGTGGTTAAAATATGATTTCTATGAACTGCCATAAATGGAGCTCTGGGCACAGAAAATACAGTCTTCAACATGACAATGGTGTTAGAATATAACAATGCAATTACAGTACAATGGTTATAACAAATAGAGAGCAACAAAATAGGGTCATAGCCGTGGGGAATAAAGTTAGACAAAAGGTAAGGAACACAGTATGAGTAATCAAAGTTTACAGTGTAGCGCTTAAATAAAAAACATAACAAAATACAAAGTTCATATAGGTTATTTGTATAGTATAATCCTCAAGAGAAGAAAAATCATCTGTGTCAGTCCGAAGAAGTGAGGAAGGAAGGGACCATCACCCGCACCCAACAACACTGACTCTTACCATCAGTGCATTTTAGCTATGCATATAAGGCACATTCCTGGACAATCAAATCCCTCGATCTCTTCCTTATCCTGACTCAGCAATCCAATCCAAAATATATCATCAAATGGCACGTCTATAGATCTTAACTCCACCATACTCCAACAGATATATCCTCAAATAATAGTTCAATGGCCACATGCGGGGATGAAGAAAATAATCTCATTGCGCAAATACCATAAAAATCCAAACAATCTTTATTCCATAAATCTAATAAAAATACACTCACATTTCATGTGAAGTTTGCCAGCATAAAGGTAGGAAAGTAACCAGCACTTCCTACCACCAAAGTAGAAGCCTCTCCCGAACTCCTCAGCATGTCACTAGTCCCTTATACACCCAACGTTTCGTCACTATTGTGCATCTTCAGGGGCATAGCTATGACATGTGCTTGGGGTCTTATATAGGGAATGCATTAAACAATAATTACCTTAAACAAGTGAGATTTTCCACGTGGGGGAAACCTCCTTCCACCTGGATCACCCTTATCGGGTTCCGCGTGCGCTCCAATAACCGGAAGTGACGTTGAGATGCCTCCGTGTGTGACGCGGTTGACCATTGGGCGCTGCATGCGTTCCATTCCCTGGAAGTGATGGGAAGTGATGACAACACACCTCCGTAAGCATTGCGGCTACCCTAGTTACATGTGTTCCGGAAGTGACGCTAAATCTACTTCCGGAAAGCAAATAAAGCCAGAAGTCGGTGTATTAACACCTCCTACTCTGCAATAACGACATATACTGGCTATTAATTTAGTCCACCCTCTGAACAGTGGAACGCAAACAACCTTACAAAGCGCTTACTGAACAGAAGGTGTGTCCATCTTGGAGAAAAGAAGTAGAAAAAGAAAAACTCCCTTATAGACACCAACAAAGACCATAACATTTTTTCATTATGTGAAGTTAAGCTAAAATATAGAAATATAAAATATACTTAATTCAACCTATCATGATACAATAAAACCCACTTGTGGGTTGTCTTGTACTAAGATCCGGGGGAGGACCAGATATCGGGTGTAGCGTTCTCTAGTGGTCATATGCAAAAAATACATATAAAGAAACAAAAAATATATATGGACAAAATGAAAAATAAAAAATAAAACACAGATGAAAATAAATACATATAAAAATGAAAACAAAAAAACTAATGAAAAAACAATATTAAATAAAAATGAAAAAAAAATAATTGTTTTATAAAAATAATTTTCTAAAGGAGATTAATAAAAAATTACAATAATTCAACAAAAAAACATTTTTTTGTAAACATTTCTTAAATATACAACATATATGTCCCCAAACACCAAACAGTGACCATAGAGATATGTTTTTAACTATTATTAATAAAAGCGTTAATATCCCATTCGATATTCATACCGAATGGGGTATAACTCTGAACCTGATATATCCATTTAGTTTCCAAACGTGAAACCTCCCCTACCATATTACTACCCCTCCAATGGCCACAAAACTTGTCAATGCCAAGGAAGGTTGTGCCTTCTGGGTTTCTGTCATGTTTTAAAGCACAGTGTTTTTGGATAGACTGTGTTTGGAGAAACCCCGTCTAATATTAGCTACATGTTCTGCTAGCCTTACATGAAGCATCCGTTTGGTCCTACTAATATATTGTTTTGAACATGGACACTTTATCACATACACCACATATTTAGTGGAGCATGTGATAAAGGGCTTGATCTGAAATGTTTCCTGGGTGGAAGTGGATTGAAAAGAATCAGACTTTCTATTAGTATTGGCATTCAGTTTACAAATTGGACACCTTCTGCATGGGTGAAAAGCCCTATGCTCTGAAAAAAAAGTTAATTGTTTAGGTGGATTGACTATATTAGGGGCAACCTGTAATTTTAAAGGGGGAACCCCTCAATATACGACTTTTGGTCGTTCTGGTAGAATAGAACTTAAAACCCCGTCACCTCTATATATCATAATGTTGGCTAGAATAACCCGTAACAAAGGAAAACTTAAAAGAATTGTCTTCCATCTTAGGTTTAAAGGGGTTGTAAAGCTTTGTTTTCTATTTTCTAAATTGGTTCCTTTAAGCTAGTGCATTGATGGTTCACTTACCCTTTTCTTCGATTTCCCTTCTAAATGTTTTTTTTCTTTGTTTAAATTTCTCACTTCCTGTTTCTCCTCAGTAAACTTCACACCATAATCCGAGCGGTGTTTAGTCAGCCAGAACAGCTTACTGAATAGCTTACTGAGGAGGAACCGGAAGTGAGACATTCAGACAAAGAAAAACAAAGAAAAAAAAACATTTAGAAGGGCAATCGAAGGAAAACGTAAGTGAATCAACAATGCACTAGCTTAAAGGAAGCTATTTAGAAAATAAAAAACAAACCTTTACAACCCCTTTAACTACCAACAAATCATCTCTACTCCTTTCCAGGGCCAAAGTGAAGGCCCTGTCAAGTACCTCCCCCTGGTATCCCTTTTCGAGGAAACATGCTCTCAACATAGCTGACTCATTACAGAAGTCCTCTATATTCGTACAATTTCGCCTTAATCGCAAAAATTGGCTCTTGGGAATAGACTCTAACCAGGCTTTATGATGGCAACTCTTAACACTAATGAGACCATTTCGATCAGTTTCCTTAAAATAGGTTGAAGTAACCACCTTTCCATCGCTAACCCTAATTCTAAGGTCCAGGAAATGAATCTCTCTATTACTGGCCTCATGTGTTAAGATAATACCTCTATCATTCTTGTTCAAGTCCTGGATGAAACTATTCAAAGATTCCAAGCTACCATCCTACAGGAGGAGGATGTCGTCTATGTATCATCTCCAGAGAACCAACTCAGGTTTGGCCTCCCGATAGACGACATCCTCTTCCCATTTGGCCATGAAGAGGTTTGCCATGCTTGGGACAAATTTAGCCCCCATGGCAACCCCCCTTCTCTGGATATAATAGGAGCCATCGTACCAAAAATAGCTCTGTTCCATAGCATAGCTTAAAAGCCTCATAATAAATGATCTTTGTTGAGAATGGAGGGAATCTTGCTGTAAAAAATATTCCACTGTCTCCATCCCATGCTGATGGGAAATTATGGTATACAGGGATAAAACATCCGCTGTTGCCAATATGAAGGTGTCTTTCCATTTTATACTTTCTAAGATTACTTACTTGCATAGAGTCTCTCAGATAGGATGTTGTTCGTACAACAAGGGGCTGTAAAAAATGGTCAATATATTTGCCCACCCTGGACGTAACAGAATCTATACTGCTAACGATCGGTCTTCCAGGGGGGCAAACAGGATTTTCATGTACTTTTGGTAAATAGTAAAATTACTGGCATTCTAGGGGCCACTGGTATCAAGAATGCCTTCTCTTTTTTGGAGATGATTTTCTCCTGAAAACCAAACTCCACTATTCCTACTAGTTCTTTCCTATAATTAACAACAGGATTTCCCCTTAGGGGTAAGTAGGTGGTTTGATCCGATAGGAGCCTCTCCATCTCAGTATTATAGGCCTCAGTATCCAAAATAACAACCCCCACACCCTTATCTGCGGGACGAACAACAATGTCGTCTCTGTTTTTGAAGGTTTTTAAAGGTATATTCCCGTATATTCTTTTTAATTTGTAGCACCTGTAAATCTTTGGTTACCTATTCCTTAAACAATGTAATAGCCGGGGCTACGGGGGCCCGGAGGATTGAATAGTGACACATTAGCTAGCCTCACATTCCTTATTTCATTCAAGGTTGTAATGCTGGAATGATAAGAATTACAAGTCATATGTCTCTGAATGCTAATTTTCCTGACAAATCTTTGAATATCCTCAAATGTTTCAAATTTATTCAAAGACTTGGAAGGGGCAAATTTCAAACCATGATTGAGGACATGTTTCTCTTCATTAGTCAACAGAGCTTTATTAAGATTAAACAGACCAGAATCGTTTAAGTAAGCTTCCTTTTTTGCACGGATTTGCCCCCCCCCCCCCCCCGGTACCCCTTTTGGATCTAAATTTCTTTGAGGTTTTGGACCTCAGGAAAAAAACCCTCTCCCCCATTTGTCCACCTCTACCTCCAAAGCTGGGGGCTGGTGGATACCTAGGTTCCTGCCACCAATTGTTCGGTGTCCTAGCGGATCAGCCATAATCCTGGTGAAAATCATTTTTCCAATTATTGGGATACTCAGTAAGATATCCATCGTCAATACATGGATCGTCCCTCCCTACAAGGGGTCCAAATCTATTTTGGGTAGAGGGAGGTTGGAAAGGAGGGAAATAGGGTTTGTACTGCCCTCCTTGCTTTTTACCTCCTCCCCTAGATCCACCCCTCGAGGAGGATCTTTGGGATTGGGGTTGACTTAAGGTCTGACCAGTACTAGAGGTCTGATTCAAATTTTTATGAGGAACCCCAGCATTGGACTGTTGTTGGTCTTGGGTCCCCAATGCTGGCACCATATCAATTTCCCCATTAGTATTGGCATTCGTAATATTCTTATTCTGCCATTTGAATACCTCCTTCTTTTGATAATCGGCTATATCCCTAAGATATTTTTTTTTTTATTCCTTTGCTCTAGCTCCTCCTTCTCAAGGTACTTTCTTAGGGCCTCAGATTTTTTTTATATATTCCTCAGTGTCCTTAAATGGGTTAACTTTTTCCTTGTTGTAGTTTCAGCAGTTTTTTTCCAACAAGGAATTGGATAAGTTTCAAACCAACCTCATTAAAAAACTGAAACCACCCCCCTGTATCTAAGACATCACTTAGAGGGGTGAGATCCCATCTTAGGCTTCGAGTGACCATCTTATCCGTGAGATATTTAAAAAAAAGCAATATCCCACTTCGTATGTAATTCCGTAGTGACAAGGTTTTTTAACCTCATAAATGTCCCCCCAAGATCATCATTGGAACCACTAGATTCACAAAATAAGCCCTCAGTATCAACGGCATAAGCAGCTCTAAAATCGAATATATCCATTTTTCAGGAACAAACAGCAACACCATATAACCCAAACATTACAAAATGAAAAATAAATTTGTTGCGCTATAAAGCAAAAAGACAAGAACACAGCAGCTGACACAATATTTTTGGACACAATACAAGGTATTCAAAGGTTACAGTGTAGCTCTTAACCAGTTCCCGACCGATGCACGTCGATGTAAGTCGGCAGAATGGCACGGACAGGCATATTGGCATACAGGTACGTCCAGTTTTAAATGCCATCCTGCCATCGCGTACGCGCCGGCGGCGGCGCGTTCGCATGCCGGTCAGGACCCCATGAGTCTGGTCGCGGGTCCAGTGGACTCAATCGCCGTGGGCATACCCGCGATTGTCTCACGGGGCAGCTGAACGAGGAGATGCCGTTGTAAACAGCATCTCCCCGTTCTGCCTAGCAACAAGTGACGCTGATCTCTGCTCCATGTGATTGGAGCAGAGATCAGTGCTCACTAAAACAAAGACCAGCCTCCCACAGTTAGTAATACACCCCTAGGAACACTTAACCCCTACACTGCCACCCCAGTGATTGCTGTATAAATGACAACGGTCCCAATAATGTGTCAAAAATGTCTGATGTGTCCACCATAATGTCCCAGTCACAATAAAAAAATAAAAAATAAAAATATCGCTGATCGCCGCCATTACTAGTAAAAAAAACAATTAGTAAAAATGCCATAAAACTATCCCCTATTTTGTAAACGCTATAACTTTTGCACAAACCAATCAATAATCGCTTTTTTTTTTTTTACCAAAAATATCTAGAAGAATACGTATCGGCCTAAACTGAGGGAAAAAAATGTTTTTTTTATATATATTTTTATTATAACAAAAAGTAAAAAATTATGCGTTTTTTTCAAAATTGTCACTCTATTTTGTTTATAGCGCAAAAAAAAAACACAGGGGTGATCAAATATCACCAAAAGAAAGCTCTATTTGTGGGAAAATTTGTTTGGAAGCCACGACGCACGACCACGCAATTGTCAGTTAAAGCGACGCAGTGCCGAATCGCAAAAAGTGGTCTGGTCTTAAGCCAGCAAAATGGTCCGGTCTGAAAGTGGTTAAATAAAAAACATAACAAAATACAAAGTTAATATAGGTTATGTTACGATCAGGGGTCAGGCTTGAAGACCAATTGCTATAGCAGTTGCAGGACTACCACTAACCAGTAGGATAGGAACACAGGCAGTCACCCTCGCAGATAACACAGGCTCACCTGAGGTGCGGAGTCTAAGTACTAACCGATTTTCACCAGAGCTCCAGATGGTGGAGATGGATTTAGCTACCTGTTAGTACCAGGTCGCGGTCCTCAGGATCGCCCCACCAGGAGGTGAGCAAGCCAGGGTTCAGTAGCGGATGAGCCGGTAAGGATCAAACAGAAGCATGGTCAGTAAGCAAGCCAAAAGGTCAGTAATGAGTTGTTACAGGTTGGGATCAGGCAGAAGCGTAGTCGTGGAACAAGCCAAGGGTCGATAACGAGCAGTAGCAAATATAAACGGCAGCAGGGAAGACAGGAGCGAGATACAGGCTGGAGATAGCACAATATTCTGGCAAGGAGGAAGTGCAGAGACATGGCTTATATCAGGAAGTTCATTGGAGGAGCAAAGAGTTCAAGGTTAAGCTGAAATCAAGGTACAAGGCAGGGTTGTCTAAAGGATCTGACAAGGGACTATCCAGTGTCTCAAATAGCTCAGGGAGAAGATTCATTGCCAGACACAGCTGAGGTCCTGGGTTCAAGTCCAGGTCCTGACAGTACTCCCCTCTTCCCAGTACATCCACTGGACATCTTAGGGCCCAGTTTGTGAGGGAACCTCTGGTGGAATTCTCTTGTTAATCTAGGAGCATGAACATTTTGCTCAGGCTCCCAATATTTTTCTTCTGGCCCATATCCTTCCCATTGAACCAGATATTGCAATTTGTTCCTATAGATCCTGGAATCAAGATTTTTCGCCACCACAAATTCTTCTTCACCCTGTACCTTAACAGGTGGAGGGGGTAGAAGAATTCTTCCCGAAAAAGTATTTTCGTGAAAAGGTTTGCGTAGCGATATGTGAAACACAGGGTGAATCTTCATACTGGCTGGAAGTTTTAGGCGAAAGGCGGCTGGGTTGATCTGGGCCGAGATCTGGAAAGGTCCCACAAACTTTTGTCCCAACTTTGCAGAGGGAACATGAACCTTCAGATTTTTAGTAGATAACCAAACTTGATCATCCTCATGAAAGGTAGGAAGTGCTCTGCGATGTCTATCTGCAGCCTTTTTGTAACTTTCCTGAGCTTCCCTCAAAGTCTCGATCAATTTATCCTGGATCTCCTGTAAAGCAGTTAATTTGTTGGTAACAGCAGGAATCGGAGTTGAGGTAGGAAGATCAGGGATAAAAGCTGGATGATGCCCGGCATTTAGGAAAAAAGGGGTCCTAGGTTCAAGTCCAGGTCCTGACAGGTTATTTGTATAGTATAATCCTCAAGAGAAGAAAAATCCTCTGTGTCAGTCCAAAGAAGAGAGGAAAGAAGTGATCCTCACCAGCACCCAACAACACTGACTCTTACCATCAGGGCATTTTAGCTATGCACATAAGGCACATTCCTGGACAATAAAATCCCCCGATCTCTTCCTGACTCAGCAATCCAGTCCAAAATATATCAAATGGTACGTGTATAGATCTTAACTCCACCACACTCCAACAGATATATCCTCAAATAATAGTTCAATGGCCACATGTGGGGATGAAGAAAATAATCTCATTGCGCAAATACCATAAAAATCCATAAATCTAATAAAAATGCATTCACATTTCATATGAAGTTTGCCAGCATAAGGGTAGGAAAGTAATCAGCACTTCCTACCACCAAAGTATAAGCCACTCCCGAACTCCTCAGCATGTCACTAGTCCCTTATACACCCAACGTTTCACCACTATTGTGCATCTTCAGGGGCATGGCTATGACATGTGCTTGGAGTCTTATATAGGGAATGCATTAAACAATAATTAACTTAAACGTGTGGGAAACCTCCTTCCATCTGGATCACCCTGGTTCCGCGTACAATCCAATACCCGGAAGTGACATTGAGACGCCTTCGTGTATGCCGCAGTTCAGCATTGGGCCCCGCGTGCGTTCCATTCACCGGAAGTGACGTGTAACACACCTCCGTAAGCATCGCGGCTACCCTAGTTACATGTGTTCCAGAAGTGATGCTAAATCTACTTCCGAACGCAAATAAAGCCGGAAGTTGGTGTATTAACACCTCCTACTCGGCAATAATGACATATACTGGCTATTAATTTAGTCTACCCTCCAAAGTTAAGCTAAAATTTAGAAATATAAAATATACTTAATTCAACCTATCCTGATACAATAAAACCCACTTTTGGTTCATCTTGTACTAAGATCCGGGGGAGGACAGTGGATGCATCTAGATATCGGGAGTGGCATTCCCTAGTGGTCATATGCAAAAAATACATATAAAGAAACAAAAAATATATATGGCCAAAATGAAAAATAAAAAATAAACACAGATGAAAAATAAAAATTAAAATAAATAAATATTAAAAAAAAATAAAAACGAAAATAAAAACAAAAATGAAAATGAAAAAATAAATAAAAAACAAAAAATAATGAAAAAACAATATTAAATAAAAATGAAAAAAAATAATGAAATTAAATTTTATAAAAATAATTTTCTAAACGAGATTAATAAAAAATTGGGTTGTGACTCCGCCTCCACAACCTGATAGGACTGGTTAGCTATAAGATTTGAAGAGGAGCCCACCGTTGCATTCTCAGTAACTATCACCTTAGAGGAGTGGGATCTTGTGTGCTGCCATGGGATGCGTCAGGAAAGGAAAATTACGGAAAGGTGAGTATACAATTTTCAGTTTTTCTGACGCATCATGGCAGCACACACATTGGGAAGTAACTCGCTACATGGGTGGTTGCATTTCAAAACATTTATTTGCTCAAGTACAAGGTATGGATGAATTTGTTTGTATGATTGATCTGCCGAACTCAGCTGTAGTTAACTGAGTCGGGTCTAATCTGTAATACGTCATGAAAGTTTTTTTTGATGACCAGGCTGCTGCCTTGCAAATGGCTTCTGGAGACACTCTACAATATGCTGCCCAGGAGGTTGCTACTGCTCTTGTCGTGTGGGTAATCCTTCTGGTATCTGGAGATGTTGCACTACGTATGCTTTTCTTATTGTTCTAATCAGCCAAGATGCTATCGTCCTTGAAGATGCTGTCTGGCTCCTTTTTGCACCATACGGTATGATCAGAAGATGCTCCGACTTCCTATATGTACTAGTGACCTCTAAGTAGGTGGAAATGACTGATTTTACGTCCAAGAGATGAGGATTCCCTTCAATATTGAGAAAAACCGGGAGGTTGATTTCTGCGTTGAAATGAAAGGTAGAGGCTACCTTAGGTTTGAACTGATCCGCGGGTCTAAGGACAATTCTGTCTGGATAGAGCACCAGATGTGGTTCTTTAATTAGCAGAGCCTGGAGTTCCGAAACCCCCCTGGCTGACGTTATTGCCAGCAAAAAGGCTAACTTGAGTGTCAAGTCCCATGGGGAAATTGAATGTAGGGGGAAAGAATGGTTCCTTTGATAGAGCTTCCAACACAATTGACAGGTCCCAAGTCGGGAAGATTGGCTTCCTGGGGGGCCTAATTTTCAGGCATGCTTTCTGGAATTGAGTAATGAGAGGATCCGAGGTCCATTTTACCCCTGACATCGCAGAAAGAGCAGATATTTGGACTTTTAAGGTACTGAAACGTAGCCCCTTTTTCAGACCCAGCTGCAGAAACTCTAGGATCTGCGAAACTGATGGATATAGGGGATTCCAGGACTGCTGTTCAGCGAACGTGGCAAATCTTTCCCAGATTTTATTAAATATACTATTAGTCGATTTCTTACTGGCTTGCTGAAGGGTGGATACTACCCGGAGTGAACACCCTTGGTCTAGCAGCCTCTCCCT
Organism: Lithobates pipiens; assembly: GCF_037356315.1. Classification (NCBI taxonomy): domain Eukaryota; kingdom Metazoa; phylum Chordata; class Amphibia; order Anura; family Ranidae; genus Lithobates; species Lithobates pipiens. The sequence goes on along the minus strand of NW_027507748.1, from coordinate 244,175,356 downwards.
TTCAACCCCCATGGTGTTAGGTGTAACCGTTCTGGAGATGGATGTAGGAACTGTCCCTGTGATAGCAAGTCTGGGTATAGAGGAAGAGGAAGTAGCTCCTCTGTGTTTAGTTGCAGCATAGTCGCAAACCATGGCCTCCTCGGCCAAAATGGCAGTACTGCCACTACCGTGGATGTCGATCTCCTCAATCTGGCCAATAATCTGGCTATCAGTGGTACCGGAGGAAATATTTACCCTAGGTGGAACTCCCATGGATGGTGGAGGCAGTCGATCCCTGCCACTGTTGGGTAGGCTGTTCTTGCTAGAAAGCGGGGGCATTTGCTGTTCTCCGGCGTCGGCGCTAAATCCATGTCTGGTAATCCCCATCTGTGCACGATCAGAGCAAAAGCTTGATGGCTGAGAGACCATTCTTTGTTTAACACGAAAGTTCGACTCAGATCGTCTGCCAGCTGGTTGTGTGCTGCTGGGACGTATATCGCTTTCAAGTCCGCCAGGTGGACTTGCGCCCATTCCCGCATGAGTGTACTGCTTCGGGTGCCCCCTTGTCTGTGGACATAGTTTACTACTACTATATTGTCCATTCGCAGAAGGATACTTTCCCCATAAGGAGTGGGCTCAAGGCTATAAGTGCTTGCCACGCTGCTCTGAGTTCTAGCACATTTGAAACTATGCCCTACGGCCGAAAGGCCCAATGGCCTTGAACCCCGTGTGCTGGTAATGTGCTCCCCAATCTTGCAAACTGGCATCTGTTGTTATTATCTCAGGTAGTGGGGTTACGATGGGATGGCGACGTGTTAGATTGTTGACCTGAGTCCACCACCGAGCAGAGATCTTCACCTCCTGAGTAATCATTATTTGCTGATTCATAGAATATCCATTCCATTGCTTCAGGAGTTCTGCAAAGTTCTCGAATTCCACTGGGACCACTTGATCATTAGGAAGGTGGAGGACATCGACCCCAGGATACTCAGACATGACCTTGCGGCTAGATGGTTTGCGAACAGGAGCTTTCTTGCATTGCGGATGAGTGGAAGGATTTTCTCCTGAGGGAGACCCACTGTGTCGCCACAGGTGTCTAGTTCGGCTCCCAGGAAGATGATCTTTTGTGTTGGAACTAGGCTGCTCTTTTTCCAGTTTATCATCCACCCGACCTGCTGGAGTGTGGAAATTAGAATCGCTCGATGTCGTAAGAGTGTTTCTCGACTGTCGGCTAGGAGAATAATATCGTCTAGATAATGTAGGGCTCTTAGCCCTTTCTCTCTCAAGTATGCTATAATGGGAAGTAAAACTTTTGTAAAGGTTCTGGGTGCTGTTGAAATCCCAAACGTTAGGCTTTGGAACTAGAAGTGTAGCTGGCTGATGGCGAAGCGTAGGTACTTCTGGAATTTTTGATGTACGGGTATGTGTAAATAAGCTTCGGACAAATCGACCGACAGCATCCAGTCTTCCACTGCTATTGCTAGTAGGATGGTTTGCAGACTCTCCATCTTGAAAGATTCGATTAGAATTGTTTGATTGAGATTCTTTAAATCCAGGACTGGCCTCAAATCTCCTGTCTTTTTTTGTAACTAGAAAGAGGGGAGAATAGAAGCCCACACCTCTCTGTTCCTGTGAAACTTCCATAATCGCCTGTTTCTCTAGAAGCTCTATGACATATTCGATCAGAAGTCTGCGCTTTGGGTGTAAAGATGGTAACCTGGTGAATCTGCAGTGGTTTTGTGATTTGTGTTTGAACCTCCATTTGTGGCCACTTTGGATGGTGGAGATTGTCCAGTTGTCCTGTATATGTTCCATCCATACATGAGCAAATAGCCTCAGCCTTGCTCCTACTATTGCGAGCTGGGCAAGCATGACATCAAAAGGACTTTGGTTGGTCCCCTGTGGTAGTCCCCTTAGACTTTTGAACCCTCAAAAAGAATGGCTGCGTATTCCGCTAATTCCGCTTAAACTCCTTTCCTGGCTTTTAAACCCTTGTATCCCGATACCGTTTGGGCAGGTGGCGTCTGAAGGATGGATTCTTTTGCTGCTTGGGCCTTTTATCTGATGGGATAAGACCCGATTTTCCACCCGTGACTATGCTGAATCCAGTTTGGGACCGGACAGGTTGGTACCATCGTAGGGGACCTTACACCAATTAGACTTGGAGGCCGTATAAGCGACCCAGGGTTTGAGCCACAGTGCCCGCCGAGAGGCCACAGAAGCCAACATTGCTCTAGCTGAAGCTCTAATTATGTCTACTGCGGCTTCTGCCACATGCAGGCCCCTCCTGCTGCCGAATATGCTTTTTTAAGGTCAAGATCGATTTTGCGATCCATCACGTCTCTGAAAGTCACAGCATCTTCTAATGGCAAGGTAACATGGCGTGCCAATCGCATTATCGAGGAATCCACCACTGGAGTCAGAATAAGGGGATTCACCGTTGGTTCCTTAAGTGGGTAGAGTTTGCTCAGCCTATTGTTTAGGCATCTTTTCTTGTCCGGTTTTTGCCACTCGTCCTTAATTATTTGTTCGAGTTCCTCGATTAAAGGAAATGTTTCAAAGTCTTTTTCTTTTTTTTTAGGTTAGGAAAATATTTGTTTAATTTAGCTGGAACTTCTTTTTCCTCCTCCCATCCTATTGCCTCCTTTACTTACTTTACAAAAGGATCGATTGGCGCAACATCAAATGCAGCTGGTGGTAACGCTTCATCATCCTCTAGAGGGTCCTCCTGATCCTGATGGGTGTAGGACGTAGAGGCTGAATTAGAAGTTCCAGTCGGTTCATAGGCTGCTACTTGCATAATTGATTCTTATACTGATTCTTTTATGTTCAATGCCTCCCTTGCATCAGACTCTTTATCACGAGTTGCTTCCTCTAAACAGCCCTGACACACCAATCTGTTTGGTACAGCTTGTGCCCCGTAAACCCAGCAAGCATTAGGGGCAGGATGTATATGCCTACCATCCCTATGTTGTTGGGAAAAAGATGACCTTCTGTGATGGTGGGAGGCTCTTGAATGGCTTCTCTGGGACCGAGAGTGCCTTGAGGGTGAACGCTCTTTTCTTTTAGAGCGTGAAGATCGTGAAGATCCGCCAGAGCTGCCAGAAAATAAGGATGGCATTAGTGGCGATTCTCTCTTTTTTTCTCCTCTTCTTATCTACCGATTTAGATGCCCCCTTACCTCGTGTTCGTGGATGGTCTACTACAGCAGTGGCCTCCATAAGGAAAGTAAGGAGTGTACCTGTGAGGGAAAGGTTCTCTTAGAAAAAAGACAATAGCAGAGTATGAGCAGCAGGTGCTGGGATAAGGAAATAATAATGCATTGCTTACCAGGGACCAGGCAGACAACGCTTAGCAAGGCAGCAACATAATAGAAAAATCCCCAGGCTGTAAAGTGATGTTTCTGTCAGTCTGCAGTTTGTTTTAGGTGCAGACTGCTTTTTAAATATCCCAGTTGAAGTCACGGGAAGTGACGTAACACGTAGGATACGGAGACCGGAAGTGACGCCTACACCCGAGCGGTTCACTCATAGTTTGCTGTTATTGTGTGACTCACCTTTGCTGTTTGTGAGTAGTTTTAATTGTTAAATAAATTTGCTAATTTTAAAATTTTTGTTGGATTTCCCATATTTGCTGCTCTACATTTTCTCTGTCATCTGCTTGTGACTGCGCAAGATTAAGGCCCGGTTCACACCGCTGCAGGGGGAGATCCGGATGTGATTCGCACAGCAAATCACATCCGATCTCCGTAGCGATGCGAGTTCAGCCATACAGATAGTATGGCTGAATTCGCAGCGCTCCCGCAGCAAACTCGCACGGGACCCTTTTTTGGGTCCGCAACAGAATCGGATCGCATGGGGGTTCACACCATGCGATCCGATTCCTGTGCGAGTCGGCAGATCGCAATGCGATATGCCGACGGATCTGGGGGTGTCATTAACATAACATTGACACTCCCAGCCGTCCGCATAGGGCAGTGTGAACTGCCGGCGGGAGGTGTGCGATGCGGGTAAACGCCGCGGATTCGCGGCGTTCCCGCATCGCTATAGTGTGAACCCGGCCTTAAAGTAAGATGAAGATGAAGAGGAAGAATGAGGGTATTAAGTGCAATTAAAAAAAACTTTAAATTTGATGTTGTGTGGTATGAAATGCCCTTGCCTGCTGTAAATGTGGCAGGCTTAATGTAAGAACATGCTCTTACTAAAATGAAAAGTGACTTTTCCTTTGACACTAATCGTGTTCAAACCTGACAATATGAGTGTTGGATATAGGGAAAAAAACTCTGGTGGCCTCCTGCAAAAGAAATCATGTCGTGCAAAGACAGTGAGTCTAGGCTAGTCCAGACAGTGGTTAGGGGAAGTTGGGGAATTTCATTCCTGTATAATCTAGTTACTGTGTTAATGACTAATTTTAAAATGTAAAATAAATAAATAAATAAAAACTGTCATTTAGCACTGGTACCCATTCTTTTTATGATGGATCCTGAGACCTCTGTAAAGATGGCTATACAATTGGACATGAAATTAGTAGTTTACAGAGAGATATCAGGAAAGATCACAATAAATCTAGTATTTAAAAGTGTGAAGCAGTATAGTAGGAGCAAGGGCATTGAGAAAGGTGCAGAAAAACAATATGTTGATCTTGGGAGATTAGGTGACCCTATGGTATCCAGCACCTCACCCCTAGTAAATAGAAAATAGAGGCAACAGGGTAATTGGGATTATAGCGGTGCCCAAAACAATGAAGAATACATAAGTTATATAAAAGGTAAAAATGTATTACATGAATAGCAACAAAACAATTATAGGGTTCAGTAAAATTAGCAGAGCATAATACAGATCATGTTTAATGGTCATTGATATCCATATATAGTTAGTGATCAGTACTTGATGTCATATCCCAACATGTTTCGCCAACAATGGCTTCCTCAGTGTATTTTTACATAGGGATGGCCGAACGGCGGTCAGTTCGCGGCGAATTTCGGCTGTTCGTGGTTCGCCCGATCGGCGGACTATTGCCGCTGTTCGCCCGGCGGACTTACGTGTTTACTGTGTAAAAGAACTTTGACCTATGATGACACATCCATCATGTGGTACAGGACAGCCATGGACACTTGGACATTCCCCCTAACTTATAAATAGACCCAATCCGGCAGCCATTTTACATTCTTTGTACTGTCACTATAGGGAGAGGTTGCTGTGTGGAGCAGGGAGAGACTGCAGTGACCCAAATCGCTAGCTATTAGGTCCACAAAAGTTCTTTTCGGGACTGGTATGGTATAGGTGTAGTTCAGGATATAGGTTTGAGGCACTGCTATTCAAGTCATTGTTGCAGCAGCCTGTCTTTTGTCAGTGCTGAGAGAGGGAAAGGAAGCTGTGTGCAGCAGGGACAGTCAGTTTAATCATTAGCTGTTACTATTAGGTCCACAAAAGTCCTTTTCAGGACTGGTAGGGTAAAGTAGTACAGGATATAGTTTTGAGTGCTATTCAAATTATTGTTGCAGCAGCCTATGTTTTTTCAGTTTAAATAGGGACAGGCAGGAAGCTGTGTGTGGCAGTGAGGGACAGTCAGTTTAATCAGTAGCTGTTACTATTAGGTCCACAAAGGTTCTTTTCAGGACTGCTATGGTAATAGGCTTGTACACGTATAATATTCTTTTTTCCAAATATAGAAAGAATATTATACTTGACTGCTGCCCTTCTGCTGCAGTAGTCCTTTATGAGTATAGGGACTGAGGTACAGTCTGCTAATCACAACCTACTAGTTGCACAAAGGTCCTTCTAAGGACTGGTAAGGTATAGCGTACTAGAGTATATAGGGTTGAGTGAGGTACAGTCTGCTAATCCTTAAGGACTGGTATAGGTCCACAATATATAGGGTTGAGGTGCACTACTGCTGACTGCTGCCCTATTCTTCAGCAGTCCTTTATCAGTATAGGGACTGAGGTACAGTCTGCTAATCACAACCTACTAGTTCCACAAAGGTCCTTCTAAGGACTGGTAAGGTATAGCGTACTAGAGTATATAGAGTTGAGTGAGGTACAGTCTGCTAATCCTTAAGGACTGGTATAGGTCCACAATATATAGGTTTGAGGTGCACTACTGCTGACTGCTGCCCTATTCTGCAGCAGTCCTTTATCAGTATAGGGACTGAGGTACAGTCTGCTAATCACAACTTACTAGTTCCACAAAGGTCCTTCTAAGGACTGGTAAGGTATAGCGTACTACAGTATATAGGGTTGAGTGAGGTACAGTCTGCTAATCCTTAAGGACTGGTATAGGTCCACAATATATAGGGTTGAGGTGCACTACTGCTGACTGCTGCCCTATTCTGCAGCAGTCCTTTATGAGTATAGGGACTGAGGTACAGTCTGCTAATCACAACCTACTAGTTCCACAAAGGTCCTTATAAGGACTGGTAAGGCATAGTGTACTACAGTATATAGGGTTGAGTGAGGTACAGTCTGCTAATCCTTAAGGACTGGTATAGGTCCACAATATGTAGGGTTGAGGTGCACTACTGCTGACTGCTGCCCTATTCTGCAGCAGTCCTTTATGAGTATAGGGACTGAGGTACAGTCTGCTAATCACAACCTACTAGTTCCACAAAGGTCCTTATAAGGACTGGTAAGGCATAGTGTACTACAGTATATAGGGTTGAGTGAGGTACAGTCTGCTAATCCTTAAGGACTGGTATAGGTCCACAATATATAGGGTTGAGGTGCACTACAGCTGACTGCTGCCCAATTCTGCAGCAGTCCTTTATCAGTGTAGGGACTAAGGTACAGTCTGCTAATCACAACCTACTAGTTGCACACAGGTCCTTCTAAGGACTGGTAAGGTATAGCGTACTAGAGTATATAGGGTTGAGTGAGGTACAGTCTGCTAATCCTAAAGGACTGGTATAAGTCCACAATATATAGGGTTGAGTTGCACTACTGCTGACTGCTGCCCAATTCTGCAGCAGTCCTTTATCAGTATAGAGACTGAGGTACAGTCTGCTAATCACAACCTACTAGTTCCACAAAGGTCCTTATAAGGACTGGAAAGGTATAGCGTACTAGAGTATATAGGGTTGAGTGAGGTACAGTCTGCTAATCCCTAAGGACTGGTATAGGTCCACAATATATAGGGTTGAGGTGCACTACTGCTGACTGCTGCACTATTCTGCAGCAGTCCTTTATCAGTATAGGGACTGAGATACAGTCTGCTAATCACAACCTACTAGTTTCACAAAGGTCCTTCTAAGGACTGGTAAGGTATAGCGTACTACAGTATATAGGGTTGAGTGAGGTAAAGTCTGCTAATCCTTAAGGACTGGTATAGGTCCACAATATATAGGGTTGAGGTGCACTACTGCTGACTGCTGCCCTATTCTGCAGCAGTCCTTTATGAGTATAGGGACTGAGGTACAGTCTGCTAATCACAACCTACTAGTTGCACAAAGGTCCTTCTAAGGACTGGTAATTTATAGCGTACTACAGTATATAGGGTTGAGTGAGGTACAGTCTGCTAATCCTTATGGACTGGTATAGGTCCACAATATATAGGGTTGAGGTGCACTACTGCTAACTGCTGCCCTTCTGCTGCAGTAGTCCTTTATGAGTACAGGGACTGAGGTACAGTCTGCTAATCATTCACAACCTACTAGTTCCACAAAGGTCCTTCTAAGGACTGGTAAGGTATAACGTACTACAGTATATAGGGTTGAGTGAGGTACAGTCTGGTAAACCTTAAGGACTGGTATAGGTCCACAATATATAGGGTTCAGGTGCACTACTGCTGACTGCTGCCCTATTCTGCAGCAGTCCTTCATCAGTATAGGGACTGAGGTACACTCTGCTAATCACAACCTACTAGTGCTACAAAGGTCCTTATAAGGACTAGTAAGGTATAGTGTACTACAGTATATAGGGTTAAGTGAGGTACAGTCTGCTAATCCTTAAGGACTGGTATAGGTCCACAATATATAGGGTTGAGTTTCACTACTGCTGACTGCTGCCCAATTCTGCAGCAGTCCTTTATCAGTATAGGGACTGAGGTACAGTCTGCTAATCACAACCTACTAGTTCCACAAAGGTCCTTATAAGGACTGGAAAGGTATAGCGTACTACAGTATATAGGGTTGAGTGAGGTACAGTCTGCTAATCCTTAAGGACTGGTATAGGTCCACAATATATAGGGTTGAGGTGCACTACTGCTGACTGCTGCCCTTTTCTGCAGCAGTCCTTTATCAGTATAGGGACTGAGATACAGTCTGCTAATCACAACCTACTAGTTCCACAAAGGTCCTTCTAAGGACTGGTAAGGTATAGTGTACTACAGTATATAGGGTTGAGTGAGGTGCAGTCTGCTAATCCTTAAGGACTGGTATAGGTCCACAATATATAGGGTTGAGGTGCACTACTGCTGACTGCTGCTTGATTCTGCAGCAGTCATTTATGAGTATAGGGAATGAGGTACAGTCTGCTAATCACAACCTATTAGTTCCACAAAGGTCCTTATAAGGACTGGTAAGGTATTGTGTACTACAGTATATAGGGTTGAGTGAGGTACAGTCTGCTATTCCTTAAGGACTGGTATAGGTCCACAATATATAGGGTTGAGGTGAACTACTGCTGACTGCTGCCCAATTCTGCAGCAGTCCTTTATCAGTATAGGGACTGAGGTACAGTCTGCTAATCACAACCTATTAGTTCCACAAAGGTCCTTATAAGGACTGGTAAGGTATTGTGTACTACAGTATATAGGGTTGAGTGAGGTACAGTCTGATATTCCTTAAGGACTGGTATAGGTCCACAATATATAGGGTTGAGGTGCACTACTGCTGACTGCTGCCCAATTCTGCAGCAGTCCTTTATCAGTATAGGGACTGAGGTACAGTCTGCTAATCACAACCTACTAGTTTCACAAAGGTCCTTCTAATGACTGGTAAGGTATAGCGTACTACACTATATAGGGTTGAGTGAGGTACAGTCTGCTAATCCTTAAGGACTGGTATAGGTCCACAATATATAGGGTTGAGGTGCACTACTGCTGACTGCTGCTCTATTCGCAGCAGTCCTTTATGAGTATAGGGACTGAGGTACAGTCTGCTAATCACAACCTATTAGTTCCACAAAGGTCCTTATAAGGACTGGTAAGGTATTGTGTACTACAGTATATAGGGTTGAGTGAGGTACAGTCTGATATTCCTTAAGGACTGGTATAGGTCCACAATATATAGGGTTGAGGTGCACTACTGCTGACTGCTGCCCTATTCTGCAGCAGTCATTTATGAGTATAGGGACTGAGGTAAAGTCTGCTAATCACAACCTACTAGTTTCACAAAGGTCCTTCTAAGGACTGGTAAGGTATAGCGTACTACAGTATATAGGGTTGAGTGAGGTACAGTCTGCTAATCCTTAAGGACTGGTATAGGTCCACAATATATAGGGTTGAGGTGCACTACTGCTGACTGCTGCTCTATTCGCAGCAGTCCTTTATGAGTATAGGGACTGAGGTACAGTCTGCTAATCACAACCTATTAGTTCTACAAAGGTCCTTATAAGGACTGGTAAGGTATTGTGTACTACAGTATATAGGGTTGAGTGAGGTACAGTCTGATATTCCTTAACCACTTTCAGACCGGACCATTTTGCTGGTAAATGACCAGAGGTCTTTTTACACTTTGGCACTGCGCTGCTTTAACTGGTAATTGCGCGGTCATGCAATGTTGTACCCAAACAAAATTTGCGTCCTTTTCTTCCCACAAATAGAGCTTTCTTTTGATGGTATTTGATTGCCTCTGCGATTTTTATTTTTTGCGATATAAACGTAAAAAGACCGCAAATTTTGAAAAAAAATGATATTTTCTACTTTTTGTTATTAGAAAAATCCAATAAACTCAATTTTAGTCATACATTTAGGCCAAAATGTATTCAGCCACATGTCTTTGGTAAAAAAAAAGTCAATAATTGTATATTTATTGGTTTGCGCAAAAGTTGTCACATCTACAAACTAAGGTACGTTTTCTGGAATTTACGCAGCTTTTAGTTTACGACTGCCTATCTCATTTCTTGAGGTGCTAAAATGACAGGGCAGTACAAAACCCCCCCAAATGACCCCATTTTGGAAAGTAGACCCCCTAAGGAAATTGATAAGAGGCATGTTGAGCCCATTGAATATTTTATTTTTTTGCCTCAAGCGATTGAATAATGACAAAAAAAAAATTTTTTTTTTTTTTTACACAAAGTTGTCACTAAATGATATATTGCTCACACATGCTATGGGCGTATGTGAAATGACACCCCAAAATAAATTCTGCTGCTTCTCCTGAGTACGGGGATACCACATATGTGGGACTTTTTGGGAGCCTAGCCGCGTACAGGGCCCCGAAAACCAAGCACCGCCTTCAGGCTTTCTAAGGGCGTCAATTTTTGATTTCACGCCTCACTACCTATTACAGTTTTGAAGGCCATAAAATGCCAAGATGGCACAAAACCCCCACAAATGACCCCATTTTAGAAAGTAGACACCCCAAGCTATTTGCTGAGAGGCATGTTGAGTCCATGGAATATTTTATATTTTGCCACAAGTTGCGGGAAAATTACAAACTTTTTTTTTTTTTTTTTTTTTTTCACAAAGTTGTCACTAAATGATATATTGCTCATGCATGCCATGGGCATATGTGAAATGACACCCCAAAATAAATTCTGCTGCTTCTCCTGAGTACGGGGATACCACATATGTGGGACTTTTTGGGAGCCTAGCCGCGTACGGGGCCCCGAAAACCAAGCACCGCCTTCAGGCTTTCTAAGGGCGTAATTTTTTGAGTTCACTTCTCACTACCTATTACAGTTTTGAAGGCCATAAAATGCCAAGATGGCACAAAACCCCCACAAATGACCCCATTTTAGAAAGTAGACACCCCAAGCTATTTGCTGAGAGGCATGTTGAGTCCATGGAATATTTTATATTTTGCCACAAGTTGCGGGAAAATTACAAACTTTTTTTTTTTTTCACAAAGTTGTCACTAAATGATATATTGCTCACGCATGCCATGGGCATATGTGAAATGACACCCCAAAATAAATTCTGCTGCTTCTCCTGAGTACGGGGATACCACATATGTGGGACTTTTTGGGAGCCTAGCCGCGTACGGGGCCCCAAAAACCAAGCACCGCCTTCAGGCTTTCTAAGGGCGTTACAGTTTTGAAGGCCATAAAATGCCAAGATGGCACAAACCCCCCCCCCCAAATGACCCCATTTTAGAAAGTAGACACCCCTAAATTTAGGGGTACACTAGTGAGACTAGGTAATAAATGGCGGGTGCCCTGAAACTATAAAAAAATAACTAACCAACCAGCGTCACCTGTAACAGTTATATGGTGATCACTGGTGAAAGGGTTAACTAGGGGGCAATCAGGGGGCTTTATGCGGTAGTATATGGGGGTCCCTGGCGCTATAAAAAGCTGCGGCGAACCTAAATACCTACCTGCCTAACTAGCGTCACCTGTGACACTAATACAGCGATCAGAAAAACGATCGCTTATTAGGCTGGGTTCACACTGGAGCGATGCGGGAACGCCACGAATGCGCGGCGGGTTCCCGCATCGCATGCCTCCCGGCGGCAGTTCACACTGCCCTATGCGAACTGCTGGGAGTGTCAGTGAAATGTTAATGACACCCCCAGATCAGTTCGCATATCGCAGTGCGATCTGCAAACTTGGATCGCATGGTGTGAACACCCATGCGATCCGATTCTGCTGCGGACCAAAAAAAGGGTCCCGTGCGAGTTTGCGGCGGGTGCGACACGAATTCAGCCATACTATCTGTATAGCTGAACTCGAATCGCACAGAGATCGGATGTGATTTGCACTGCAGTGCGGTGCGAATCACATCCGTTCTCATAAACCGCTGCAATGTGAACCCAGCCTTAGTGACACTGGCGACGGGGGGTGATCACGGGGTTAAACCTTTATTGGGGGGGTTAGGGGGGTACCTTAGAACTAAAGGGGGCTAACCCTAACTGCCCTAACAGTTATTAGTCACAAATGACACCTGCCGGGTGATCAGGGGGTTAAATCTTTATTAGGTAATAAATGGCGGGTGCCCTGAAACTATAAAAAAATAACTAACCAACCAGCGTCACCTGTAACAGTTATATGGTGATCACTGGTGAAAGGGTTAACTAGGGGGCAATCAGGGGGCTTTATGCGGTAGTATATGGGGGTCCCTAGCGCTATAAAAAGCTGCGGCGAACCTAAATACCTACCTGCCTAACTAGCGTCACCTGTGACACTAATACGGCGATCAGAAAAATGATCGCTTATTAGGCTGGGTTCACACTGGAGCGATGCGGAAACGCCGCGAATCCGCGGCGGGTTCCCGCATCGCATGCCTCCCGGCGGCAGTTCACACTGCCCTATGCGAACTGCTGGGAGTGTCAGTGAAATGTTACTGACACCCCCAGATCAGTTCGCATATCGCAGTGCGATCTGCAAACTCGGATCGCATGGTGTGAACACCCATGCGATCCGATTCTGCTGCGGGCCAAAAAAAGGGTCCCGTGCGAATTTGCGGCGGGTGCGGCGGGTGTGGCGGGTGCGGCGGGTGCGGCGAATGGCTGAACTCGAATCGCACAGAGATCGGATGTGATTTGCACTGCAGTGCGGTGCGAATCACATTCGTTCTCATAAACCGCTGCAATGTGAACCCAGCCTTAGTGACACTGGCGACGGGGGGTGATCACGGGGTTAAACCTTTATTGGGGGGGTTAGGGGGGTACATTAGAACTAAAGGGGGCTAACCCTAACTGCCCTAACAGTTATTACAGTCACAAATGACACCAATGCAAAAAAAAAAAAAAAAAAAAAAAAAATGACATTGGTGTCACTGTGACTGGGGGGCAGGGGTAATTGGGGGGGTGATCGGGGGGTAAAGGGGGGGTGTGAGTGTGCCTGGCATGTTCTACTGTGTGTGGGATGTGTTGGTGCAACTCACTGATCCGCTCTCCTCCGTGTCGGAACGAAAAATACCGACACGGAGGAGAGAATACATCACTTCCTCTCCTGTGTTTACATTACAGGAGAGGAAGTGATGTCACCGGGGATTTCCATTCGTCGGGAGCGATCGCGAGGGGGTGGCCATGAATGAATGGCCGTCCCCTCGTCCGGGATCGCTCCCGAACGAAAACCGACCGCCGCAGGCACCGGGCGGGGGCCCGATCGGGCCCCCGACCCGCGGGAGGCAAAGGACGTACATGTATGTGCTTATGCCTGCCCGTGCCATTCTGATGACGTACATCGGCGTGCGGCGGTCGGCAAGTGGTTAAGGACTGGTATAGGTCCACAATATATAGGGTTGAGGTGCACTACTGCTGACTGCTGCCCTATTCTGCAGCAGTCATTTATGAGTATAGGGACTGAGGTAAAGTCTGCTAATCACAACCTACTAGTTTCACAAAGGTCCTTCTAAGGACTGGTAAGGTATAGCGTACTACAGTATATAGGGTTGAGTGAGGTACAGTCTGATATTCCTTAAGGACTGGTATAGGTCCACAATATATAGGGTTGAGGTGCACTACTGCTGACTGCTGCCCAATTCTGCAGCAGTCCTTTATCAGTATAGGGACTGAGGTACAGTCTGCTAATCACAGCCTACTAGTTCCACAAAGGTCCTTCTAAGGACTGGTAAGGTATAGTGTACTACAATATATAGGGTTGAGTGAGGTAAAGTCTGCTAATCCTTAAGGACTGGTATAGGTCCACAATATATAGGGTTGAGGTGCACTACTGCTGACTGCTGCCCTATTCTGCAGCAGTCATTTATGAGTATAGGGACTGAGGTACAGTCTGCTAATCACAACCTACTAGTTCCACAAAGGTCCTTCTAAGGACTGGTAAGGTATAGCGTACTACAGTATATTGGGTTGAGTGAGGTACAGTCTGTTAATCCTTAAGGACTGGTATAGGTCCACAATATATAGGGTTGAGGTGCACTACTGCTGACTGCTGCCCAATTCTGCAGCAGTCCTTTATCAGTATAGGGACTGAGGTACAGTCTGCTAATCACAGCCTACTAGTTCCACAAAGGTCCTTCTAAGGACTGGTAAGGTATAGTGTACTACAATATATAGGGTTGAGTGAGGTAAAGTCTGCTAATCCTTAAGGACTGGTATAGGTCCACAATATATAGGGTTGAGGTGCACTACTGCTGACTGCTGCCCTATTCTGCAGCAGTCATTTATGAGTATAGGGACTGAGGTACAGTCTGCTAATCACAACCTACTAGTTCCACAAAGGTCCTTCTAAGGACTGGTAAGGTATAGCGTACTACAGTATATTGGGTTGAGTGAGGTACAGTCTGTTAATCCTTAAGGACTGGTATAGGTCCACAATATATAGGGTTGAGGTGCACTACTGCTGACTGCTGCCCTATTCTGCAGCAGTCCTTTATCAGTATAGGGACTGAGAGTTTTGTCACAGGGTCATTTAAAAAATGACAGGCAGAGGAAGAGGCAGGCCCTTCCGCAGGGATGGTAGGGGTAGGGCAGGAGCAAAAGGCTTGAGCCAAAGTGAGAAATTGCAGAAGGTCTGTGCGATTACGTCAAAGGAAGCACCAGAATTGGTTGAGTGGCTCACTCAGCCTTACTCTTCTGCACCCTCCTCATCCTCTCGATCTGCACCCTCTTCTTCACTCTCTGCTATGTGCACCCCCAAAGACACTACCACCAACAACACCACCACCACATACCTTTCGCTTGAGTCACAGGAATTATTTTGCGATCCATATCAAGACATTTCTGATGCGCAGCCACTCTTGGTATTGGATCAGGAAGAGGAGGTAGCAAGAACCGCCACTCAGCAGTCTGACGACAGTACCCAGATCAGCCCAAGGAGGAGGTTGGTCCCCGGTGTTGCTGCCTACTCTGAGATCTCTACTTATAGCGGTGGGGAAGGTGACGTCGATGATGACGTGTCTAGTGATGTCACGTGGGTGCCCACAAGAGAGGAAGAGGAGGGGAGTTCAGAGGGAGATATGGACCAGCAGATAGGGAGGAGAAGCAGTAATAACTTACATTGCACAGGAGGGACAAAGCAGACTGCTAATGTATCAGGAGCGAGTCATCGACCATGTACGGTCACATCTGGCGCTCCCAGGACGCCGGCACATGGCTCAGCAGTGTGGGCTTTTTTAACGTGTCCGCTGCTGACAATAGTGTTGCCATCTGCAATCTTTGCAGTCAACTCATTAGTCGCGGTAAGCCCAACACTCACCTAGGGACGACCGCCTTAAGAAGGCACATGAGCATCCATCACTGAGCCCAGTGGGAGCAATGGAACACACAAAGCCACACTCCAGGCTCTCACCGTCCAGCCTCGTCTTCTACTTCTCCTCTCTCCTCACAATTGTCCTCCACTCCACCTTCCATCACGCCAAGCTCACGTTTTTCTGCAAAAAGGCAGTCTTCCGTGGGCCTAATGTTCGAGCGTAAAAAAATGATGACGCCGGATAACCCTCTTGCCCAACGGTTGACGGCTGGCTTGTCAGAACTGATAGCCCGCCAACTACTGCCATATAAACTGGTGGACTCGGAGGCCTTTCGAAAATTTGTGGCCAATGGAACACCACAATGGAAGGTCCCAGGAAGGAAGTATTTCTCAGAGAAGGGCATCCCAGAGCTATATGGCCATGTTCAGCGGCAAGTGAATGTATCTCTGGCACACAGTGTCGGTGCCAAGATACATCTGACCACAGACACGTGGTCTAGCAAACGGGGGCAGGGAAGGTATATCAATTTTACTGCCCACTGGGTGAACCTTCTGACGGCCGTCAAGCAAGTAACCCGTGTAGATTTGGTTTTACCGCCACGGATTGCATGCAGGCCTGACTCGTCTTTTCCTCCTCCTCCTACTCCATCCTCCTCCCTCTCCTCCTCGGCTGACTCCTCCTTTTCCGCTGCTAGCATCTCTTCCGCTGTGCTGCCCAAGCTCCCCAGAACCTATTCGACATGCCAGGTGAGACGTTCCCATGCCGTGCTACGTCTGTTGTGCCTGGAAGCCAAGAGCCACACTGGCCCGGCACTCCTTTCAGCTTTGCGTTCACAGGCAGATCAGTGGCTAACACCGCTCAATTTGACAGTTGGTAAAGTGGTGTGTGACAACGGTGCCAATCTGCTTAGCGCATTGAAACAGGGCAAAATGACGCACGTGCCATGCATGGCACAAGTCTTTAACTTGGTCGTGCAGCGATTCGTTGTCAAATACCCTGGGGTCCAGGACATCTTGCGGGAAGGCAAGGAAAATCTCGGCCCATTTCAGAAGATCTTACACGGCCATGGCTCGCCTTGCTGGCATTCAGCGGTGACACAATCTGCCGGTCAGACGTCTTATTTGCGATTGCTCAATGCGATGGAACTCAACCTTCTATATGCTTGATAGGCTGCTCCAGCAGAAACGTGCAGTTAACGTCTACCTGTATGAACTCTGCAGCAGAACAGGTTCTGGGGAGCTGGGTTTTTTTTCACCGCGCCAGTGGCTGCTCATGCGCGATGCATGCAGACTTCTGTGCCCATTTGAGGAGATCACCAAACGTATCAGTCGCAGCCATGGCGCCATCAGTGACATGGTACCTTATGCCTTCTTTATGGAGCGTGCATTGTGTCGTGTCATTGGTTAAGCTGTGGAGGAGCAGGAGCGGGAAGATGAGGAAGTCGCAATGCTGCATGAATTCCCAGGGGGGGCTACTCTATCTGAGACAAGTGAACAACAGGAGTCTGAAGAGGAGTCAGAGGAGGATGGTGCCGGGGCGGATGAGGAGAAGCAAGAAGAGCATGCTTAATCCTTTCTGGGATCCCTGTTGTTGTGCGTGGATGGGGAGAGGAGAATGAAGAGGACGACATTATCCTGGATGATGAGCAGGATCTCATACTTGTATGCTAGACTTGGGGATAAAATGTTAGATCGCAACGGTATGACTAAAAATAGGAAAAGATGGGAGAGGGACGTAGGTCCATTGTCCACCCCTGATTGGGACCGAATAATGGAACAGGGAACTAATGTTTCAATCTCTCCTTCCCAGAAAGCTTCTCATCTTTTTTTTTCTATCGGGTATATCATACCCCCAGGAAAATTTTCAAACTGGGTTGGAGAGATAATGATCAGTGTCCCAGATGTGGCTTAGCCGGAGACTTTATCCATATGTTTTGGCGGTGTCCGAAATTGTTTAGGTATTGGACACAGGTTACAGATCAGATAAATTGAATTTTTAATTTAACATTAGCGGCAACGGCTAGGACTTGTCTATTGGTTATACCGGAGGGACCTATAATCTCTAAAAATAAGTCTGTACCAGTTATTAGATGCCTCTTTCAGGCAAGGAAGCTAATTGCTCAACAATGGCAGTCACATTCGGGCCCGCTAGTTGAAACCTGGTTAATTAATATAAGAACAATAATCAGCAACGAAAGTTTTTTTTTTTTTTAGCAAACAGGGTAATATTAAGAAGTTCGGGAAGATATGGGGTCCCTGGTTGATGAAACTGGGATTCCCGCATAAGTAGATGGGATACAATAGGTGTCCTTACAGAATATAGTTTTTTTTGTTTTGTTTTTTCCTAGCCGTCCTTGGTGCGCCTATCCCCTGTACTGTTCTTCTCTGTGGGGGGGTAAGGGGGGGTAGGAGGGGGGGACGGGGTGGGTCAAAGCGGGAGGAAATTAGAACAGATGTAGTCGGGGGTAGAGGTCTGAGAATAACTGTTGAGCCTAGCCAAAAATTTTACTGGGTGGCGAAGTCTTTCGTCTTTCCGTCCTCTTTGATTACCTGGTTCTTTTTTGTATTTTAAATTTTGTTACATTTTTTGTATAAGAATAAAGAAAGAAAAAGTTAAGTAATTGAATATGCCACGATGATGTGGAAATGAGAGGAGACATAAATGAGCTGCAAGGTGAATTAAGTTTCCCGTATAAACTCACTGAGGTGGCAAAAAAAAGGAAAAAAAAATGCCATAAAACTATCCCCTATTTGGTAGACGCTATAACTTTTGCGCAAACCAATCAATAAACGCTTATTGCGATTTTTTTTGGCCAAAAATATGTAGAAGAATACGTATAGGCCTAAACTGAGGAAAAAAATGTTTTTATATATATTTTGGGGATATTTAATATAGCAAAAAGTAAAATATTGCATTTTTTTTAAAAGTCTCTATTTTTGTTTATAGCGCAAAAAATAAAAACCACAGAGATGATCAAATACCACCAAAAGAAAGCTCAATTTGTGGGATAAAAAAGGATGCCAATTTTGTTTGGGAGCCACGTCACACGACCGCGCAATTGTCAGTTAAACCGATGCAGTGCCGAATCTCAAAAAGGGGCCTGGTCCTTTAGCTGCAAATTGGTTCGGGGCTTAAGTGGTTAAAGGCCCCTAGTTCTTCAGGATGATAAATAGAGTGAGTTATGATCCATGTTGGTAGGAACACCACAAAAGTCAGTATGACCAGGAGGCCCAAGACTTTC
Source organism: Lithobates pipiens (assembly GCF_037356315.1). NCBI lineage: Eukaryota > Metazoa > Chordata > Amphibia > Anura > Ranidae > Lithobates > Lithobates pipiens. The sequence continues at coordinate 244,156,882 of NW_027507748.1, read as the reverse complement.
CCAGAATTCTGTGGTAAAATAAGCAGGGTCATCTTTTTCAGAGTCTAAACCACCTGCTTCACACACTATTCAAGGACTTGTTCCACCTTTTTCGCCTCTCTGTACTATCTTGCTTCTTAGGTGTTTGGTTCACTTATTTGAACATGACTGGCATGGATCCAAGCCTGCTGTCCTTCTACCAGGATGACTGTTCGAGTCACCGTGATCACTGTAGTTGGGGGTCCAAACGGGTACGCTTCTTGGTACGGTTCAAGGACTGGACTACTAAGATGTCTCCCACCTGGAACGGGTGAGTTGGTTCCTGTGAAGAAAAAGGAGAGGTGCAAGCGACAGGTTTTTCAACTCTGCCCAAAGTTTAAATCAATTTCCTAACATACTATTCCTATATGAGATCAAAACACCCTCTTTCTAACATTAGGGGCTGTCTGGCCCATGGAGTGGGGAAAGACCTTCCCATTAAGACTTTAAATGGCGAGAAACCTGTGGCTCTGCAGAGAGTCATTCTTACCTCTGCAAGGACTGCAGGCAGTACCTTCTTCCATCCGTTGAAAGTTCCCCCTGTGGCCTTCCTAATTTTATCCTTAAGAGTCCTAGTCATTCTTTCTACAATACCTGAACTCTGGGGGTGGTATGGGATGTGAGACTGCCAGTCAATCTTCAGTGCTTTCACTAAATCTTGAGTTCATTTGCAGAGGACAAACCCACCTTGGGATTTCCTCCCGTGCAAGGATTCTGACTACTGTCTGTGCATCTTCCTTTGCGGTAACACACACTTCTGGCCATCGTGAGAACATGTCTACTATCACGATTAAATATTCCTGTCACTTGCCTAGTTTGGGCATGTGTGTAAAATCAATTCTAAGATGAGTGAATGGTGTGGACGGGTAAATGAGGTGTTCGTGTCTCACTTTGTGTGGATTCTTTGGATCATTCTCAAAACACGTTATACAACTTGCAACAAATTACTTCATGAATGAAGGAAGTCCTGGAATGAAAACATTTTTGTCTAATAATTCACATGTCATCTGCCAGTCTCTGTGTCCCACCCCATGATATTGTGAAATAAACAAAGGTGCAATAGCTACAGGTATGCATGGCTTCCCCTTGTGGCAGATGAGTCTTGACTCAGGGCTCTTCTGCACTCTTGATATGTTCCATTGTTTAATGTCCTATGGGGTGGCATGTACCTGGAGGTCAGACAAGGTCTGGTCCATAAGGGACATTTCCAGAGTGAGGGAGGGCATCTGTATTGTGGCCACTTGCCTGCTTGCTACTTCCTTAGCTATTCTATCTGCCAATGCATTTCCCCTAGCAATGTCATCCTGTTGCTGTCATGGTTATGCAGTGATCTTCCTGTGTTTGCTTACCTTCCCTCATGTCTTCAGACTAAGAAGCCAGCTACTTCCACCTGGTGGTTTTTATAACCTCTCCTCTAAGCATGGCTCCACCCCAGGCCCTATCAGGGATCCTATATAAACCTGTGCACTGCAGGGCTCAGTGCTGATCAACCATTGTGTAGTCTTTGTTTGTTAGCGTCCGCTTGCCTGCCGTGTGCTCTGCTACTGATTTCCGTTACCGACTTTGGCGTGTTCTGACTATCCCTGCTTGCCTGTGACCCTGACCTTTTGGCATGTACCCGACCATTCTGTTCTGCTTGTGACTCCGACCTTGGCTTTGTCCCTCACCATCCCTATCCTTCTGTTGCCTACTGTGGGTGTGAGCTGGGGGACCCTGGGGGTCGCGACCTGGAGCCAGTTGCAGCCAAGTCCATCCTCACCACTGGAGGCTTCTGGTGAACACCAGCTGGCTCTTAGACTCCGCGCCCCGGGGAATCTTACGCTCTCACCCCAGTGGGATCTGTCCCCCATCTGCAGCAGTCAGCCGTAGGGTCCACTACCTTGCGGTGCACTCCGGATCCCTACGGGGTGCACCTGTCACCTCGCCTCTAGGTGACCTGACAGTTGCGCTGTGTGCTCTGCAATGTAGGATGATTTTGGAAGCAGTATTGCCTCTAAAAGATTTGTAACCAAAGTAGAATGTGAGATGTATCTCCCATCAGCTGCTATGTAGCCCCTTTTCCAAATAACTCCAAAATCGTTGCTGCACCGAAAGCATATTTAGAATCAGTGTAGATGTTTACTTCCTGTTCTGCAAAGAGCTTACAGGCTTGTGTGAGAGCGTGATCAGCTCTGCTGCCTGTGCTGACTGAAAGGGAACTGAATTTGCCTCTAATATTAAATCAGGCAGCTGAACTACTGCATAGCCTGCAGGATATGTGGTATCATTTGGTCTTGAACAAGAGCATCCACAAATACATTTTGTGCATTAGGGAGAGCGATTGAAGACATGTCAGATCTAAGAGATGTGTCCTGGTATATGAGATCCATACATTCATGCTGGGGTATTACCTCATCCTCCTCGCCTTTCAGCCCCAACAAGGCATTCAAGAAAGTAGCGGGACCAGAATTAGGCGATACATACTTTATCTCAAGTTTTGGGTTGGACAGCAAAATTACCTTATAGACGCTCAACCTCTGAGCTGACATATGTTGAGAGTGAATATTTTTGAGTAGAATGGAAACATTGTGGCCAGTGTGTAATGTAGTTGCATGGCCTAGAGTGAATGAAGTAGTCATCTCTACAACCATTGCACACTATGCTAAAGCCTGGAGACATGCTGGCATGCTTTGTACCTGCATTGGCACTACTCTTGCAAAAAATGCAACAGGGTGAAGTTTACCCCCATGCTCCTATGCTAGGACTCCTGCCATAGTTTTGCAATTGTCTCTTGCATATAAATGGAACATATTTTCCTATACAGGTAATCCGAGGCCAGGAGCCATAACCATTGCAGTTTTAAGGTATATAAAAGCATTAAACATTTCATCATTTCATTTTATATAGTCTGGCATGTCAACATTTGTGGCTTGTCTCAGGAGGTTATCATAGTAGGAACAATCACATATCCATTAGCAGCAGTAACCAATCATACCAAGAAAGACAACATAGCTTTCTTAGTAAGTGGGCAGGGCAGACCAACGGGAGCTGTGGCTCTCTTGTGACTGATTTTCCTCTCTCCTTTGGTGAGCACAAAGAAAAGGGAATTCTACAGTTTCCTGACAACATTGTAGCTTTTTTTTTTGAAACCTTGTGACCATTGTATGCTAACCAATGTAGCAGGTCTACACCATCCTCTTTGCACGCAACCTGGCTCAAACTACACAGCAATAAATCATAAACATACTGTAACAAGACTGGACCAATGCAGGGAGTCCAAGACCACAAGGTTGCCTGGAGGACTACAGAGTAAACTACTAGGGAATCCACATACCACTGGGGCAATCTACACCATGTTATTTGGCGATTTCTAAAACAAAATTTGAGTAGTGGCCGCATCTCCTGGTCCACCGGGACAGACAAATATGCATTTGTGAAATCAGTCACAGAAAAATACTCAGCATCATGTGGAATGGAGGTTAAAAGTGATGGCACATTAAGCCCTATAGGTGGGATGGGCACAATCAAGATGTTTTCAGCGCTAAGATCCTGTACAAACCTATAATTGCCATCTGGCTTTTTTATTGGATTTATAGGTGTGTTAGAGGGTGAGACTGTCTCTTTTAGAATCCCCTTTGTAAGAAAGCGTTCCACCATCGTGCTATTCCTTCCTCTTTCTCCTTTGACAGGGGATATTGTTTGTGATTGACAGGCTGTGCCCCGTCTTTCAAAGTAGCCTTGTAAGGGGTGAAGGAGATGAGTCCCACATAGAGTGTGCTCTCTGACCACACACTCTCAAGATCTGCATCAACTTCCATATTTAACATTACAGGGCAGATTGGAAACTTCTTCGAATGTGCAATAACACCACTCCCCCCCCCCTTCTGTCATTTATAGTTTAATGCCTAATTTCCACATTAAATCCCTTCCAAGGAGATTCACAGGGCAGTTTGGAATTATTCTAAACTCATGGTGGCACAGTGTCCATCCATCAGCACCTTGGTATACTGAAAGAGGCGGGGTTTTGAAAGTTTTAGTGACTAGTGACTCCCGTTAATTCCCACCGAAGGCTCAGCATTTGTCATCTCTCCCCTATAAAAATCCTCACTTAAACTGGACTTTGCTGCACCAGAATCAGCTAGGAAAGGAATCAATTTCTCACAGACATATAATGTCACGATCGGTTGCTCCTCAGAGGAATGAGAGATAAGAGGGAATGCTGGGATACCACCTTCAGGGCAGCTTCATTGCTGCTGTTGGCTTGGCCAGTGAATGGGGTATTTAGGTCCTTGTGTTGGCTGGTTTATTTGTTGTTGGAACCCATTTTGTGTGGATGGTAAGGGCTGATAGGTTTGGTTTGGGAGGGTTTGGTTCTGGGACTCATAGGGGCACTGGTTTCTCAAATGATCCTCTGCTCCACAATTGAAACAGCAAGATCTGAGGTTACCTGGTGGAAAGTGTGCAAGACCTCTGCTGGGGTTGCCGGGGGAAAATTTGCAAGACCTCTTCTTTTACTCCTAGCTCTTTCCCGTTCTCTCCATAGTCCCCCTCCTCCCCACTCTCCATCATTCCCCTGGGGCATGGCCATCCTGTGCCCCTCCCCCTGGAAATGAACACTTACTACCTTTCATTTCAAAACAACCTCCTGCATCTTTCTCTGTTAACTTTCTTTGGAACTCCTCTAGGGTACTAGTAGGCAACTCAGATATCATCTATTTAGCAACCAGATCCATCTGTGGCTTAAGGTTGGATAAGTAAGTCTGAATCATCAAACTGATCATGTCATCCCTAAGCTTCCTGCACCCAAACTTCCACGAACCTCTTCCAAAACTCTAACGCCATTTCATCTGACTTTTGCTTACATGCTGTTGCAGTGGGTAGGGAAGATTTATTTTGAAAAACACGCTTTTCTCTCTCCCATCTTCCCTGTTTAAGGGATACTCACCCAACTTCACATTTGAGGTAGAAATGACTGAAATGGAGTATACTCTGGCCCACTCCCATGCTGTAGTGTGTTCCACTACGCTGTCAATGATTAAATGCATGTTCACCTGTGTGTAATTCCTGCCTTTACATGTCTTTTTTAAATATGCTAATGTACCTCCGGTTGAAACACCTGGTTTGGGGCAATATTTAATTATTTTACTCACCAGATCAATGTCTATCGTTTTTTTCATCATATCGTCTGCTATGGTCATGAAAGGAAAACTTGCAGCCTCCTTATTTTCTATGACAAAAAAGAACATTACTCCTTCTTGTGCTGCGTGGAGTTTTACCCAGCTCAGTAGCGATCTGTTTAGATTTCAGGTACAATTTCCTAGCCTTCTTCATTTTCTTGTCATATTCTATGGGTGTGAGGGGCCCCCTGTTCACCCTTCTCTGTGCCAGATTCATGAGAGGAACACAGAGGCGATGCCGCTGCTAAGGTGGGAGCTGCCTGTGCCTGCGTCTCTGGAGATTTCTGTGATTTGTAAAAGATCGTTCCGCTTTTTGTATGATGTGGGGTGCTTACAAAAGGAGTTTTCAATTCCCTAACAGCTTTCTCCTTTTTTAGTTTTGGTTGGACTTTCTTTACTGTAAGATGCCACCTGGGAATCAGCTCCCACCACCTGCTGTACCTGTGTTTTTTGTTGCACAGTGATCTGAATGGACTGCACAGGTTCCACTGCCTGTGGGGCAGACACCTGCACAGCCCGTGACTCTGGAGTAGATGCCTGTGCCTGTGCATCTCCTGTGTGTGTCATGGTGCCTGGCGAACAGATTAATATCCTCCATCCTAAGACTAGGATAGATCTATGTAGCATACGGAGGAGGATTAGTGTCAAATGGGAAAGGAAGAATGGTTGGATATAATCTATTTTTATCCGCTTCTCCCTTATGGCTTTTCCTAGTGACCTGATCACTTAATTTAGTGACAGATTTCTTCTGTTTCTTATTATTTCTTTGAAACCAATAAGGGGCATATTGCAACCATATCTCCCCTCCCTTCCTCATATACTCCATGTTCCACTAAGGATCACCCAAACAATGGTAAATCTTTCTTATCACCCAGACACAAACCATTTACCATGTCCATGTGAAAATCACTATTATCCCCCTCCCGAGGGAAAGGATCACCACTGTACATGTGAACAACCCATTATGACAGTGAAAGCAGAAATGTCTCACCTCACAGCCATGTTTCACACAACAAATATCTTATACTCTAATCTTTATACTTTATGCAATGCGATAGACAAGAAAAGCCAGATAGAGCAAGAGTTTGCAGGCCCCAGTAGTGATTTCCCTATTAACCCTTTTTCCTCCTTCCCAAAAGGAGTGTAGTACTACTTATTAAAACTTCTTTACAGGCTTACAACAAGCCGGGCTTACCAAAAAACACTATAAGGCATAGTCCATCTCCCTTCTTAATTAAAATGTAAAAGGCTAAGGTTTTATCGGAGCTAAGGCAAGGAAACTATTTGTCAGAATAAGACAAAAAATCTACTCACCAAATTTGAATGATCACCTTATCTCAGCAGTGCCTCCATTTGAAAATAATTTACAGGTACTCCAGGTACACGACAGACTAGCCAGGGGGTTAATATTGTAAACCTCTGAGAGACCCCCAGTACTGGGAGACAATTTCAATGAACAGAAACAAATACACAGAGTGAGTCCAAAGAAATGTCTGAGTTTTATTAGGCGAGTATAAAGCTTATATTTGGTTCAACTTTACCAATCATAATAGGGGAGGGGGGGGGGGGGTGGTTAGTAGAAGGATATATTGAATATCTTTAATAATTATACAATTCATCATTATATGTTTATATACACCTATAACCTCTAAAAACAAGGCTGCCACAAGGTTACCAGAGTGAAAAGCCATCTGTTGATGACTAATAGATCATCTTCCCGTTACCATACTGTACCATGGTTATGTACCCTTAAACAGAAAGCCAGGCCAAACCACATTTTATTTATATATTATAAGATGCTTATTAATGCCTATGCAAGCAGTTTTGTGCATGCTCTTGCAACATGTAGCTGAAAACTAAAATTACAGAATAAACTTGAAAATTAGTTTTGGACCTAAATAAGGGTACACAAACTTCATAGCTGCCAAGATGGAGTCACTGTTGTTCAGTCATATTACTACATTACACACTGAGTGTTTTGATCTGTTTGTCATGAGACACTGTGATTGTGTGTGTGTTCCACTGTGAAAACTGATGTTTTGATAGTGGTTTTTATAACCTATTATTAAATTATATTAAATAGTGAAGGATCAGCACAAATGGTATATCATATACTGTATAATCAGATTCAATAAAACCTCACAAATCACAGTTGAAATACTCCAATTTGTCTTAGTAAAGATATAAGCACTTAACTTAAGTAGGTCACAAAGTTATATACTGTAAGCTTTAACTTGTTTATGTAATTTTAAAGGTTGTTTTAAAATTCGGCTTTTATCAAAAGAATACCTGGTGGTTCTGCTATGAAGCTCTTTGTTTAAGGCACTTCATGTTATGGTGTAACAAAAGTTTCTTAAGTGCACTCCTGTATGGTCACTTTGTAATATACACCACCATTGAGACTACAAGCTACTGTGCCAATAGAGAGCTATAGCTATCTGACATCACTGTGTAGCATATGATCTGTCATACCACTAAAGATCTTCTGTACTAGAGGCTATAATGCTAGAACTTGTTTTATAGATATTGTCTATTTTTAAAAGGCCATATGCAATATGTAATGTAATTTATTTATGATTACTTTTCATTGTGCAATTGTGTATTTATCCAAAATACTGTCAAACTGATTCTCTTTCTACATGATAAATATACTACTGCTTGCATGAATGTATAGTCATTGTTAAAAAAACCAAAAAAATATGTTTTTCCATAACAGTGTCCCATAATCGTTATGACTCATCTAAATCTTACACCTACATTGAGAATGGAACAAGCTTTTCAATACAGTATGAATCTGGAAGAGTCAGGGGGTTCCTGAGCCAGGATGTTGTAGTTGTGAGTCTCTATTTTTATATTTTGTCCTTATAAATACTTATTCCTGCTGTATACAGTACATAATTATGATTGTCAATGCAAATCACTGAGTGGGAGGTGTTATGGAGAAGGGGCTTCCCCTTCATTTTCATTAATTGTTTGAAAGTGCTTTTTCCTGGTCTCACAGTTGCCATGCAGCTGGGTGTTGGCTTGTCGTCCTCCCTCTCCGTTGCCCTCTATCTTTAGACTTATTCTCTATTGCTATTGCACCAGTGTCAGAGGTCCTTTGTACTTCCCTGCACATTAAAGGCCTAGGGGTCGGCTGGTTGGAGGAGAGGGTGGCCCTGTACGCAAACGACCTCCTATTGTTTCCAAATGATGCTGGCCTATCTCTCCAGGATGCCCTTCAGGTTTTGGCTTCCTTTTCCATGATAACTAGTCTAAAAGGCAGCTGGGCCAAATCACTGCTATTCGTGATTGACTCTGAAACTATTGGCACAGCTTCCTCTAATATTCCATTACAGTGGGTTGAGATATTCAGATACCTTGGGATTGAGGTTTCACTTAAGGCCTTCTATTTCCTTCCATTTAATCTGGCCCCAATCCTCCAAGATGTTAGGCTGTGGCTGAAAGCATGGAAGTTTCTACCGCTATCCCTACTTGGATGGATTAATCTACTAAAGATGAAAATTCTCCCGAAATTCATGTATTTATTTCTTCATATGCCTTGATCGGCTCTTCTCCTTTTTTTGGGCTCACATACTCCTAGATACAAGTTGTTTACTGTGAAGGTCCCTAACTCGCAGGGTGGCCTAGGTTTCCCTGACTGTTTTAAATATTTCCTAGTCACTCAATTGGTTAAAGCCACCTGGTGGCTGAATCTGGACCTTACCAACCCTTCCACACTTCTAGAAGCTGCAGTGGTCAATTTCCTAGTGGTCCTTAAATTTCTATTATTTAAAGGCCCTCACGCTCCCTACCCTTTAACACATTTCATGATTACCACTCTAAGGACCTGAAAGGTGAGCCTGACATGTGAATGTTACCCAAGGTTGGCAGTGTCTCAGAATGCCCCCTTGTGGCTCAATCTTCCCTGCCTCACTTTTACATTTTACCAGAGCCACATGCTTTGACCAAATTTAACATCAAGTTGACTTCTCAAATTGTCTCCTTGCCCTTTCTTGTCCAATCTGATTTGGAACAGGACAGGAACTCAAAAAGTACTGAGCTAAAAAACCCACCTCCCACTCATATTACCATCTAGTAACAGTATTCCTGCCTGCTTTGGAGGGACTTAGGGCCTGATGACTGTGGGACATATAAGACCTAGACATGAATGATTGGGAAGATATTTGGGATTTCCCCTTCTGAACCTTGGCCTCTATGTGACTGTTTAATACAATTTAAAATTGTTCTCTGGGCATACTGCACTGCTTACTGACTACATAATCAATCCTTCATGTTCGTCAGAATGCTGATAGTGTGGGAGTGCACTGGGAGATTTTTCTCACATTTTCTGGATGTGTCAACCCATCACTGAAATCTGTGAGGAAGTGTTATCCTTAATAAATCAATTGTCATCTGTTACCATACAATCTTCCATGCATGTATGTTTACTAGGTCTGGTTGAAGATATTCTACCCACAGTGGAAGAACGCACCTTGGTTAGTTTTCTTCTCTTCTATGCTAGAAAAGCAATAACATTACATTGGAAAAAGCCCACACCTCCATCTATTATATTTTGGAAACAATTGGTGAACAATCGTCTACTGTACATAGATACATGTATCAACAGTGGTTGTCCCCCGAAATACAACAAGGTGTAGTCTAAATGGCTAGCTGAATCATCCACTGCTTCTGACATGTCCATGGGGTGATGTCTGTCCCCTTTTTTCTTTTTTCAGTATGGTATGTGTGGCATCCCTCCTCTTCATTCCGTGCCTAATGTGCACCTTCTAATTGTTCTACGGGTGTATAGCAGTGTTGATGTGAGCCACACCTCTAAATTTAAAATGTAGCCCTCTCTCATCTCTGTTTCTGGACCATTGTCTGATCATGTTATGGACCCCTACGAGGGTTCCATCACTGTTAATGTTTGTTTTGTGAAAAAAAAAAAATGTGTGACAACAGCAACATTGAAATATCCAAATGCTAGACATCAATAAATACTTCTCACTTAATAGGTGCACTGTCACTTTAAAGTGCTATTCATACTAATGCAGATACACAACAATGTATTATTATATGTGGCCCCTGATTCTGTTGATTGCCCTAGGAAACCAAGCATGTTCTGGGATTTTAAAGATTATTTTATGTAAAAGGAAACAGTGGTCATGGGACTTGTGAGGCATGTTACTCCCACAGTCAAAATAACATGCAGAAAAAACACAGTACATGGTATTGAATCACAAAAAGTCTTAAAACCAACTGACATATAAAAAGCATATATTATAACACATAAATAGATATTGTATTGATGTATGATGGTATATGCACAATAATGTCACAACCAAAATAAGTATAAATTGCAAGAACTAGACTGTCTTGGCATCCTTTAAAAATTGCAATGGAACTCAATGCTTTTCATGGAACATGTCCACATAACAGGAGTACAGTATAAGGAATGTCTATAATAGTAAAAATGTTAAAAATATATAAGATAATAGTATAAGGTCAAAATTATTGTTCCTATAACAGGAATTAAAGACATGATCTAGAATAGACAAAGCAGTCTGGTACTTATTAGTTAGCTGGAAATTAGCTTGGTTCCCAAAGAGAGCGAGAGAAGGGGGCAACAGCAATGTCCGATCCAAGGCTGAGGCAGGAATGACCCATCCATACCAAAGGAACAACCACAGGGGCAGATCAGAAAACAGCAGCAAAGTCCATGGAATAGTAGGATGCAGGAATAGCTCATGTACACGCTAATCTAAAAATAAATATATACACATGTGTGATATATAAAGTAAAAATATAAATATGTGTATATATGTAAAATATACCAACATGTAAGTATATACTGTATAGATGCAAACAAGTGTGCAAGTGTCTAAAAACTATATCTAACAAGAAAAAAGGAAATATAATAAATTGAGTGGACAAACCAACTATACAAATATGCATGGGAGGAGCAGGTGCATGATGTGTAATGAGATCAGGTTGCTGAAATCGTAAAAAATAGCAAAAGTGACAAGGGCTGAGAAGAGTGCCTAGTGAAAAAAAACAAAAAAACAAACAAATGTATAGGTGGGGTCAGCTAGTATCCTGAAGAGAATCTTACAGGTGTGTTGCCTGGCATATTAAAGAAAGGAAGGGATTCCGGCGCTACAGTTTTTGTAATGTCTTATTAGAATGGTGCAATATAAGCTTAAATGGCTCATTAAAATCAGTCACTATTTGTTTGCAGGTGAGAAGGCAGCCATCCTCAGAGGGTCGGCATCAATACAAGCAAAAAAAAAAAAAAAAACAGGAAGGGGGGGGGGGGGTTTTTGGAGGTGCCAACTCTAGTAGTTCTATCACATAAATATATATTGTTTTTTTAACTTACTGGTTTGCAGGTTCATAAAGTAGTGATGTCCATCAAAGGTTAAAAAATCATGGAGTATGTTGGTGATATAGTGCAGGCTCCGCTGGCAGTCCTTTTGCTGTAAGGATGTTAGTTCTGGTTGTTTTAGCAGCTAGTTCGTGTTGTGCATGGTGTGGGAAGCTCCACGCTAACCACCCTGGAACGCGGGGGAGGAAGTACATAGTTGCCAACAGTCCAGTTTTTCCCGGGTTTTGCTTTTGTCTGGGGAAAATCGGGAATGTTTTGGTCTAAAAACACGGCAGCGGGCTACACAAAGATGGCTACTGCCATTGCCAGGAGTAGGGATGGCCGAACTGTTCGCCCGGCGGTCGGTTTGCGGCGAATTTCGGCTGTTCGCGGTCCGCCCGATCGGCGGACTATTGCTGCTGTTCGCCCAGCGGACTTACGTGTTTACTGTGTAAAAGAACTATGACCTATGCTGACACATCCAACATGTGGTACAGGACAGCCAATTGAGACATTACAGCATATGGACACTTGGGCATTCCCCCTAACTTATAAATAGACCCGATCCGGCGGCCATTTTACATTCTTTCTACTGTCACTATAGGGAGAGGTTGCTGTGTGGAGCAGGGAGAGACTGCAGTGACACAAATCGCTAGCTATTAGGTCCACAAAAGTTCTTTTAAGGACTGGTATGGTATAGGTGTAGTTCAGGATATAGGTTTGAGGCACTGCTATTCAAGTCATTGTTGCAGCAGATTGTCTTTTCTCAGTGCAGATAGGGACAGACAGGACGCTGTGTGTTGCAGAGAGGGACAGTCAGTTTAATCATTAGCTGTTACTATTAGGTCCACAAAGGTCCTTTTCAGGACTGGTATAGTGTAGTAGTACAGGATATAGTTTTGAGTGCAGTGCTACTCAAGTTATTGTTGCAGCAGCCTGTGTTTTGTCAGTTTAAATAGGGACAGACAGGAAGCTGTGTGTAGCAGTGAGGGACAGTCAGTTTAATCATTAGCTGTTACTATTAGGTCCACAAAGGTCCTTTTCAGGACTGGTATGGTAATAGGGTTGTACACGTATAATATTCTTTCTTCCAAATATAGAAAGAATATTATACTTGACTGCTGCCCTTCTGCTGCAGTAGTCCTTTATGAGTATAGGAACTGAGGTACAGTCTGCTAATCACAACCTACTAGTTCCACAAAGGTTCTTATAAGGACTGGTAAGGTATAGTGTACTACAGTATATAGGGTTGAGTGAGGTACAGTCTGCCAATCACAACCTACTAGTTCCACAAAGGTCCTTCTAAAGACTGGTAAGGTATAGCGTACTAGAGTATATAGGGTTGAGTGAGGTAGTCTGCTAATCCTTAAGGACTGGTATAGGTCCACAATATATAGGGTTGAGGTGCACTACTGCTGACTGCTGCCCTATTCTGCAGCAGTCCTTTATCAGTATAGGGACTGAGGTACAGTCTGCTAATCACAACCTACTAGTTCCACAAAGGTCCTTCTAAGGACTGGTAAGGTATAGTGTACTACAGTATATAGGGTTGAGTGAGGTACAGTCTGCTAATCACAACCTACTAGTTCCACAAAGGTCCTTCTAAGGACTGGTAAGGTCTAGCGTACTAGAGTATATAGGGTTGAGTGAGGTACAGTCTGCTAATCCTTAAGGACTGGTATAGATCCACAATATATAGGGTTGAGGTGCACTACTGCTGACTGCTGCCCTATTCTGCAGCAGTCCTTTATCAGTATAGGGACTGAGGTACAGTCTGCTAATCACAACCTACTAGTTCCACAAAGGTCCTTATAAGGACTGGTAAGGTATAGTGTACTACAGTATATAGGGTTGAGTTAGGTACAGTCTGCTACTCACAACCTACTAGTTCCACAAAGGTCCTTAAGGACTGGTATATGTGTACTATTTGGTGTGCAGTATATAGTTGTGTAATACACGTATAAAATACTTGCACATATAGAAAGCATAGTATAGTGCGTTTCCACTGTGCAGCATTGTGACTGCTGAGCGGTTCTGCAGCGATATTAAAAAGAGTGACAAACGCAATCCAAAAAAAAGTATTGTAACTGGTGTGATAGGCCAGTGGCCCCCAACAGATTGAAGCGGGGTGTTATATACCTTCTTCCACATACATACTGCACTTCTGTAGAGAGTTTTGTCACAGGGTCATTTAAAAAATGACAGGCAGAGGAAGAGGCAGGCCCTTCCACAGGGGTGGTAGGGGTAGGGCAGGAGCAACAGGCTTGAGCCAAAGTGGGAAATTGCAGAAGGTGCGTGCGATTACGTCAAAGGAAGCACCAGAATGTGTGGTTCACTCAGCCTTACTCTTCTGCACCCTCCTCATCCTCTCGATCTGCACCCTCTTCTTCACTCTCTGCTATGTGCACCCCCAAAGACACTACCACCAACAACACCACCACCACCACCACATACCTTTCGCTGGAGTCACAGGAATTATTTTGCGATCCATATCAAGACATTTCTGATGCGCAGCCACTCTTGGTATTGGATCAGGAAGAGGAGGTAGCAAGAACCGCCACTCAGCAGTCTGACGACCTTACCCAGATCAGCCCAAGGAGGAGGTTGGTCCCCGGTGTTGCTGCCTACTCCGAGATCTCTACTTATAGCGGTGGGGAAGGTGACGTCGATGATGACGTGTCTAGTGATGTCACGTGGGTGCCCACAAGAGAGGAAGAGGAGGGGAGTTCAGAGGGAGATATGGACCAGCAGATAGGGAGGAGAAGCAGGAATAACTTACATTGCACAGGAGGGACAAAGCAGACTGCTAATGTATCAGGAGCGAGTCATCGACCATGTACGGTCACATCTGGCGCTCCCAGGACGCTGGCACATGGCTCCGCAGTGTGGGCTTTTTTTAACGTGTCCGCTGCTGACAATAGTGTTGCCATCTGCAATCTTTGCAGTCAACGCATTAGTCGCGGTAAGCCCAACACTCACTTAGGGATGACCGCCTTAAGAAGGCACATGAGCTGCCATCACCGAGCCCAGTGGTAGCAACGGAACACACAAAGCCACACTCCAGGCTCTCACCGTCCAGCCTCGTCTTCTACTTCTCCTTCTCCTCACAACTGTCCTCCACTCCACCTTCCATCACGCCAAGCTCACGTTTTTCTGCAAAAAGGCAGGCTTCCATGGGCCTAATGTTCGAGCGTAAAAAAATGATGACGCCGGATAACCCTCTTGCCCAACGGTTGATGGCTGGCTTGTCAGAACTGATAGCCCGCCAACTACTGCCATATAAACTGGTGGACTCGGAGGCCTTTCGAAAATTTGTGGCCATTGGAACACCACAATGGAAGGTCCCAGGAAGGAAGTATTTCTCAGAGAAGGGCATCCCAGAGCTATATGGCCATGTTCAGTGGCAAGTGAATGTATCTCTGGCACACAGTGTCGGTGCCAAGATACATTTGACCACAGACACGTGGTCTAGCAAACACGGGCAGGGAAGGTATATCACTTTTACTGCCCACTGGGTGAACCTTCTGACGGCCGTCAAGCATGTAACCCGTGGCACCCGTGTAGATTTGGTTTTACCGCCATGAATTGCATGCAGGCCTGGCTCGTCTTCTCCTCCTCCTCCATCCTCCTCCCTCTCCTCCTTGGCTGACTCCTCCTTTTCCGCTGCTAGCGTCTCTTCCGCTGCCCCGCCCAAGCTCTCCAGAACCTATTCGACATGCCAGGTGAGACGTTCCCATGCCGTGCTGCGTCTGTTGTGCCTGGAAGCCAAGAGCCACACTGGCCCGGCACTCCTTTCAGCTTTGCGTTCACAGGCAGATCAGTGGCTAACACGGCTCAATTTGACAGTTGGTAAAGTGGTGTGTGACAACGGTGCCAATCTGCTTAGCGCATTGAAGCAGGGCAAAATGATGCACGTGCCATGCATGGCACACGTCTTAAACTTGGTCGTGCAACGATTCGTTGTCAAATACCCTGGGGTCCAGGACATCTTGCGGCAGGCAAGGAAAATCTCGGCCCATTTCAGAAGATCTTACACGGCCATGGCTGGCCTTGCTGACATTCAGCGGCGACACAATCTGCCAGTTAGACGTCTTATTTGCGATTGCCCGACACGATGGAACTAAACCTTCTATATGCTTGATAGGCTGCTCCAGCAGAAACGTGCAGTTAACGTCTACCTGTATGAACTCTGCGGCAGAACAGGTTCTGGGGAGCTGTTTTTTTTTTTTACCGCGCCAGTGGCTGCTCATGCACGACGCATGCAGACTTCTGCGGCCATTTGAGGAGATCACCAAACTGGTCAGTCGCAGCCATGGCGCCATCAGTGACATGGTACCTTATGCCTTCTTTATGGAGCGTGCATTGCGTCGTGTCATTGATCAAGCTGTGGAGGAGCAGGAGCGGGAAGATGAGGAAGTCGCAATGCTGGATGAATTCCCAGGAGGGGCTACTCTATCTGAGACAAGTGAACAACAGGAGTCTGAAGAGGAGTCAGAGGAGGATGGTGTCGGGGTGGATGAGAAGGAGCAAGAAGAGCATGCTTTAAACCTTTCTGGGATCCCTGTTGTTGTGCGTGGATGGGGAGAGGAGAATAAAGAGGACGACATTATACTGGATGATGAGCAGGAGCCAGGCCACCACACCGCTTCCAGTTTAGTGCAAATGGGGGCCTTCATGCTCCAGTGTTTTTAATAGGGACCCCCGTATAAAAAGCATAAGGGTCAAGGACCAGTACTGGGTGGCAACGTACTTAGACCCCTGGTGAAAACACAAAATGGCGGAAATGTTACCGCCGTCACATAGGGCTGTCAGAATCGAGCACTTCCAGGCCTTGCTTCGAGAAATGCTGCATTCTGCTTTTGCGTGCGCTGCCAGAGGAGCAATTTCCACTCCCGGAGAAGGAGTTGCGGGTACCAATCCAACAGCGCCTGCAAGAAGAAGCCGATTTGAAGATGTGTTGGTGACTTCTGATATGAGGTCATTCTTTCAGCCCGGCCGATGTGGACGCTCTGAGGAGTGATGAACCCCTGGACTACTGGGTGGGCAGGCTTGACCTCTGGCCAGAGCTTGCACAATTTGCAATCGAACTGTTGGTTTGCCCCTCCACCAGTGTCTTGTCAGAAAGGACGTTCAGTGCAGCAGGGGGGATCGTGACCGTCAAGCGTACACGCCTAGCTCACGACAGTGTTAACTACCTCACATTTATAAAAATGAATGAGGCATGGATCTCGGAGGAATTCAACACATGTGACCAGTAGACCATGTATATGTCTATAAACGATTTTTTTAATCGAACACACAGACCTTCTTTCTTCATTTGGCTCACTTCCTTGTACAAAAAAAGCACACCGTACTATATGCCCGTACCCTCCTGTTTGAAGAGGTTGAGCGGTGTCATATTTCTGCTGGGGCTGCTTATTATGAGGGGCTCCCACTATCCCTGTGCTGTGCTGACTTCCTCCTGGGGCTGCTTATTATGAGGGGCTCCCACCATCCCTGTGCTGTGCTGACTTGCTCCTGGGGCTGTACCTCTGCTGTGCATATTATGAAGGGCTCCCACCATCCCTTTGCTATGCTCATTATGAGGGGCTCTCACCATCCCTGTGCTGTGCTGACTTCCTCCTGGGGCTGCTTATTATGAGGGGCTCCCACCATCCCTGTGCTATGCTGACATCCCCCTGGGGCTGCTTATTATGAGGGGCTCCCACCATCCCTGTGCTGTGCTGACTTCCTCCTGGGGCTGTACCTCTGCTGTGCATATTATGAGGGGCTCCCACCATCCCTGTGCTATGCTCATTATGAGGGGCTCCCACCATTCCTGTGCTATGCTCATTATGAGGGGCTCCCACCATCCCTGTGCTGACTTCCTCCTGGGGCTGCTTATTATGAGGGGCTCCCACCATCCCTGTGCTATGCTGACATCCTCCCGGGGCTGCTTATTATGAGGGGCTCCCACCATCCCTGTGCTGTGCTGACTTCCTCCTGGGGCTGTACCTCTGCTGTGCATATTATGAGGGGCTCCCACCATCCCTGTGCTATGTTGACTTCCTCCTGGGGCTGCTTATTATGAGGGGCTCCCACCATCCCTGTGCTATGCTGACTTACTCCTGGGGCTGTACCTCTGCTGTGCATATTATGAGGGGCTCCCACCATCCCTGTGCTATGCTCATTATGAGGGGCTCCCACCATCCCTGTGCTATGCTGACTTCCTCCTGGGGCTGCTTACGGTGCATGTGTCAGTGCTGTATATCACGGTGCTGGTGTCAGTGCTGTATATCACGGTGCTGGTTTCAGTGCTTTATGTCATGCTGCTGATGTCAGTGCTCTCTATCACGGTGCTGGTGTCAGATCACTCTATCACGGTGCAGGTGTCAGTGCTGTATGTCACGCTGCTGATGTCATTGCTCTCTATCGCGGTGCTGGTGTCAGAATCACTCTATCACGGTGCAGGTGTCACTGCTCTATATCACGGTGCTGGTGATCATCTCCTGCACCCTCTTCTTTGCCTACCCTGACCTTCCCTCTCCTCCATTGCTTTCATGCGCTCCACAGTCCTGAATTGTCACAATTTCACATATAAAAAAAGAATGCTTGTAGTTGTCGATCCCAGATTCACCTCATACATGTGTTATGTCATTGGCCATGTGATGGGACTATGTGTGCACAGCTAGTAATTATTTTGTGGCTGCAAATTTGACCTGTAGGTTTGTAAAGTTCGCCTCCCATTGAAGTCAATGGGGCCCGCCGCGAACGTTACAGTTCGCGAACTATCGGTCGCGTTTCGCGTTCGCGAAACGTCCCGTCTGAAGTTCGTCCATCACTAGCCAGGAGTAGTGTTTAGTTTCCCCTTGTGTTCAGCAGAGAGGAGAGTAGAGCCAATCTGCTTCTCTCTTTAGTGCTGCAGGGATTGGAGACCCCTCCCCTCTCCACTGAACACAGCAGGAAGAGAGATTAGTTTCAGAGTAAGGAAAGCATGTCTTGCTGATTAACCTGCCTAGATACTTGTTTTGTTATTAATGATTTCCCGGAAGAGCCATGTAATTGCAAGGTGATTTATTAAGGGGTTACTCTGAGATGTTTGCCTGAGATTGTTATATTTATGTCCATGGCTTTATTATTTGTGCCTGCCTTGGTTGTAAACCAATTTACTGAGGAACTACAAGAGCCAGCATGCCTGGTTTGTACTAAAATGGCATCTCATCCAGCATAGACACCATAAGGTAAAGTAAGTGGTTTGTAGAACTACAAGAACCAGCATAACTTGTTTGCTCTATAATGACATTGGATCACCCAGCATAGTCTGGTCTCTATAACGACAAGAGCCAGCATGCACTAGGGTACTTGGTATGATTACAGCATTTACAGATAACTAGGCTGAGGAACTACAAGAACCAGCATGCCTTGTTTGCTGCATAATGACATTGCATCATCCAGCATGATCTGGGATCACTGATACAAGTAACACCAGGAGACATGTTGTCTGTAGAACTACAAGAGCCAGCATTCAATGGGGTACTTGGTAAACGTTGCCACATTTACAGATATCTAGTCTATAGAACTACAAGAGCCAGCATTCACCGGAGGAACTTGGTATGATTGCAGCATTTACAGATAACAAGGCTGAAAAAACTACAAGAGCCAGGATGGGTTGTTAGCTATATAAAAACATTGCACCATTCAGCATATGTGGTCTGTAGAACTACAAGGGCCAGCATGACTTGTTTGCTACATAATGGCATTGCATCATCCAGCATGGTCGTACCACACAGCATGCTGCCTCTTGTAGTTCTACAGACCACTTATCTTCTGCTGTCACTTACCAAGGACCCTAGACCACATTGTATGATGCAATGTTAGTGTATAGCAAGCAGGGCGGGCTGGCTCTTGTAGCATAGTTGCCAACTGTCCCGAATTTCCCGGGATTAGGACATTTGTCCCGATTTAATTTTGTCCCAGGAAATAGGTTTGTCCCGTTTTTCGAGGCCGCTGGCCGCTAGAGGTCCGCAGCCGGCAGAGACATTTTAAAGAAGACCAGAAGCTGGTCTTCAATAGAGCTCAGATGCTGCGGTGCCGCCCACCCCCGCTGCCAGTGTCTGTGAAGTGCAATGGGCGGCGCCGCAGTTCAAAGTCATTCCGTGCGGCAAAGACGGCTTGCCGCGTCTGGAGGAGATGTCAGGCCAGTCTGGAGATGTGGGGGCTGGTCTGTGGATGTTTGGGGGCCGGTCTGAGGATGTTTGGGGGCGGTCTGTGGACATGGGGGGCCAGTCTGGATGTCAGAGGGGCACCAGATGTAAGGAGGGGCTCCGCTGATGAACACAGATGTGAGGAAGGTACCTCTGATGGGGCACCTGATGTAAGGACAGACTCCGCTAGGGACACCTGATGGAATCTGGTGGCAGGCAACGTGGCTAGTGACGTGCTCAGGGCTCCCACTGATTCTGCATTATGGTGAGTTGAATGATTTCATTTCATATTACAATGTAATAATAGAAATAATGCTCTTCAATCATCCTGACACTATAACAATCATGGCGCCGGGATGATTGAAGCGCTAACACCAGGTATTTGGAGTATCTTTATCTGCTGATTGTCAAACTCTGGAAAACACATATTGCTATTGTGGTGTAGGATCGGGGGGCTGCTGTCCCTCCATCCCCCCTCCTTTCCCTCATTCATCTCAGACTCTAACCACACCCCTTTAAGCCATGCCCTCATGTAAGCCACGCCCACTTTTTTATGTAAACCATGCCCATATTCTGCTTGCGCCGCATTTTCCCCCTTTTCTATGTCACGCCTATAACCGCATGCCCCGCCCCCTAATTATAACAACTCCGCCTACTGCCAAAAAAGTGTCCTGATTTTTTTTTTTTTTTTTACAATGTTGGCAACTATGGAAGTAATGTCAGCAGTGCTCAGTAAGCATCCAGACACAGAGTATAGAATGTACAGGCTACACGCTCGGGGCCCACATCTCCTTCTACTGGCCTCTTTTTTAACCTTTGATGGACATCACCACTTTATGAACCTGCAAACCAGTAAGTAAAAAACCCAATATATATATATTTATGTGATAGAATTACTGGAGTTGGCACCTCCAAAAACCCCCCCTTCCTAATTTTTTTGTGTTGCATGGAATAGACTGCAGTTGCAATGCCTCTCAGGTGTAAAGAGGCATATACTGACCTGCTCAGGCTATATGCCCGAGATACAGGGCAGGGCCCTGTCAGTGCTATGCCATTGGCCAATGGGCCAGTGATATCTGGACAAAACAACCATACAAAAATGCATGGAAGGAGCAGGTGCATGAGGTAGAATGAAATCAGGTTGCTGGGACAATAAAAAAAGATACCAAATGTGATAAGAACTGAAAAAAAATATGTAAATAAATAAAATACATTTCCTAGTGCAAAAAAAGCAAAAACATAAACAAGTGTATAGGTGGGGTCACCTAGGGTCCCAAAGTGAATCTTTAAGGTGTGGTTTCATGGAGTAGACAATTGGAATGTCCCTCAGGTATAGAGAGGAATATACTAACCAGCTCAGACCGTGTACCCGAGATACAGGGGGGACTCTGTCAGTGTAATGCCGTTAGTCAATGAGTGTGAGGGAGCATGGATAGGACCACCTTTGGCGCATGCGTCGGACTTGGATCCCCATACACCCACCGCTCAGCATGAGATGCACGAAAGACATTGCCACATCCCGGTATCAATAGACATCACAGGCAGGCAGCTTTTGCATAGCACCAATGTGAAGGATAGAGCTCCCCACCCATACCCCAATGGGGATAAGGAGGGGAGACGGGAGGGGAGACAGTGACATCCAGTGGCTGCTGGTGCTCCATTTTTTGGGGGGGCGCAAACAAAGCCCTAACCAAACCCCCCCCCCCCCCCCCCGGTCACTCGCCCGCAATAGGGCCTACAGATTTAGACACTGGGTGGGAGAGATAGACAGGCAGGTAGATATTGGGTGGGAGGGGGAGAATGAGAGAGATGGTTAGATACTGGGTGAGATAGATGGATAGATACTGTGTGAGATAGATAGATATATATAGTGGGTTAGATAGATAGGTAGATAGAGTGGGTGAGATAGATAGATAGAGTGGGTGAGATAGATAGATAGATTTTTTTGGGGGGGCACAAACAAAGCCTTAACCGACCCCCCCCCCCCTCCGTCACTCGCCCGCAATAGGGCCTACAGATTTAGACACTGGGTGGGAGAGATAGACAGACAGGTAGATATTGGGTGGGAGGGGGAGAATGAGAGAGATGGTTAGATAGAGATACTGGGTGAGATAGATGGATAGATAGATATAGTGGGTGAGATAGATAGAGTGGGTGAGATAGGTAGGTAGATAAACAAAAATTTGGGGGGGGGCGCAAACAAAGCCCCAAACAGATAATGGGATTTTTATATACAGCTTACCTGTAAAATCCTTTTCTTGAGAGTACATCACGGGACACAGGAGCTTCATTACATAGTGGGTTATATAGGCACCTCTGGTGGTTGGACACTGGTTAACCCCAATTAAGGAGAACTCCTCCCCATATAACCCCTCCCATATGGGAGGCACCTCAGTTTTGTAGCAAAGCAATAAGAAACCACGTAAAACCCAAGAGGGGCGGGAGCCCTGTGTCCCGTGATGTACTCTCAAGAAAAGGATTTTACAGGTAAGCTGTATATAAAAATCCCATTTTCTTGATCATACATCACGGGACACAGGAGCTTCATTACATAGTGGGATGTCCCAAAGCAATGCTCAGATTGAGGGGAGGGAGACACAGATCATAATTATAGACCGCCAGGGACTGGAGGACCTAAACTGCAGCCTGCAGTACACTGCGCCCGAAGGCAATATCCTCTTGCCCTCTGACATCCACCTGATAGAATCTGGTGAATGTGTGGACTGATGACCATGTTGCAGCCTTACAGATCTGAGCCAGGGAGGCATGGTGATGCACTGCCCAAGAACCACTTACAGCCCTAGTTGAGTGCGCTTTCACTTGAAAAGGAGGAATCTTCCCCTTTACACTATAGGCCTGAGAAATAACCTGTCTAATCCACCTTGAGAGAGTGGATTGTGACGCCGCCTGGCCCTTCCTAGGGCCTTCCGGTAAAATAAACAAGCAATCAGTTTTCCTTATCTGAGCAGTTGCTTGAAGATATATACTGATTGCTCTAACCACATCCAAAGTGTGCAAAGATTCTTCTTCTGCAGACTGTGGGTCCGGAAAAAAGGATGGTAGGATTACGTCTTGATTCAAATGGAATCCCGAAACCACCTTAGGTAGAAAGGACCTGTTGGGACGCATGACCACCTGGCCCTTATGAATAATTAGATACGGCTCCTTGCTGGAAAGAGCTGCTAGCTCTGATACTCTTCTAGCCGTGGATATGGCTACCAAGAAGACCAACTTTTTAGTCAGGAGAACTAATGAAGCCAGATGTAAAGGTTCAAATGGTTGTCCCTGCAAAGCCGAGAGAACCAAATTCAGATCCCATGGGCATATCGGAGGTTTGACTGGCGGTCTTATCCGCATGGCCCCCTGGATGAAAGCCCGCACCAGGGAATGCGATGCAAGTGGCTTCTGAAAAAACACTGACAGGGCCGAAATCTGCACCTTGATAGTGCTTATGGCCAAATTCCTTTCTAGGCCTGACTGGAGAAAGGCCAAGATCCTGCTAATGACATAATTTCTAGGATGCCATTTCCTGAATTCACACCAGGAAACATATGCCCTCCAGATTTTGTAATAAATAAGTCTGGAGGCCGGCTTTCTGGCATTGACCAGAGTAGAAAGGACTGGCCCCGAAAGGCCACGGTCTCTCAGAATGTGGGTCTCAGCAGCCAAACCGTCAAATTCAGACTGTGTAAAGCAGGATGGTAAATTGGTCCCTGTGAGAGCAGATCTGGCCGGAGAGGGAGGATACATGGCCTGCCTACTGCCAACTCCATGATCTCTGTGTACCACGGTCGCCTGGGCCAAGCCGGGGGGCTACCAAAAGGACCAATTTTGTCTCCCTCTTGACTCTTCCCAGGAACCGCGACAGAAGCGGGCTCGGGGGGAAGGCATAGATCAGATTGTACTGATCCCAGGGAACTGTCAGAGCATCTGACCCCTGACCAGCATCTGACCCCTGACCAATTTCCTGTTGAACCTGGATGCAAACAGATCTACCCCACCTGTGACATATGTTCCGAAACACGTCGGGGTGCAGAGCCCATTCTCCTGGGCACAACTGCTGGTGGCTCAGAAAATCCGCCTGCCAATTTTCCACTCCTGGAATGAAGACTGTAGAAAGACACGGAACATGCCTTTCTGCCCAGACAAGTATGCGATTCACCTCTTTTTGGGCCACCAGACTCCTGGTACCGCCCTGGTGATTAATATAAGCCACTGCTGTAGCATTGTCAGACTGAACCCGAACAGGGAGATCTTGTAGTCTGTAAGACCACTTTATGAGAGCGATATAAACTGCCCGGATCTCCAAGACATTTATGGGCAATAGCTTCTCGATCGCAGACCATTTCCCCTGCAAGCACATCTCCTCCAACACTGCTCCCCAGCCTGTCAGGCTGGCATCTGTCGTGATAATCTTCCATGGAAGAGGAAGAAAAGTTTTGCCCTTCAGCAAATTCTTGGTTTGTAACCACCAGATGAGACTCCTGCGTGTCCCTGGGGATAGACGCATAGGAGGATCCAAGGATTGGGGCTTCCTGTTCCAAGCCGCAAGGATGCATCTTTGCAGAGGCCTTGAGTGGAACTGGGCGAATGGGACGGCCTCAAAGGAGGCGACCATTTTCCCTAACAGTCTCATGCACAATCGAATGGGGAAAGATCTCCTGTCCAGAATTAGGCGCACCAGATCCCCAATGGCCAAGGCCTTTGGCCTTGGAAGAAACACCTTGCCCTGAGCCGATGATCATACCCAGGTATTCCAACCTGGTGGCAGGCTGTAGGGACGACTTTTCTAGGTTTATAATCAAACCTAGGCGTTCTAGCGTTCTGGTGACGCTGTGGTTCAGGAACGCTACTGTTTTCTCCATGAGAAGCAAATCGTCTAGATAAGCCATGACGGCTATACCCTGAGCTCTTAGGTTTGCCAAGAGAGGGTCCAGAATCTTTGTGAAGACTGGAGGGGCCGTAGCAAGCCCGAACGGCAAGGCCACAAATTGAAAATAGCGCCGCTCTACCACGAACCTTAGAAATTTTTGGTGTGCGGGAAAAATTGGCAAATGGAGATATGCATCCTTGATGTCTATTGATGCCATAAACTCTCCCCCTTGCAGGGAGGAGACCACAGTGCGGATTGACTGCATTCGGAAGGACCGGATCTAGGATAGGTCTGACACTTCCATTTTTGGCTTCGGAACGGTAAAGAGATTTGAGTAAAACCCTGAACCCTGTTCTTTTGGGTCCACTTATACTATCACCCCCTGGGATAGTAAGTGATCTAAGGCCATAAATAGCGGTTTTTGCTTTACTGGATCCCTGGGGATCCTTGACCTTAGAAAACGAGTAGGTGGGATCTCCTGAAACTCTAGCCTGTAGCCCAGAGATACCCAAGACTGGAAGGAGAGTAGATTTACCTCCTGAAATTTTTTGGACGAATTTGTCTAATTCTTCTCCAAACAAACGTTCCCCTTTAAACGGGAACCCCATCAAATGCTTCTTGCATGACAGCTCAGCTGCCCAATTCTTTAGCCATAGGGCCCTTCGCATGTGTACCAACATGAGGGACAAACGTGATGCTTGTTGGACAGAATCCAAAATCGCATCAATCATGAAACACAGAATATGAGGCATTTCTGCATACTTCTCTACTTCCTCGCTGGGAAGGAGCCCAAGCATCTGCTTAACCTGTTCCTTGAGGAACTGGCACAACCCCACGGCTGCGACTGTAGGTTGCACTACAGCGCTAGTCATGCAAAAGGAGGCTTTTAATAAGGTTTCCAGCTTCTTATCAGTTGGATCTTTAAATACCTGCACATTATCCAAGGGACAAGTCAGATTTTTATTCACGCAAGAAACAGCCGCATCAACAGATGGGACCCCCCACTTCTTGGTGAAACTCTCCTCCAGAGGATAATGCATAGAAAACCTTTTAGGAGGAGCAAACAGTTTATCGGGATGTCCCCAATCCTCATACAACAATTCATCCATTAAGGGATGAATTGGAAAGGAATAGGCAGTCTGTGGGGCTTTCCTGACTCCCAGGGAAGAAACAGAGGACGTAGCGACTTCAGCAGCAGGCATTCTGAATGTGGTACGCACCAATTCAGTATTATACTGCACCTGTTTTCTGAGCGCCTGGGAGGAGGGGACTCTCTCCTCTTCCTCTGATTCATCCGACAGCTCATGATCCCTGTCCCAAGACAGGGATCTCTCCTCATTGTCAGAAGAATCATCTGAGAGAGGAATTTCAGCAGAGGGAGGGGATCTACCCCTTTTCCTGCTATCTTTCAGGGAAGCAGAAATAAAATTCATTATTCTCCCTTCAAAACCCTCCAATGTAGCCCTAAGGGAGTCCTCAGTGACATAAACCGGGGCTGGGACATTAGGAGAGGCTGCAAAACCTGACAGGGGCACTGACTCGTCCTGAGAGGCTGGCTCCAGTCTTGCAGGGGGGGATGGTAACTTACAGGCACTTTTAGAACCACCTGGACCTAGGCGGTGATTTACCAGTGCCTTTGTTACCTCCCCCTGAAACCCCCTTACGAGGAGACATAGTCCTAAGCTACAAAGCAGAGGTACTAGTACAAGTGCAATCACTGTTGTGCTTAACCACTTGCCGCCTGCCCTATTACAAATTGATGGTGGCAAAGTGGTTTCATAATCCTGATCGGCCGTCATATGATGTCCTCAGGATTATGAGCCGAGGTGGATCACCAATATCCCAAAAAGCCAATTTAATCGTCTAAAACGAAATTGCACTCACAACCCAGACTACATTGAGCAAGGTACCCTGTTTAAAAGAAAATTTGAAGACAAAGGTTATCCCCCCACCCTAGTAGAGGAAGCCTTTACCAAATTCCTGGACACCGAGCTAGAAACACACCAGGACACACTCCAACAACACGAGACCATGCCTAACAAGCAGACTGCCCATTCTCAAACTCACAGCACCAGATTCATTACCCAGTATCACTCCCAACACAAAAAAATGGAAAAGATCTTCAAAAACCATTGGGGTATCCTTCTGGAGGACCCTCTACTAAAAACCTCCATCACAGACACCCCCAGGATCACATATCGCAGAGCCCGCAATGTGAAAAGTTTCATCGCCCCCAGCAAATTGAAAACAACCAAAAACAAGTCAAAACCACCCAGGACATTTCTCTCCCTGAAGGGCATGTACCAATGCAAAAAACTGAAGTGCCTGACTTGTAAATTTGTACACCACCGCCAAAAATCTTTTACCACCAAGGGCAATACATACCAATTCAAAGAATTTTACAACTGCTCCTCTGAGTTCGTAATATATGCGATCCGCTGCCCATGTAACCTACTCTATATTGGGCGTACCATTCGTACCCTAAGGAAGAGGTTCGGCGAGTATCGCCGATCAGTAGAAGGGGATTCCAATCTCACTATCCCACGACACTTCAAAGAACACCACCAAGGGTCTACTGAGGGCATGCAAGTGTGGGCCATTGAACAGATACCTGGATCTTTCTCCCTCGCAGAATGTTTTAAACGCCTCTGCGAGAGAGAAACCTTCTGGATATATACGTTAGACACTCTCACGCCTGGAGGCCTCAACGAAGACATAGAGATAAATTCAGTTGTGTAATGTTCATTCACTATGCCTTCCTAATGAATCCTCTTTCTGCTAGATATGTGCATATATATATATATGTGCATATATATATATATATATATATATATATATATATATATTGTAATATTTGGGGGTTATTTTAGCTTAAAGGTAGAGCTTACCAGTGAGCTGAGTCCACGGCAGATATGCCGTTTTAAAGGCTTGTAGGCCCACTTTTATTAAAGAAAGAAAAAGTCCGATAACAAAATAGTTGCCCACACAGGGGTTTCAGCTTTCCACAGCAATAATGTACGTAGAACCAAAAATACCAAGCCACCTGGCTCTCTTTAGCAGCACTGCTGCTCAGACTTCTGCTGCAGCCCTCTTGGCTCTTTAACAGAGTTCCTGTACACCCAGTACCTCAGCACTCTTTACTAGCTTCTTTTTCAGCCCACAAGCTTGGACCCTCTGTCTGCTCTGACAGACCGACCTGTGCAGACATGCACACTTCTCCCTTACACGCCTGGACTCCTCGGGAGGGTGGAGCCCAGAACCATGGTGTTGGCTTTGTTTTAAGCCCAAGACCCACCTGTGCAATCATTCAGCCAGACTGCTGGCTGGTCCCAAAACCCGGTCCCAGGATTGGAGATTCCGTACTACCACATATCCCCCCCCCTTTGTTTCGACCCAGAGGGCGGAACACCCAAGTTACTTTTGGCACCTCTGTGCCAGATACCATTTACAGAAGTACCCTCCTGTCCAACCTCGCTTCTCCTAACGGGGAACTCCACCCAATGCCTCCTTTGGTGTCTCCCTCTAAGCCTTACTGTCACTCTGCTATGAGCTTTGATGCGACCTTCCCAACTTTTCTTCCGAGTGAATTTCCATAAGCACTTCCTCTCCTGAAATCTTAATGGGTACCCGTTGGTCTTCCTACCAACCCTTCTGCCTCCACGCTTCAGGTTCCCAGGTTTCCCCAAAACTCTCTCAGCAGTACTGTTCTGAGACTGTAGGGGGCCTATTTCTATAGTGTTTAGAACGGAAACCCACCTCTTATTTCTGGTACCTTACTCAGCAGTCACTAATTGATTATCAGGTTTACCTGTACCTTTGGACACCACATTATCATGTACCATTAACACATTATTTGGTTCATCATTGACAGACATATTCAAACCAACATTAGACCTCTCAATGTTGCACATGTCACCAATGCCTTTTTTTCCAACATTTGCTAGGGTAGAGTCCACAGAGGGCACACATACTGGAGGGCCGCCATCACCCACAGGAACCTCACAGGACGCCACCTCCCCTGGGTTCACCCACTCTGCAGGCAGCTGTCCTACCACTTGACCCGTTCTGATGCTACCTGTATTTTTATCCACCGGAACAGGCAAGCTCTCGTCTGATCCACATACAATTTTTACCATGCTCCTTGTCCATTCCCCTGTCCCGGGGACCTTATTATTAGGTTTGTCACCTAAACCAACCACTGGACTGGGGACCCCAGTCTCTTTAACCACCTTTGTTTGAGCCCTGGTCCGGATCTCTGCTGCTTTCCGGTTCACACTTGGCCCTTCCATTTCATGTGGTTTTTCTACCGGTGCAGTAAACGCGCCCTTCATCGATAACTGACCAGCACCACCCTGAACCATAGCAGCAGAAATGCTTCCCATCTGGCTGTTAGGAGGTGAAACCACAGACATTTTAGGCTTATTTACCATTTCTCCAAAGTCTGTCTCAAGTATTTCTTCTGGACGTAATCCAGCAGCATACGTAGAGGCAACTTTTAACAAAAGTAGCAAATTTAGGAATAAACCATTCCTGTCCTGTTTTGCTTTGCTCTGTACAGCCTGCCATACAGTGCTCCACCTAGTGGTACTCCGCAGTACCAGACCATCAGACTGTGGAGGAGACACACTAGTATAGATTGGCTGTACATCCCAAAGTTCAAGCATCTCTTTTAATGCTTCGGTTATAAACCAGGCCTTTGACTCCAGACCTAAGTCCTTCCTGGGGATTTTCATGACACTGGGGATACAGAGAGACTCACTTGCTGAGACTTGAAAAGCTGCGATGGTTAACGGAACCTTCTCGCAGCTGGAGGCAAACACAGCCTGGTGCTCCACCAGAGCGCTGCCAATTGCTGGACTCATACCCAACTTCTCAGGCTCAGCATCAGTGAACTGCTCCAGAACATTACCAGTGACGTCACGTTGACACTCCATGCCAACCTCAGTTTTGTGGGTCACGGACAATGTCTCTGCTGTGCCCTTATTTGCTTCATCCTGCTCACCAGGGTTAA
Organism: Lithobates pipiens; assembly: GCF_037356315.1. Lineage (NCBI taxonomy): Eukaryota > Metazoa > Chordata > Amphibia > Anura > Ranidae > Lithobates > Lithobates pipiens. Next base: position 244,127,295 of record NW_027507748.1, on the reverse strand, counting down.
CCACTGCAGCAGCCACCGCGCCCTCAGGTACAGGCTGTTCTGCAGCCCCTCTTGCTGGCCCAGCAGAAACCGTGTCCACCTTATCTTTGTGCATAAAAGCCTTATCTATCAGGGAGATAAGATTTTTGCTCCAACTATCCCAATCTGTTGTATGTGCGCTCCCTTCTGCGGTACTCCTCAGCACCAATCCATCTGCCCAAGGAGACACATAAGAACAGACTGGCTTAGTTGCAGACTCATTACACCAGTCATTGTAAATCATGTCAGACTGTGGTAGCACAGGTTGCAATACACCATATTCACCACGTTTCTCTGCTTGCATTTCATAAGCCTCACACACCTTTGCATTTTTCACAGGTTGTGTTAATCCACCATTTACCTGCACATTTTTAGTACTAGCAGCTTGCACTAACACATTACCATTACACAGTACAGTTCCATTCTGTCCCACCAGAGTGACATCGCAGTTGTCCAGGGCAACCTCTGACTCCAACACATGAAGTTCCCTGGAGATTCCTGTGGACAACTGTGCTGTCTTACCACCAGTTGCTACAGGCAACGGCCTATTTTTGATAACCCCAGGTTCTTTCAGAGCAAAAGTTTTCCCAACAGCATTAAACTTTTCATTAACAGTAACACTTATAGCATTTTTCGCATTTGTAGGCTGTCCTAGCCCATGGTCAACTTGAGCCTGATAGTCACTAGACACAACACTTTTAGTCATCAACACAGGTTCCATTTGGATTTTAACCCTTGCATTCCCACTATATAGGGAAAAGTCATTCTCAAGTGCACATTCAGTGGCCCCACTAACTGGGGTCACTCTCACATCGTCATGGACAGTCTCGTAACCAGTCCTTTTATACATGAAATCAGCAGTTCCAGCCATCATTTCATTAAAGACAGTCTTACCCACCGCAGTAGTTGGGGTCACCATCTTCATTTGAGTACGTCGTCTTATGCACCAGTCCTCTGCTGCACTTTTACCGGCCAACTCCTCCTGGTGGCCATGGGATGAAACTACAGCAGGCATCTCCCACCGTTTAGCACCCCCTGCAGGCACAACAGGAAACTTCTTGTTGCTAGGGGTGACTGCAAACATATTTTCACCGGAATCTGGGCCTACAGACAAAACTTTCTCAGCAACATTATCTCCAGCCGTATTCCACAACCTAGGGCAAGAAAACATGCCATGCCCCAGCTGGCCACATTCCAGGCATGGTGCTGGACGATTTTTTTCCAAAGCGATTCTCTCCTGGTGATTTCCAGCTGGCCGGAATGCACAGGCCTCTTTGTGGGGACGCTGAACCAAACCTCTACTGCAGCTCCTTCCAGGCATAAATTTCACTCCGGTTGCCATGGGAGACCGCACTCCCCCAGCAGAACTTTGCTGGCTCTCTCCAACATGATAAATTGGCTCCTCCTTAAGCCACTTTCCACGATCCTTATTAGACATAGCCCATGGTACAGCGACAGCCCGACTGGCTTCCTCTGCGTTGCTATGGGCAACCACTCTCATCCTTAGCCTTTGATCAGCCTCTCTCCTTGCATATCGCATGGGCTTCTCTCTGCTGGATCCCATCTCATGCTGTGACACATTCACATCTTTCACAATAGCTGTTGTTTTAACTGCAGCAGCTTTGCCAGGGGCAACAACAGCCCTCTTCCAGTTATGGACATCCAGCGGCTTTCCCCTTGCACTGAGGGTTGGCTTCCTTTCCTCTGTAGCTTGGTTCAGTGCTGCTAAATGCCGCTTGCACCAATCCACTGCAGATTCAAATGCTGGTGGACTCTCCATAACAGCAGTCACCTGTGCACTCATTGCACCAGTGTTGCTAGGGACAACCCCAGCCATTTTTCTCCTTGATAAACTCTGATCAGGTATGTATGGGGCTCGTTCGGGCGGTAACAACCCCTCCAACCACAGAGCTCTGTCTCTCATTTCAGCAAACCTTGCCTCTTTTAGTGTCTCTTTTAAAGCAAGTTGCTTTTCTCTTAATGCAAGCTTTCCTCACCTGCACATTGCACACACTGATTGTGCTGTCTCATGCACACAAACACAGTTCATAGCAAGAAAAAAAAAATTTGACTTTTCATTCACAGGTACACCACCTGCAACACGGAATGCCTTTTGCCTGGCTGCACTTTCACACACAGCCAATAGTTCCTGACTTGAACTTACTGTGGAGCAAGGACCCGGATTCCACCATCTAATGCCCGCATTCTCCACCACTTGTAATATTTGGGGGTTATTTTAGCTTAAAGGTAGAGCTTACCAGTGAGCTGAGTCCACGCCAGATATGCCGTTTTAAAGGCTTGTAGGCCCACTTTTATTAACCACTTTCAGACCGGACCATTTTGCTGGTAAATGACCAGAGGTCTTTTTACACTTTGGCACTGCGCTGCTTTAACTGGTAATTGCGCGGTCATGCAATGTTGTACCCAAACAAAATTTGCGTCCTTTTCTTCCCACAAATAGAGCTTTCTTTTGATGGTATTTGATTGCCTCTGCGATTTTTATTTTTTGCGATATAAACGTAAAAAGACCGCAAATTTTGAAAAAAAATGATATTTTCTACTTTTTGTTATTAGAAAAATCCAATAAACTCAATTTTAGTCATACATTTAGGCCAAAATGTATTCAGCCACATGTCTTTGGTAAAAAAAAAGTCAATAATTGTATATTTATTGGTTTGCGCAAAAGTTGTCACATCTACAAACTAAGGTACGTTTTCTGGAATTTACGCAGCTTTTAGTTTACGACTGCCTATCTCATTTCTTGAGGTGCTAAAATGACAGGGCAGTACAAAACCCCCCCAAATGACCCCATTTTGGAAAGTAGACCCCCTAAGGAAATTGATAAGAGGCATGTTGAGCCCATTGAATATTTTATTTTTTTGCCTCAAGCGATTGAATAATGACAAAAAAAAAATTTTTTTTTTTTTTTTACACAAAGTTGTCACTAAATGATATATTGCTCACACATGCTATGGGCGTATGTGAAATGACACCCCAAAATAAATTCTGCTGCTTCTCCTGAGTACGGGGATACCACATATGTGGGACTTTTTGGGAGCCTAGCCGCGTACAGGGCCCCGAAAACCAAGCACCGCCTTCAGGCTTTCTAAGGGCGTAAATTTTTGATTTCACGCCTCACTACCTATTACAGTTTTGAAGGCCATAAAATGCCAAGATGGCACAAAACCCCCACAAATGACCCCATTTTAGAAAGTAGACACCCCAAGCTATTTGCTGAGAGGCATGTTGAGTCCATGGAATATTTTATATTTTGCCACAAGTTGCGGGAAAATTACAAACTTTTTTTTTTTTTTTTTTTTTTTCACAAAGTTGTCACTAAATGATATATTGCTCATGCATGCCATGGGCATATGTGAAATGACACCCCAAAATAAATTCTGCTGCTTCTCCTGAGTACGGGGATACCACATATGTGGGACTTTTTGGGAGCCTAGCCGCGTACGGGGCCCCGAAAACCAAGCACCGCCTTCAGGCTTTCTAAGGGCGTAATTTTTTGAGTTCACTTCTCACTACCTATTACAGTTTTGAAGGCCATAAAATGCCAAGATGGCACAAAACCCCCACAAATGACCCCATTTTAGAAAGTAGACACCCCAAGCTATTTGCTGAGAGGCATGTTGAGTCCATGGAATATTTTATATTTTGCCACAAGTTGCGGGAAAATTACAAACTTTTTTTTTTTTTCACAAAGTTGTCACTAAATGATATATTGCTCACGCATGCCATGGGCATATGTGAAATGACACCCCAAAATAAATTCTGCTGCTTCTCCTGAGTACGGGGATACCACATATGTGGGACTTTTTGGGAGCCTAGCCGCGTACGGGGCCCCAAAAACCAAGCACCGCCTTCAGGCTTTCTAAGGGCGTTACAGTTTTGAAGGCCATAAAATGCCAAGATGGCACAAACCCCCCCCCCCAAATGACCCCATTTTAGAAAGTAGACACCCCTAAATTTAGGGGTACACTAGTGAGACTAGGTAATAAATGGCGGGTGCCCTGAAACTATAAAAAAATAACTAACCAACCAGCGTCACCTGTAACAGTTATATGGTGATCACTGGTGAAAGGGTTAACTAGGGGGCAATCAGGGGGCTTTATGCGGTAGTATATGGGGGTCCCTGGCGCTATAAAAAGCTGCGGCGAACCTAAATACCTACCTGCCTAACTAGCGTCACCTGTGACACTAATACAGCGATCAGAAAAACGATCGCTTATTAGGCTGGGTTCACACTGGAGCGATGCGGGAACGCCACGAATGCGCGGCGGGTTCCCGCATCGCATGCCTCCCGGCGGCAGTTCACACTGCCCTATGCGAACTGCTGGGAGTGTCAGTGAAATGTTAATGACACCCCCAGATCAGTTCGCATATCGCAGTGCGATCTGCAAACTTGGATCGCATGGTGTGAACACCCATGCGATCCGATTCTGCTGCGGACCAAAAAAAGGGTCCCGTGCGAGTTTGCGGCGGGTGCGGCGGGTGCGACACGAATTCAGCCATACTATCTGTATAGCTGAACTCGAATCGCACAGAGATCGGATGTGATTTGCACTGCAGTGCGGTGCGAATCACATCCGTTCTCATAAACCGCTGCAATGTGAACCCAGCCTTAGTGACACTGGCGACGGGGGGTGATCACGGGGTTAAACCTTTATTGGGGGGGTTAGGGGGGTACCTTAGAACTAAAGGGGGCTAACCCTAACTGCCCTAACAGTTATTAGTCACAAATGACACCTGCCGGGTGATCAGGGGGTTAAACCTTTATTAGGTAATAAATGGCGGGTGCCCTGAAACTATAAAAAAATAACTAACCAACCAGCGTCACCTGTAACAGTTATATGGTGATCACTGGTGAAAGGGTTAACTAGGGGGCAATCAGGGGGCTTTATGCGGTAGTATATGGGGGTCCCTAGCGCTATAAAAAGCTGCGGCGAACCTAAATACCTACCTGCCTAACTAGCGTCACCTGTGACACTAATACGGCGATCAGAAAAATGATCGCTTATTAGGCTGGGTTCACACTGGAGCGATGCGGAAACGCCGCGAATCCGCGGCGGGTTCCCGCATCGCATGCCTCCCGGCGGCAGTTCACACTGCCCTATGCGAACTGCTGGGAGTGTCAGTGAAATGTTACTGACACCCCCAGATCAGTTCGCATATCGCAGTGCGATCTGCAAACTCGGATCGCATGGTGTGAACACCCATGCGATCCGATTCTGCTGCGGGCCAAAAAAAGGGTCCCGTGCGAATTTGCGGCGGGTGCGGCGGGTGTGGCGGGTGCGGCGGGTGCGGCGAATGGCTGAACTCGAATCGCACAGAGATCGGATGTGATTTGCACTGCAGTGCGGTGCGAATCACATTCGTTCTCATAAACCGCTGCAATGTGAACCCAGCCTTAGTGACACTGGCGACGGGGGGTGATCACGGGGTTAAACCTTTATTGGGGGGGTTAGGGGGGTACATTAGAACTAAAGGGGGCTAACCCTAACTGCCCTAACAGTTATTACAGTCACAAATGACACCAATGCAAAAAAAAAAAAAAAAAAAAAAAAAATGACATTGGTGTCACTGTGACTGGGGGGGCAGGGGTAATTGGGGGGGTGATCGGGGGGTAAAGGGGGGGTGTGAGTGTGCCTGGCATGTTCTACTGTGTGTGGGATGTGTTGGTGCAACTCACTGATCCGCTCTCCTCCGTGTCGGAACGAAAAATACCGACACGGAGGAGAGAATACATCACTTCCTCTCCTGTGTTTACATTACAGGAGAGGAAGTGATGTCACCGGGGATTTCCATTCGTCGGGAGCGATCGCGAGGGGGTGGCCATGAATGAATGGCCGTCCCCTCGTCCGGGATCGCTCCCGAACGAAAACCGACCGCCGCAGGCACCGGGCGGGGGCCCGATCGGGCCCCCGACCCGCGGGAGGCAAATCACGTACATGTACGTGCTTATGCCTGCCCGTGCCATTCTGCCGACGTACATCGGCGTGAGGCGGTCGGCAAGTGGTTAAAGAAAGAAAAAGTCCGATAACAAAATAGTTGCCCACACAGGGGTTTCAGCTTTCCACAGCAATAATGTACGTAGAACCAAAAATACCAAGCCACCTGGCTCTCTTTAGCAGCACTGCTGATCACACTTCTGCTGCAGCCCTCAGCCCTCTTGGCTCTTTAACAGAGTTCCTGTACACCCAGTACCTCAGCACTCTTTACTAGCTTATTTTTCAGCCCACAAGCTTGGACCCTCTGTCTGCTCTGACAGACCGACCTGTGCAGACATGCACACTTCTCCCTTACACGCCTGGACTCCTCGGGAGGGTGGAGCCCAGAACCATGGTGTTGGCTTTGTTTTAAGCCCAAGACCCACCTGTGCAATCATCCAGCCAGACTGCTGGCTGGTCCCAAAACCCGGTCCCAGGATTGGAGATTCCGTACTACTAGGGCAGCAGTCAGCAGTAATGCACCTCAACCCTATATATTGTGGACCTATACCAGTCCTTAAGGAATAGCAGACTGTACCTCACTCAACCCTATGTACTGTAGTACCCTATACCTTACCAGTCCTTATAAGGACCTTTGTGGAACTAGTAGGTTGTGAATGATTAGCAGACTGTACGTCAGTCCCTATACTGATAAAGAACTACTGCAGCAGAAGGGCAGCAGTCAGCAGTAGTACACCTCAGCCCTATATATTGTGGACCTATACCAGTCCTTAAGGAATAGCAGACTGTACCTCACTCAACCCTATGTACTGTAGTACCCTATACCTTACCAGTCCTTATAAGGACCTTTGTGGAACTAGTAGGTTGTGAATGATTAGCAGACTGTACGTCAGTCCCTATACTGATAAAGAACTACTGCAGCAGAAGGGCAGCAGTCAGCAGTAGTGCACCTCAACCCTATATATTGTGGACCTATACCAGTCCTTAAGGAATAGCAGACTGTACCTCACTCAGCCCTATGTACTGTAGTACACTATACCTTACCAGTCATTATAAGGACCTTTGTGGAACTAGTAGGCTGTGAATGATTAGCAGACTGTACCTCAGTCCCTATACTGATAAAGGACTGCTGCAATATAGGGCAGCAGTCAGCAGTAGTGCACCTCAACCCTATATATTGTGGACCTATACCAGTCCTTAAAGAATAGCAGACTGTACCTCCCTCAAACCTATGTACTGTAGTACCCTATACCTTACCAGTCCTTACAAGGACCTTTGTGGAACTAGTAGGTTGTGAATGATTAGCAGACTGTACCTCAGTCCCTATACTGATAAAGGACTGCTGCAATATAGGGCAGCAGTCAGCAGTAGTGCACCTCAACCCTATATATTGTGGACCTATACCAGTCCTTAAGGAATAGCAGACTGTACCTCACTCAACCCTATGTACTGTAGTACCCTATACCTTACCAGTCCTTATAAGGACCTTTGTGGAACTAGTAGGTTGTGAATGATTAGCAGACTGTACCTCAGTCCCTATACTGATAAAGGACTTCTGCAATATAGGGCAGCAGTCAGCAGTAGTGCACCTCAACCCTATATATTGTGGACCTATACCAGTCCTTAAAGAATAGCAGACTGTACCTCACTCAACCCTATGTACTGTAGTACCCTACACCTTACCAGTCCTTACAAGGACCTTTGTGGAACTAGTAGGTTATGAATGATTAGCAGACTGTACCTCAGTCCCTGAACTCATAAAGGACTACTGCAGCAGAAGGGCAGCAGTCAGCAGTAGTGCACCTCAACCCTATATATTGTGGACCTATACCAGTCCTTAAGGAATAGCAGACTGTACCTCGCTCAACCAAATGTACTGTAGTACCCTATACCTTACCAGTCCTTATAAGGACCTTTGTGGAACTAGTAGGTTGTGAATGATTAGCAGACTGTACCTCAGTCCCTATACTGATAAAGAACTACTGCAGCAGAAGGGCAGCAGTCAGCAGTAGTGAACCTCAACCCTATATATTGTGGACCTATACCAGTCCTTAAGGAATAGCAGACTGTAACCTCACTCAACCCTATGTACTGTAGTACACTATACCTTACCAGTCCTTATAAGGACCTTTGTGGAACTAGTAGGCTGTGAATGATTAGCAGACTGTACCTCTGTCCCTATACTGATAAAGGACTGCTGCAATATAGGGCAGCAGTCAGCAGTAGTGCACCTCAACCCTATATATTGTGGACCTATACCAGTCCTTAAAGAATAGCAGACTGTACCTCACTCAACCCTATGTACTGTAGTACCCTACACCTTACCAGTCCTTACAAGGACCTTTGTGGAACTAGTAGGTTATGAATGATTAGCAGACTGTACCTCAGTCCCTGAACTCATAAAGGACTACTGCAGCAGAAGGGCAGCAGTCAGCAGTAGTGCACCTCAACCCTATATATTGTGGACCTATACCAGTCCTTAAGGAATAGCAGACTGTACCTCGCTCAACCCTATGTACTGTAGTACCCTATACCTTACCAGTCCTTATAAGGACCTTTGTGGAACTAGTAGGTTGTGAATGATTAGCAGACTGTACCTCAGTCCCTATACTGATAAAGGACTGCTGCAATATAGGGCAGCAGTCAGCAGCAGTGCACCTCAACCCTACATATTGTGTACCTATACCAGTCCGTAAGGAATAGCAGACTGTAACTCACTCAACCCTATGTACTGTAGTACCCTATACCTTACCAGTCCTTATAAGGACCTTTGTGGAACTAGTAGGTTGTGAATGATTAGCAGACTGTACCTCAGTCCCTATACTCATAAAGAACTACTGCAGCAGAAGGGCAGCAGTCAGCAGTAGTGCACCTCAACCCTATATATTGTGGACCTATACCAGTCCTTAAGGAATAGCAAACTGTACCTCATTCAACCCTATGTACTGTAGTACCCTATACCTTACCAGTCCTTATAAGGACCTTTGTGGAACTAGTAGGTTGTGAATGATTAGCAGACTGTACCTCAGTCCCTATACTGATAAAGGACTGCTGCAATATAGGGCAGCAGTCAGCAGTAGTGCACCTCAAACCTATATATTGTGGACATATACCAGTCCTTAAAGAATAGCAGACTGTACCTCACTCAACCCTATGTACTGTAGTACCCTATACCTTACCAGTCCTTACAAGGACCTTTGTGGAACTAGTAGGTTGTGAATGATTAGCAGACTGTACCTCAGTCCCTATACTCATAAAGGACTACTGCAGCAGAAGGGCAGCAGTCAGCAGTAGTGCACCTCAACCCTATATATTGTGGACCTATACCAGTCCTTAAAGAATAGCAGACTGTACCTCACTCAACCCTATGTACTGTAGTACCCTATACCTTACCAGTCCTTATAAGGACCTTTGTGGAACTAGTAGGTTGTGAATGATTAGCAGACTGTACCTCAGTCCCTATACTGATAAAGGACTGCTGCAATATAGGGCAGCAGTCAGCAGCAGTGCACCTCAACCCTATATATTGTGTACCTATACCAGTCCTTAAGGAATAGCAGACTGTACCTCACTCAACCCTATGTACTGTAGTACCCTATACCTTACCAGTCCTTATAAGGACCTTTGTGGAACTAGTAGGTTGTGAATGATTAGCAGACTGTACCTCAGTCCCTATACTGATAAAGAACTACTGCAGCAGAAGGGCAGCAGTCAGCAGTAGTGAACCTCAACCCTATATATTGTGGACCTATACCAGTCCTTAAGGAATAGCAGACTGTAACCTCACTCAACCCTATGTACTGTAGTACACTATACCTTACCAGTCCTTATAAGGACCTTTGTGGAACTAGTAGGCTGTGAATGATTAGCAGACTGTACCTCTGTCCCTATACTGATAAAGGACTGCTGCAATATAGGGCAGCAGTCAGCAGTAGTGCACCTCAACCCTATATATTGTGGACCTATACCAGTCCTTAAGGAATAGCAGACTGTACCTCGCTCAACTCTATGTACTGTAGTACCCTATACCTTACCAGTCCTTATAAGGACCTTTGTGGAACTAGTAGGTTGTGAATGATTAGCAGACTGTACCTTAGTCCCTATACTGATAAAGGACTAGTGCAGCAGAAGGGCAGCAGCCAACAGTAGTGCACCTCAACCCTATATATTGTGGACCTATACCAGTCCTGAAGGAATAGCAGACTGTACCTCACTCAACCCTATGTACTGTAGTAACCTATACCTTACCAGTCCTTATAAGGACCTTTGTGGAACTAGTAGGTTGTGAATGATTAGCAGATTGTACCTCAGTCCCTATACTCATAAAGGACTACTGCAGCAGAAGGGTAGCAGTTAGCAGTAGTGCACCTCAACCCTATATATTGTGGACCTATACCAGTCCTTAAGGAATAGCAGACTGTAACCTCACTCAACCCTATGTACTGTAGTACCCTATAACTTACCAGTCCTTATAAGGACCTTTGTGGAACTAGTAGGTTGTGAATGATTAGCAGACTGTACCTCAGTCCCTATACTGATAAAGGACTACTGCAGCAGAAGGGCAGCAGTCAGCAGTAATGCACCTCAACCCTATATATTGTGGACCTATACCAGTCCTTAAGGAATAGCAGACTGTACCTCACTCAACCCTATGTACTGTAGTACCCTATACCTTACCAGTCCTTATAAGGACCTTTGTGGAACTAGTAGGTTGTGAATGATTAGCAGACTGTACCTCAGTCCCTATACTGATAAAGGACTGCTGCAATATAGGGCAGCAGTCAGCAGTAGTACACCTCAACCCTATATATTGTGGACATATACTAGTCCTTAAGGAATAGCAGACTGTACCTCACTCAACCCTATGTACTGTAGTACCACATACCTTACCAGTCCTTATAAGGACCTTTGTGGAACTAGTAGGTTGTGAATGATTAGCAGACTGTACCTCAGTCCCTATACTGATAAAGGACTACTGCAGCAGAAGGGCAGCAGTCAGCAGTAGTGCACCTTAACCCTATATATTGTGGACCTATACCAGTCCTTAAGGAATAGCAGACTGAACCACACTCAACCAAATGTACTGTAGTACCCTATACCTTACCAGTCCTTATAAGGACCTTTGTGGAACTAGTAGGTTGTGAATGATTAGCAGACTGTACCTCAGTCCCTATACTGATAAAGGACTACTGCAGCAGAAGGGCAGCAGTCAGCAGTAGTGTACCTCAACCCTATATATTGTGGACCTATACCAGTCCTTAAGGAATAGCAGACTGTACCTCACTCAACCCTATGTACTGTAGTACCCTATACCTTACCAGTCCTTATAAGGACCTTTGTGGAACTAGTAGGTTGTGAATGATTAGCAGACTGTACCTCAGTCCGTATACTGATAAAGGACTGCTGCAATATAGGGCAGCAGTCAGCAGTAGTGCACCTCAACCCTATATATTGTGGACCTATACCAGTCCTTAAGGAATATCAGACTGTACCTCACTCAACCCTATGTACTGTAGTACCCTATACCTTACCAGTCCTTATAAGGACCTTTGTGGAACTAGTAGGTTGTGAATGATTAGCAGACTGTACCTCAGTCCCTGTACTCATAAAGGACTACTGCAGCAGAAGGGCAGCAGTTAGCAGTAGTGCACCTCAACCCTATATATTGTTGACCTATACCAGTCCTTAAGGAATAGCAGACTGTACCTCACTCAACCCTATGTACTGTAGTACCCTATACCTTACCAGTCCTTATAAGGACCTTTGTGGAACTAGTAGGTTGTGAATGATTACCAGACTGTACCTCAGTCCCTATACTGATAAAGGACTGCTGCAATATAGGGCAGCAGTCAGCAGTAGTGCACCTCAACCCTATATATTGTGGACCTATACCAGTCCTTAAAGAATAGCAGACTGTACCTCACTCAACCCTATGTACTGTAGTACCCTATAACTTACCAGTCCTTATAAGGACCTTTGTGGAACTAGTAGGTTGTGAATGATTAGCAGACTGTACCTCAGTCCCTATACTGATAAAGGACTATTACTGCAGCAGAAGGGCAGCAGTCAGCAGTAGTGCACCTCAACCCTATATATTGTGGACCTATACCAGTCCTTAAGGAATAGCAGACTGTACCTCAATCAACCCTATGTACTGTAGTACCCTATACCTTACCAGTCCTTATAAGGACCTTTGTGGAACTAGTAGGTTGTGAATGATTAGCAGACTGTACCTCAGTCCCTATACTGATAAAGGACTACTGCAGCAGAAGGGCAGCAGTCAGCAGTAGTGCACCTCAACCCTATATATTGTGGACCTATACCAGTCCTTAAGGAATAGCAAACTGTACCTCATTCAACCCTATGTACTGCAGTACCCTATACCTTACCAGTCCTTATAAGGACCTTTGTGGAACTAGTAGGTTGTGAATGATTAGCAGACTGTACCTCAGTCCCTATACTGATAAAGGACTGCTGCAATATAGGGCAGCAGTCAGCAGTAGTGCACCTCAACCCTATATATTGTGGACCTATACCAGTCCTTAAGGAATAGCAGACTGTACCTCACTCAACCCTATGTACTGTAGTACCCTATACCTTACCAGTCCTTATAAGGACCTTTGTGGAACTAGTAGGTTGTGAATGATTAGCAGACTGTACCTCAGTCCCTATACTGATAAAGGACTGCTGCAATATAGGGCAGCAGTCAGCAGTAGTACACCTCAACCCTATATATTGTGGACATATACTAGTCCTTAAGGAATAGCAGACTGTACCTCACTCAACCCTATGTACTGTAGTACCATATACCTTACCAGTCCTTATAAGGACCTTTGTGGAACTAGTAGGTTGTGAATGATTAGCAGACTGTACCTCAGTCCCTATACTGATAAAGGACTACTGCAGCAGAAGCGCAGCAGTCAGCAGTAGTGCACCTTAACCCTATATATTGTGGACCTATACCAGTCCTTAAGGAATAGCAGACTGTACCTCACTCAACCAAATGTACTGTAGTACCCTATACCTTACCAGTCCTTATAAGGACCTTTGTGGAACTAGTAGGTTGTGAATGATTAGCAGACTGTACCTCAGTCCCTATACTGATAAAGGACTACTGCAGCAGAAGGGCAGCAGTCAGCAGTAGTGTACCTCAACCCTATATATTGTGGACCTATACCAGTCCTTAAGGAATAGCAGACTGTACCTCACTCAACCCTATGTACTGTAGTACCCTATACCTTACCAGTCCTTATAAGGACCTTTGTGGAACTAGTAGGTTGTGAATGATTAGCAGACTGTACCTCAGTCCCTATACTGATAAAGGACTGCTGCAATATAGGGCAGCAGTCAGCAGGAGTGCACCTCAACCCTATATATTGTGGACCTATACCAGTCCTTAAAGAATAGCAGACTGTACCTCACTCAACCCTATGTACTGTAGTACCCTAGACCTTACCAGTCCTTATAAGGACCTTTGTGGAACTAGTAGGTTGTGAATGATTAGCAGACTGTACCTCAGTCCCTATACTGATAAAGGACTACTGCAGCAGAAGGGCAGCAGTCAGCAGTAGTGCACCTCAACCCTATATATTGTGGACCTATACCAGTCCTTAAGGAATAGCAAACTGTACCTCATTCAACCCTATGTACTGCAGTAACCTATACCTTACCAGTCCTTATAAGGACCTTTGTGGAACTAGTAGGTTGTGAATGATTAGCAGACTGTACCTCAGTCCCTATACTGATAAAGGACTGCTGCAATATAGGGCAGCAGTCAGCAGTAGTGCACCTCAACCCTATATATTGTGGACCTATACCAGTCCTTAAAGAATAGCAGACTGTACCTCACTCAACCCTATGTACTGTAGTACCCTATAACTTACCAGTCCTTATAAGGACCTTTGAGGAACTAGTAGGTTGTGAATGATTAGCAGACTGTACCTCAGTCCCTATACTGATAAAGGACTACTACTGCAGCAGAAGGGCAGCAGTAGTGCACCTCAACCCTATATATTGTGGACCTATACCAGTCCTTAAGGAATAGCAGGCTGTACCTCAATCAACCCCATGGACTGTAGTACCCTATACCTTACCAGTCCTTATAAGGACATTTGTGGAACTAGTAGGTTGTGAATGATTAGCAGACTGTACCTCAGGCCCTATACTGATTAAGGACTACTGCAGCAGAAGGGCAGCAGACAGCAGTAGTGCACCTCGACCCTATATATTGTGGACCTATACCAGTCCTTAAGGAATAGCAAACTGTACCTCATTCAACCCTATGTACTGTAGTACCCTATACCTACCAGTCCTTATAAGGACCTTTGTGGAACTAGTAGGTTGTGAATGATTAGCAGACTGTACCTCAGTCCCTATACTGATAAAGGACTGCTGCAATATAGGGCAGCAGTCAGCAGTAGTGCACCTCAACCCTATATATTGTGTACCTATACCAGTCCTTAAGGAATAGCAGACTGTACCTCACTCAACCCTATGTACTGTAGTACCCTATACCTTACCAGTCCTTATAAGGACCTTTGTGGAACTAGTAGGTTGTGAATGATTAGCAGACTGTACCTCAGTCCCTATACTCATAAAGGACTACTGCAGCAGAAGGGCAGCAGTTAGCAGTAGTGCACCTCAACCCTATATATTGTGGACCTATACCAGTCCTTAAGGAATAGCAGACTGTACCTCACTCAACCCTATGTACTGTAGTACCCTATAACTTACCAGTCCTTATAAGGACCTTTGTGGAACTAGTAGGTTGTGAATGATTAGCAGACTGTACCTCAGTCCCTATACTGATAAAGGACTACTACTGCAGCAGAAGGGCAGCAGTCAGCAGTAGTGCACATCAACCCTATATATTGTGTACCTATACCAGTCCTTAAGGAATAGCAGACTGTACCTCAATCAACCCTATGTACTGTAGTACCCTATACCTTACCAGTCCTTATTGGGACATTTGTGGAACTAGTAGGTTGTGAATGATTAGCAGACTGTACCTCAGTCCCTATACTGATAAAGGACTGCTGCAATATAGGGCAGCAGTCAGCAGTAGTACACCTCAACCCTATATATTGTGGACATATACTAGTCCTTAAGGAATAGCAGACTGTACCTCACTCAACCCTATGTACTGTAGTACCATATACCTTACCAGTCCTTATAAGGACCTTTGTGGAACTAGTAGGTTGTGAATGATTAGCAGACTGTACCTCAGTCCCTATACTGATAAAGGACTACTGCAGCAGAAGGGCAGCAGTCAGCAGTAGTGTACCTCAACCCTATATATTGTGGACCTATACCAGTCCTTAAGGAATAGCAGACTGTACCTCACTCAACCAAATGTACTGTAGTACCCTATACCTTACCAGTCCTTATAAGGACCTTTGTGGAACTAGTAGGTTGTGAATGATTAGCAGACTGTACCTCAGTCCCTATACTGATAAAGGACTACTGCAGCAGAAGGGCAGCAGTCAGCAGTAGTGTACCTCAACCCTATATATTGTGGACCTATACCAGTCCTTAAGGAATAGCAGACTGTACCTCACTCAACCCTATGTACTGTAGTACCCTATACCTTACCAGTCCTTATAAGGACCTTTGTGGAACTAGTAGGTTGTGAATGATTAGCAGACTGTACCTCAGTCCCTATACTGATAAAGGACTGCTGCAATATAGGGCAGCAGTCAGCAGTAGTGCACCTCAACCCTATATATTGTGGACCTATACCAGTCCTTAAGGAATAGCAGACTGTACCTCACTCAACCCTATGTACTGTAGTACCCTATACCTTACCAGTCCTTATAAGGACCTTTGTGGAACTAGTAGGTTGTGAATGATTAGCAGACTGTACCTCAGTCCCTGTACTCATAAAGGACTACTGCAGCAGAAGGGCAGCAGTTAGCAGTAGTGCACCTCAACCCTATATATTGTTGACCTATACCAGTCCTTAAGGAATAGCAGACTGTACCTCACTCAACCCTATGTACTGTAGTACCCTATACCTTACCAGTCCTTATAAGGACCTTTGTGGAACTAGTAGGTTGTGAATGATTACCAGACTGTACCTCAGTCCCTATACTGATAAAGGACTGCTGCAATATAGGGCAGCAGTCAGCAGTAGTGCACCTCAACCCTATATATTGTGGACCTATACCAGTCCTTAAAGAATAGCAGACTGTACCTCACTCAACCCTATGTACTGTAGTACCCTATAACTTACCAGTCCTTATAAGGACCTTTGTGGAACTAGTAGGTTGTGAATGATTAGCAGACTGTACCTCAGTCCCTATACTGATAAAGGACTATTACTGCAGCAGAAGGGCAGCAGTCAGCAGTAGTGCACCTCAACCCTATATATTGTGGACCTATACCAGTCCTTAAGGAATAGCAGACTGTACCTCAATCAACCCTATGTACTGTAGTACCCTATACCTTACCAGTCCTTATAAGGACCTTTGTGGAACTAGTAGGTTGTGAATGATTAGCAGACTGTACCTCAGTCCCTATACTGATAAAGGACTACTGCAGCAGAAGGGCAGCAGTCAGCAGTAGTGCACCTCAACCCTATATATTGTGGACCTATACCAGTCCTTAAGGAATAGCAAACTGTACCTCATTCAACCCTATGTACTGCAGTACCCTATACCTTACCAGTCCTTATAAGGACCTTTGTGGAACTAGTAGGTTGTGAATGATTAGCAGACTGTACCTCAGTCCCTATACTGATAAAGGACTGCTGCAATATAGGGCAGCAGTCAGCAGTAGTGCACCTCAACCCTATATATTGTGGACCTATACCAGTCCTTAAGGAATAGCAAACTGTACCTCATTCAACCCTATGTACTGCAGTACCCTATACCTTACCAGTCCTTATAAGGACCTTTGTGGAACTAGTAGGTTGTGAATGATTAGCAGACTGTACCTCAGTCCCTATACTCATAAAGGACTACTGCAGCAGAAGGGCAGCAGTTAGCAGTAGTGCACCTCAACCCTATATGTTGTGGACCTGTAAAGTCCTTAAGGAATAGCAGACTGTAACCTCACTCAACCCTATGTACTGTAGTACCCTATAACTTAACAGTCCTTATAAGGAACTTTGTGGAACTAGTAGGTTGTGAATGATTAACAGACTGTACCTCAGTCCCTATACTGATAAAGGACTACTACTGCAGCAGAAGGGCAGCAGTCAGCAGTAGTGCACCTCAACCCTATATATTGTGGACCTATACCAGTCCTTAAGGAATAGCAGACTGTACCTCAATCAACCCTATGTACCTCTGTCCCTATACTGATAAAGGACTGCAGCAGAAGGGCAGCAGCCAACAGTAGTGCACCTCAACCCTATATATTGCGGACCTATACCAGTCCTTAAGGAATAGCAGACTGTACCTCACTCAACCCTATGTACTGTAGTAACCTATACCTTACCAGTCCTTATAAGGACCTTTGTGGAACTAGTAGGTTGTGAATGATTAGCAGACTGTACCTCAGTCCCTATACTCATAAAGGACTACTGCAGCAGAAGGGCAGCAGTTAGCAGTAGTGCACCTCAACCCTATATATTGTGGACCTATACCAGTCCTTAAGGAATAGCAGACTGTACCTCACTCAACCAAATGTACTGTAGTACCCTATACCTTACCAGTCCTTATAAGGACCTTTGTGGAACTAGTAGGTTGTGAATGATTAGCAGACTGTACCTCAGTCCCTATACTGATAAAGGACTACTGCAGCAGAAGGGCAGCAGTCAGCAGTAGTGTACCTCAACCCTATATATTGTGGACCTATACCAGTCCTTAAGGAATAGCAGACTGTACCTCACTCAACCAAATGTACTGTAGTACCCTATACCTTACCAGTCCTTATAAGGACCTTTGTGGAACTAGTAGGTTGTGAATGATTAGCAGACTGTACCTCAGTCCCTATACTGATAAAGGACTACTGCAGCAGAAGGGCAGCAGTCAGCAGTAGTGTACCTCAACCCTATATATTGTGGACCTATACCAGTCCTTAAGGAATAGCAGACTGTACCTCACTCAACCCTATGTACTGTAGTACCCTATACCTTACCAGTCCTTATAAGGACCTTTGTGGAACTAGTAGGTTGTGAATGATTAGCAGACTGTACCTCAGTCCCTATACTGATAAAGGACTGCTGCAATATAGGGCAGCAGTCAGCAGTAGTGCACCTCAACCCTATATATTGTGGACCTATACCAGTCCTTAAGGAATAGCAGACTGTACCTCACTCAACCCTATGTACTGTAGTACCCTATACCTTACCAGTCCTTATAAGGACCTTTGTGGAACTAGTAGGTTGTGAATGATTAGCAGACTGTACCTCAGTCCCTGTACTCATAAAGGACTACTGCAGCAGAAGGGCAGCAGTTAGCAGTAGTGCACCTCAACCCTATATATTGTTGACCTATACCAGTCCTTAAGGAATAGCAGACTGTACCTCACTCAACCCTATGTACTGTAGTACCCTATACCTTACCAGTCCTTATAAGGACCTTTGTGGAACTAGTAGGTTGTGAATGATTACCAGACTGTACCTCAGTCCCTATACTGATAAAGGACTGCTGCAATATAGGGCAGCAGTCAGCAGTAGTGCACCTCAACCCTATATATTGTGGACCTATACCAGTCCTTAAAGAATAGCAGACTGTACCTCACTCAACCCTATGTACTGTAGTACCCTATAACTTACCAGTCCTTATAAGGACCTTTGTGGAACTAGTAGGTTGTGAATGATTAGCAGACTGTACCTCAGTCCCTATACTGATAAAGGACTATTACTGCAGCAGAAGGGCAGCAGTCAGCAGTAGTGCACCTCAACCCTATATATTGTGGACCTATACCAGTCCTTAAGGAATAGCAGACTGTACCTCAATCAACCCTATGTACTGTAGTACCCTATACCTTACCAGTCCTTATAAGGACCTTTGTGGAACTAGTAGGTTGTGAATGATTAGCAGACTGTACCTCAGTCCCTATACTGATAAAGGACTACTGCAGCAGAAGGGCAGCAGTCAGCAGTAGTGCACCTCAACCCTATATATTGTGGACCTATACCAGTCCTTAAGGAATAGCAAACTGTACCTCATTCAACCCTATGTACTGCAGTACCCTATACCTTACCAGTCCTTATAAGGACCTTTGTGGAACTAGTAGGTTGTGAATGATTAGCAGACTGTACCTCAGTCCCTATACTGATAAAGGACTGCTGCAATATAGGGCAGCAGTCAGCAGTAGTGCACCTCAACCCTATATATTGTGGACCTATACCAGTCCTTAAGGAATAGCAAACTGTACCTCATTCAACCCTATGTACTGCAGTACCCTATACCTTACCAGTCCTTATAAGGACCTTTGTGGAACTAGTAGGTTGTGAATGATTAGCAGACTGTACCTCAGTCCCTATACTCATAAAGGACTACTGCAGCAGAAGGGCAGCAGTTAGCAGTAGTGCACCTCAACCCTATATGTTGTGGACCTGTAAAGTCCTTAAGGAATAGCAGACTGTAACCTCACTCAACCCTATGTACTGTAGTACCCTATAACTTAACAGTCCTTATAAGGAACTTTGTGGAACTAGTAGGTTGTGAATGATTAACAGACTGTACCTCAGTCCCTATACTGATAAAGGACTACTACTGCAGCAGAAGGGCAGCAGTCAGCAGTAGTGCACCTCAACCCTATATATTGTGGACCTATACCAGTCCTTAAGGAATAGCAGACTGTACCTCAATCAACCCTATGTACCTCTGTCCCTATACTGATAAAGGACTGCAGCAGAAGGGCAGCAGCCAACAGTAGTGCACCTCAACCCTATATATTGCGGACCTATACCAGTCCTTAAGGAATAGCAGACTGTACCTCACTCAACCCTATGTACTGTAGTAACCTATACCTTACCAGTCCTTATAAGGACCTTTGTGGAACTAGTAGGTTGTGAATGATTAGCAGACTGTACCTCAGTCCCTATACTCATAAAGGACTACTGCAGCAGAAGGGCAGCAGTTAGCAGTAGTGCACCTCAACCCTATATGTTGTGGACCTGTAAAGTCCTTAAGGAATAGCAGACTGTAACCTCACTCAACCCTATGTACTGTAGTACCCTATAACTTAACAGTCCTTATAAGGACCTTTGTGGAACTAGTAGGTTGTGAATGATTAACAGACTGTACCTCAGTCCCTATACTGATAAAGGACTACTACTGCAGCAGAAGGGCAGCAGTCAGCAGTAGTGCACCTCAACCCTATATATTGTGGACCTATACCAGTCCTTAAGGAATAGCAGACTGTACCTCAATCAACCCTATGTACTGTAGTACCCTATACCTTACCAGTCCTTATAAGGACATTTGTGGAACTAGTAGGTTGTGAATGATTAGCAGACTGTACCTCAGTCCCTATACTGAAAAAGGACTACTGCAGCAGAAGGGCAGCAGTCAGCAGTAGTGCACCTCAACCCTATATATTGTGGACCTATACCAGTCCTTAAAGAATAGCAAACTGTACCTCATTCAACCCTATGTACTGTATTACCCTATACCTTACCAGTCCTTATAAGGACCTTTGTGGAACTAGTAGGTTGTGAATGATTAGCAGACTGTACCTCAGTCCCTATACTGATAAAGGACTGCTGCAATATAGGGCAGCAGTCAGCAGTAGTGCACCTCAACACTATATATTGTGGACCTATACCAGTCCTTAAAGAATAGCAGACTGTACCTCACTCAACCCTATGTACTGTAGTACCCTATACCTTACCAGTCCTTATAAGGACCTTTGTAGAACTAGTAGGTTGTGAATGATTAGCAGACTGTACCTCGGTCCCTATACTGATAAAGAACTACTGCAGCAGAAGGGCAGCAGTCAGCAGTAGTGCACCTCAAACCTATATATTTTGGACCTATACCAGTCCTTAAGGAAAAGCAGACTGTACCTCACTCAACCCTATGTACTGTAGTACACTCTACCTTACCAGTCCTTATAAGGACCTTTGTGGAACTAGTAGGTTGTGAATGATTAGCAGATTGTACCTCAGTCCCTATACTCATAAAGGACTACTGCAGCAGAAGGGTAGCAGTTAGCAGTAGTGCACCTCAACCCTATATATTGTGGACCTATACCAGTCCTTAAGGAATAGCAGACTGTAACCTCACTCAACCCTATCTACTGTAGTACCCTATAACTTACCAGTCCTTATAAGGACCTTTGTGGAACTAGTAGGTTGTGAATGATTAGCAGACTGTACCTCAGTCCCTATACTGATAAAGGACTGCTGCAATATAGGGCAGCAGTCAGCAGTAGTACACCTCAATCCTATATATTGTGGACATATACTAGTCCTTAAGGAATAGCAGACTGTACCTCACTCAACCCTATGTACTGTAGTACCCTATACCTTACCGGTCCTTATAAGGACCTTTGTGGAACTAGTAGGTTGTGAATGATTAGCAGACTTTACCTCAGTCCCTATACTGATAAAGGACTACTGCAGCAGAAGGGCAGCAGTCAGCAGTAGTGCACCTTAACCCTATATATTGTGGACCTATACCAGTCCTTAAGGAATAGCAGACTGTACCTCACTCAACCAAATGTACTGTAGTACCCTATACCTTACCAGTCCTTATAAGGACCTTTGTGGAACTAGTAGGTTGTGAATGATTAGCAGACTGTACCTCAGTCCCTATACTGATAAAGGACTACTGCAGCAGAAGGGCAGCAGTCAGCAGTAGTGTACCTCAACCCTATATATTGTGGACCTATACCAGTCCTTAAGGAATAGCAGACTGTACCTCACTCAACCCTATGTACTGTAGTACCCTATACCTTACCAGTCCTTATAAGGACCTTTGTGGAACTAGTAGGTTGTGAATGATTACCAGACTGTACCTCAGTCCCTATACTGATAAAGGACTGCTGCAATATAGGGCAGCAGTCAGCAGTAGTGCACCTCAACCCTATATATTGTGGACCTATACCAGTCCTTAAAGAATAGCAGACTGTACCTCACTCAACCCTATGTACTGTAGTACCCTATAACTTACCAGTCCTTATAAGGACCTTTGTGGAACTAGTAGGTTGTGAATGATTAGCAGACTGTACCTCAGTCCCTATACTGATAAAGGACTATTACTGCAGCAGAAGGGCAGCAGTCAGCAGTAGTGCACCTCAACCCTATATATTGTGGACCTATACCAGTCCTTATGGAATAGCAGACTGTACCTCAATCAACCCTATGTACTGTAGTACCCTATACCTTACCAGTCCTTATAAGGACCTTTGTGGAACTAGTAGGTTGTGAATGATTAGCAGACTGTACCTCAGTCCCTATACTGATAAAGGACTACTGCAGCAGAAGGGCAGCAGTCAGCAGTAGTGCACCTCAACCCTATATATTGTGGACCTATACCAGTCCTTAAGGAATAGCAAACTGTACCTCATTCAACCCTATGTACTGCAGTACCCTATACCTTACCAGTCCTTATAAGGACCTTTGTGGAACTAGTAGGTTGTGAATGATTAGCAGACTGTACCTCAGTCCCTATACTGATAAAGGACTGCTGCAATATAGGGCAGCAGTCAGCAGTAGTGCACCTCAACCCTATATATTGTGGACCTATACCAGTCCTTAAAGAATAGCAGACTGTACCTCACTCAACCCTATGTACTGTAGTACCCTATAACTTACCAGTCCTTATAAGGACCTTTGAGGAACTAGTAGGTTGTGAATGATTAGCAGACTGTACCTCAGTCCCTATACTGATAAAGGACTACTGCAGCAGAAGGGCAGCAGTCAGCAGTAGTGCACCTCAACCCTATATATTGTGGACCTATACCAGTCCTTAAGGAATAGCAGGCTGTACCTCAATCAACCCTATGGACTGTAGTATCCTATACCTTACCAGTCCCTATAAGGACCTTTGTGGAACTAGTAGGTTGTGAATGATTAGCAGACTGTACCTCAGTCCCTATACTGATAAAGGACTACTGCAGCAGAAGGGCAGCAGTCAGCAGTACTGCACCTCAACCCTATACATTGTGGACCTATACCAGTCCTTAAGGAATAGCAGACTGTACCTCACTCAACTCTATGTACTGTAGTACCCTATACCTTACCAGTCCTTATAAGGACCTTTGTGGAACTAGTAGGTTATGAATGATTAGCAGACTGTACTTAGTCCCTATACTGATAAAGGACTGCTGCAATATAGGGCAGCAGTCAGCAGTAGTGCACCTCAACCCTATATATTGTGTACCTATACCAGTCCTTAAGAAATAGCAGACTGTACCTCACTCAACCCTATGTACTGTAGTACCCTATACCTTACCAGTCCTTATAAGGACCTTTGTGGAACTAGTAGGTTGTGAATGATTACCAGACTGTACCTCAGTCCCTATACTCATAAAGGACTACTGCAGCAGAAGGGCAGCAGTTAGCAGTAGTGCACCTCAACCCTATATATTGTGGACCTATACCAGTCCTTAAGGAATAGCAGACTGTACCTCACTCAACCCTATGTACTGTAGTTCCCTATAACTTACCAGTCCTTATAAGGACCTTTGTGGAACTAGTAGGTTGTGAATGATTAGCAGACTGTACCTCAGTCCCTATACTGATAAAGGACTATTACTGCAGCAGAAGGGCAGCAGTCAGCAGTAGTGCACCTCAACCCTATATATTGTGGACCTATACCAGTCCTTAAGGAATAGCAGACTGTACCTCAATCAACCCTATGTACTGTAGTACCCTATACCTTACCAGTCCTTATAAGGACCTTTGTGGAACTAGTAGGTTGTGAATGATTAGCAGACTGTACCTCAGTCCCTATACTGATAAAGGACTACTGCAGCAGAAGGGCAGCAGTCAGCAGTAGTGCACCTCAACCCTATATATTGTGGACCTATACCAGTCCTTAAGGAATAGCAAACTGTACCTCATTCAACCCTATGTACTGCAGTACCCTATACCTTACCAGTCCTTATAAGGACCTTTGTGGAACTAGTAGGTTGTGAATGATTAGCAGACTGTACCTCAGTCCCTATACTGATAAAGGACTGCTGCAATATAGGGCAGCAGTCAGCAGTAGTGCACCTCAACCCTATATATTGTGGACCTATACCAGTCCTTAAGGAATAGCAAACTGTACCTCATTCAACCCTATGTACTGCAGTACCCTATACCTTACCAGTCCTTATAAGGACCTTTGTGGAACTAGTAGGTTGTGAATGATTAGCAGACTGTACCTCAGTCCCTATACTCATAAAGGACTACTGCAGCAGAAGGGCAGCAGTTAGCAGTAGTGCACCTCAACCCTATATGTTGTGGACCTGTAAAGTCCTTAAGGAATAGCAGACTGTAACCTCACTCAACCCTATGTACTGTAGTACCCTATAACTTAACAGTCCTTATAAGGAACTTTGTGGAACTAGTAGGTTGTGAATGATTAACAGACTGTACCTCAGTCCCTATACTGATAAAGGACTACTACTGCAGCAGAAGGGCAGCAGTCAGCAGTAGTGCACCTCAACCCTATATATTGTGGACCTATACCAGTCCTTAAGGAATAGCAGACTGTACCTCAATCAACCCTATGTACCTCTGTCCCTATACTGATAAAGGACTGCAGCAGAAGGGCAGCAGCCAACAGTAGTGCACCTCAACCCTATATATTGCGGACCTATACCAGTCCTTAAGGAATAGCAGACTGTACCTCACTCAACCCTATGTACTGTAGTAACCTATACCTTACCAGTCCTTATAAGGACCTTTGTGGAACTAGTAGGTTGTGAATGATTAGCAGACTGTACCTCAGTCCCTATACTCATAAAGGACTACTGCAGCAGAAGGGCAGCAGTTAGCAGTAGTGCACCTCAACCCTATATGTTGTGGACCTGTAAAGTCCTTAAGGAATAGCAGACTGTAACCTCACTCAACCCTATGTACTGTAGTACCCTATAACTTAACAGTCCTTATAAGGACCTTTGTGGAACTAGTAGGTTGTGAATGATTAACAGACTGTACCTCAGTCCCTATACTGATAAAGGACTACTACTGCAGCAGAAGGGCAGCAGTCAGCAGTAGTGCACCTCAACCCTATATATTGTGGACCTATACCAGTCCTTAAGGAATAGCAGACTGTACCTCAATCAACCCTATGTACTGTAGTACCCTATACCTTACCAGTCCTTATAAGGACATTTGTGGAACTAGTAGGTTGTGAATGATTAGCAGACTGTACCTCAGTCCCTATACTGAAAAAGGACTACTGCAGCAGAAGGGCAGCAGTCAGCAGTAGTGCACCTCAACCCTATATATTGTGGACCTATACCAGTCCTTAAAGAATAGCAAACTGTACCTCATTCAACCCTATGTACTGTATTACCCTATACCTTACCAGTCCTTATAAGGACCTTTGTGGAACTAGTAGGTTGTGAATGATTAGCAGACTGTACCTCAGTCCCTATACTGATAAAGGACTGCTGCAATATAGGGCAGCAGTCAGCAGTAGTGCACCTCAACACTATATATTGTGGACCTATACCAGTCCTTAAAGAATAGCAGACTGTACCTCACTCAACCCTATGTACTGTAGTACCCTATACCTTACCAGTCCTTATAAGGACCTTTGTAGAACTAGTAGGTTGTGAATGATTAGCAGACTGTACCTCGGTCCCTATACTGATAAAGAACTACTGCAGCAGAAGGGCAGCAGTCAGCAGTAGTGCACCTCAAACCTATATATTTTGGACCTATACCAGTCCTTAAGGAAAAGCAGACTGTACCTCACTCAACCCTATGTACTGTAGTACACTCTACCTTACCAGTCCTTATAAGGACCTTTGTGGAACTAGTAGGTTGTGAATGATTAGCAGATTGTACCTCAGTCCCTATACTCATAAAGGACTACTGCAGCAGAAGGGTAGCAGTTAGCAGTAGTGCACCTCAACCCTATATATTGTGGACCTATACCAGTCCTTAAGGAATAGCAGACTGTAACCTCACTCAACCCTATCTACTGTAGTACCCTATAACTTACCAGTCCTTATAAGGACCTTTGTGGAACTAGTAGGTTGTGAATGATTAGCAGACTGTACCTCAGTCCCTATACTGATAAAGGACTGCTGCAATATAGGGCAGCAGTCAGCAGTAGTACACCTCAATCCTATATATTGTGGACATATACTAGTCCTTAAGGAATAGCAGACTGTACCTCACTCAACCCTATGTACTGTAGTACCCTATACCTTACCGGTCCTTATAAGGACCTTTGTGGAACTAGTAGGTTGTGAATGATTAGCAGACTTTACCTCAGTCCCTATACTGATAAAGGACTACTGCAGCAGAAGGGCAGCAGTCAGCAGTAGTGCACCTTAACCCTATATATTGTGGACCTATACCAGTCCTTAAGGAATAGCAGACTGTACCTCACTCAACCAAATGTACTGTAGTACCCTATACCTTACCAGTCCTTATAAGGACCTTTGTGGAACTAGTAGGTTGTGAATGATTAGCAGACTGTACCTCAGTCCCTATACTGATAAAGGACTACTGCAGCAGAAGGGCAGCAGTCAGCAGTAGTGTACCTCAACCCTATATATTGTGGACCTATACCAGTCCTTAAGGAATAGCAGACTGTACCTCACTCAACCCTATGTACTGTAGTACCCTATACCTTACCAGTCCTTATAAGGACCTTTGTGGAACTAGTAGGTTGTGAATGATTACCAGACTGTACCTCAGTCCCTATACTGATAAAGGACTGCTGCAATATAGGGCAGCAGTCAGCAGTAGTGCACCTCAACCCTATATATTGTGGACCTATACCAGTCCTTAAAGAATAGCAGACTGTACCTCACTCAACCCTATGTACTGTAGTACCCTATAACTTACCAGTCCTTATAAGGACCTTTGTGGAACTAGTAGGTTGTGAATGATTAGCAGACTGTACCTCAGTCCCTATACTGATAAAGGACTATTACTGCAGCAGAAGGGCAGCAGTCAGCAGTAGTGCACCTCAACCCTATATATTGTGGACCTATACCAGTCCTTATGGAATAGCAGACTGTACCTCAATCAACCCTATGTACTGTAGTACCCTATACCTTACCAGTCCTTATAAGGACCTTTGTGGAACTAGTAGGTTGTGAATGATTAGCAGACTGTACCTCAGTCCCTATACTGATAAAGGACTACTGCAGCAGAAGGGCAGCAGTCAGCAGTAGTGCACCTCAACCCTATATATTGTGGACCTATACCAGTCCTTAAGGAATAGCAAACTGTACCTCATTCAACCCTATGTACTGCAGTACCCTATACCTTACCAGTCCTTATAAGGACCTTTGTGGAACTAGTAGGTTGTGAATGATTAGCAGACTGTACCTCAGTCCCTATACTGATAAAGGACTGCTGCAATATAGGGCAGCAGTCAGCAGTAGTGCACCTCAACCCTATATATTGTGGACCTATACCAGTCCTTAAAGAATAGCAGACTGTACCTCACTCAACCCTATGTACTGTAGTACCCTATAACTTACCAGTCCTTATAAGGACCTTTGAGGAACTAGTAGGTTGTGAATGATTAGCAGACTGTACCTCAGTCCCTATACTGATAAAGGACTACTACTGCAGCAGAAGGGCAGCAGTCAGCAGTAGTGCACCTCAACCCTATATATTGTGGACCTATACCAGTCCTTAAGGAATAGCAGGCTGTACCTCAATCAACCCTATGGACTGTAGTATCCTATACCTTACCAGTCCCTATAAGGACCTTTGTGGAACTAGTAGGTTGTGAATGATTAGCAGACTGTACCTCAGTCCCTATACTGATAAAGGACTACTGCAGCAGAAGGGCAGCAGTCAGCAGTACTGCACCTCAACCCTATACATTGTGGACCTATACCAGTCCTTAAGGAATAGCAGACTGTACCTCACTCAACTCTATGTACTGTAGTACCCTATACCTTACCAGTCCTTATAAGGACCTTTGTGGAACTAGTAGGTTATGAATGATTAGCAGACTGTACTTAGTCCCTATACTGATAAAGGACTGCTGCAATATAGGGCAGCAGTCAGCAGTAGTGCACCTCAACCCTATATATTGTGTACCTATACCAGTCCTTAAGAAATAGCAGACTGTACCTCACTCAACCCTATGTACTGTAGTACCCTATACCTTACCAGTCCTTATAAGGACCTTTGTGGAACTAGTAGGTTGTGAATGATTACCAGACTGTACCTCAGTCCCTATACTCATAAAGGACTACTGCAGCAGAAGGGCAGCAGTTAGCAGTAGTGCACCTCAACCCTATATATTGTGGACCTATACCAGTCCTTAAGGAATAGCAGACTGTACCTCACTCAACCCTATGTACTGTAGTTCCCTATAACTTACCAGTCCTTATAAGGACCTTTGTGGAACTAGTAGGTTGTGAATGATTAGCAGACTGTACCTCAGTCCCTATACTGATAAAGGACTACTACTGCAGCAGAAGGGCAGCAGTCAGCAGTAGTGCACCTCAACCCTATATATTGTGTACCTATACCAGTCCTTAAGGAATAGCAGACTGTACCTCAATCAACCCTATGTACTGTAGTACCCTATACCTTACCAGTCCTTATTGGGACATTTGTGGAACTAGTAGGTTGTGAATGATTAGCAGACTGTACCTCAGTCCCTATACTCTTAAAGGACTACTGCAGCAGAAGGGCAGCAGTCAGCAGTAGTGCACCTCAACCCTATATATTGTGGACCTATACCAGTCCTTAAAGAATAGCAAACTGTACCTCATTCAACCCTATGTACTGTATTACCCTATACCTTACCAGTCCTTATAAGGACCTTTGTGGAACTAGTAGGTTGTGAATGATTAGCAGACTGTACCTCAGTCCCTATACTGATAAAGGACTGCTGCAATATAGGGCAGCAGTCAGCAGTAGTGCACCTCAACCCTATATATTGTGGACCTATACCAGTCCTTAAAGAATAGCAGACTGTACCTCACTCAACCCTATGTACTGTAGTACCCTATACCTTACCAGTCCTTACAAGGACCTTTGTGGAACTAGTAGGTTGTGAATGATTAGCAGACTGTACCTCAGTCCCTATACTGATAAAGAACTACTGCAGTAGAAGGGCAGCAGTCAGCAGTAGTGAACCTCAACCCTATATATTGTGGACCTATACCAGTCCTTAAGGAATAGCAGACTGTAACCTCACTCAACCCTATGTACTGTAGTACACTATACCTTACCAGTCCTTATAAGGACCTTTGTGGAACTAGTAGGCTGTGAATGATTAGCAGACTGTACCTCTGTCCCTATACTGATAAAGGACAGCTGCAATATAGGGCAGCAGTCAGCAGTAGTGCACCTCAACCCTATATATTGTGGACCTATACCAGTCCTTATGGAATAGAAGACTGTACCTCACTCAACTCTATGTACTGTAGTACCCTATACCTTACCAGTCCTTATAAGGACCTTTGTGGAACTAGTAGGTTGTGAATGATTAGCAGACTGTACCTCAGTCCCTATACTCATAAAGGACTACTGCAGCAGAAGGGCAGCAGTTAGCAGTAGTGCACCTCAACCCTATATATTGTGGACCTGTACAAGTCCTTAAGGAATAGCAGACTGTAACCTCACTCAACCCTATGTACTGTAGTACCCTATAACTTACCAGTCCTTATAAGGACCTTTGTGGAACTAGTAGGTTGTGAATGATTAACAGACTGTACCTCAGTCCCTATACTGATAAAGGACTACTACTGCAGCAGAAGGGCAGCAGTCAGCAGTAGTGCACCTCAACCCTATATATTGTGGACCTATACCAGTCCTTAAGGAATAGCAGACTGTACCTCAATCAACCCTATGTACCTCTGTCCCTATACTGATAAAGGACTGCAGCAGAAGGGCAGCAGCCAACAGTAGTGCACCTCAACCCTATATATTGTGGACCTATACCAGTCCTTAAGGAATAGCAGACTGTACCTCACTCAACCCTATGTACTGTAGTACCCTATACCTTACCAGTCCTTATAAGGACCTTTGTGGAACTAGTAGGTTGTGAATGATTAGCAGACTGTACCTCAGTCCCTATACTCATAAAGGACTACTGCAGCAGAAGGGCAGCAGTTAGCAGTAGTGCACCTCAACCCTATATATTGTGGACCTATACCAGTCCTTAAGGAATAGCAGACTGTACCTCACTCAACCCTATGTACTGTAGTACCCTATAACTTACCAGTCCTTATAAGGACCTTTGTGGAACTAGTAGGTTGTGAATGATTAGCAGACTGTACCTCAGTCCCTATACTGATAAAGGACTACTGCAGCAGAAGGGCAGCAGTCAGCAGTAGTGCACCTCAACCCTATTTACTGTGGACCTATACCAGTCCTTAAGGAATAGCAAACTGTACCTCATTCAACCCTATTTACTGTAGTACCCTATACCTTACCAGTCCTTATAAGGACCTTTGTGGAACTAGTAGGTTGTGAATGATTAGCAGACTGTACCTCAGTCCCTATACTGATAAAGGACTGCTGCAATATAGGGCAGCAGTCAGCAGTAGTGCACCTCAACCCTATATATTGTGTACCTATACCAGTCCTTAAGGAATAGCAGACTGTACCTCACTCAACCCTATGTACTGTAGTACCCTATACCTTACCAGTCCTTATAAGGACCTTTGTAGAACTAGTAGGTTGTGAATGATTAGCAGACTGTACCTCAGTCCCTATACTGATAAAGGACTGCTGCAATATAGGGCAGCAGTCAGCAGTAGTGCACCTCAACCCTATATATTGTGTACCTATACCAGTCCTGAAGGAATAGCAGACTGTACCTCACTCAACTCTATGTAGTGTAGTACCCTATACCTTACCAGTCCTTATAAGGACCTTTGTGGAACTAGTAGGTTGTGAATGATTAGCAGACTGTACCTTAGTCCCTATACTGATAAAGGACTACTGCAGCAGAAGGGCAGCAGCCAACAGTAGTGCACCTCAACCCTATATATTGTGGACATATACCAGTCCTTAAGGAATAGCAGACTGTACCTCACTCAACCCTATGTACTGTAGTACCCTATACCTTACCAGTCCTTATAAGGACCTTTGTGGAACTAGTAGGTTGTGAATGATTAGCAGACTGTACCTCAGTCCCTATACTGATAAAGGACTACTGCAGCAGAAGGGCAGCAGTCAGCAGTACTGCACCTCAACCCTATACATTGTGGACCTATACCAGTCCTTAAGGAATAGCAGACTGTACCTCACTCAACTCTATGTACTGTAGTACCCTATACCTTACCAGTCCTTATAAGGACCTTTGTGGAACTAGTAGGTTGTGAATGATTAGCAGACTGTACTTAGTCCCTATACTAATAAAGGACTGCTGCAATATAGGGCAGCAGTCAGCAGTAGTGCACCTCAACCCTATATATTGTGGACCTATACCAGTCCTTAAGGAATAGCAGACTGTACCTCACTCAACCCTATGTACTATAGTACCCTATACCTTACCAGTCCTTATAAGGACCTTTGTGGAACTAGTAGGTTGTGAATGATTAGCAGACTGTACCTCAGTCCCTATACTGATAAAGGACTGCTGCAATATAGTGCAGCAGTCAGCAGTAGTGCACCTCAACCCTATATATTGTGTACCTATACCAGTCCTTAAGGAATAGCAGACTGTACCTCACTCAACCCTATGTACTGTAGTACCCTATACCTTACCAGTCCTTATAAGGACCTTTGTGGATCTAGTAGGTTGTGAATGATTAGCAGACTGTACCTCAGTCCCTATACTCATAAAGGACTACTGCAGCAGAAGGGCAGCAGTCAAGTATAATATTCCTTCTATATTTGGAAGAAAGAATATTATACGTGTACAAGCCTATTACCATACCAGTCCTGAAAAGAACCTTTGTGAACCTAATAGTAATAGCTACTGATTAAACAGACTGTCCCTCACTGCGACACACAGCTTCCTGCCTGTCCCTATTTAAACTGACATAACACAGGCTGCTGGAACAATAACTTCAATAGCACTCAAAACTATATCCTGTACTACTTTACCATACCAGTCCTGAAAAGGACTTTTGTGGACCTAATAGTAACAGCTAATGATTAAACTGACTGTCCCTGCTGCACACAGCGTCCTGTCCTTTTCTCTGCACTGACAAAAGACAGGCTGCTGCAACAATCACTAGCACAGCAGTGCCTCAAACCTATATCCTGAACTACACCTAACACCTATACCATACCAGTCCCGAAAAGAACTTTTGTGGACCTAATAGCTAGCGATTTGGGTCACTGAAGTCTCTCCCTGCTCCACACAGCAACCTCTCCCTATAGTGACATAAGAAAGAATGTAAAATGGCTGCCGGATCGGGTCTATTTATAAGTTGGGGGGAATGTCCAAATGTCCATGTGCTGTAATGTCTCAGTTGGCTGTCCTGTACCCCATGATGGATGTGTCATCATAGGTCAAAGTTCTTTTACACAGTAAACACGGAAGTCCGCCGGGCGAACGGCGGCAATAGTCCGCTGATTGGGCGGATGGCAAACAGCTGAAATTTGCCGTGAACCGTTTGGCCATCCCTACTCATGACAACACAAGAATTTGACACAACCAGCTGTGCTAGTATGCCAATAGATTATAATGGACTACTAATGATAAATGATTTTATTTTTTTTTGCAAAATCATTTTTATTACATTTTTCATTGACCAAAACATTGGCCAAACATTACCCATGCAGGGGGGGATTCCTCCGGTGCAGTCAAGACCCACACCAGAGCATAACTGAAAACACATCGACCCAACCTGGCAGCAGCAACATGCCGCAGCAGGTCAGACCATTTAACAAACACAACCTTATCTAACTATACCCCTATGTGTGGAGGGGTTTACTGCAGGAGACTCTGTGCTCACTATTAGAGTGGTAGGATATTAAGACATGAAAATACCTGGGTCAATCTGCTATCACATTATGCTTATGTTAATCTAGGGAGTAGTTACTGCATCCGTTGCCGTAGTATTGTCATCCAACCAACAGGTCCACACTTTTTCAAACTTTTGTGGGCAACCCCTGCCCAAGTAGGTGGCTCTGTAAAGGGGCAAACTGGTGTTCACCAAAGCCTTCCAGAACCTGACAGAGGGGGGAGATGGCTGCTTCCAGCTCATCGTAATGGCCTTGCATGTATAGTACAGTAGTAGAGATACTATCAGTGTCACGTACCTGGTGGTAGAGCCTGACTTGCAGGAGGAGACCTCTCTTGTGGCTCCGACTCAAGGGCCCTGGTAGTGTATACAGGTAACACAAGAGTCAAGAGGGGCACGAGTGTCTGGCAGGATCAACAGCTGGATCAGGGAATGACTGGAATCGGAGGGAAACAGGATCAGCAGGCAGGTGCAGGAAGCTGAAGCAGAGCGGCAGGCAGAGAGGCTGGACCAGGACACCAAGGCAGGACTTCAGGCAGGTGCTGGAACCACTACTGGAGGTAGAGCAGCAGACGGCACCGGAACAGGAGGCTGGAAGCAGAGCAGTCAGACAAGCCGGGTCGGAGGTCAGACGGTCAGCAAAGGTACCAAGGATCAAGCAGGTGGATGGTCGGACGAGCCGGGTCGGTAAACGGGCAGGCAGCAAGGCACCGAAGGATCAAGCAGGGGAGGTCAGGCAGGCCGGGGTCAGATGCAGGCGGATAGCAGGAGCAGTAAGTAAACAAGCCGGGTCAACAGGTCACAGAAGGCAGGTTCTCAGAATCAGGGTACTCGCACGCTGTAGATCAGACAGCAAGAACTGGATGTGACCAACTGAGTTAAATAGCCCGCCTGGCGCCAACGAGCGCACACACAAGCGCGCACGACCGGGGACGCGCGGCGGAAGGTCCGGACTGACCACTGCTGCCAGGATCCTTGTGACAATCAGTGTAAGGTGTTCGTCTTCTAGATTCCCCTGGATAGCCTAGGCTGGAGTGGCTCAATGGAGGTCCCGATCGCCGGCGGTTAATCAGTACACATACACTCGAGAGTACGTGGTGAATGATTACAGAGTTTAATGGGAGAGTGGACCGTCTTTTATGTGGTACTCCACAAAGCCCTGCCCCGTGAGGGGCCAATCGGGTGATATACACATACATCGACAATTTCTTAACTCATGATATTAGTTCATTCCTGAAATGTAAGTCAAAGGTTAGTACAACCTCCTGACAGTTATTTTGCCCTTTCAGCATCTACTGACTGACCACATTCTTGCGTAACCAGTCCTTATCCAGCTTTGTGCCTCTCAGCAATGTATACGAAACCACAGGCAGATGTTTTCCTGAGATATCAATATCTTGCATAGACCCTCTGGAGAGACATACAGATATCTGTCATCTAGTCACGCTATCTTGTATATAGTTTGTCACGTACGCCAGTATGCTTGTATGTCTTAATTCTGAAGCTATTGAAATGCAAGCCTAAGCATATTAGTCTTAGATTTTGACTAGTATATCTTTGGTAATTTCAATAGGTATCCCCTTATAATCCTCCCTTTGATCATTCTGTGATTTACATAATGATCATTCCTTTTCTAATTTAATAGCACAGGCTTCATACTCCGAACCCTCGTGCTCTTGTGACGTTTGTTAGGACGATAGGAGGGGTGCCATTGAGGAGAGGGGTGAAGTTTAAGGGTATGGCCATTAAGGGGATCCTAGCAGTGCTGGGGTGAAGTTTACTACATATCCAACACTTTTCAAATCCAGATTTCTGGGCATAGCTATATTTAAATTGCAATAACAACATTTTAGCGGAAAAGGTTTTTGGGGCCTTGCTCCTTTTATGTCTAACATGTGTATTATTTGGTTGTGGGATATCAGGGGTCCCACAAATACCCTGTATGGGTCCCAAATCTTCAGGGTGATAGATACAGTTAGATATCAACCAGGTGGGTAAGAACACAATTAAAGCTGTACGAGATAAGAGGCACAAGGCCTTCATGGACATTGACAGGGGAATCATTGTGTCCGGCTATCTAAGGTCTTGTCCTTCTTCGTCGTTTCCTGTCGGGGTGTCCAGCTCCGTTTTGTCTTTTTGGAAGGGATCAGAGTTTGTCAGAGATATTTGTTCTATCCCTTTTTGGGCTTCTCGCAACTTCTGATCCAAGGTAAGTTGGAGCTGTTCTTGGGTTTGAGGGAGTAAGGATGCACTTTCTTCGAACAAGCTGTCTTCCTCCCGGGCTGATGAGATAGGGACAAGGCGGTTGGATGTTGACGTCTCGGTTGGAGGGTCCGGAGTCGAGGGGGGCTGCGGGCACCTTTTAAGACGACTGGCATGGATCCAGGTGTTCCCCATATCCGTCAGTACTGCCGTTCTCGATACCTTTTCCACCTTCCATGGTCCTGAGAAAGCCGGTCCGATACTCTTTCTTTGTGCTAATTGTTTGATCAGCACTTTATCCCCAGGGATGAAGGGATGCGTTGGTTCTGTGGAAAGAGGAGAAAAGGTGACAGAAACTTGTTTGTTTATTTCGTGGAGCATACTTGCCAGATTTTTCACGTACATTTCCTGTTGGGAATAAATGTTAATGTCAGAGTTAGGATTTGTTAAGTTAGGATTTGTTATACAGGTTGGTTAAAGGGGCAGCTCCTATGTGTCCTGGGCCATGGAGGTATGAGAGTATGAGAATGCAACTTGCTTCAGGTATTCCCAATACCTTCCCCTCTTTTGTCCAAAGACCCTCGGGGTCTTTGGTCAATCCTGCAGCGACCCAGAAATGAACGTCCTGGTCTGTGGCCATTGTTTGTATTTGTGCTACAATTGTTTTGAAGTTGGATGAAGTGAAATGTTCTTTAAAGAAAACTGTTGTGGGGGCAGGGGGGTTAGGGGAGGAGGCGGCAGCTTGCTTTGCAGTTCTATCGGCTAGGGCGTTACCCTTGGATATTTTGCTGTCGTCCGAGGAATGGGCTTTTACCTTGATAATAGCCACTTCCTTTGGAAGGAGGATGGCCTGGAGAAGAGCCATAATATGTGTGGAATTGGCAATTAGTCTATTGTCTGCGGTTTTGAAACCTCTATTAGCCCATATCACACCAAAGTCATGCACCATTCCGAAAGCATATCTACTGTCGGTGTAAATGTTCACCTTCTTATCTGTAAATAAAATGCAGGCTCTAGTGAGAGCTTCCAATTCTGCTACTTGGGCCGAAGAGGGAGGTAGTGGCTTGGCTTCTAGCACCTTGTCTGGTAATTGGACTATCGCGTAACCTGTTAGGAAAGTGGAATCAGAGGGGCGGGAGCAACTACCGTCAACGAAAACATCTTCCGCATCTATAATAGGTGTATCCGTGAGATCAGGTCTAGGGGATGTGATGGATTCCACTTTTTCCACACAGTCATGAAGCTGGTCTGGGTCTTGTGGTAGATGCAGCATGGAGTGCAGGAGGCGGACAGCAGGGTTGCTAGCGGGAACATATTTAAGAGATAGATTGTCAGTGTTCATAAGGGTAATCTCATAACCGCTGAGCCTTTGTGAGGTCATGTGTTGGGTGTTCATGTTCTGTATGAGGTGGGTGACAGAATGGGTGATGAAAAGTGTCATTGGGTGGCCCAAGACCATTTTGTTAGCGTCCTGTACTGCCATAGCACAGGCTGCTAAATTCTGGAGACATGACGGCATGCCTTGAACCTGGACAGGGAGTTTCTTGGATAGGTAAGAAACCGGGCGGTATCCTGTTCCATGTTGTTCTGTGAGAACCGCGGCAAAAGATTTCCCTGAAACTACACAGTACAGCTGAAAAGCTTTACCATAGTCTACCAATCCCAGGGCGGGTGCACATGACAGACTGTTTAATAGAGCTTGAAAAGCTTGTAGTCTGTCTTCAGTCCAATCTATTAATTTAAGGGCTGTCGAGCCAGTAGCCTCTCTTAGGATACTATCATAATGAGAACAGTCAGGAATCCATTGGCGGCAATATACCATTGCACCCAAAAACGAGAGCAGGGCAGCTTTGTCTTTTGGGGGACTGAGAGCTCGAAGGGCTGCGGCACGTTTGGGGGACACTAGCCTTGTCCCTTCCTTTAGAATGCACCCTAGGTATTCTACCTGTGGCTGGCACCATTGTATTTTCTTCCTTGAGGTTAGATGCCCGGCGTGAGCTAGGTGTTGTAACAGTGATGTTGAATCGACCGCACAATCTTCAGCAGTTCGACTGCACAGGAGCAGGTCGTCCACATACTGTATTAGTACCGACCCACGCTCAGAAGTCCAAGACTTGACAGTCTCGTTGAGTACCATAGAGAAGGCGGCTGGACTGTCTACATACCCTTGCCAGGTTAGTTGGCCCCCGGCCCAGGAGAAAGCAAACATAGGTTGGGCTTCCTCTGCAATGGGAATGCTAAAGAAAGCATTCGCTAAATCAATTACTGTGTAGCATAGAGAGTCTGCCGGTATGCATGAGAAAATAAAAGTGATGTCTGAGACTAGGGGTGGGAGGGGAATCACTTGTTTGTTTACTGCTCTGAGGTCTTGGACGAGTCTCCACTCGCCACTGGCCTTCTTTACAGGGTAAATGGGTGTGTTCCAGGGGCTAATGATTGGTTTTAGGATACCTTTAGATATGTAGTCATCGATCTGGGGGGCAATGCCTTGGGTCTTTTCGGGGGGCAGGGGGTATTGTTTGTGATATTGTTTTCTGCGTCAGGGCGCATCTGAGGCGAGTAAGGCGTACAGTTAATGAAACCTACGCTACCTTTGTTTTCCGCCCAGATAGCATGTGTTTCGAGAGAGGCGGGGAGTAGCATAAAGAAGCCTCTGTGTGCATGTCGCTTAGGGCCATGTAAGTCACATAATGGTGAACTAGCTGTAAGGGAACCTTCTCTATTAAACTTAATGGTAATACACAGTTGTGCCAAGAGGTCCCGTCCCATAAGGGGCACAGGGCATGAGGACAAGACGGCAAAAGTTTGGGTACATAATTTCTGTCCTTCTGGAGTGGCTACAGTCAGTGGTGGAGTGATGGGATGGGTGACAGGTGTCCTATTAATACCAATAGAGTTTCCCTCGGTGCATTGTGGTATGTTAAAAATCTCATCGTTCACTGAACTAAAGGTGGCGCCAGTGTCTATCAAAAAGCAGACACGTTGTCCATCTACATGTAATACAACTTGAGGAAGACTTCTCCATGAGGGATTGTAACACACTAGGCTGAGGGAAGGGACATACTCTAGGCATCCCTATTGGGGTGGTGGCTGCCGATTGGATGGCCACTGCATAGGAATTCTGGGTGGTGGTCTATTGGGGGCCTGAGGGTGCATTATTTGTGGCTGTGTAGGATATTGGGGTAGTGGTTGACGAAGGTTCTGGTATGGCGGATAACTGGGATACTGTGGGTGGGTCTGGGGGTTAAATCCCCTGCCTCTGCCTCTTGCTCTAATCTGTCCAGTCCTATAAGGGCACTGGGATTTCCAGTGTCCTTGCTGTCCACAATTGAAACAACCTTGGTCCGGGGGATAAACAACAGCTGGACCAGGATATGTTTGCGTGGCCATTAGGGTCATGGATTCCCAATTGGTGACACCTTTCCCGGACTTGTGCCCAGAAAGGTTCCACCTTGGGACCCGGCAAGTTATGTTGAACATACTCATACGGGGTGGGAGTTCCCGGACTCTGGGGCTGGGTGCCTGCAGAATTCCCCATCTAGTAATTTGGGTAAAGTATGCCTGGTATGTGGGCAGAGGTGATAACAGCCTGTTTGGTCAATAATTTGTTCCCTAATGCGGGGGTAAGTTCCCTGATCTTCCAGGTCAGATGGACTAATAAAACTGTGAAGATTTACCCTTAATATACGATGAAGGGTACCTTTCCTGGTGGCGGGATATACCCCTCTTACACCAAGTCTGCAAGAGAAGCCTGTAGGTCTAGTGGTCAAAAGAATCTACCTTTCATCAATGCTAAGAAAAAGTAAACCTAGCGTGCAGCGTGAACAGGCGGGTGCTACTACAATCTGGTTCTTCATACTCTGTATTCATTTAACAACAGTTGGGTTTATTCAAACAGATATCCACTCTATATAATTATATCTTATACAACGTTAATACTCTATATACTTACGCTTGCACCTAAAGAGAAACAGACATATTTTTATGGTTTAAGATTTCAGCTTTAAAACTTTACATGTACATTATCAAGTAATCACATCATGATGCATTTCATTATTTATAGTGCACTTTAAAAGTTCTCAAGTGGGCGTCCATTTAGCCAATCCTTATGTCACGGGCGTATATGATACCTCCCGTGTTAGAATATAATCATGAATATCTCTCTTAGTTTATAGTCGGACCAACCTAGTCAGACTCCTCAGTACCTGCGAACCCTTTTCACCCCCCAAGGGACCAGCCTAGTCCGTTGCGAAGGCACAGTTTATATATATATATACAATTAAATTTCTTATAATGGTTGTTTGGACAGGTCAAGCATAAACGCCAATTACCATAAAAAGAGGTAAAGGTGTAAATGACTTACCTGTGCAAACCCCACTTCTGGTACCAAAACTGTAAGGTGTTCGTCTTCTAGATTCCCCTGGATAGCCTAGGCTGGAGTGGCTCAATGGAGGTCCCGATCGCCGGCGGTTAATCAGTACACATACACTCGAGAGTACGTGGTGAATGATTACAGAGTTTAATGGGAGAGTGGACCGTCTTTTATGTGGTACTCCACAAAGCCCTGCCCCGTGAGGGGCCAATCGGGTGATTTACACATACATCGACAATTTCTTAACTCATGATATTAGTTCATTCCTGAAATGTAAGTCAAAGGTTAGTACAACCTCCTGACAGTTATTTTGCCCTTTCAGCATCTACTGACTGACCACATTCTTGCATAACCAGTCCTTATCTAGCTTTGTGCCTCTCAGCAATGTATAGAGACGAAACCACAGGCAGATGTTTTCCTGAGATATCAATATCTTGCATAGACCCTCTGGAGAGACATACAGATATCTGTCATCTAGTCACGCTATCTTGTATATAGTTTGTCACGTACGCCAGTATGCTTGTATGTCTTAATTCTGAAGCTATTGAAATGCAAGCCTAAGCATATTAGTCTTAGATTTTGACTAGTATATCTTTGGTAATTTCAATAGGTATCCCCTTATAATCAGTAGTAGAGAT
This sequence comes from Lithobates pipiens, assembly GCF_037356315.1. Taxonomy (NCBI): domain Eukaryota; kingdom Metazoa; phylum Chordata; class Amphibia; order Anura; family Ranidae; genus Lithobates; species Lithobates pipiens. The sequence continues at coordinate 244,087,138 of NW_027507748.1, read as the reverse complement.
ACTAGTATCTTATTAGCTCTGAGGATTGACATTTGTTCCACCAGCCCCAGGAGACAATATTTAGGATCCTGAGGGATCTTGGTTATTTTAGCGATCACTTGAAGAACGTCCTTCCATTAGTGTGCAATTGCTGGGCAAGCCCAGAAAATGTGAAAGAAGTCCCCTGGCTGATGGGAGTAGCGCCAGCACACCGGGGAATGCACCGGCGACATCTGGTGCAGCCTGTGGGGTGTGTAATGAACCCTGTGTACTATTTTGTATTGAACCAGTTTATCCCTGTTTGAAATCAAGGAGGAGAACGGAAAATCCCAGATTTCCCTCCAGTCATCCTCATTCAACCCCGGTATGTCCCCCACCCATTTCCTGCAGAGGGAGGGCAGCTCAGGGATGGCAGCAACCAGCAGGGACCCATAAACCTGAGACATAGGTTTCTCCAGGTCTTCCACCCTAAGGGTGAATTCAAGTTCCGAATACTCCAGGATAACCGTTTGACCCAAAAACTGACATACTAATGATAAATTTAAGAAAAATAAATACCAAAAAAAGGAAAATAATAAAGAAAATTACAAAAGAAATATTAATTTTAAAAAAGAAGATAAAAGAAGAAATATATATATATATATATTTAAATTTTATTTTATAATAAAAAACAGTTATAAAAAAATCATTATAAAAAATCATCATATAAGATACCAGTAAAAAATGACCGTTATTATCTACCAAAAAGGGAAATTATACCCAAATGCCAATAATGGCAATATTATAAGAACAGAATCAAAGGATGGTGTTTATCTCAATCTCCTCATTAAGGCCATTAGGGGCAAGCGTGTCCAAAGTAAAAATCCAGAACGTTTCGCGTTCACACAGTTTCGAGAAACGTTCTGCTTCAGAGATGTCACCAGGTATGGATTCAATCACCCATACTCGGAGGCCCAGCGTAGACTGATCATGGAACTTTAAAAAGTGTTGTGGCACACTATGTTTATCTCATCCCAGTTCTGTGAGCCGACGATGCTTGCCAAAGCGTTGCCTAAGGGTACAAATAGTATGGCCCACATATAACATTTTACATGGGCACGTCAGACAATAAACAACATAATTATTGGAGCAATTATGAAATTTATTGAAATGATAAGTTATTCCTTTGTGGGTAAAGTTTTTTGGCCATGATTAATGAATTGGCAGGTTTTACAGAGGGGTTTATTGGACCTGTACATCCCTGTAAGTGGAATAAGACACAAAGGGTTCATATTACGCTTAGATTTTAATTTACTATGTGCAATCTTATTCTTGAGTCTGGAGGCCCTATAACTGACTTTGGGTCTATCACCCAATGTAGAGCTCAGATGGGGGTCCTTCTTCAAGATATTCCAGTGTTTTCTAAGAATATGTTCCATTCTTTTATATTGCCTATGGAAACCTGTAATAAAACGTACAACAGGTTCATCCGGGGGTTTGACAACCTTAAGTTTCCTCCCCGGGAGAAAGGTGTTATACACATGTTCTACTAAATGTGAGGGATAACCTTTCTCAATAAACGTTTCTTTAAGGAGTACGCTTTGTGATATATAGTCACAGTCCCTAGTGCAGTTCTGTCTTAACCTACAGAACTGTCCTTTAGGGATGTTGTTCACGCACAAAGGGTGATGACAGCTATCATAATGCAAATACGAATTACCGGCATTTGGCTTGGTATAGTTGCGGGCAAAGATGTTATTGCTGTCATGGTTAAGTTCAAGATCAAGGAAAGCTAGGCTCTCCTTGTTCCAAACCACAGAAAAAGAAAGACCCATATTATTCGTATTGCAGTAAGAGACAAAATCGTCCACATGGGATGAAGTGTCATCCCAGATAATGACGATATTGTCAATATATCTGCCAAAAAACACCACATATTGAGCAAAAGGATTATTATTCCATATATACTGATTCTCCCACAGACCCACGGTAAGGTTGGCATAAGAGGGTGCAAAATTAGCGCCCATAGCTGTACCATGGGTCTGTAGGTAGAACTGGGCCTCAAATTTAAAATAGTTGTGAGTGAGGCAAAAAGGGGTAGCCTCCAAAATAAATGAGGCTTGTCTAATATTAAGTTGGGAATCCAAAGTCAGAAAATGCTGTACTGCTGATTGGCCCACCTCATGTGGAATTGATGTATAAAGAGAATTAACATCGAGGGACAACCAGGAGTAACTCTCATTCCAGGTATATGGGGACAAAAGGTCCAACAGATGTATAGAATCCCGTATGTATGATGCCAAGCCCTGAGCCAAGGGTTGTAAAAAAAGAATCAATATTCAATGAAAAACCACTACTAACACTGTTCATCGATGCCATAATTGGTCTGCCCGGTGGATGTAGTACATCCTTATGTACTTTAGGAAGATGTTAAAAATAAGGTGTGCTATAAAATTCTTTATGCAAAAAGACTGCCTCTTTTTTGTCGATAATTTGATCTATAACAGCTTTTGAGATTAAAGTCTCAGTCTCAATGCGAAAAGAAGGCAAGAGGTCATTAGGTAATTTTTTATATGTTTTAATGTCCGAAAGTAACCTCGTTGCCTCGACCACATAAGATATACTATCTTGGACCTATCCGACTCAAGCTAGCCAAGGACTCTCATACCAGCAACCCTATTAAGGTGCTTGCTGAATTCCGTAAGAGATTGGCTGACTTATATGCGTACAAAACTCAGTTCTCTCCTCAGCAGGCAGAGTCCTGGCTTCAGAATCTGTCCATCCCTAAACTGCCACAGTCTGCCAGAGAGTCTGTTTATAGCTTGATCACGGTTGAGGGAGTACTCATGGCCATAAAGTCCCTTAAACCCCACAAACGCCCAGGCCCAGACGGTCTGCCCGGTAACTACTATAAGAAATTTTCAGATATACTGGCCCCGCTCCTTGCTGGCTCATTTAACACGTTGCTCCGACAACAAGCCTTTGGCAGAGACACCCTGACAGCCACCATATCCATGATCGCTAAGCCTAATGCCGACAACACCCTATGGTCTAATTTTCGAACCATATCCCTACTCAACGTTGATATCAAAATCCTGGCCAAAATTCTGGCATTGCGACTTAACCCACTCATTGGCGATTTAATCCACAAGGATCAAGTGGGGTTTATCCCTAACAGGCAGGCCAGTGACAATATCCGCTGTGTTGTTCTGTTGCAGCACCTGGCAAAATCACAATCAATCCCCATGCACCTTCTGTCACTAGACATAAGAAAGGCGTTTGACACTGTCTCCTGGCCCTACCTACATTTAATTTTAAAACGCTGGGGTTTTGGACCCCATTTCCTTCAATGGATCACATCATTATATACCGATCCTCGGGCCACAGTGAGGTACTCAGGGTTTAGTTCCCAAAGCTTCCCAATACAGAGGGGGACTAGACAAGGTTGCTCTGGCAATTGAACCCCTGGCGGCACTGATTCGGGCAAGTCGCGATATCTAGGGCCTGGAGATAGCCTCAACTACCCATAAATTGTGTCTATTTGCAGACGAGGCTCTACTGTTTATCACCTCCCCTCACACCACTATCCCTAACCTAATCCAATTTCTTGACCAGTTTGCTCAAATCTCAGGCCTGGAAGTTAACCAGGCTAAATCCAGAGCTCTCAATGTGTCTCTGCCACTGGCTACCATTACACTCCTACAGGGGAATTTCCCATTTCAGTGGTCCAGCTCCTCCATCCCCTATCTGGGCATCAAACTAACCAGTGACCCGGCGGACTTGTTCCATGCAAACTATCTTCCTATGCTGAAACACCTCTATATCAGTACCTTCCTACTTTCCCCGCATTATCCAGAGTCGAGTATTCAAATATATATGGGGCTCCATAAGACCAAGGGTACCACGATCTGTCCTGGTTCATCACAACCGGGCTGGGGTATTAGGGGTGCCTCATTTTTCCCACTACTACCACGCAGCCCAACTTGCCCAAATAGCATTGTACCATGCCAAATCTGAAATCCCTATATGGGTGTGTCTTGAGGCAATAGATCTCCACCCTACCCCCCTTGCAAACCTCCTATGGCTCCCCCCTCCCGCACGCGGCCTTATAACCAACCCTCTGACCCTGCACTCATTGAAACTTTGGGATAAACTACGGGGCCCATTTAAATTAATGTCCCCACATTCCCCGCTCCTCTCCTTTCTGGGCCATGCACAATTCTACCCTGCTTACACTGAACCTGCCTTGTTCCGGGCCTGGACCCAGGCGAGCTTAACCCGCATTTGTGATCTGGTGTCTGGCGGTGTAGTCAAGACGTTCCCGTCCCTCCAAGCCCAAGCTCAACTTTCCCATAGGGAATGTTTCCATTACCTCAAAATATCCCACTTTGTGCGAGGGGTCATAGGCCCTGCTGTGGACTCAGACACAATATCGCTATACAAGAAAATATGCGACTCGGACCCGTATGCTCCAGGCATCATATCTCAGCTCTACGCACATCTTACCTCTCCACCTGCGGCAATCCCACTCTAGGCACAACGCTGGGCCGATTACCTATCTTTGGCTCTGGACGCGGAAGACTGGACCGAGGTTTGGCTTAACACTAAAATTTTATCGCAAAATATTGTTGCTCTTAAAGGGAGCTATAAGGTTCTCATGAGATGGTACCTGGTTATGGCCAGGATAGCGAAGTTCTTACCGTCCTATTTGCCAAACAGTTTTTTTGGTTGTGGAGACAGGGGCACTCATACACATATCTGGTGGACTTGTCCGATGGTGCAACGTTTCTGGGCAACAATATTTCAAATGATATCAATTTTGACTCGAGAACCACTAGATCCTGACCCAGCCCTAGCCCTCTTAAAGTATTACCCGAGCTCTTACACCAAAGCGCAGACACGCCTCATCCTACAGCTTACTACAGCAGCTAAGCAAACAATCGCCAAAGCATGGAAAACCCCTGCCTTGCATATCGCTGAAGTCAAAAATAGGGTCACGCAAGCGATGATCCACAGTAGAATAGAAGCCACCGTTCTGGACACTATCACCCAACACTCTAAAATTTGGCAGCCATGGATTGACCATTTCTTACCACCAAATTATGACAGACATTTGCTGGAACCATAGTTCTGTATACCCTCCTGTGCAGCTACCGGGTGCTGGCCTCTGAATGTTTCATGCGAGCCGACCATCCCCCCTTCTCTCCCTTTCCCCCTTTCCTTGGTCTCTGTCCCCCTTCCCTAGCTTCCTACATTTATCTCCTCTTTCTCTCCCCTCTTCTTCTTGCTCTCTTACCTCCTTCCTAGCTGCTTCTCTACTTTTTCATACCTTCTTTCTGTTCTTGGTACCAACTGAGGTGACATATGAGCATACTAGGTGCGGTTTAGCCAACATGGTGTTCTCTGTATACTGAAGTACCACCTACTCTGGTTGTTAAAACTGCCAAGGCCCTCACACTTTCATGTACTATGTGCCTCTTGATACTCATTGTGGTTTGGGAGCCTTATACCAGACCGTTTGCAGTGCATCCCACTCTATATCATCGTAATGAAGTTACTTTCTCATGACATGTTTTGTATTGGATTATTTTTATTCTCTTCTGCTATACTATGTACATGCTGAACTGTTGAAGTCTCTGTACTTTTTGCATTTGTTACCAATAAAAACGTTGAAACTAAGATATACGATCTTGGATGTCAATCCCGCCTCCCTTATCTGCAGATTTTATGACAAGGTCTGGATTATCTAAAAAACATTTCAGCAATGTTTTTTCTCCAGACGTAAGACGTAAGCAGTATTTTGGATTACTCATTGATTGTTGGTATAATTTTTGGAGGTCAGCAGTAACAATACTACAAAAGGTCTCCAAGTATGGACCCTTAGATTTATTAGAGTAAAACGATGATTTTGGTTTTAGATTGGTGCGTACTACAGGAGGAGATGTTTGAAAGTGTTGGGTGAATAATTCCCTGAATTCTACTGGAACCAGAACCGGATTGGAAGGAAGAGGATCTGCCTCCAATCCTTCATTTTTAATAGAGTGTATGTGAAAATACCATTTCAGGTAAGATTTCTTATAAATTTGTTCAAATCTTTGAACAATAAAAAAGAATTTGGTTACATTGTGAGAGTCCAGCCTCTACTCAACGAAGAAATTTCTTCACTAGTCAATTCATAAGAAGATAAGTTAAATAATTTTATCTTTTCAGTAGTTTGACACTGATGCTTATGTTTTCCCCGCCCACCTCTACACCCTTGTCTGTGTATTTTCTTTTTAATCGATGTTTTGGGTGTGAGCCCTTGTCTAAAAAAGGAGAAAAAGACAGGGAGGTGGAAGGAGGAGGTATATCGCCTCTATTAAAATCGCAGACAAGAAGGTCAATTTAAATTTATCATTAGTAGTCCATTATGATCTATTGGCATACTAACACAGCTGATTGTGTCAAATTCTTGTGCTGTCATGAGCATATTGTTAAAATGTTTATTGTTGGTAATCTATTTATTGATATGGCAACTTTGTAACCATGTTCTCCGTATTGCCACTGTTGTTTCTATGTGGTCTAATATGCACATCGTTAGTATGTCTAATGAGTTGAGGTATTTGAGAGCTGTCTCTTTGCTCTCCTTCTATTATTACACTTGAGAAAGGAGCACGTCGGCTTCGTAGGGATCCTGCGCATGCTCAGAAACACGTTGTGTTCCCCTGCATCTCTGACGTCACACGCTGTCTCCTCGAGCCGCTCTGCAGTCTGCCAGATGCGGGACACAGCTGGGTTCTCCCCCATCGTCTCGCGGTCATAATTACAGTCTCTATTTGCACTCCTGGACACTATATGTGACTAAGTGACACATATTTGTTGTATTATTGATTAAACATATTTGTTGTATTATTGATTAAAGCACCTTTTACTAAGTGGCGCTGTTCTATTTGTTTTTTTCTTCATATGATTGAGCTGGCTTCACTCTAAAGAAAAGCACCTTTCTGTGAAAGTGCATACATCATTGCTTGTCCGTCTAGCAATATCCAGCGTTTGGACTGACTGCACATTTTCAAGCGCCATTGTTCTTTTATGTGTTTTTCCTTGCCTTGTGACTCCCCTCCCCCTACAGCTAGAATCAGCTAGAATCACTCCCTAGGTAACACAATTAACTCCTAGATCAAATCTAGTGTTTCCTGCCAGTGACATTTATATAGTAATCAATGCATTTGTATAGCACTGATCACTGTATAAATGTGAATGGTCCCAAAATAGTGTCAAAAGTGTCAGCCGCAATGTCGCAGTCATGATAAAAATCACAGATCGCCACCTAGTAAGAAAAAAATTATAATAAAAATGCCATACAATGAACCACTATTTTGTAGATGCTATAACTTTTGCACAAACCAATCAAGATACCGTATATACTCGAGTATAGGCCGACCCGAATATAAGCCGAGGCCCCCAATTTACCCCCAAAAAACTGGAAAAAATTATTGACTCGTGTATAAGCCGAGGGTGAGACATGCCTGTCCATCCCTGTGTGTCCGTCCATCCCTGTGGGTCCATCCATCCCTGTGTGTGTGTCCATCCATCCGTGTGTGTGTGTGTGTGTGTCCATGCATCCGTGTGTGTGTGTGTGTGTGTGTGTCCATGCATCCGTGTGTGTGTGTGTGTGTGTGTGTGTGTGTGTGTCCATGCATCCGTGTGTGTGTGTGTGTGTGTGTGTCCATGCATCCGTGTGTGTGTGTGTGTGTGTGTCCGTGCAGCCTACCTGTGTCCAGCCTGCCTGTGTCCGTCCAGCCTGTGTCCGTCCAGCCTGCGTCCCGTCCAGCCTGCGTCCCGTCCAGCCTGCGTCCCGTCCAGCCTGCGTCCCGTCCCGGCCCGGCCCGTCCCGGCCCGTCCCGTCCCGAGCCGAGCCTCCGTCCTTCAGCTCTTCGTCGGCGGCCATTCTAGGATTCAAAAGCCGCGCCTCCGTCGGTGATAGGCGGAACACTCAATTTCCCACTGACTGCTGGGAAATTGAGTGTTCCGCCTATCGGATGTCCGTGATAGGCGGAACACTCAATTTCCCAGCAGCCTGTGTTCCGCCTATCACGGACATCGTCTCATCCTCGTCCGTAGTACGAGGATGAGACGATGTCTGTGATAGGCGGAACACAGGCTGCTGGGAAATTCAGTGTTCCGCCTATCACAGGCGAAGGCGGAGGCGGAGGCGCGGCGTTTGAATGTTAGAATGGCCGCTGTCTGTCTGCTCGATACGCTGATCGAGCAGGCAGACAGCGATGACTCGAGTATAAGCCGAGGGGGGCACTTTCAGCCTCAAAAAAGAGGCTGAAAATCTCGGCTTATACTCGAGTATATACGGTACATTTATTTCAATTTTTTTTTTACCAAAAATATGTAGAAGAATACATATCGGCCTAAACTGAGGAATTTTTTTTATTTTTATTTTTTTAAATTGGGATATTAGTTTTTTCAAACACGTCGCTCTTCTTTTGTTTATAGCGCATAAAACAAAAATGGCAGAGGTGATCAAATACCACCAAAAGAAAGCTCTATTTGTGAGGAAAAAATGGGTACAGTGTTGCATGACCGTGTAATTGTCATTCAAATTGCGACAGAGCTGAAAACTGAAAATTGAATTGAGCAGGAAGGGGGTGAAAATGCCATCCATCCAAGTTGATATTGCTCTGCCTACTGCTGCAAATGTTATTGCTGGTCTGCAGGCTCCCACAAATGCTACAGTACATAGGAGCACTTCTGATCTAGATCTAATTTCCAGACTAGTGCATCCTTGAAAGGTGACGTGTCTTGCCAGTTGCAATAATGATGCATCAAATGGGACAGCAGCAAGTTGACCTTTGGCTCTTTCACAGGATACAGTTTTGACAACCTGTTTATGCAGACTTTTTTTTCTGGCCCCTGCCTTTCTTCCTCCTGCAGTCGTTCATTGAAAGGAAATTAGTACTTTCTAACCTTGTGGAGAGTTTCTTCTACTTCATCCCAGGCAATTGCATCCTTAACTGACCTTGCAAAAGGCTCTATTGGGCAAACGTCAAAGCCTGTGGGCCCATTGATGTCTTTGTCCAAAAGCTTTGCAATTTGGACTCCACCTGCTGGCTCTGGTTGGAAGTGCTAGAGAATTCAGCCACCAACTGAGGCATATAGGCTTCAGGTATAGACTCCTTGGCTGATTCTTTAATCAGTTGCTGCCTCCTCCAAGTGTACTTGATCTACTAGCTTGTCAGGCAATGACTTTCCAGCACAACAGCAGCAACTATTACCCAGTGATGTTTGTAGATGGAAAGCAATAATAATGAGAGGCGAGATGATGACCTTGATCAAAGTTGCCTGGATGCCTGCGCCTAAATGGTTACTGTTCTGGCTTTTAAAGGGTTCCTTCCATTTTGAGGTCTTTGCAGGGCTGTATGTGGCTTGCTCCAGGCAGACTTGACACAACAACACAGACAGGTGTAGGAAAGCACTGACTGAGAAAAGAAGTGAAAATCATATGGAAAGAAAAGGTAAAACTCTGCCACCTACACCAAAGCTTGTTTAAAGCTTTCTTTGACAGGCCTGCACCACCAGAATGGGGTCCAAACAAATAGCTAATTTAGAGGTTGTAGAGGACTTCAACCCTGGAGAGGCTGAACCTGGCTGGGATGACAAACGGTAAGGGATAACGCATGGCTCCAGTCCTGATCAGGTGAGGACAAAAAGGAGAATGCCTATGATTTATGGTTAACAAGTGCTAATAGATTGTAGGGGTGGAGCCACAATCCATCGTATGCTGACATGATGTGCCAGGGAACGAAACAATGATATATATTGAATTTGGGTACATTACTGAGTATTTGTCATTCAAAATGTGTGCTGAAGTCTGAAAAATGGCCTGGGGGAAGGAAAGTTAAATTTTAAAGACCCTCTCCCCACTATACAGTATTTTTTTAAATTATTATGCTTTGTTAAACCCCAATGATCTGAGTGCAAGTCCCCCCCCCCCCGCCCGAAACCTTCTGGGACCTGTAATGTGTGGCACTGTTCAGATAGCACAGTGGGGCTTTTGTATGAGCAGTGAGCAGCCATCATTGAAGCTGAAAGAAGTCACAGCTGGCTGTCCACAGTTATTATAATGATGCTGGGGGCAAAAGACCAGTGAAGAAACAGGCCAGGTGAGGACAGATCTAGATACTGGGACAGGTGAGTGTCTGTTTATTATTAAAAGTCAGCATCTACAATTTTCATAGGTGACTAAAGAACTGCTTTAAGTGTCTCCCGTGGCAGTGCTCAGCTTTCCATTCCAATTTTTTTACTATTGTTTGTTTACTATTACTATTGTGTGTCCTCTAGCCCAAAAAGAGGCCAGGTTTTATCCTTCATTGTGTTCAGTAGGATTCACGACAAAGTTTGGGTTCACTGAACTTCGAAAAAAATTTGTTGAATCTTCATTGAATAAAACCTTAGCAGATTAGCTTTTTACTAATATTATAGTGCTGTCATATGACTTATACAATTTCATTATTTTTAATAGAGTTTGTAGAATTATTATAGAAGTTTTGTTATACAGTAAATGCAGTAACTGCTCTGTCTCCTCTGTTTCAGGATTGTTTTTGTTATGTTATTCCATGGCTTGGACTAATCATCCTGTCCCTTTTTGTTACAGGTTGCTGGCATTCTTGTTACTCAAGTTTTTGCTGAGGCCACAGCTCTCCCTGCATTTCCATTTATCTTTGCCCGTTTTGATGGTGTTCTAGGAATGGGATTTCCAGGCCAGGCAATTGATGATATCACACCAGTCTTTGACCAGATTCTGTCAGAGAAAGTTTTGCAAGAAGAGGTTTTCTCAGTGTATTACAGTAGGTGAGAAAAGAATTAAATAATAAAAGTTCTCTAAAGCATCACTAGATAGATTCATAATATTTATTATTTGGAAAAAAAAGACCCTATATGGTCCCTGAAATTGTAATTTCTTGGCATGCTTTGATTTACGGTTTTCACACCCTAATGTTTTGATTATTAGCTGTATAAATGACATTAAATATATTTTAAATTGAAGAGGAGATCCAAGCACAAACTATCCATCAATGACAAATGCTATCACGTATGCGTATATAATTCCTGATGCTTGCCATTCCCTGTTGATAAGATACCTGAGCTCCTTAGATAATCAGGTTCTCATTACTGTGCAGACAATACAAGTGACAAGATAAGTTCCCAAACCCTTCATAAAGATGTCACTCACACTAAGATGGTTTCCCATGTGGTAACAAACGCTCACACTGCATACAAAATGCTCTTTTAAATACACTTCTTCATAGTTTATACACTACACATTAGTACAGTGTAGTGGTCATCACTAAAGTCAACCTGACATGGCCCACAAAATGCCTAAGGTAACAAGAGTGCTTAAATGCAGACAATTTTTTGAAGCTTGCAAGTACCTGTGTTTGTCTTAAAATAAATTCAACCTAGGCCCAGGATGAATGTGGGGCCCCCGACTTCTACCCTTCTGTCAATCAGCTGTCAAATGCCAGAACTTCAAAGGACAGTAAAAATACTGGCATTTGACACCTGAACAATAAGAGTGAAGCAACATGCAAGGAAAAAGAAAGGCTAAAACTCAATATGAGTAAAAGTTAAAGTCCTAAGTGCTACCTAGAATTTGTGGATTGCATGTGGGCACAAGGATTTATCTGAGTATTAACACAGATACATACATACTCAACAACGTGCCCAAATTATTTGTTATTGTTACCTTAGAAACAGTTTAGAAAATAATAATAAAAAAAAAAAGGTTTAGAAGATCTAAGGTTCACTGTCATGAATTTTGTTTTATTTAGCATAACTTTAAAGGTCTTTCTACTTTTTAAGGCTGTGTGGGCTATGGGGGTACCTCATCCTTTATGATATTTTAGAAGATAGAACTGATGTGACGGACTTTAGCGGTACCAGAGAAGGACATCGAAACAAAATAGTACTAAACAGATTTATTACAAATTATTTAAAAATAATTTTTCAAATCAAATCAATTCAATTATATGATTCCGATAAATATGACCATCACATCAGATATTTCTATTTTCTCAGATATTTATTTGTTAAAAAAATTAAAACTATTTATCATTTTCCTTTCACTTCACAATTATGTGAAACTTTGTGTTGGTCTATCACAAAAAAAAACAATAACATACATTTACATTTTTTGGTTGTAACATGACAAAATGTGGAAAATTTCAAGGGGTATGAATACTTTTTCAATGCAGATTTGTCTTGACTTGTCTTGATGTTGAGATTCTGTGGGGGTCAAACAATCACTTTTATTACGCCTTGTTCTTCTTTTCACTGAAGATAGTTAAGGACTAGCTTCATTTTGAGATTTTGGTGTTTACATGTTTAACCACTTGCCGACCGCCGCACAACGATGTACGTCGACAGAATGGCACGGGCAGGCATATGGGCGTACCTGTACGTCCCTGCCTTCCCGTGGGTGGGGGGCCCGATCGGGCCCCCCCCCGGTGCCAGCGGCGGTCGGTATCCGTGCAGGAGCGATCCGGGATGAGGGGGCAGGCATTCATTCATGGCCACCCCCTCGCGATCGCTCCTGACGAATGGGAGTGAAGCATTGCATCACTTCCTCTCCTGTAATGTAAACACAGGAGAGGAAGTGATGTAATCTCTCCTCCGTGTCGGTATTTTTCGTTCCGGCACCGAGGAGAGAGGATCGGTGAGTTGCACCAACACGACACTTCACAGTAGAACATGCCAGGCACACTCACACCCCCCCCTTTACCCCCTGATCACCCCCCAATTACCCCTGCCCCCCCAGTCACAGTGACACCAATTGCATTTATTTTTTATTTTTTTTTTATTTTATTTTTTTTGCATTGGTGTCATTTGTGACTGTAATAACTGTTAGGGCAGTTAGGGTTAGCCCCCTTTAGTTCTAATGTACCCCCCTAACCCCCCCAATAAAGGTTTAACCCCGTGATCACCCCCCGTCGCCAGTGTCACTAAGGCTGGGTTCACATTGCAGCGGTTTATGAGAACGGATGTGATTCGCACCGCACTGCAGTGCAAATCACATCCGATCTCTGTGCGATTCGAGTTCAGCCATTCGCCGCACCCACCGCAAATTCGCACGGGACCCTTTTTTTGGTCCGCAGCAGAATCGGATCGCAAGGGTGTTCACACCATGCGATCCGAGTTTGCAGATTGCACTGTGATATGCGAACTGATCTGGGGGTGTCATTAACATTTCACTGACACTCCCAGCAGTTCGCATAGGGCAGTGTGAACTGCCGCCGGGAGGCATGCGATTCGGGAACCCGCCGCGGATTCGTGGCGTTCCTGTATCGCTCCAGTGTGAACCCAGCCTAATAAGCGATCATTTTTCTGATCGCTGTATTAGTGTCACAGGTGACGCTAGTTAGGCAGGTAGGTATTTAGGTTCGCCGCAGCTTTTTATAGCGCCAGGGACCCCCATATACTACCGCATAAAGCCCCCTGATTGCCCCCTAGTTAACCCTTTCACCAGTGATCACCATATAACTGTTACAGGTGACGCTGGTTGGTTAGTTATTTTTTTATAGTTTCAGGGCACCCGCCATTTATTACCTAATAAAGGTTTAACCCCCTGATCACCCGGCGGGTGTCATTTGTGACTGTAATAACTGTTAGGGCAGTTAGGGTTAGCCCCCTTTAGTTCTAAGGTACCCCCCTAACCCCCCCAATAAAGGTTTAACCCCGTGATCACCCCCCGTCGCCAGTGTCACTAAGGCTGGGTTCACATTGCAGCGGTTTATGAGAACAGATGTGATTCGCACCGCACTGCAGTGCAAATCACATCCGATCTCTGTGCGATTCGAGTTCAGCCATACAGATAGTATGGCTGAATTTGCGTCGCACCCGCCGCAAATTCGCACGGGACCCTTTTTTTGGTCCGCAGCAGAATCGGATCGCATGGGTGTTCACACCATGCGATCCGAGTTTGCAGATCACACTGCGATATGCGAACTGATCTGGGGGTGTCATTAACATTTCACTGACACTCCCAGCAGTTCGCATAGGGCAGTGTGAACTGCCGCCGGGAGGCATGCGATGCGGGAACCCGCCGCGGATTCGTGGCGTTCCCGCATCGCTCCAGTGTGAACCCAGCCTAATAAGCGATCGTTTTTCTGATCGCTGTATTAGTGTCACAGGTGACGCTAGTTAGGCAGGTAGGTATTTAGGTTCGCCGCAGCTTTTTATAGCGCCAGGGACCCCCATATACTACCGCATAAAGCCCCCTGATTGCCCCCTAGTTAACCCTTTCACCAGTGATCACCATATAACTGTTAAGCCCCGTACACACGAGAGGACTTATGTCCGACAGACCTCCAAAGGAGTTCCGCCGGAGTTCCGACGGAGTTCTGGCGGAGTTCTGGCGGACTTTTCGACCGAACGGACTTGGACACACACCATCACACCAAACTCCGATGGAGTCGAACGTGATGACGTACGACTGGATTCGAATAAGGAAGTTCATAGCCAGTAGCCAATAGCTGCCCTAGCGTCGGTTTTAGTCCGTCGGAGTAGCATACACACGAGCGGATTTTTCGAAGGGGACCGGGTCCGGCGGAGTTCCGTCGGGAAAATTTGAAGCATGCTTCATTTCTAAAGTCCGTCAGACTTTTGCGAAGCTAAAGTCCGTTGCAGCCCACACACGATCGGATAGTCTGACGGACTCGGTCTGACGGACTATGGATGTTGAAAAGTCCGCTCGTGTGTACGGGGCTTAACAGGTGACGCTGGTTGGTTAGTTATTTTTTTATAGTTTCAGGGCACCCGCCATTTATTACCTAGTCTCACTAGTGTACCCCTAAATTTAGGGGTGTCTACTTTCCAAAATGGGGTCATTTGGGGGGGGTTTGTGCCAGCTTGGCATTTTATGGCCTTCAAAACTGTAACGCCCTTAGAAAGCCTGAAGGCGGTGCTTGGTTTTCGGGGCCCCGTACGCGGCTAGGCTCCCAAAAAGTCCCACATATGTGGTATCCCCGTACTCAGGAGAAGCAGCAGAATTTATTTTGGGGTGTCATTTCACATATGCCCATAGCATGTGTGAGCAATATATCATTTAGTGACAACTTTGTGTAAAAAAAAAAAAAAAAAAAAAGTTTGTAATTTTCCCGCAACTTGTGGCAAAATATAAAATATTCCATGGACTCAACATGCCTCTCAGCAAATAGCTTGGGGTGTCTACTTTCTAAAATGGGGTCATTTGTGGGGGTTTTGTGCCATCTTGGCATTTTATGGCCTTCAAAACTGTAATAGGTAGTGAGAAGTGAAATCAAAAATTTACGCCCTTAGAAAGCCTGAAGGCGGTGCTTGGTTTTCGGGGCCCCGTACGCGGCTAGGCTCCCAAAAAGTACCACATATGTGGTATCCCCGTACTCAGGAGAAGAAGCAGAATTTATTTTGGGGTGTCATTTCACATATGCCCATAGCATGTGTGAGCAATATATCATTTAGTGACAACTTTGTGTAAAAAAAAAAAAAAATAATTTTTTTTTGTCATTATTTAATCGCTTGAGGCAAAAAAATAAAATATTCAATGGGCTCAACATGCCACTTATCAATTTCCTTAGGGGGTCTACTTTCCAAAATGGGGTCATTTGGGGGGGTTTTGTACTGCCCTGCCATTTTAGCACCTCAAGAAATGAGATAGGCAGTCGTAAACTAAAAGCTGCGTAAATTCCAGAAAACGTACCTTAGTTTGTAGATGTGACAACTTTTGCGCAAACCAATAAATATACAGTTATTGACTTTTTTTTTTACCAAAGACATGTGGCTGAATACATTTTGGCTTAAATGTATGACTAAAATTGAGTTTATTGGATTTTTCTAATAACAAAAAGTAGAAAATATCATTTTTTTTCAAAATTTGCGGTCTTTTTACGTGTATATCGCAAAAAATAAAAATCGCAGAGGCAATGAAATACCATCAAAAGAAAGCTCTATTTGTGGGAAGAAAAGGACGCAAATTTTGTTTGGGTACAACATTGCATGACCGCGCAATTACCAGTTAAAGCAGCGCAGTGCCAAATTGTAAAAAGACCTCTGGTCATTGACCAGCAAAATGGTCCGGTCTGAAAGTGGTTAAAACAGTTTTTTTGCTAGAAAATTACCCCCAAACATTATATATTGTTTTTTTTTTTTTTTTGTAACAACCTAGAGAATAAAATGGTAGTCATTGCAATACTTTTTTTCACACTGTATTTGCGCAGTGGTCTTACAAGAGCACTTTTTTTGGAAAAAATTCACTTTTTTGAATAAAAAAATAAGACAACAGTAAAGTTAGTCCAATTTTTTTTATATTGTGAAAGATAATGTTACACCAAGTAAATTTATACCCAACATGTCATGCTTCAAAATTGCGCCCGCTCGTGGAATGGCATCAAACTTTTACCCTCAAAAATCCCCATAGGCGACGCTTAAAAAATTCTACAGGTTGCATTTTTTGTGTTACAGAGGAGGTCTAGGGCTAGAATTATTGTTCTTATTCTACTGATTGCGCCGATACCTCCCATGTGTGGCGCTACTCACATATGTGTTCACTTCTGCACTTACTTATTTTACATGATTTTATTTATTTTTCACTGTTTAAAAAAAAAAATTGGGTCACTTTTATTCCTATTACAAACAATGTAAACATCCCTTGTAATAGAAAAAAGCATGACAGGTCCTCTTAAATATGAGATCTGGGGTCAAAAAGTCCTCAGATCTCATATTTGAACTTAAATGCAAAAAATAAAAAATAAATTGTCATTTGAAAAAATTACAACAGAAAAATATGCCTTTAAGAAGTATAGAAGGAAATGTTGACGTCACTTCCTCCCTGCTATGATATAGAGATGGATGGGGGCCATCTTAGCCTCACTCGTCTCCATACCCAGCAATGTGAAGGACCCGATCTCCTCCGCCGCAACCGACGGCTCGGGAAAGCGGCAGAGGGCATGGGAGAGTGGGGGACCCCTCTCCTGCCGCTGATAATGGTGATCTCGCGTTGAATCCACCACAGAGACCACCATTATCGTAAACAGAACTGCCGGCTCTAAAGATGGATACCTCGGTTGTGGCAGCAGCTGCTGCCAGTACCGAGATATCCATCTTCAAACTGCCAACGTATATGAACATGAGCCGGTCAGTTAGTGGTTAATGAAATCGGCTGTATGTTTGGGGTCATTGTCCTGCTGTAGAATACACTTGGGGCCAATCCCATAATAGATAAGTATCTGCCTATATTTTGTAGCATTGAAAACACCATAGAACCTGACCAAATCTCCAGCTCCATTTGTAGAAATGCAGCCCCAAACTTGCAAGGAACCACCACCATGCTTCACTGTTGCCTGCAGATACTCATTATTAGGGATGAGCCAAACCCCCCCCCCCCCCCCCGGTTCGGTTCGCACCAGAACCTGCGAACGGGCCGTAAATTTGTGCGAACATTAGAACCCTATTAAAGTCTATGGGATTCGAACATTCAAAATCAAAAGTGCTAATTTTAAAGGCTAATATGCAAGTTATTGTCCTAAAAAGGGTTTGGGGACCCGGCTCGTGCCCCAGGGGACATGTATCAATGCAAAAAAGAGTTTTAAAAATGACCGTTGTATCGGGAGCACTGATTTTAATGACGCGTAAAATGAAAAATAAAAAGTGAAATGTTCCTTTAAATATCGTGACTGGGGGGTGGCTATAGTATGCCTGTAAAGTGGCACGTGTTTCCCGTGTTTAAAACAGTCCCTGCACAAAATGACATTTCTGACGGAAAAAAAATCATTTAAAACTGCTTGCGGTTTTAATCTAATGTCTGGTTCCGGCAATATGGATGAAAATCATTGAGAAAAATGGCATGGGTATCCCTCCCTGCCCATTACCAGCCCCTTTGGGTCTTGTACAGATATTAAGGGGAACCATGTACTCAAATTAAAAAAAGGAAAGGCGTGGGGCCCCTAAGCCCTATATACTCAGAACAGCAGTATAAAGGCGGTGCAAACAAGACAGGGACTGTGTAGGTTTGTTGTGTCCAGAATCTGTTTGTAATTTTGAACTGGTACATTCTTAAAGTGTAGCTCCAGTCAAAAAATTTATTTTTAAGCTTTTTGGAAAACATAGGGAAGGGTTATCACCCCTGTATAATTTTTTTTGCCGTCCGTCTTTTTTTATTTCACTTCCTGTTGTCTCCTTCCGTTTGTAAGTAGGAGATGTTTGTAAGTTGGATGTTTGAAAGTAGGGACCTGCCCTATATGCTCTGCAGAAATTTGGTGTAAGTGTAGGTGTTGCCACAAGTTAACTCTGTAAGCCCTCAAAGTGACTCTTGGTGGGCGCTGGAGCGCCCTGCTATGAACTGTTATATCAAGAATTGTAATTAAATGCCATTGTTGAACTTTGGTAGAAAAATTGGGCCTTTGGTGGTTGTGGTGGTGGTGCTGGTGCCACAACACTGTAAGTCCTCACAGTTACTCTCAGAGGGTGCTGTAACGGACCCTGCCCTGCTGTGAAATATTATATCAAGAATTGTAATTGCATGCACCTGTTAAACAGGGGCTGAAAAATTGGGCCTTAGGCACTGGTGCCACAACACTGCAATCTCTCACAGATACTCTAGTTGGAGCTCAGGAATGAGCCCTGCTGCAAAGTATTGCATCAAAAATTGTAATTACACGCCCCTGTTAAACAGGAGCTTAAAAATTGGGCCTTAGGTGCTGGTGCCACAACACTGCAACCACTCACAAATATTGTAGCTGTAGTTGCAGCAACAAACCCTCCTGCAAAATATTGCATCAAAAATTGTAATTACATGCCCCTGTTAAATAGGGGCTTAAAAATTGGGCCTTAGGCGCTGGTGCTTGTGCCACAACACTGCAACCACTCACAAATATTGTAGTTGTACGGAGCAATGAACCCTCCTGCAAAATATTGCATTAAAAATTGTAATTACACGCCCCTGATAAACAGGGGCTGAAAAATTGGGCCTTAGACACTAGTGCTGGTGCCACGACACTGCAACCCCTCACAGAAACTCTAGTTTGAGAGCAGGAATGAGCCCTGCTGCAAAGTATTGCATCAAAAATTGTAATTGCATGCCCCTGTTAAACATTGGTGGCGGCACCCAGAAAAATGTTCTTCCAAGCTATCAGCAGGATCATTGAGGAGGAAGAGGATAGTCAGTCAGCATAACAGGATAGTCACTCAGCATCAGCATAGGCAGTCAAAATTATTCGGTTACATCAGCTTCAGGTGCTTGGCAGCTGGTGGTGATCCAAGACTGATTCATCTTTATAAAGGTCAGTTGATCAACCAAGTCGGTGGACAGGCGCACCCTGTGATCGGTTACAAAGCCTCCAGCAGTACTGAATGTGCGTTCCGAAAGAATGGATGCAGGACAGGCCAGTATTTCAATTGCATACTGTGAAAGCTCTTGCCAGTGATCCATCCTCAAGACTCAGTAACCCAGAGGAATTTTGGTGGGAAAGGTGTCCAAGTCTGACCTTGCCCCTAGGTATTCCTGCACCATGTAAATCGGACACTGCCAATGGTTACTGGAGCTGATTGTACCTTAGGGCTGTGGACTAAAAAATTGTCTGAACGCATCGGTCAGACGGCCACCTTCTCCACCGCTCCTTCTGTGACTGACCGAAGCCTCAGCAACACGTTGTCCAGGACCAGGAATTTGTAACCTCCCAGTCTCTGGGAACACATTGCAAGGCCTCCCGAAGAGGTCTCATCCTCTGCTCCCTCTGCGATGACAAGATAAGGTCCGCAACCTTACCCTTGTACCATGGATCAAGGAGAGTTGCCAGCCAGTAATGATCCCTCTTCTTGATCCACTGAATGTGAGGATCCTTCTACAGGCTTTGCAGGAACAGGGAGGCCATGCAGCGTAGGTTAGCTGAGGCATTCGGTCCGGAGTCCTCTGGGTCACTAAGGACGACCTGATCCGCAGCCACCTCCTCCCAGCCACGTACAAGTCCACGGGTTTCTTGGGGTTGTAAATCATCCCTAAAACACTGCTGCTGATGCTGAGTGCCAGGCTCCACCTCCATACTGACACAATCCTCCTCCTCCTCTATCTGTGTGATCAGCGGCCAGCAGGAACACTGAGGGCCTTGAGAGGCAAGGAAGTCCTTCTCTTCCTGCCTCTCTTCTGCCTCAAGTGCCCTGTCCATTACTCCATGCAGCGTGTGCTCCAACAGGTGGACGAGAGGTACAGTGTCACTGATGCATGCACTGTCACTGCTCACCATCCTCGTGGCCTCCTCAAATAGTGAAAGACAGTGCATGCAACCCTGATCATGGCCCACTGGTGTGGGGGGAAAAAAACGAGCTCCCCTGACCCTGTCCTGGTGCCATAGTCACACAGGTACTCATTGATGGCTCTCTGCTGCGTGTGCAGCCACTGCAGCATGGCCAACGTTAAGTTCCATCTGGTGGGCATGTCACAGATTAGGTGGTTCTTGGGCAGATTCAATCCCTTTTGGAGGTCATACAGTCGAGCACTGGCATTATATGACCGGCGAAAATGCACACAGACTTTCCTGGCCTTCCTCAGGACATCCTGTAAGCCCGGGTACCTGCCCAAGAACCGCTGCTGCCCCACCAAGTTAAGGACGTGAGCCAGACAGGGCACATTGGTCACTTGTCCCTGTCGGAGGGCAGAGAGGAGGTTGCAAATCACCATTCCTGGCTTAAGCTGGCATGGCGTCAACCACCTCTCAGCCTGCTCCTGCAGAGCTGACAGAATATCTGCCCCAGTGTGGCTCCTGTCCCCCAAGCACACCAGTGCAAGAACGGCATGGTATCTTTTTGCCTGCGTACTTGGGAGGACAAAGCACAGGAGGAGGCCATGGAGGAAGAAGATGAAGAGGGGGTGGAGGAGAGAGGTATATTACAACCAGTAGTAGCATTTTGGAGGCGTGGTAGCGGAACAACCTCAAACACTACTTGTTAGGTACCTGGGTGGTGAGCCTGACTTGGTGGAAGAAGACTTATCTTATGACTCTGGTTCATGGCCTACTGGAGTGAAGACAGTGGTCACGTGAGCACAGTGGGGTAGGAGTGTCTGAGCCGGATGCAGCAGCTGATGCAGGCAGTGGAGACGGGTGGCTGGAACTGCAGAAACTGGCAGAACTGGCAGAAGCTGGTGGAGCTGGCAGAACTGGCAGGAGCTGGCGGAGCAGGAACAGCGGTAGCGGATCCTGGATAGACTCAGCACACTTGGAACAAGCAGAGGGTTGGTCAGACAAGCCGGGTCAGAGCAGACAAGCAATCAGGCAGTAACGGCAGGCAAAGGCAAGCTCACAGGTAGTGATGGACGAACTTCCGATGGGACATTTCGCAAACCGCGAACGCGGCCAAAAGTTTGCGAACCCGGAGGTTCGCGGCAGACCCCATTAACTTTAATGGCAGGCGAACCTTAAAAACCTACAGGTCATATTTTCAGCCACAAAATACTTACTAACTGTGCACACATAGTCCCACAACATGGACACTGACATAACAAAAGTATTAAGTGAATCTGGGATCCACAACGACAAGCATTCTTTTTTTATCTGTGAAATTTTGACAATTCAGGAGCGCATGAAGGCCACGGAGGAGAGGCAAGGTCAGGCCAGGCTATGAAGAGGATGCAGGAGATGATCAGTGCCACAGTCAGGGCAGCGCAGTCCTCTGCCAGTGTGCCAACCTGTGCTTGAGCCCCTCCCTCTGCCTGGCCCTTACCCCCACCTATGCAGGACTCCACTGTGGTGGTCCGGAGGTGCCAGTCCAGTACTGATCCTCAGCCATGGTGCTGGCTTCTCTGCTGCTATATCCCTCAGTGTCTGAAACCAGCACCGCGATAGAGACTGAGCACTGACACCAGCACCGTGATAGAGAGCACTGACACCAGCACCGTGATAGAGAGCACTGACACCAGCACCGTGATAGAGAGCACTGATACCAGCACCGTGATAGAGAGCACTGACACCAGCACTGAGATAGAGAGCACTGACACCAGCACTGAGATAGAGAGCACTGACACCAGCACTGAGATAGAGAGCACTGACACCAGCACCGAGATAGAGAGCACTGACACCAGCACTGTGATAGAGAGCACCGACACCAGCACCGTGATAGAGAGCACCGACACCAGCACCGTGATAGAGAGAACTGACACCAGCACTGAGATAGAGAGCACTGTCTTTGGGTGTGCACACAGCAGAGAGTGAAGAGGGTGCAGATTGAGAGGATGAGGAGGGGGCAGAAGAGTAAGGCTGAGTGAGCCACTCAACCAAGTCTGGTGCATCCTTTGACGTAATTGCACGTACCTTCTGCAATTTGCCATTTTGGCTCAAGTCTGTTGCTCCTGCCCTACCCCACCACCCCTGCGGAAGGGCCTGCCTCTTCCTCTGCCTGTCATTTTTTAAATGACTCTGTGACAAAAGTCTCTAGAGAAGTGCAGTATGTATGTGGAAGAAGGTATATAACACCCCGCTTCAATCTGTCATTTTTGGGGGCCACTGGTCTATCACACCAGTTATAATACTTTTTTTTATTGCGTTTGTCACTCTTTGTAGTATCGCTGCAGAACCGCTCAGCAGGCACAATGCTGCACAGTCGAAATGCACTATACTATGCTTTCTATATGTGCAAGTATTTTATATGTGTATTACACCCCTATATACTACACACCAAATAGTACCCCTAAACCAGTCATTAAAAGGACCTTTGTGGACCTAGTAGCTAGTGATTTGCAGACTGTCCCTCAGTCCCTACACTGATAAAAGACAGCTGCAGAATCGGTCAGCACTCAGCTCAGCAGTCAAGTATAATAGGCTTTCTATATTTGAAAGCAAGTATATTATACGTGTACAACCCTATATACTGTACACCTATACCAGTCCTTAAAAGGACCTTAGTAATAGCTAGTGATTAAACTGACTGTCCCTGCTCCACACAGCGTCCTGTCCCTACACTGACAAAAGACAGCTGCAGAATCGGTCAGCAGTGCACTCAGCAATCAGCAGCACAGCAGTCAGCAGCAGTGCACCAGAACCCTATATACTGTACACCTATACCAGTCCTTAAAAGGACTTTTGTGGACCTAATAGCTAGTGATTTGTGTCACTACAGTCAGTCCCTGCCCCACACAGCGACCTCTCCCTACACTGACAAAAGACAGAATGTAAAATGGCCGCCAGATCAGGTCTATTTATAAGGTAGGGGGGTAGTCCAATTGTCCATGTGCTGAAATGTCTCAATTGGCTGTCCTGTACCCCATGATGGATGTGTCATCATGGGTCAAAGTTCTTTCACAATGTAAACGCATATGTCCGCCGCGCGAACAGCGCCAAAAGTCCACTAGTTTCGCGAAACAGCTGATGGTGGGCCTGTACTGCGCATGCGCCAATCCCCTGCCATTAACAGCGCATGCGCTGTATATTTATTTTTACGGTGGATAAAAATTATAGCCTTCAGTGGGCGGAGACTTGCGGGTGGGCGGGCGGAGCTGAACAGATGGTGAGAACATCAGCAGCAGCCCCACCCACCCCAAGATTTTCTTCACTGGTCAAGAAAAATTATAGCTTCAAGCTGTATTAGCGCATGCGCAGGATATTTGTTCAGCGGTCGACCAAAATTATGGACTCAAGCAAGCGGAGACTTGCTGGGAGGGAGAGATAGAGCGGAGCTTACAGAGGGGGGAGGAGCTTGGAGAGGGGGCGGGGTCCCGTGCATAGCACTGACTACATATACAGTATATTGTTCTGCCAATAAATACGCCTCACTGCGCCCAGCAAACACCACCTCACTGTGACTAGAAATCGCCGCCTCACTGTGCCCAGCAAACGCCACCTCACTGCGCCCAGCAAACGCCACCTCACTGCGACCAGAAATCGCCGCCTCACTGCGCCAAGCAAACGCCACCTCACTGCACCC
Organism: Lithobates pipiens; assembly: GCF_037356315.1. Classification (NCBI taxonomy): domain Eukaryota; kingdom Metazoa; phylum Chordata; class Amphibia; order Anura; family Ranidae; genus Lithobates; species Lithobates pipiens. The sequence goes on along the minus strand of NW_027507748.1, from coordinate 244,063,246 downwards.
AGAAATCGCCACTTCACTGCGCCAAGCAAACACCACCTCATTGCGCCCAGAAATCGCCACCTCGCTGCGCCAAGCAAACGCCACCTCACTGCGACCAGAAATCTCCGCCTCACTGCGACCAGAAATCACCGCCTCACTGCGCCAAGCAAACGCCACCTCACTGCGACCAGAAATCGCCGCCTCACTGCGCCAAGCAAACGCCACCTCACTGCGTCCAGAAATCGCTGCCTCACTGCGACCAGAATTTGCCGCCTCACTGCGCCAAGCAAACGCCACCTCACTGCGCCCAGAAATCGCCACCTCACTTGCGCCAAGCAAACGCCACCTCACTGCGCCCAGAAATCGCCACCTCACTGCGCCAAGCAAACGCCACCTCACTGCACCCAGAAATCGCCACCTCACTGCGCCAAGCAAACGCCACCTCACTGCGACCAGAAATCGCCGCCTCACTGTGCCCAGCAAACGCCACCTCACTGTGCCCAACAAACGCCACCTCACCATGCCAAGAAAACGCCTCACTGCACCCAAAAAATGCCGCCTCACTGTGCCCAGCAAACACCTCACTGTGCCCAGCGAACACCGCCTCACCGTGCCCAGCAAACGCTGGCTCACTGTGCCCATTAAAAGCAACCACTGTGCCCATAAATTGCCACCACTGTGCTATCAAACACAGCCACTGTACCCATCAATTGCTGCCAGATTGTCAAGCCGTAGCTGTGCTCCCTGGGGATATGCTGATCACCCATCTGTGCTGCTGGAGGGAGCCCAGACGGGCATAAATGAGGGACCTGCATGTCATGGTTAGTGAGACCATCCCATATCCCACTCCATCTTTCCCGAGAACCCCCCCCTCTGAGGACAGGGACCCCCTCCCCCAAGACAGAGACCCCCTTCTCCCCCTTGAGGACAGGGAAACCTTCTCCCCCTGAGGACAGGGAAACCTTCTCCCCCTGAGGACAGGGAAACCTTCTCCCCCCTGAGGACAGGGAAACCTTCTCCCCCCTGAGGACAGGGACCCCCTTCTCTCCTGAGGACAGGGGCCCCCTTCTCTCCTGAGGACAGGGGCCCCCTTCTCTCCTGAGGACAGGGGCCCCCTTCTCTCCTGGGGACAGGGACCCCCTTCTCTCCTGGGGACAGGGACCCCCTTCTCTCTTGGGGACAGGGACCCCCTTCTCTCTTGGGGACAGGGGCCCCCTTCTCTCTTGGGGACAGGGACCCCCTTCTCTCTTGGGGACAGGGACCCCCTTCTCTCCTGAGGACAGGGACCCCCTTCTCTCTTGGGGACAGGGACCCCCTTCTCTCCTGGGGACAGGGACCCCTTCTCTCTTGGGGACAGGGACCCCCTTCTCTCTTGGGGACAGGGACCCCCTTCTCTCTTGGGGAAAAGAACCCCCTTCTCTCTTGGGGACAGGGACCCCCTTCTCTCTTGGGGACAGGGACCCCCTTCTCTCCTGGGGACAGGGACCCCCTTCTCTCTTGGGGACAGGGACCCCCTTCTCTCTTGGGGACAGGGACCCCCTTCTCTCTTGGGGAAAAGAACCCCCTTCTCTCTTGGGGACAGGGACCCCCTTCTCTCCTGGGGACAGGAACTCCATCTCCCCTGGGAACGGGGACTTCATCTGACCTAGGGACCCCATCTGCCCTGGGGATCAGGACCCCACCTCCCCTAAGAACAGGAACCTGATCACACTGTGTGCGCCAACCTCACTGCCCTGCCGGCCATGTGTCCTGTGTGAGGGCCCTCCTGTGACAGCTCTTATAAGGACTTCACCCCACTGTGTGATCCCCCTACATGACTGATCCCTCTGTGTCCAAAACTTACACGGGGAACCCCTCTGTTTGCTCCCCCTACATGTCTGCATACTCTGACAACCACCTGTACCATTTCCAAATCCACTGACTGCCTCCTGTATCCTGTGCACATGTTCCAACCCCCTCTTGTGCCATGTCTGTAGCCTCTAGCCACCTCCTGTGTCCTGTCTGCAATCTCTGACTATCTCTTGTCTTTTAACGTGTCTGCAGTCTCTTAGGGGGAGTCTGGAGAGGAATCAAGAGTGAGAGCACCGCCAGGATTGGGATTACGGGAGGAGTCAGATGTGTATGGACTGTGGAGAAGAGACTATAGAATAAAAACCAGAACCACCAACCTGGAGCCGTCTAACTGAGCCCTGCACGCTGCACTGGAGTGGAGGTCAGTGACAAGAGGGCATTGATATAAAGGTTTCCCATCATCTCAGTAACACCCCCCCTAGTTTATTCACTCTGCGGAAGGTGGTCTCTGGTCACCAGAGTTCCCCCCCCCACATAACATTTCCCGGCATTCCCCTTTACATCAGAGTCCGCAGGATTCTTCCCCAAGGCAAAGGAAAATGCTACAGAGCATGATCTAAGGAGGAACTCTGATGTAAGGGGTGCTCTGGTCACCAGAGACCACCTTATATCAGAGTCCACTGCATTCCCATTTACATCAGAGTTACAACTTACATCAGGGTCTGCAGCATTGCCCTTTGCATCAGGGTTCGCAGAGTTCCCCCTGTTAGATTAGAAGGGATGGAGGCCCAGAGACATGTCCAGAGTATACAGAGGATACATGGGATAGATTAGAGGGGATGGAGACCTACAGACATGTCCAGAGTACACAGAGGATACATGGGATAGATTAGAAGGGATGAAGGCCCAGAGACATGTCCAGAGTGCACAGAGAATACATGGGATAGATTAGAAGGGATGGAGGCCTCCTCTGTTTTCTCTGGGCCTCCATCCCTTTTAATCTATCCCATGTATCCTCTGTGTACTCTGGACATGTCTCTGGGCCTTCATCCCTTCTAATCTATCCCATGTATCCTCTGTGTACTCTGGACATGTCTCTGGGCCTTCATCCCTTCTAATCTATCCCATGTATCCTCTGTGTACTCTGGACATGTCTCTGGGCCTTCATCCCTTCTAATCTATCCCATGTATCCTCTGTGTACTCTGGACATGTCTCTGGGCCTCCATCCCTTCTAATCTAACAGGGGGAACTCTGCGAACTCTGATGTAAAGGGCAATGCTGCAGACCCTGAAGTAAGTGGGAACTCTGATGTAAATGGGAATGCAGTGGACTCTGATATAAGGTGGTCTCTGGTGACCAGAGCACCCCTTACATCAGAGTTCCTCCTTAGATCATGCTCTGTAGCATTTTCCTTTGCCTTGGGGAAGAATCCTGCGGACTCTGATATAAAGGGGAAAGCAGGGAAATGTTATGTGGGGGGGGGGGACTCTGGTGACCAGAGACCACCTTCCGCAGAGTGAATACACTAGGGGGGGTGTTACTGAGATGATGGGAAACCTTTATATGAGTGCCCTCTTGTCACTGACCTCCTCTCCAATGCAGCGTGCAGGGCTCAGTTAGACGGCTCCAGGTTGGTGGATCTGGTTTTTATTCTATAGTCTCTTCTCCACAGTCCATACACATCTGACTCCTCCCGTAATCCCAATCCTGGCGGTGCTCTCACTCTTGATTCCTCTCCAGACTCCCCCTAATAGACTGCAGACACGTTAAAAGACAAGAGATAGTCAGAGATTGCAGACAGGACACAGGAGGTGGCTAGAGGCTACAGAAATGGTACAAGAGGGGGTCGGAACATGTGCACAGGATACAGGAGGCAGTCAGTGGATGTGGAAATGGTACAGGGGGTGGTCAGAGTATGCAGACATGTAGGGGGAGCAAACAGAAGGGTTCCCCGTGTAAGTTTTGGACACAGAGGGATCAGTCATGTAGGGGGATCACACAGTGGGGTGAAGTCCTTATAAGAGCTGTCACAGGAGGGCACTCACACAGGACACATGGCCGGCAGGGCAGTGAGGTTGGCGCACACAGTGTGATCATGTTCCTGTTCTTAGGGGAGGTGGGGTCCTGATCCCCAGGGCAGATGGGGTCCCTAGGTGAGATGAAGTCCCCATTCCCAGGGGAGAAGGGGGTCCCTGTCCCCAGGAGAGAAGGGGGCCCCTGTCCCCAGGAGAGAAGGGGGCCCCTGTCCCCAGGAGAGAAGGGGGCCCCTGTCCCAAGGAGAGAAGGGGGTCCCTGTCCTCAGGAGAGAAGGGGGTCCCTGTCCTCAGGGGGGAGAAGGTTTCCCTGTCCTCAGGGGGGAGAAGGGGGTCTCTGTCTTGGGGGGAGGGGGTCCTCAAAGGGGGGGTTCCCTCTCCTTGGGGGTTGGAAAGGGGTCCCTGTTCTCGGGAAAGATGGAGTGGGATATGGGATGGTCTCACTTACCATGACATGCAGGTCCCTCATTTATGCCCGTCTGGGCTCCCTCCAGCAGCACAGATGGGTGATCAGCATATCCCCAGGGAGCACAGCTATGGCTTGACAATCTGGCAGCAATTGATGGGTACAGTGGCTGTGTTTGATAGCACAGTGGCGGCAATTTATGGGCACAGTGGTTGCGTTTGATGGGCACAGTGAGCCAGTGTTTTCTGGGCACGGTGAGGCGGTGTTCGCTGGGCACAGTGAGGTGTTTGCTGGGCACAGTGAGGCGGAATTTTTTGGGTGCAGTGAGGCATTTGCTGGGCACAGTGAGGCGGAATTTTTTGGGTGCAGTGAGGCATTTGCTGGGCACAGTGAGGCATTTTATGGGCATGGTGAGGTGGCGTTTGTTGGGCACAGTGAGGTGGTGTTTGCTGGGCACAGTGAGGGGCATTTTTTGGGCACAGTGAGGCATTTGCTGGGCACAGTGAGGTGGCGTTTACTGGGCACAGTGAGGCGGCGATTTCTGGGCGCAGTGAGGTGGCGTTTGCTGGGCACAGTGAGGCGGCGATTTCTAGTCACAGTGAGGTTGTGTTTCCTGGGCGCAGTGAGGCGTATTTATTTGCAGAACAATGTACTGTATATGTAGTCAGTGCTATGCACGGGGCCCCGCCCCCCCTCTCCAAGTTCCGCCCCCCTCTCTAAGCTCCGCTCTATCTCTCCCTCCCAGCAAGTCTCCACCCGCTTGAGTCCATAATTTAGGTCGACCGCTGAACAAATATCCCGCGCATGAGCTAATACAGCTTGAAGCCATAATTTTTCTTGACCAGTGAAGAAAATCTTGGGGTGGGCGGGGCTGCTGCTGACGTTCTAACCATCTGTTCAGCTCCGCCCGCCCACCCGCAAGTCTCTGCCCACTCGAGGCTAGAACGCAGGCATTGTGCCCCAAACGCACACACTGTCCCCAAACGCAGGCATTGTGCCCCAAACGCACACACTGTCCCCAAACGCAGGCATTGTGCCCCAGAAGCACACACTGTCCCCAAACGCAGGCATTGTGCCCCAAATGCACACACTGTCCCCAAACGCAGGCATTGTGCCCCAAAAGCACACACTGTCCCCAAACGCAGGCATTGTGCCCCAAACCCACACACTGTCCCCAAACACACACACTGTCCCCAAACGCAGGCATTGTGCCCCAAACGCACACACTGTCCCCAAACGCAGGCATTATGCCCCAAACGCACACACTGTCCCCAACGCAGACATTGTTCCCAAAAAAGCACACACTGTCCCCAAACGCAGACATTGTGCCCATATTCTGCTGATTTATTAAATACACTGCATATTCTGCTGATTTAATAAATACACTGCATATTCTTCTGATTTAAAAAATACTATACATATTGGTGCTGCCGATTATATAATAAAGCCATCGCCTGCCCGAGTCTATCAATTTTCATCACCAATAAGAATGTGCTTGAGTGCATAATTTTTCTGGTCAGTAAACAAAGGTCCCGCGCATGCGCGATTGCTGTTAATAGCAGCTGAAGCCATAAATTTTCTCGACCATAAACAAAGATCCAGCGATTCAGGGGCATGTTAGTGGGGTGGGCGGGGCTGCTGCTGACGTTCTAAGCATCTGTTCAGCTCCGCCCGCCCACCCGCAAGTCTCCGCCCACTTGAGTGTATAATTTTTAACCACCGCTTAAATAAAGATCTTGCGCATGCACCGTTAATATCACGGACTTGGCGCATGCGCAGTAAAGGCCCGCCGTCAGCTGTTACAGTGACGGAGCCACACCGGAAGTGACGGGGTGAGCGAATTTCACGGGTCGCAGGAAATTTTACAACACCGGCAGCGTGTTACTTTCGGTTTCTGTGCTAGTGGGAAGGAGGCTCCATGAAGCAAGAACAAGGTAATGTGATCTGACACTCTGCTCTGCCAGTGTCTTCCCTCCAAATACCTTGTATTGTATTCTTATGTTGTAACCTGTGATCGGAGGGTGGAGGGAGGGGGTGGGGGTGCCCTGCTCCTTTTAGTGTCGTTCCTCTACATACCTTGACTGTATTCTCCTGCTCTGATCGGACGGTGGGGGAGCCCTGCTTGTTTGTCTTTCCTCCACATACGTTCTACTGTATTACCTCGCTGTGATCTCTGAGTAGAGGAAGGGGGGAGGGGGTGCTCTGCTTCTTCTGTGCCATTCACCCAGCAATCTGCAGGAGCATTTATGTGCTACGATGGGTCCCCGCTACAGCCATCCTATGCAGTATCCTCATCTTTACCAGGTATCTATCTCCCCCCTCTCTCTCTCTCTCTCTCTATCTGTCTATCTATTTATTAATCTATCTATCTGTCTATCTATCTGTTTATTAATCTATCTATTAATCTATCTGTTTATTTGACTATCTGTCTGCCTGTCTATCTATCTATCTATCTGTTTATTTATCTATCTGTCTGTCTGTCTATCTGTTTATTTATCTATCTGTCTGTCTATCTATCTATTAATCTATCTGCATATCTATCTGTCTATCTATCTATCTGTTTATCTATCTATCTATCAGTCTATCTGTTTGTCTATCTATCTGTTTATTTTTCTGTCTATCTATCTATCTGTCTGTCTATCTGTTTATCTATCTATCTATATCTATCTATCTGTCTATCTATCTGTTTATTAATCTATCTATCTATCTGTCTATCTATCTATCTGTTTATTAATCTGTCTGTCTGTCTATCTGTTTATCTATAATCTATCTATCTATCTATCTATCTATCTATATATCTGGCTGTCTGTCTATCTATCTGTCTGTCTGTCTGTCTGTCTATCTATCTGTTTATCTATCTATCTGTTTATCTATCTATTTATATTTCTTTATCTATCTATCTGTCTGTCTCTGTCTGTCTATCTATCTGTTTAAATCTGTCTGACTATCTATCTATCTATCTATCTGTTTATTTATCTGTCTGTCTGTCTTTATATCTATCTGTCTGTCTGCCTGTCTATCTATCTATTAATCTATCTATATGTTTATTAATCTGTTTATCTATCTATCATCTGTCTATCTATCCATCTATTAATCTATCTATCTGTTTATTTATCTGTCTGTCTGTCTGTCTGTCTGTCTATCTTTCTATCTATTAAACTGTTTATCTATCTATCATCTGTCTACCTATCCATCTATTAATCTATCTGTTTATTTATCTATCTATCTATATGTCTGTCTATCTGTTTATTTATCTATCTGTATGTCTGTCTGTCTATCTATCTATCTGTTTATTTATCTGTCTATCTGTCTTTCTCTGTCTGCCTATCTATCTATCTATCTATCTATCTATCTATCTATCTAGCTATTAATCTATCTGCATGTCTGTCTGTCTGTCTGTCTGTCTATCTATCTGTTTATTTATCTGTCTGTCTGTCTGTCTGCCTATCTATCTGTCTATCTATCTATCTATCTGTTTAATTATATATCTGTCTGTCTGTCTGTCTGAAGAGCAAGAACGAAAAATCGGCCGATAACGATCGGTGTATACTGTGTTGAAGGTACACAGAACACCCACTAACTGATACAGACGCCAACACACTACACAAGGCCACCACGCTGGCGGCCTTATATAGTGTGGGGCGTGTACTACACAGCCTGAGCTATGATACCTGTGGCCAATCATGGCTCTCCTCGCTGCCGGCGCTGTGATTGGCCAAGCATGTGGGGTCACAGTGCATGCTTGGCCAATCATGAGCCAGCAATGCACTGCGCCTTCGCAGTGCATTGTGGGCCGTGAGCGCCACATGAATTTGGCGCGCACAGCCCATAACGTTCGGAATTCGCCGAACGGGCGAACAGCCGATGTTCGAGTCCAACGTACGTTCAACTCGAACACGAAGCTCAACCCTACTATCTGTCTATCTGCCTGTCTATCTATCTGTTTAAATCTATCTGTCTATCTGTCTGTCTGTCTGTCTATCTATCTGTCTGTCTGTTTGTCTATCTGTTTATTAATCTGTTTATCTATCTATCTATTAATCTATCTATCTGTGTATTTGTCTGTCTGTCTGTCTGTCTATCTATCTGTTTATTAATCTATCTATCTGTCTATCTGTCTGTCTGTCTGTCTATCTATCTATCTATCTATCTATCTATCTACCTATCTATCTGTCTGTTTATTTATCTATCTGTCTATCTATATTTCTTTATCTGTCTGTCTGTCTGTCCATCTATCTGTTTATTAATCTGTCTGTCTATCTATCTATCTATCTATCTATCTATCTATCTATCTATTTATCTATCTGTCTGTTTATCTATCTGTCTGTCTGTCTATCTATTAATTTATCTACCTGTTTATTTATCTATCTATCTGTCTATCTATCTATCTATCTATCTATCTGTTTGTCATTCTGTCTGTCTGCCTATCTGTCTGTCTGTCTGTCTGTCTGTCTGTCTATCTATCTATCTATCTATCTGTCTATCAGTCTGCCTGTCTATCTATCTATCTGTCTGTCTGTCTGTCTACCTATCTATCTGTCTGTCTGTCTGTCTGTCTGTCTGTCTACCTATCTATCTATTAATCTATCGATTTATTTATCTGTCTGTCTGGCTATCTATCTATATTTCTTTATCTATCTATTAATTTATCTGTCTGTCTGCCTGTCTATCTATCTATCTATCTATCTATCTGTCTGTCTGTCTGTCTGTCTGTCTACCTATCTATCTATTAATCTATCGATTTATTTATCTGTCTGTCTGGCTATCTATCTATATTTCTTTATCTATCTATTAATTTATCTGTCTGTCTGTCTGCCTGTCTATCTATTAATCTATCTATCTATTTATCTATCTATCTATCTATCTATCTATCTATCTATCTATCTATCTATCTATCTATCTATCTGTCTACCTATCTATCTATTAATCTATCGATTTATTTATCTGTCTGTCTATTTATCTATCTATATTTCTTTATCTATCTATTAATTAATCTGTTTATCTGTCTGTCTGTCTGTCTGCCTATCTATCTGTCTGTCTGCCTATCTGCCTATCTATCTGTCTGTCAACTATCTGTCTGTCTGCCTATCTATGAATCTATCTGTCTATCTGTCTGTCTGTCTGTCTGTCTACCTATCTATCTATTAATCTATCGATTTATTTATCTGTCTGTTTCTCTGCCTGTCTATCTATTAATCTATCTATCTATTTATCTATCTGTCTATCTATCTATCTATCTATCTATCTATCTGTCTGTCTGTCTGTCTGTCTGTCTATCTATCTATCTATCTATCTATCTATCTATTTATTAATCTGTTTATCTATCTGTCTGTCTGTCTGTCTGCCTATCTATCTGTCTGTCTGCCTATCTATGAATCTGTCTATCTGTCTATCTATCTATCTATCTATCTATCTATCTATCTATCTATCTATCTATCTATCTATCTATCTATCTATCTATATGTCTGTCTGTCTGTCTGTCTACCTATCTATCTATTAATCTATCGATTTATTTATCTGGCTGTCTGTCTATCTATCTATATTTCTTTATCTATCTATTAATTTATCTGTCTGTCTGCCTGTCTATCTATCTATCTGTCTGTCTGTCTGTCTGTCTGTCTACCTATCTATCTATTAATCTATCGATTTATTTATCTATCTATCTATCTATCTATTTATTAATCTGTTTATCTATCTGTCTGTCTGTCTGTCTGTCTGTCTGCCTATCTATCTGTCTGTCTGCCTATCTATGAATCTATCTATCTATCTATCTATCTATCTATCTATCTATCTATATGTCTGTCTGTCTGTCTGTCTACCTATCTATCTATTAATCTATCGATTTATTTATCTGGCTGTCTGTCTATCTATCTATATTTCTTTATCTATCTATTAATTTATCTGTCTGTCTGCCTGTCTATCTATCTGTCTGTCTGTCTGTCTGTCTGTCTACCTATCTATCTATTAATCTATCGATTTATTTATCTATCTATCTATCTATCTATTTATTAATCTGTTTATCTATCTGTCTGTCTGTCTGTCTGTCTGCCTATCTATCTGTCTGTCTGCCTATCTATGAATCTATCTATCTATCTATCTATCTATCTATCTATCTATCTATCTATCTATCTATCTATCTATCTATCTATATGTCTGTCTGTCTGTCTGTCTACCTATCTATCTATTAATCTATCGATTTATTTATCTGGCTGTCTGTCTATCTATCTATATTTCTTTATCTATCTATTAATTTATCTGTCTGTCTGTCTATCTATCTATATTTCTTTATCTATCTATTAATTTATCTGTCTGTCTGCCTGTCTATCTATCTATCTATCTATCTATCTGTCTGTCTGTCTGTCTATCTATCTATCTATCTATCTATCTGTCTGTCTGTCTGTCTGTCTGTCTACCTATCTATCTATTAATCTATCGATTTATTTATCTATCTATCTATCTATTTATTAATCTGTTTATCTATCTGTCTGTCTGTCTGCCTATCTGTCTGTCTGCCTATCTATCTGTCTCTCTGTCTATCTATCTATCTATCTATCTATCTATCTATCTATCTATCTATCTATCTATCTATCTATCTATCTATCTATCTACCAAACAGTCTATCTATCTATCTATCTATCTATCTGTCTGTCTGTCTGTCTGTCTGTCTGTCTATCTGTTTATTTATCTATCTATCTGTCTGTCTATCTATCTACTGTATCTATCTATCTATCTATCTATCTATCTATCTATCTATCTATCTACCGTCTGTCTGTCTGTCTGTCTGTCTGTCTATCTATCTATCTGTTATCTATCTATCTGTCTGTCTGTCTATCTATCTGTTATCTATCTATCTGTCTGTCTGTCTATCTGTGTGTTGTGTTGTTACCTGTTGTTTAGCCTTCCAAAGCCACTTACTGTACTGCGATAGCCAGCTATAGATGAGGGTGGTGGCAAGTTTTTGTTAACACGGTGGTGTTTGTATTGGTCCAGCAGTGCACCAACACCTTTGCTGCCATTGTGCTCTCGCTGGGTGTTTGGTGTTCTCCTGTACCTTTAAGGAGGGGTGGCTCCCCTTCAGTCCACCTGCTCTCATCTAACCATCAGGATGCATCTGCCTCCACTGCGGGGACACTTATATGTTAGTGTTAGGGCCACAGATACCAGGGTGCCTTGACGAGGCTCTGTGGCTCATGCATGCGTTTGCAAATGCGCGCGGACTAAACCCGTTTTTAACGCATACTGTTAGACAAGTTAATTTGGTTGTCTGCGAGCTGGTGGTAATGCCCCGTACACACGATACGAAAATCGTACGGAAAATACCGCTTTCGATGCGATCGTACGATAATCGGATCGTTAGTACAGAGCTTTCGAGAGCCGATTCGAACAGTACATCCGATATTATTCTATCGGACGTGCACGGAAATTTTTTTCGTACGATGCTAGATCGTACGATTTTCGTGTAATCAGTACAGCTATCGTTCGAAAATGCAATACAAATGCATTACAACACATGACATCACGTACGAATTTTTTTTATGTCGTGCGGGAATTTTCGTGACTTTAGTAAACTCATCAGATTCGATCTGAGATTAGCATGCAATAAAAAACGGACGTTCATTCGTCCGATAATCTCATCGTGTGTATGGGGCATAAGTAGGCTTTGGTTTTTCCCTGGGCATTCCCCAGACATTGTTGTTACCTGTCTGTCTGTCTATCTGTTTATCAATCTGTTTATCTATCTATCTATCTATCTATCTATCTATCTATCTATCTATCTATCTATCTATCTATCTGTCTATTAGTTTATCTGTTTATCTGTGTAGATCTATTTATCTATCTATCTGTCTGTCTGTCTATCTATCTCTATCTGTATTAATATATGTCTGTCTATCTAGCTATCTGTCTGTCGGTCTATCTATTAATCTTTCTGTCTGTCTTCTTTCTACTGTCTGTCTATCTATCTATTTATCTGTCTGTGTACCTATCTGCCTATCGGTCTGTCTGTAGGCCCTATCAAGGGCGAGTGACGGGGGTGGGGGGGTGTCATTGGTTGGGGCTTTGTTTGCGTCCCCCCCCCCAAAAAAAAATTGAGCACCAGCCGCCTCTGACCTGGCCCCTGGAGGGCATCCTGCCTCGTTGGAGATGTGCCTCCTCCTCCTCCTCCTCCTCCTCTCTCCTATCAGGCACCCATGTGGAGTCAGTGACCTCATCATCCCCTCCCTCCTCATCAATGGAGCAAACCTGGCAGTATGCTGCAGCTAGTGCAACATGACTGCCAGATTGCTGTCCTTCTTGGGCATCCCCTCTTTCTGGGCTCATGTTACTGCCTTCCTCTAGCTGGGTATCACCATCAGAGCCTTCAAAACGCTGGGCATCTTCCTGGAGCATGTACCCAACACTGTGCTCAAACAGTTTGGGGGATTTCTCAGGAGGACATGGTGGGTCTAGGGAAGGAGTGACTGATGCCATTGAGACGAGGGAAGAGGCCACGTTGGCAGCTGCTTTGCCAGTACCCTGAGCCTGGGTGAGGGAGGACGAGGAGGGCTTGGTCATCCACTCTACCAAGTCTTCGGCATGTTGTGGCTCAACACTTCCAGCTGCCGAAAATAAGGACAAGCGTGTGCCATGTCCACATTCTGATGACGATGCACAGCATCCACGACCAGCACTGTTGCCTCTAGACACAGAGCCTGCTTGCCCTCTTTTATTGGCTCGTGACTGTCGTACCTCTCCTCGTTGGCCTTCCAGACATACTAATGGCCTGCAGGGAGATGAGAACACCAGCAATTTAGGTGCACACTGAGCAGATGACACAGTACTCCGACTAATTACTGCAGCTACCTGCCTGTAGTATAGGATCTGAAGAACACCAGCAATTGGGGTAGCTTTAGGTGCACACTGTGCAGATGACCTACTACACAGACTGTAATTACTGCAGCTGCCTGCCTGCGGTATAGGATCTGAATAACACCAGCAACTGGGGTAGTTTCAGGTGTACACTGTGCAGGTGGCACAATACACTGACTGTAACTGCTGCAGCTGCTTGTAGTATAGGACCAGAACAACACGATGGATTGGGGTAGCTTCAGGTGTACACTGTGCAGGTGGCACAATACACTCACTGTAACTGCTGCAGCTGCCTGTGGTATAGGACTAGACCAACACTAGCAATTGGGGTAGCTTCAGGTGTACACTGTGCAGTTGCCACAATACACCAACTGTAACTGCTGCAGCTGCCTGTGGTATAGGACCAGAACAACACCAGCAATTGGGGTAGCTTCAGGTGTACACTGTGCAGTTGGCACAATGCATCCACTGTAACTGCTGCAGCTGCCTATGGTATAGGACCAGAAGAACACCAGCAATTGGGGTAGCTTCAGGTGTACACTGTGCAGTTGGCACAATGCACCCACTGTAACTGCTGCAGCTGCCTGTGGTATAGGACCAGAACAACACCAGCAATTGGGGTAGCTTCAGGTGTACACTGTGTAGTTGGCACAATACACCGACTGTAACTGGTGCAGTGGCCTGTGGTATATGACCAGAACAACGCGAGCAATTGGGGTAGCTTCAGGTGTACACTGTGCAGGGGGCACAATACACCGACTGTAACTGCTGCAGCTGCCTGTGGTATAGGACCAGAACAACACCAGCAATTGGGGTATCTTCAGGGGTACACTGTGTAGGGGGCATAATACACCGACTGTAATTGCAATAGCTTCAGAGGAAATAAACACACTGTCTCTCCGTCTATCTCTATGAGCCGCAACACACTACGCAAGGCTGCCACACAGGTGGCCTTATATAGTGTGGGGCGTGTACTAAACCCCTTGAGCCCTAATTATGGCTTGCTAGACAGACGGCGCAGTGATTGGCCAAGCATGCGGGTCATAGTGCATACTTGGCCAATAATCAGCCAGCAATGTACTGCGATGGCGCAGTGCATTATGGGCCGTGAGTGCCACTAGAATTTGGCGCGAATGGCCCATAATGTTCTGGTTTCGCCGTTCTGCGTTCGACTCAAACACCCAGCTACTCATTATTGTACATGTTCTCAAAGTGCCCCCTGCTACAGCCAAATATTTTAAATTTTTACTCATCAGTCCAGAGATCCTGCTGCTATTTTTCTGCACCGTAGTTGGAATGTTTTTGTGCATGTTTTTAGTGGCTTAGCCTTGTTTGCATGTCAGAGGTTGGTTTTTGGCCACAATTCCTCCATGATGACCACTTCTGGCCAGACTTCTCTGGACAGTAAATGAATGTACCTGGGTCCCACTGGTTTCTGCCAGTCCTGTGCTGATGGCACTACTGAACATATTCTGATGTTAAAGGGGAGTAGGCATCATGTGTCTTTCGTCTGCTGCCTTAAAAGGGTTGTAAAGTCTCCAGGTTTTTCATGCATTCTATACATTAAGGTGAAAAACCTTTTGTGCTGCCCCCAGAATCCCCCCTTTTTCTTACCTGAGCCGATCCATTCCAGTGATGTGCACAAGCACAGCGGCTCCAGCCACTGTCTCTGTCCTCATTGGATAGATTGATAGCAGCAGGAGCCATTGGCTCCTGTTACTGCCAATCAAATCCAGTGACATGGGAGTGGGGGGACTGAGTACCATTGTCTATGTCAATGGACACAGCAGCGAGACTTGTGAGCATGCCTGCACAGGTGCCCTATGGGAAAGTGGCTCTCCATGGGGGCACCTGATCAAGGGGAGGAGCCAGGAGCACCTCCAAAGCACCCCAGAGGAGGATTGGGGCTGCTCTGTGCAAAGCTCTTGCACAGAGAAGGTAAGTATAACATGTTTGTTATAAAAAAATAACCTTTACAATCACTTTCAATGTTCCTGGTCGACTGCTGCATCTCCAGTCCTCAATGTTGCCTGTTTCTTTGTGCTTTTAAAGAGCTTGAGCAGCACATCTTAAACCCTAGTCTTTTTTGAAACGTTTGCCTGGGAGAGACCTTGCTGATGTACTATGCCTTGTACTATGTACTGCTAAATCTTGCCATGGACTTATGACATGAAACTGTCTTCCACAACCTCACCTTTAGTATCAGAGTTTGGCTGTTCCTCACTCAACCTTCTACACAACTGTTTAATGTTTCAGTTAACAACTGTGTTTCAACCTACATGTAAAAAAATTATGGTCATTAGCACCTGCTTGGTATAATTGATTAATCATTCACCTGACTCTAATCCTATAAAATCCTTGACTTTGTGCAGGTGTAAGCCCTTGTACACACGGTCGGAGAATCTGTCGGAATGAGTCTTATCGGACCGTGTCGTCAGATAATCCGACTGTGTGTGGTATGCATCGGACTGATTCCGTCCGTCCGAATCTCCGTCCGACCCAATTTTCCAACATGTTGGAAATATTTCCCAACCAACTGGGCCGGACGGACCTAATCCGATCATGTATTGAGCATTTTCATCGGACCAAGTGCCACGCATGCTCAGATCAAATTCCTACATCAAAGCTATTGGCTACTAGCCTGAATGTAGTCCCATCGTAACGAAATTACGTCATCACGTTCTGAAAGATCGGATTTTTCGCCAACTTGGCCCGACCGTGTGTATGCAACAGTTTCGGACACAATCCGTCAGACTAAATCCGACTGGCAAAATCCGACGGATTTGGTTGGCAAAATCTCCGACCGTGTGTACGTGGGCTAAGAATTGATGCTGGTTTGAAGGCAAAAAGGCAGTCACATGCAAATAGTGACTCGACTAGAATTTTTCTTCTGTTTTGCTCACTTTGTATTTTGTAAATTTATATAAATAAACAATTAAATAGAGCTTTCTTTAAATCATTTAAAAAAAATGGCTCCCTTACTTTCTGTAATACCAATACCATAATACCAGGACAGTGTCATGAATTTGCAGTATTGTTTCATGCTCGGTCTGTTTGCTTACCTCTCTGGTCTGTGTATCAGCTTAGGGACCGCACTTTCACACCTGAATGCTTCAGCCCGAGCCTTGTTTTTAGATTTTGTGTTTATAAGGTAAAAACAGTATTTTTTGCTAGAAATTTACTTAGAACCCCAAAACATTATATATATATATATATATATATATATATATATATATATATATATATATATATATATATATATATATAACATTATTATTATTATTTTTTTTTCTAACACCCTAGAGAATAAAATGGCAGTCATTGTGTCACACCGTATTTGCACAGCGGTTTTACAAGCACATTTTCTGGGGGAAAAATACACTTTTTTGAACTAAAAAATAAGACAACAGTAAAGTTAGCCCCTTTTTTTATATTGTGAAAGATAATGTTACGTCAAGTAAATTGAAACCCAACATGTCACGCTTCAAAATTGCGCCCGCTCGTGGAATGACGACAAACTTTTACCCTTAAAAACCTCCATAGGCGATGTTTTAGAAATGCTACAGGTTGCATGTTTTAAGTTACAGAGGAGATCTAGTGATAAAATTATTGATCTCACTCTAACGATCACGGTGATACCTCATGTGTAATTTGAACACCGTTTTCATATGCGGTCGCTGCTCACATTTTAGAGCTATGGCAGAAGTGACGTTTTGACATTGCTTCCACCCTGCAATGGTATGGAGCCGAGTGGGGGCCATCTTCCCCTCATTCAGCTCTATACCACATCCTGTGCTTAACCCTGAATTTCTGCTTCACCCTGTCCATCAGGGTCAGTCCATAAACATGAGCTGAGAGCCCCCGAGGGCCATGACCTGGAGTCAGCTACAGCCAAATCCATCTTCACCACTAGAGGCTCTGGTGAATATCTGCTGGCTCTTAGACTCTGTGCCCTGGGGAATCTTGCACTCTAGCTTTCTTCTTGGTCCGGGTCAATATTCAGGTGAAGCTGCTTTCCTGAACCATTCAGTGCTCCATCCACCGCAACCAGCTGAAGGAAGACCACGTGTGTCCGCTGCCTAAACTGACCAGGGGTGGTCCGAAGATGGCTGAGTGAAAAAAGAGGAGGAAGGCGCATGATCTAATGCATGGATCAAAATTATATAGTTTATTCTTAAACAAAGTAGATGAGTACAAAGAAGTTACTACGTATTCATGGAAACTAGGTTACAAAATGTTAATTTAGAATTAATTATGCCCATGCAAGAGCAAATGCTCAATGGTAGGCTAACGCATTTCCCTCTCCATCAGAACCTTGGAAAGCAAAATAAAGTCTGTATAATGTGGTAGATTTGCATAGAGAGGAGTGGTTGATTGGAAGATATATCATATAGCCCCACCTTCCTCCTCTTTTTTCACTCAGATGTGCATCCATCACCTGGCCTCAGGTAACCTGACAGTTTGCTCAGGCCATGGACCCAGCTGATGTGCCTCTACCCGACAATGATCAACTGCAGGGAATAGTCCGCAGACCCAGCAATCTAATCAGACCCAGGTGAAGCCTGGGATCTTGAACGCTTCTCCTGACCACAACGATTTAAAGAATCTTGTTTTTATGGTTTGTTCCTTATTCTGCGTTGTTCAGAGAACAACACATACCCAGACTATACTACTGTTTCCAGGTGATGGGAGATTATCTGCAGGTGCATTAAGTGGCACCCTAAATATGTTGATCAGGCATACAGGGGTGACAAGAGCGCACATCCGCTAAACTGATAATATCTTTGCAAAGCGAACACATCCTCTCAGGCAATCGTTCTGTGCATCACACAGGGACCCTTTGCTAGCAGATATATCCCCACTCTGCAAACACTTCTCTCCAACCTCCAGATAATTTCCACTAACAGTACATATTAAATACATCTTCATAAAATTTCCACAACAGTCCCTACTCTTGTCATTTGCTCCCATATGTCCCTTGATGAATCTTGATCTTCTTCTTACACCTGGAAATGAATCTGTCCTTACAGTCCATATGAGTTCATAAAAAGGAAAAAACACGGCTTGTCATGTAGACTCTGTTCTTCAGGAGGGACGACTTAGAGAAGGACATGAAGGCCGGTTGGTCTGGGATCCTCTGTGTCTTGTACTTGGGTTGGGCTTCAGGGCGTCATCATCTGCTCTGGCTCTGTTGACTCATCCAATCAGGAAACAGTAGCACCTCATCACGGCATATAGAAGGAATAGAAACAAAAATAACATGAGTATATATACCCCTACTTCGTTCAACTATAATCCGCTGCAAAATAAAAAATCCCCAAAGATTCCCAGATCCATAAAATGACTTATGGGCCTGAACTTTGTCACTAGTATCCCCATTCCAGGTATAAAAATCTTTTCCTATGAATTCACAGAAACCCCCCCTTGGATGCCAAAAGATAATCCATGAAAAAAATGGTATATACTGCACTGTGACTAAAAACGTATAAATAAAGCAGCCAACATAACCAAAAGATAAACAGCAAGAATATAAATAATAAAAAAAAATGCAACACTAAATATATATGTGTGTGTGTGTGTGTGTGTGTGATGGACCCCCATACTCAAGATGAGTCTGTCCGCCATAAATGCTTCCTCTGTCCTGTAACACACAATCCAAGACCCCTTAGCGTTCCCATTCACTAGTCGTAGCTCAGTGTAGGTTAAAGCATCAGACAGTTTATTAGAACCAGAATACAGTCTTATATACAGTTAAAGAGGAGGTTCCCCCCTCCTGCTCATATTACTCTAACCAGAAACCTAATTAAGATGAGCTAGTTTACTAAATCATTTACCCAGACCAGATCACTCAGAGGTTATGACTTTTTAGGGTAGACTTCACGTCTCCTAGCCCACCAACTATACAATACACATTATCAGAAATATGAACACAGAACTCCTTCATACAACAGCAAGGTTAATTAGCACAAACAACAATGTGGGAAATAATCTTAGAAGCCACATTAGTAGACAACAGGATACCCAGGGCTTTCCAGCTCTCATTAATCAGCATTCCTTTCACATACATCTGCTATATAAGTCCCAAGCATGCAAAGACCATAATGGCCTTCTTAAGAATGTCCTTTTGCATTACATAACAGAATGACTTCCTAAATGCTTGTAGCTCCCTCAAATGCCAGGGCCCATAGTCAGTATGCAAGAAGCTAGCATTCAGTCCCCTCCAAAAGCCTCTGTCCTGTGTGAGTCTGTGTATAAAAACTATAAAAGGAATTTAGTCAAAAAGTGTCAAAGAGTGTAGGGTGGAGGGACTGACTGGGATGGACGTGGTGTGAGCTTGCTCCTCCTGGTTCGGGTGTTCAGCTGCAGCTGCTTCCAATGATCTGATTAAGGCTGACTTCCCCTGCAATGTTCTGCAGATCTTTCAGATAACACTCCTGTTGGTAGTGCTGGATGAGTCAGGAGCGTGAGGATGAGCACAAGCATACCCGGCTAAAATGATCTAACGTGCCGAGACAGCTGCCTGGTGACTCTCCGGAGATTCCCTGATCCGAGTAGAGGGAGATGCCAGTGAGGAACTGTGAAAGGAATTGCAATCCTCAGTGACCTGTCAAGATTAAACGGACAGAGCAGAGTCCTGCCGGAGTCTCGCCGAAGCCAAATCCGGCTGAGCTATTCCAAATTCTGCCGTGTCCTGCATTTACAGCTTGGTAAATTCGAACTCCGGCAAGATTATATGGATAGAGCCGAGCCCCGCTGGAGCCGAGTGCAGCCAAGACATCCCAAATCCTGCTGAGCATCAACAGTCAGAACCTGGTGAACTCGACCCCTAGCGAGATCCAAGAGAGAGAAAGCAACCTGTGGGTCACGCCGAGTCAGACGGAGATATCTGCAGACTTGCTGAATAGTGGGGGGACCAGAAAACCCCCCCTCTTTTTTCTTTTGTATTTCGGTATACCAGAGAGCTGTTAAAGGATAAAGAACAAAGTACCCTTGGTAAGAAGTCTAAACAGGAGAAGCTGGACCTTCCACTGAATGAAAAGGTAATGGAGTGTTAACTGACTGATTGAAATTATTGTTGTTTGGTGCTTAAAGGAAAAAATAAAATTCCTGACAACTACAAACTTTTGGTGGGCTAAAAATCAAAGGACAATTTTGGTTTAAGGTGAATTGGGAAGATTCTGGCAATTAGAACTAGTTAACTCATATTATAATTTTAACGGATGAAGTATCAGTGCTTTATAATAGAGTTAAGAGAATAGGTGAGAGATATTTTTCTCGTATCGTCTTCCACGACAGCCTCTGAGATATAGGGCTCCTCCCTCCGGGACAGGAAACACGTCAACCCAATCAAATAAAAGGTGTAATCCTCCAGGCCCTCCTCAGTTTTTGTGTTTCCTGCCGGACGGGAAGGAGCACATCGGAACTAGTAAGGGGAGCTCCTTCTTCTCAGGGGTTTGTCCTGGGGGGGAGCACCTGATGGACCTGACCCTTAGCACCCCTCGGTCCGTTCGGAGGGAGGAGAGGGTAGCTATCAGTCCCCGCTGCCATTTAACGTTTGGAGAGAACGGGACCCCGATGGGCGGCAATCTCCCCCTCTGTGGCGCTAACCGCTCGTACCTGGTCGGTCGGATGGCGGGCGAGAGACGTTCATTTCACTGGCTGGCGTTCGGGTACTGTAAGCGGTGCGTTCGTAAGGAACGCACAGCGTTGGGGTGGAGTTTTTGCGTTCCGGCATCCGGAAGTGGGAGAGATGCACTTCCACCAGATTTGTGTCATCTGGGGGCGCGGCAGGACCTGTTCCAGTCCTTTGGGCGCGGCGGTGTGGCTACAGGGTTGCCTGGAGCGGTGTGAAGGCTCAGAGAGACTGAGTAAGACACTGGAACCATGGAGGGCGCAGTTGTGCAGGTGGACTCCGGTTCAACAGGCTCCAGCACCTCTCAGGTAAGCTTGGTGAGGGCAGACCAGGACTTACACGGGGGGGTGGAGGGGTCACTCTGACCTTAGTACCCTCCCGGGGTGGAGAACCTGCTGGTGAGGGGGGGCACTTCCTAGGCAGATCCTAGAAGCACAGTGGTGTGGTCAGGGGTGGTATTTTAATAGGACCCTGGTTTTCTTTGTTTTTAGGTCAAACAGGACAGAGCCCAGATACCTTTGCCCAGAAGGAAATGTGCCGTGTGTGGGGCTAAGTTAGGCACCGGTTGGGAGAAGCCGCTTTGTCTGGATTGTGTTCAGTAGCCTGGTGAAAGAGGACTCGGTGGCAGCTTGCCACAAGGTTTTGATGTCCGTAAAGGATGAGATAGCATCCACCTTCCAGTCATTCAAGAGCATGATGGATAGGATGCAGGGTCCTTCTGTCTCTTTACCCAGGGCCGTGAGTATGTCCTCATTGTGTGAACCAAGTCAGGAGGAGGAGGTGGATAAGGAGAGGTTACCTAGGTCATTAGCCTCCTCTAGGACAGAATCGACTTCTGAGTCAAAGGGGGAGGAAGAATCCATTAGATCAGCCAGATACAAGCTGTCTTTGGACGATGTGGGTGACCTCCTCAAGGCAATATATGACACTTTGGAGATCAGGGAAGAACAGGTCCAGCTTTCAAAACACGACATGATGTATCCAGGGGTCGAGTGTGCTGAAAGACAGGGTATTCCCCGTCCACAAATCGCTGATTGAGGCGATTCTGCTGGAGTGGGAACAACCGGAAAAAAGGCAATTTTTTTCAGGTAGCCTTAAAAGGAGGTTCCCTTTTGAGACGGATGCGGTGCATCCATGGAACAAGGTTCCCAAACTTGATGCTCCTTTGGCTAAAGTCTCTAAAAAGACGGATTTGGCCTTTGATGATATGGGTTCACTCAGGGATCCTATGGATGAGAGGGGAGACGTGCTGCTTAAGAGGGCCTGGGATGCCTCTTCCATTGGGCTTAAACCAGCCTTAGCAGCTACCTGTGTGGCCAGAAACTTAGGCCGCGTACACACGCGCGGACTGTTCGCCCAACCTTGTTCGGCAAACAGTTTGTCAAACAGTCCGCTCAAAATTTGCATGAGCGGACTTGCCCACACACGAGCGGACTGTTTGACGAACAAGGTTGGGCAAACAGTTCGCTCAACTTTTGAAATGAACGGACTCGCCCACGTAAGGAGGAGGCAAATCCGCCCATTTCGAGCGCGTGTACAGGTAGGCGGGGCCCGCGAAGGAGACGTCGCGGGCTCCGCCGCCTGGAATGGGCTTAAAGGGGAACCCCAACGCCGAAAAAAATCGGCGTGGGGGTTCCCCCCAAGTCCACACCAGACCCTTGTCCGAGCACGCTACCCGGCCGGCCAGGAAAGGGGGGCGAGCGAGCGCGCCCCCCCTCCTGAGCCGTACCAGGCCGCGTGCCCTCAACATGGGGGGGTGCCTTGGGGAAGGGGGGGGCCGCGCGGCCCCCCCACCCCAAAGCACCTTGTCCCCATGTTGATGAGGACAAGGGCCTCTTCCCGACAACCCTGGCCGTTGGTTGTCGGGGTCTGCGGGCGGGGGGCTTATCGGAATCCGGGAGCCCCCTTTAATAAGGGGGCCCCCGGATACCGGCCCCCCACCCTATGTGAATGAGTATGGGGTACAATGTACCCCTACCCATTCACCTGTGAAATAAAGTACAAATAAAAACACAACACAGGGGGAAAAAATATTTTATTGCACAGCCGGGGGTCTTCCGTCTTCGGGGGTCTTCTCGCCGGACTCCTCCGCTATGTGTGTGTAGCTCTTTTGCCAGCGGAGGAGTCCGGCTTTCTTCCTCCCCGCCGCCGGCCTCTTCTCCCGACTTCGGGGGTCTTGTCCCCCTCTTCGGTTCTTCTGCCGGGCCACCGCGCCTGGTCCGGTGGCCCGGTCTTCTGTCGCCGTCTTCCGTTCTTCTGTCGCCGCCTTCGGTTCTTCTGCCGGGCCACCGCGCCTTCTTGTAGCTCTTTTACAGGCGGTGGCCCGGTCTTCTGTCGCCGTCGCCGCCTTCCGTTCTTCTTCTTGTTCTTCTTGTTCTTCTTGTTCTTCTCCAAGCGATGTTGACACGTCGCTCCCTCCGGCCGGAATGCCAGAGCCGCCCTGCGCTGTGACTTATATAGTGACAATGGGGCGGGGTCACATGGTATATGTCACATGGGTTGATGTCACATGGTGACCCCGCCCCCTTACGATGTCCTAGTCCCCATGTGACATCAACCCATGTGACCAACCCATGTGACATATACCATGTGACCCCGCCCCATTGTCACTATATAAGTGACCGCACAGCGCGTCCCCGGCATTCCGGCCGGAGAGCTCGTCGAGTCAACATCTCCAGGAGAAGAACAAGAAGAACAAGAAGAAGAACGGAAGGCGGCGACGGCGACAGAAGACCGGGCCACCGCCTGTAAAAGAGCTACAAGAAGGCGCGGTGGCCCGGCAGAAGAACCGAAGGCGGCGACAGAAGAACGGAAGACGGCGACAGAAGACCGGGCCACCGGACCAGGCGCGGTGGCCCGGCAGAAGAACCGAAGAGGGGGACAAGACCCCCGAAGTCGGGAGAAGAGGCCGGCGGCGGGGAGGAAGAAAGCCGGACTCCTCCGCTGGCAAAAGAGCTACACACACATAGCGGAGGAGTCCGGCGAGAAGACCCCCGAAGACGGAAGACCCCCGGCTGTGCAATAAAATATTTTTTCCCCCTGTGTTGTGTTTTTATTTGTACTTTATTTCACAGGTGAATGGGTAGGGGTACATTGTACCCCATACTCATTCACATAGGGTGGGGGGCCGGTATCCGGGGGCCCCCTTCTTAAAGGGGGCTCCCGGATTCCGATAAGCCCCCCGCCCGCAGACCCCGACAACCAACGGCCAGGGTTGTCGGGAAGAGGCCCTTGTCCTCATCAACATGGGGACAAGGTGCTTTGGGGTGGGGGGGCCGCGCGGCCCCCCCCTTCCCCAAGGCACCCCCCCATGTTGAGGGCACGCGGCCTGGTACGGCTCAGGAGGGGGGGCGCGCTCGCTCGCCCCCCTTTCCTGGCCGGCCGGGTAGCGTGCTCGGACAAGGGTCTGGTGTGGACTTGGGGGGAACCCCCACGCCGATTTTTTTCGGCGTTGGGGTTCCCCTTTAAGCCCATTCCAGGCGGCGGAGCCCGCGACGTCTCCTTCGCGGGCCCCGCCTACCTGTACACGCGCTCGAAATGGGCGGACTTTCCGAGCGGGAACAGTCCGCTCATTTCGAAAGTACAGCGGACAAGCCCACACACGGGCGGACTGTTCGCTCAAACACAGTTTCAGCGGACAGTTTTTCGGAATTTCCGAAAGACTTTGTCCGTCCAACTGTCCGCTGAAACTGTCCGCTGAAAGCCCACACACGAGCGGACTGTCCGCCCAAACACTGTTCAGCGGACAAGGTTGGGCGAACAGTCCGCCCGTGTGTACGCGGCCTTAGAGTGTTGGCTTACACAGTTACAATCGCATATTTCAGCGGGCACTTCCAGGCAACAGCTGTTGAAGTCCTTTCCGCTACTGTTCAAGGCAGTGGGGTTTTTGGCCGATGCCTCTGCAGAATCAGTCAAATTGGCTGCTAGATCTGCAGCACTAGTGAACGCTGCCAGAAGGGCTGTTTGGCTTAAAACCTGGTCAGGCGACGCAGCTTCGAAATTGAAGCTATGCGGATTACCGTTTTCAGGGGACCATTTGTTTGGGCCCGGCCTGCAAGAAGCGTTAGAGCGCACGCAGGATAGGAAGAAAGCTTTCCCAGAAAAGAAAAAGAAACCTGAAGGAAAGCGCCTTTTTCGAGGCTCTAGGCAGCAGAACCTGCAGGAAAGGGAGATTCACCCCAAAAAACATTGGACGGGGCACAAGGGAAGGGGCAGAGGAGGAATCTTATTCAATCCTCCTCAACCCTCCACTAAAACCCAGTGACTCCTGCGTCCCGGTGGGAGGAAGACTGGGGAAGTTCCTTCCACAATGGGATACTTCAACCGAAAGCCCGTTCATTCGAGATGTAATAAGGATCGGTTACAGGTTGGAGTTTGGTTCAGTTCCCCTCCCAAATTTTCATGTAACCAGGTTACCAAGGGCCAAGAGAAGGCAAAGGCTCTGGGTCTTCTCCTGGGGGATCTGGTGGACCAAGAAGTACTGGTGCAGGTGCCTCCGGAGGAGCGAGGCTTGGGGGTTTACTCCCACGTATTCGTGGTAAAGAAACCTTGGGAAAATTCAGGCTGATACTGAATCTCCGCCCCCTGAACAGGTTCATAAAATACAAGCGGTTCCGTATGGAGTCAATCTTCTCGGTAACCAAGTTTCTGTTTCAGGGTTGTCACATGGCCACCGTGGATCTCAGGGATGCATATTTGCATATCCCGATTCATCTGGAGTCCCAGAGGTTTCTCAGGTTGGCGGTGAGGATGAACACGGGAGTGTTACACCTCCAGTTTCGAGCTCTCCCTTTCGGGCTTTCAGCCTCGCCAAGGATCTTTACAAAGGTTCTGGCAGAGGCACTGGCCCTGTTGAGGCTCAAGGCTATAACAGTGATTCCATATCTGGACGATCTACTGTTCATAGCCCAGTCGGCCCAACAGTTGCAGAAGGATGTGCAGGAGGCCTTGGGTTTCCTGCGCTCACTGGGGTGGCTGATTAAACCAGGAAAAATCCCAGTTGACCCCCTCACAGGAAGTCCTGTATTTAGGATACAGGATTTCTTCGGTGGAGATGAGGGTGTTTCTTCCTGCGGAGAAGATCAACAAGCTAGAGCAGGCGGTAGCCCAGCTTCAATCAGGTCGGGAAGCCCAGATCAGGGAGGTTATGAGAGTCCTGGGGTTGATGACATCATGCTTTCCAGAGGGGGCCTGGGCAAGGCATCATCAGCGCCTTTTGCAGAGACTTATGCTCCGTTATTGGGATGGCAGGGAGCAGAGCTTGGATCAGGTTATGCCCCTATCCTCTGCCGTCAGGAGGTCTCTGTGGTCGTGGCCGGCCCAGGTCAACCTGGACAAGGGTCTTCCCTGGTCCCCACAAGCTACGGTGGTGGTCACGACCGATGCCAGTGCGCTGGGTTGGAGTGCCCACCTAGAGGGAATCTTAGCCCAAGGTACCTGGTCGAATCTAGAGGCAGGTCGTTCCTCAAACCAGAAGGAGCTTCTGGCAGTTTGGAAGGCTATAGAAACCTTCCAGTCCCAGTTACAGGGCAGGGATCTGCAGGTTCGGTCAGACAATGTAGCAGCAGTAGCCTACCTGAGCAAGGAAGGGGGAACCAGAAGCCCCGCGCTGCAGGCAATTGCGGACAGAATCTTCTGCTGGGCAGAGAAGAACTTGTCCTCAATATCAGCCATTCATCTGAAGGGAACTCAGAATTTGCTGGCCGACTTTCTCAGTCGGCAGAAGGTAGGTCAGGACGAGTGGTCCCTCAACAAGGAAGTGTTCGAGGAGATTGTGTCATGCTGGGGAAGGACAGAAATAGACCTATTTGCAACAGAAAGCAACAGGAAGGTGACACCATTTTTTTCAGTTCACCCACAGGATCGGGCCAGGGGGATAGACGCCCTTGCCAATCCATGGTTGTTCGGCCTGTGTTATGCCTTCCCTCCAGCAAGGATGGTGGCGGAGGTTCTGCAGAAGTTACGATCGGAAGCTACGGACCTCATTTTAGTGGCTCCTTTTTGGCCAAGGAGACCCTGGTTTGCCAGCATAGAGGTTGGCTGTTCATCCTCCGATATTACTGGCAGTCAGGGAGGATTTGCTTTCCCAGGGGCCGATCCTACATCCTCAGATAGAGACTCAAGCTTGCAGGCTGGTATCTGAGGAACAGATCTTAAGATCACATGGTTTTTCAGAGAGAGTGGTTAAGACCTTGTTAGAATGCCGTAAACCAGTAACTAGAGCGATTTACGCCAAGATAGGAAAAAGGTTTAATTCCTGGTTGCGAGAACAGGGGATTGCAAGTCCCGGGGTCCCGGCAGTCCTAGATTTTCTGCAAGCAGGGGTAGAGCTGGGCCTCTCTATCAGCACCCTAAAGGTACAGGTGGCGGCCTTAAGTGTTTTCCTTCAGTCCTCTCTCCAGCAGAATCCTTTTGTCAGGAACTTCTTCAAGGCTTTAGCTAGATCCAGGCCTGTGAGGATGAAGACCTGTCCTACTTGGGATTTGTCCTTGGTTCTTAGGGCTTTGACCCGAGATCCATTTGAACCCTTAGAGAAAGCATCACTTAAGTGGATGGTACTAAAAACAGTTTTTTTGATAGCGATCACGTCAGCTAGAAGGGTCAGTGATCTTCAGGCGCTCTCCGTCAGAGAGCCATTTTGTTAATTTTAGAGGACAAGGTAGTACTTAAGACTGACCCTAGTTTTCTCCCTAAGGTTGTGTCCACTTTTCATAGGACACAGGATATTATTTTACCAACATTTTTCTCAGCCTCAGGCCAGGATGAGGCGAGATCTTTAAGTTTGTTAGACGTCAGGAGAAGTCTATTAATTTTTTTAGAGGCCACTAGGGTCTTCAGGAAGTCAGACTCACTTTTTGTTAATTTTTCGGGCGCCCGCAAGGGCTGCAAGGCATCCAAATCGTCTATCGCCAGGTGGATACGAATGGTGATAGTTAAAGCCTATGAATTAGAAGGGAAGCAGGCACCCTTAGTTAAGGCACACTCTACCAGGGTGGTTTCTGCATCATGGGCAGAGAGGACTGGAGCCTCTCTGGAGGAGATCTGCAAGGCAGCAACGTGGTCCAGCTACTCTACGTTTGCAGGACATTACCGTCCGGATTTATGGTCTGATGAAGAGCAGACTTTTGGACGAAAGGTCCTCCAGGCAGTGGTCCCACCCTGACAAGGTGAACTCCTTGCTTATCATCTCAGAGGCTGTCCTGGAAGACGATACGAGAAAACCGGAGTTAGACTTACCGGTAACTCTTTTTCTAGGAGTCTTCCAGGACAGCCTGGTTTCCCACCCAAAGTTGTTTAAGTTGGACTAAGTGGGGAGGATGTGTATTAACGTGATTGTTGGTGTGTTATGTCTTTCAGAGCCTTCCGGCGGTTCTTGGAGTAAAACTAAGGAGGGCCTGGAGGACCACACCTTTTATTTGATTGGGTTGACGTGTTTCCTGTCCCGGAGGGAGGAGCCCTATATCTCAGAGGCTGTCCTGGAAGACTCCTAGAAAAAGAGTTACCGGTAAGTCTAACTCCGGTTTTTCTTATTCCTAAATATTTTTAATACAATATGCTATCAAAAGCACCCATACTCAAATAACAAAAAGGGGATCTGTCAGGGCTGGCTTAGCCCTTCCTTCTCTGGGCTGGCCGCTCAGCTGTCGGCTAATTGCCAGCGCTCTTCTCTCTCCACAGTTACCAGCTGTTCCTGATGATGCTCGTCTGACCTGCCTACTTAAAGCCTTCCAGCTCACTTCACCTCTGCCTTCGCCTTGGGCACATCACTAGAAACCATCTCCTGTGGTTTGTTTAAAGACTGGCTTGCTGACATCCCTTCTGACTCCTTATCCTGCTTGCTGTTGCTCTACTTGAATCCCTGACTGGCTGACTACCCGATCTGGTTACTGGACTATGGCTATGCTTACCTACACTTTTTCTATTTACCTTTTTATTTTTTATTAATAAACAAGTGTGATTTAATTTCACTTCTGTCTCAGTCTGATTCATGGTTTCTGACAGTAGGCGAAGGCCATAAATTCAGAAGATACAGTCAATCCACTTGTTGGTAATATTTTTTCCAGGTTGGATGAGCAAGATCACCGCATGGATCAGTTTGCCATAGCGTTACAAATGGTCCTGAATAGCACGGCTTACCTGGAATCCCCCCACGGTGGCTGCTCTGGTACAACCTGAGTCACAGGCCGTCCCTGCTGCTGCGCCAGTCTCTGTGCAGGCACCCGCCTCGAAGTATTACCTCGATAAGAGGTATGTCTGGTTCTGCTCCGCTTCCCCAGCGATTTGGGGGCGATCCAGTTCAATGCACAGGGTTTCTTAATCAGGTTGAGATATACTTCGATGCTGCCCCAGGCGTTTCCCACGGACAGAAGTAGGTTTCGTGATATCTTTGCTTTCTGAGAGAGCCTTGGCCTGGGCTAACCCTCTATGGGAGAAGCAAAAACCTGTTGTCTTGAGTTACCCTCAGTTTGTGGCCTCCTTTAAAAGGGTATTTGACGTTCCCGCACGCTCCGCTTCTGCTGCCAGGTGCCTCATGTCCATCAAACAGAGTACAAGAACTGTTGCCGACTACGCCATTGAATTCCGTACTCTGGCAGCGGAGGTTGCGTGGAACAATGAGGCCCTCGTGGCTGCTTTTTCTCATGGTCTCTCGGATTTCATCAAGGATGAGATAGCAGCCCGAGATATAACCACTGAGTTGAAGAGCTTGATCTCGTTTGCCATCCTCATTGACTCCAGACTCAAAGAAAGATTTTCTCTTAAGGAGCGCTTGCGGAAGCCTCCTGTACGTTTGCCTCCGAGCTTTGTAGTCCCACCCATGCCTCCCTCACCTCCCATGCCTCCTGAAACCGAGTTAATCAGTGAAGATGAACCCATGCACCTGGGCTTCACGCGTCTCTCTGCGGATGAGAGAGCCTTTAGGAGGAGGGAGAGATTGTGCCTTTATTTTGGCCAGGCAGGTCACGTTTTGAAGTCTTGTCCTACCCATCCAGGGAACGCTCAAACCTTGAGGTCCTGTCATGGACAGACCTTAGGTGGCTTTGTTTCGTCCCAGTTATCCAGAAGGATAAGCCCCTGGTTTTGGTCACCCTTTCTTGGGCTCAGCTGTCCATCGAGATACAGGCTTTAATCGACTGTGGGGCTGCAGGCCTGTTCATTAATGCTGCATTTGTTTCGTAGCACTCGATTCCGCTGCAGCTGCGTGACACTCCACTTGCCATTGAGGCTCTTGACGGGAGACCCTTACAGCCTGCCCATGTGACTCATGAGATGGTTCCCTTGTCCATAGCCGTAGTTATTGCCTAACCCAGGTTTCCACTGGTTATTGGTTATCCTTGGTTACAGAGGCACAACTGCTCTGTTGATTGGCTCCATGCTGAGGTTCTCTCCTGGTCACCACAATGCAGTGAGACATGCTTCCTGAAGGTATACAGGGTCCTGTGCACCTCTTCACTCCCCTCCCTGCTGGAGGAGTACCGTGATTTTAGAGATGTCTTTGATAAAGGTCAAGCTGATAGTTTCCCTCCACACCGGTCTTATGATTGCGCAATTGACCTTCAACCTGGTGCCATACCTCCTCGTGGCCGAGTTTACCCTTTGTCTGTCTTGGAGGATAAGGCCATGGAGGAGTATGTTGCTGACTCACTTTCTCCTGCGGGTGCTGGTTTCTTCTTTGTGAAAAAGAAGAGCGGTGAACTGAGACCTTGTATAGATTATAGGGGTCTCAATCGTGTCACGATTAAGAATGCCATTGATTACTGAGTTATTTGACTGCCTCAAGGGAGCAATGGTTTTCACGAAGCTTGACTTGAGAGGGGCATACAATCTCATGCGCATTAAGGAGGGGGACAAGTGGAAAACTGCGTTTAATACCAGAACAGGCCATTATGAATACCTGGGTAATGCCTTTTGGCCTTTGTAACGCCCCGGCAGTTTTCCAGGAATTTATTAAGGATGTCCTCCAAGATTTGTTGCAGTTGTGTGTGGTGGTTTATCTTGATGATATCCTCATATTTTCCAAGTCCCTGGAGAGCCACCACACAGATATCTGTCATGTGCTTTAGAAACTAAGAGAGAACAATCTCTATTGTAAACTGGAGAAGTGCGAGTTCCATCATGAACAGGTTACATTCCTGGGCTATGTAATGTCCACTGCTGATTTTTCGATAGAGAAAAACTTTCGGCAGTCCTACAGTGGCCTCGACCCGTGGGTTTACATCCTCTGCAGCATTTCCTGGGCTTTGCCAACTACTATTGGAAGTTTATTCGAAACTTCTCGTCTCTGGTCAAGCCCCTGACTGATATGACCAGAAAGGACGGTAACCCACAGAGTTGGTCTCCGAAGTCCATTAAGGCCTTTGAGACTCTCAAGGCTGCCTTTGTTTCTGCTCCTGTGTTGGCACATCCTGATCCTACGTTGCCTTTTATCCTAGAAGTTGATGCTTCTGAGACTGGAGTTGGCGCCCTTCTGTCTCAACGTCCTAACTCTGAGAGTGCTATGCATCTGTGTGGCTACTTTTCCAAGAAATTGTCACCTGCTGAGTGCCATTATGAGATTGGTGACAGAGAGCTGTTGGCGATCATTTTAGCCCTAAAAGAATGGAGACATCTCCTTGAAGGTACCACTGTACCTATTCTTATTCTTACTGACCATAAGAATCTTACATTCTTGTCTGAGGCTAAGCGGCTCTCTCCCAGAAGGGTGTGATGGGCTCTTTTCTTGTCAAGCTTTATTTACATTGTCTCATTCTTACCCGGTACTAAGAATGTAAGGGCCGATGCCTTGACATGACAATTTTCCTCCACTTCCAAGTCGGAGTCGGTTCCTATGATTCCTCCTGATCGTATCTTAGCTACGGTTCGCACCAGTCTTCTCCTCTGGGAGACAAAATTCTTGCTGCTCAGGTCCATGCTCCTCCTGATAAACCTTGTGACCGCTGCTTTGTCCCAGAGAGTCTCCGTACTGCTGTTCTCCAGACTTACCATTCTCCCAAGGCAGCTGGCCATCCTGGGAAGAATCAACTCATTTGGGCCATTTCCCAACAATTCTGATGGCCTAGTCTACGGGCTGATGTTTCTTCCTTCGTAGCTGCCTGTCCCAAGTGTGCTCAGAGTAAGACTCCACAACACCTTCCAGTGGGCCTCCTACATTCCATACCCAATGGAGAGAGGCCCTGGACTCACCTGTCTATGGATTTCAAGGCAACACTCTCATCCTTATGGTGTTTGACCGGTTCTCAAAGATGTGTCATTGTGTTCCACTTAAGAAGTTGCCCACCTCTAATGAACTGGCTTCCATTTTTGCTCGGGAGATCTTTCGCTTACATGGGCTACCCAACTTGAGTGTCTTGGACGGGGCAGTCAGTTTTTTCTCCCGGTTCTGGTGAGCCTTTTGTGCACAGTTGGGAATCCAGCTTGCGTTCTCTTCTGCGTATTAACCGCAGTCTAATGGTGCCGCAGAACAAGCCAACCAGTCCTTGGAGCAATTCCTATGTTGCTATATTTCTGACCATCATAACAACTGGTCTGACCTATTACCTTGGGCAGAGTTTGCTCACAACAGTGCCTTGAATTCTGCCTCCCGATTGTCTCGATTTATGGCGAATTATGGTTTCCAACCTTTCATGTTGCCTGACTCGTTTGTTCTGCAGAGTATTCCTGCATTGGAGGAGCATCTCCATGGTCTTTGTTCAACTTGGGTACAAGTCCAGGAGGCTTTGCGTCATGCTAATGATAGGTACAGACTCCTGCCTGCCTGCGCCTTCCTACCAGGTTGGTAACAGGGTCTGGCTATCATCTCGCAACCTCCGGCTTCGTGTTCCCTCACTGAAGTTTGCACCTTGGTTTATTGAGCCTTTCCGTATCCTTCGCAGGATTAACCCAGTGGCTCACGCGTTAGATCTTTCTCCTAGTATGCGCATCTCAAATGTGTTTCATGTCTCCTTATTGAAACCATTGGTCTGTAACCGATTTACCACCTCTGTGCCACGTCCTCACCCTATTCAGGTCCTATTCCATGAGGAGTATGAGGTACAATCTATTGTTGACTCCCGTAGGTTCCGTGGGCGCATACAGTACCTTGTGCATTGGAAGGGGTATGGTCCGGAGGAACGCTCCTGGGTTTCATCCTCTGATGTACATGCCCCTGTCCTCCTCCGCGAGTTCCATAGACAGTTTCCCCTCAAGCCCAGTGGCCCTCCGAGGGAGAGGGGTCCTTGAGGAGGGGGTACTGTCAGGGCTGGCTTAGCCCTTCCTTCTCTGGGCTGGTCGCTCAGCTGTCAGCTAATTGCCAGCTCTCTTCTCTCTCCAGTTACCAGCTGTTCCTGATGATGCTCATCTGACCTGCCTACTTAAAGCCTTCCAGCTCACTTCACCTCTGGCTTCACCTTGGTCACATCACTAGAAACCATCTCCTGCAGTTTGTTTAAAGACTGGCTTGCTGACATCCCTTCTGGCTCCTTATCCTGCTTGCTATTGCTCTACTTGAATCCCAGACTTCTGGCCTGGCTGACTACCCGATCTGGTTAGTGGACTCTGGCTATGCTTGACTACGCTTTTTCTATTTATGTTTTTATTTTTATTAATAAACAAGTGTGATTTAATTTTACTTCTGTCTCAGGCTGATTCATGGTTTCTGACAGGACCAAAAAGGGTACAGTAAAAAATCCCCCTAAACCCCAATCTGCACAAAAGGTGGACATTAAGAGCTTCTTTAAACACCCACAATCACCACTCCAACAAGACAGCATGATAGCGGCTGAATTTAATTTTGCCTCCCCTAATAGATGTAGAGCCTACATTAAACAGCAGCCCCTCGGGAATACACAGCATCCCACAGAGGACATGGCAGGAGCAATAAATAGCCCCAGCTGGGACATGCAGGCAAAAAAGCACCACCGACAAGGGAGGACATGGACAAATATATATATAGGCTGGAAGCACATACAAGGTGGAAATACAGGCATTGAAAACATCTTTCGTCGACACCCAAAATAAAAGATGTCATAGATGCTAAAATGGTGGCCATCGATCAAAAAAATGCTAATACTGGAAGAAAAAACCCAGGAACATGATCAGTATTTAAAATATGTAATTGATGCAACAGATGATCTTGAAAACAGAAGCAGACAAAATAATATAAGAGTAAGCCCTTGTACACACGGTCGGAGAATCCGTCGGAATGTGCCCAATTTTCCAACATGTTGGAAATATTTCCAGACCAACTGGGCCGATCGGACATACTCCGATCATGTGTAGAGAATTTTGATCGGACCAAGTGCCACTCATGCTCAGATCAAATTCCTACATCAAAGCTATTGGCTACTAGCCTGAATATAGTCCCATCATAACGAAATTACGTCATCACGTTCTGAAAGATTGGATTTTTCGCCAACTTTGTCTGACCGTGTGTATGCAACAGTTTCGGACAAGATCCGACGGACAAAATCCGACGGGCAAAATCCGACGGATTTGGTTGTGGAAATCTCCGACCGTGTGTACAGGGGCTAAGAGGTCTGCCAAAAACAACAGGCATTGGAAATTTGAAGCGGACACTCCAGGGCATATTTAATGCCTTGTTAAAACGTCCGGAAACTGCAGAATTAGAGATCGTTCACACAGAACATAAGGCTCAAAGGAACGGGACCAAATGAAACCGAGATTATATGTAATATGTAGAATACACTTTTTTCACATTAAAGAAAACATCATGACAGCAGCGCGGCTACAAATGGATTCTGAGTTTGATGGCACCCAGCTTATATTTTTACAGGATCTGTCTAGATACACATTGATCAGGAGGAAAGCAGTTAAACCTCTATTGGAAACATTAAGAGAGGCATTTTTTTTTTTATAAATGGGGACTCCCCTTTCAGATAATAGTTTACCAGAATGGACAAAAAAAAATATTTTAGGACATTGGGAATCTCCCTGAGCTGCCTTCAGTGGAATTGCCATTTTGTTCACAATTATAATCAGGATTACCCATGAGGGCAATATAGGAGAAGATAGATGAAATGGGGGAGGGGGGAGGGAGAGAGGAAATGTGTTGGGTTGTTTTTTTTTTATAATATGCAAAATAACAAAAACAAAGAGGTAAACTGATTTAAGGGATAGAATGTAAAAAAGTATTGGAAGTAATAAAGAAAGAATTGGTATTTATATAATTTGCACAAACTGAGGTTTAACCCTTTCATGACTAAGCCTATTTTTGGAATTTGGTGTTTACAAGTTAAAATCCATAATTTTTGCTAGAAAATTACTTGGAACCCCCAAACATTATATATATTTTTTTAGCAGAGACTCTAGAGAATAAAACAGTGATTGTTGCAATATTTTATGTCACACGGTATTTGCGCAGCGGTGTTTTAAACGCAACTTTTTGGGAAAAGAGACACTTTCATGAATTAAAAAAAAAAAACAGTAAAATTAGCCCAATTTTTTTGCATAATGTGAAAGATAATGTTACGCCGAGTAAATAGATACCAAACATGTCACACTTTATAATCGCACGCACTCGTGGAATGACGACAAAGTACGGTACCTAAAAATTTCAATAGGCGACGCTTAAATTTTTTTTTTACGGTTACCAGGTTTGCGTTACAGAGGAGGTCTAGTGCTAGAATTATTGCTCTCGCTCTGACAATCGCGGCGATACCTCACATGTGTGATTTGACCACCATTTGCGAGTTCGCGGGGACGACAGGCGCTTTAAAAATTGTTAATTTTTTTAAATTTATTTTAAAATGAATAAATTGTTTTTTTTAAAAAAAATTTTTATCACTTTTATTGCTGTCACGAGGAATGTAAAATCCCTTGTGACAGTAATAGGTGGTGACAGGTACTCTTTATGGAGAGTAAAAGACCCCCCACCCCTCCTTTACACTTCAAAGTATTCAGATTGCCAAAAACTGCAATTCTGAATACTGTATATTTTTTTTAAACTGGCGCCATTGGCAGTCGAGTAAACGGGAAGTGACGTCATGACGTCCCTTCCGTGTTTACTATTAGGAGACTGGAATGACGCCGATTACGGCGTCATTCCAGTTCCTCCCTAGCAGCTGGAGGCATCAGCTCGTGAATCGGTGCTCCCGATCGAGCGGATGCACCGGTAACAGCGGCGGGAGGCGGCGGGAAGGGGGGACATCCCCTCCCACTCCTCCGGCATAACAGCCGAGCGGCTTTTAGCCACTTCGGTTGTTATGGCTGGATAGCCAATCGTCCGCTGTAAAAAACGGTACCGGGATGATGCCTGCAGGTGCGGGCATCATCCGGGTATAACCCCCGGAAGCCGAGTACGCACATCTGCGTACGCTCGGCGGGAAGGGGTTAATGGAAATTAAAAGAATATGGGGGTGTGGGGTTTTGTTTTTTGTTTTTTTTCTATTGGTAATATGATATTTGCAAAAGGGAAAAATAAGAGGTTAATCAATGGTAAAAGAAGTAATGATATGTTATACGTATTAATATAACATTGCACAATTGAGGTTAAATTGAAAATAGAATGACACAGGGTGTTGTTAATTTTTTCTTTTTTGGGATAGAACCATATTTTATTTATCAACACTGGGGTGTTATATTATATGGGGGTATTCGGGAAATAAGAATCAAAAACAATTTGAAAAACTAGACAAATGTCGACCTCTGACTATACTCAAAGATCATAGCCAATAAACTTACACCGAAACTGCCGAGATCTATTCACTTAGATCAAGTGGGGTTTATAGAGGGACAAGAGGCAAGGGACAACACCCTGAAGATTTTGACATTAATTGAATACATTCGGAGACACGCCACCCCACCCTGTCTCCTTGCAATTGATGCCGAGAAGACTTTTGACAGGGTGGGATAGGCGATTTTTTGAAGAGACATTAAGACAATGGGGACTGGGCCCAGTGCTTCTTGAAAAAAATAATGGTTCTATACCAGAATCCAACCACCAGAAAACGAGCAAATGGAGAGGATCCAATATAGTTAATATAGCAAATGGAACCCACCAGGGATGCCCCCTGTCTCCATTGCTATATATGTTAGCCATGGAACATCTGACAACCGCGATTCGGAATAATAAAGATATACAGGGAATTAAAGTGAGAAGTGAGGAATACAAAATGTTGGTATATGGAGATGATCTGCTAATATATATCACAAATCCAGTGGTGACAATACCAAATTTGATTAAGGAGTTTAAGCGTTTTGCTGAATTAAGTAATTTTAAAGTTAATTATAATAAATCTGAAGCTTTGAATATTACACTCCCTACGAATATTGTGGAACTCCTTAAAAAGAACTTTCCTTTTAAATGGCAGAAAAATGCAATCAAATACCTTGGAACATTTATACCTAGGGAATTGGAAAAACTTCAGGAGTATAATTACCTCCCAATAATGCAAAAAATAATTAAGACGCTTCAACAATACGATAAAGAGATTTTTTCATGGACGGGCCATATAAATATCATAAAAATGGATATACTCCCAAAAATACTTTATATTTTCCACACTATTCCAATATTTCCCTCAACAAATATCTTGAATCTTCTACGAAAGGCCATTGGGAGTTTTATTTGGGCAGGTAAGCCCGCTAGAATCAGTGGGGATGTTTTAACTAGGCTAAAAAAGGATGGGGGCTTGGCTCTCCCAGACCTGTCGGTCTACCTTAGTGGTGTTAGTGGCCAGGATTGTGGATTGGTTTCACAATGTAGATTGCAAAACAGTGGGTGAAACTTGAGGAGGAGATTGTGGCTATAAAATTGAAATCTTTGCCATGGATAAATAAAGAAAATAGGCCCTCTAGGGAAGAGATTCCGTTTCTGGTTGTATCAACACTATGGGTATGTATAAAGTATGGGTAAAGTATGGGATGGATTGGTGAAGAGGATAATAGGGTCCACATATGTGGTCCTAATGACACCCCTCTTTAACAATCCTGAATTTCCACCAGCAAGGGAGACTATGACCTTCCTAAATTGGCACAAGGGATGATATAAGGATAGTACAGACAATGGAGGGTAATAGACTTCCCCGGCTGGAAGCCCTAGTTAGGGAACATGAGAAGAAATGGATGCAATATAGGCAACTTCAAGAATACATAACCTCTTTTAGGAAAATGGGGACATTGGATAGATTACCGACAGCACTGGAATTATTATTTTTGCAAGAACAGAAACCAACACATAACCTATCTAACGCATAAAAATATTTAATCTCAAACAATAAGGAACAAGAGTTAAGCTATATAAAAAAAGTGTGAAGAAGAGCTGGGGATAGTTATCCCCAGAGCTAAATGGGAGAAGGCAATCACACTAACACATAAGATGTCGATCTCTAATAGGCATCAAGAAAGAAATTATAAACTACAGTTGCAAAAAAAAGTATGTGAACCCTTTTGGAATGATATGGATTTCTGCATAAATTGGTCATAAAATGTGATCTGATCTTCATCTAAGTTGCAGCAATAGACAATCACAGTCTGCTAAAAAGATCACAAAGAATTCAATGTTACCATGTTTTTATTGAACACACCATGTAAACATTCACAGTGCAGGTTGAAAAAGTATATGAACCCTTTGATTTAATAACTGGTTGAACCTCCTTTGGCAGCAATAACTTCAATCAAACGTTTCCTGTAGTTGCAGTTCAGACGTGCACAACGGTCACCATTCCTCTTTACAGAACTCTTTCAGTTCAGCAATATTCTTGGTATGTCTGGTGTGAATCGCTTTCTTGAGGTCATGCCACAGCATCTCAGTCAGATTGAGGTCAGGACTCCGATTGGGCCACTCCAGAAGGCGTATTTTCTTCTGTTTAAGCCATTCTGTTGTTGATTTACTTTTATGCTTTGGGTCGTTGTCCTGTTGCAACACCCATCTTCTGTTGAACTTCAGCTGGTGGACAGATGGCCTTAAGTTCTCCTGAAAAATGTCTTGATAATATTGGGAATTCATTTTTCCTTTGACGATAACAATCTGCCCAGGTCCTGACGCAGCAAAACAGCCCCAAACCATGATGCCCCCATCACCATACTTTTGGGATGAGTTTTTGATGTTGGTGTGCTTTGCCTCTTTTTCTCCACACATAGTGTTGTGTGTTTCTTCCAAAAAACTCAACTTGGGTTTCATCTGTCCACAGAATATTTTGCCAGTACTGCTGGGGAACATCCAGGTTCTCTTGTGCAAACTGTAAATGTGCAGCAATTTTTTTTTGGACAGCATTGGCTTCCTCTGTGGTACCCTCCCATGAAATCCATTCTTGTTTAGTGTTTTACGTATCGTAGATTCGCTAACAGGGATGTTAGCATATGCCAGAGACTTTTGTAAGTCTTTAGCTGACACTCTAGGATTCTTCTTAGCCTCATTGAGCAGTCTGCGCTATGCTCTTGCAGTCATCTTTACAGGACAGCCACTCCTAGGGAGAGTAGCAGCAGTGCTGAACTTTCTCTATTTATAGATAATTTGTCTTACCGTGGACTGATGAACAGCAAGGCTTTTGGAGATACTTTAATAACCCTTTCCAGCTTTATGCAAGTCTACAATTCTTATTTATTTTTTTCCTAGTGCAGCATTATTTTATTTGATTAAAATACAAATTTTTAGCAGTATAATGTGCACTTACATAGTGCTAGTGAGGGTAGGTGCTTTCCAGATCCAGCAATACAGAAGAGCTGCCAGGATGTCCCTGTGGAAGAGTCCACAAGTCCACAAGCACCGTATGTCAGCAGGAAGCTGAAACCTTGAGGGACCTGAGGAGGATGCCGGCAATGTAACTCTTACATAGTTACATAGTTAGTAAGGTTGAATAAAGACACCAGTCCAACCTGAGTGAGTGTATACAATTGTCCCTATCCCTGTACATTGCACACTCACATCAGTTCCTAGCCCACAATCCAAGGTCCCCATTCATATAGTAGGGCCAATTTGGGAAAGAAGCCAATTAACCTACCTGCATGTCTTTGGAGTGTGGGAGGAAACCAGAGAACCCAGAGGAAACCCACGCAGGCACAGGGAGAACATACAAACTCCAGGCAGGTAGTGTCGTGGTTGGGATTCAAACCAGCGACCCTTTTTACTGCTAGGTGAGAGTGCTAACCACTACACCACTGTGCCGCCCTAGG
Organism: Lithobates pipiens; assembly: GCF_037356315.1. NCBI lineage: Eukaryota > Metazoa > Chordata > Amphibia > Anura > Ranidae > Lithobates > Lithobates pipiens. The sequence goes on along the minus strand of NW_027507748.1, from coordinate 244,023,449 downwards.
AACTCTGTGTAGGAGTATTCCGGAGCTGACAGAGTGGGGAGCTGCCTACCACTCTGTCTGGCCAATCAGAACGCATTTCAAAAGGCACAAACAAGCCTCCATAAAAGGATAAGCAAAATATTAAAAAAACTGCAGTGTCATGTTTGTTTCAAAATGCCTTATCTGATTAGGCAGTAGAATATGTTAAGTTAACTTTCCCATTCTCAGAATTTGCCTTCAAGCAGTGTACAGTAGGGATGAGTTTTAGAACCCTTTCACACATTTACAGTGCCAGGGCCTCGGTGTAAAGTGCCGCTGTCAGTGCCAATGGCTCCAGCTGGTATCAATCTGCTCAGAGAGGAGGGACGAACCCGGAAGAGCCTCGGCTCTCATGCACAGAGCTGGATCGTGAATTGAATTGGCTCAGCTATGTATAAGGGGGGACTGGGGGGGGGGGGATTCTGTTACACAGAAGGTTTTTTACCTTAAGGCTACTTTCACACTGGGGCGGTTTTTAGGCACTTTAGGGCTAGAAATAGCCTCTGAAAAGTGCCTCCCATTCATTTCCACAAATCCTTCTTTATATTATGTATGCGATGCTAGTGCTACAAAAGGTTATATATTTTATATATATATATATATATATATATATATATATATATATATATATATTTTTATAAATTTGCCATAGTAACATACAAACCCATTAGATAACAAAATCTTATTACAAAGTATCCTATATAGCACACTTGGGGAGAGAGGAAAAGAACGAGACGGGAACCAGCGCCTACTTTCCCTCTCTACACTTCCCTTTTAAAACCAACGAGAGAGAGGCTTAACGGAGCCTTCGTACTTGCCGCTGATAGTCTTCCCAGGGCGTTATAACCCACCCTGTCTTTGATTGAATGAAAGGAGCGCGAGAAGGAGGGTCATCCCCTCCACCCTCTTTTGACTTCCGGCAATAGGTTTGTTAGCCTGACTTACTTCTTAAATCCCCCCCGCCCCCTCCCACTGGCTATCCCTAAATATTTTAATTACTCAAAATACCACCATGCTTTCCCCTTGACCAAGGCACCCACATTCTAATAAACTCTTTGAGGTTACATCTCCTTACATAAGCCACTCTCTCTTTGGGGAGGGTTTCATTCATAACAGCAATCCAATTTTTTACATTAGGGGCCACCTTTGATTGCCATCTTATTGCTATCAATTTCCTAGCTTGGAATAAACTTCTCCAGGTGGCTACCGTTTTACTCCTATTTTCCCCTAGCACCTGCCTGTATCCCAACAGACAGACCATTGCTTCTTTTTTTAACCTTATATCAAACATTTCCTGCAGAATGTTAATCACTCCATCCCAATAGCGAAATAGTTTGGGGCATTTCCACATCATATGTAGTAGGTCCCCCGAACCCCTACATCTAGGGCAGCAGTCATCCTCTCTCTTACCAAACTTAAATAGCCGTTTAGGAGTATAATATTCCCTGTTTAGCAGCATTAGCTGTGATATTTTTTGTGATGGAGCAACAGATACCAAGGAAGATGCCTCCAGTATCCTCATCCACTGTTCTTGTGTTATTATTCCTATATCGTGTTCCCATTTAAATTTTACTGAATCTAATTTCCCCTCGCCATTAACCTGTTTACTTATTTGTCCATATATTTCTGAAATTAATCCTTTAAGGACACTAGCCCAAAAGAGGGACTTCTTTCCAATACAGTGGTTGGTTTCTAAATTGAACTTTCAAAGCCTGACTCACCTGAAGATAAGTAAAGTATGTATTTTGCGGTATATTAAATTCCCTTTTCAATACATCAAATTATTTCAGTGTATTTCCCATATATAGTTACTGCAGTCTTTTTAATCCCTGTTTTTCCCAAACCTTATTTTTTCCTATTGGTAATAGTTCCTGCAGATTTCTATTCCAAATAGGGGTAAATATATTAAAACCAATGCCTTTCATCACCTTTTTAATTGTTTTCCATATTTTAATAATCATTCTAGTTGTTGGATTCTTATAACTGAAAGAGTTAGCCTCTAATGTTTTGACTATTGTGTCATGCAGTGCTCCCGTTAGTAAGATTTTCCCATTAGGAGTCCCTCCATTCGAATCCTCACAGCCCATCAGATGTTGCAATTCTGAAGCATAATAATAATGCCCCGGATTGGGCAATGAAACCCCCCCTTCCCCTATTGGGAGTTGTAAAGTACGCAGCCTAATTCTAGCTTGCCCCCATTTCCAGATGAATTCCCTAAATAAACTTTCTATTTTATTAAACCATTTATTAAACCATTATTAAACCATTTTTTAGGTATCCACACTGGGGCGTTATGTAATAGGTACAGAAGTTGGGGCAGCCACACCATTTTTATCAAGCTACATCTGCCTGCTGTTGATAATGGCAACTGTTTCCAAATATAATTTTTTTTTTCCATCTAGCAAGTAGTGGGGCAAGATTTTTATTTAAATATTGGTTGGGATCTCTTGTTATTATAATCCCCAAATATTTCAATGTGTCTACAACTGCCAACTGGGGAAGCACAGGTATTATTGCTTCTTTAGTTATATCTATCGGAAGTAATACAGACTTCGTCCAATTTATTTCCAACCCAGAAAACCCACCAAACTTTACCACCGTGCCCATTGCCCTCAATAATGAGTCCCCCGCATCTCCCAAGAACAATAATATATCATCCGCATATAACGATATTTTCTCCTCACCCGTAGTTCTCTGAAAACCCATTATTTCCGGGGTTTTTCTTATGGAGATAGCCAGGGGCTCCATCGCCAGGGCAAAGAGCAAGGGGGACATTGGGCATCCTTGTCTTGTACCTCTTTCCAATTCTATCCTTTCTGACGTTGCATTATTAACTTTTATTAATCGTAGGTCTTCTGAGAGCTCTTTTCTGCAAGGCATCATTCACATCAGGCAATGCTTCTTGTGAAAAGCAAACCCAGAACTGGTGTGTGTTTTTTATAGGGCAGGGCAGCCGTAACCAATCTCATCTCATTGATTGGACTCCAGTTGGCTGACACCTCACTCCAATTAGCTCTTGGAGATCTCATTAGTCCGGGGGTTCACATACTTTTTCCACCTGCACTGTGAATGTTTACATGGTGTGTTCAATAACAACATGGTAACATTTCATTCTTTGTGTGATATTAGACTGTGATTGTCTATTTGAGCAAAAATCCATATAATTCCAAAAGGATTCACTTTTTTTTTTTTTTTTTGCAACTGTACTAATCAGATAGTACAAATGCCCAATAGATATGCGCAGAATTAATCCAGACAACAATGACATCTGTTGGAGATGTCGGGGCAGTAGGCACAATGTCACATATTTGGGTATCAGACATTTTGGAATAAAGTATATAAAATATATCGGGATGTGACGGGTGTTAAGTTGCAACCAGATATATTAGTATCTATATTGTCAATGATCCCGAGATCGGTGAAAACTATAAAAATTTTAAAATAATTTTTAACAGCAGCAAGAACAGTTATAGCTAGAAAATTGAAAAATAAGGCAACACATAGATGAGAGGAGAGCCGAGATGAGCAAAATGCGTTCCCTGGAAGAGAGGATCACGATCGAAAAAGGTTCAAAGAAGCAAATAATGGCAATATGGCAAATTTGGGAAGAATATAGAACATCCTTGTCTCTATTATTGGAAATATAGGACGATAACCCAAACAAAGACAGAAGAAAGAGGTACAAGGGGGGGGGGTGGGGGATGGGTTTAAAATGTTTTTTTTTTCTTTGGGTGGGAAAGTGTGAATGTCGAAAAAGGATGGGGTTGGGGATTAATATTGAGTAAGAGAAGAAGGATAGTAGTGTTACAGACTTAACATAAGAATGATAAACAAACTTGAGAAAATAGAGATTAGGGATTTGAAAAAGTATTTATGTGAAAATAGTAATGTAATCCGATTGTATTGGTTGACAAAGAACAGTTCTGTCAATGTTGGATAAGAAAAATGTAAAAAAAATGATTTAAAAAAAAGTGTAAAAAAAGTGAAACAATCAAATGAATCAAAATTTATAACAGTGGCGAATACTAAAACAACACGATGTGAATCATGTATAAGCAGTGTCCAAATTAAGAGGATAATAAATCCAAAAATAAATAGTCTGTTTAAAAAGTAAATAGTTGCATCAGTGCTTTCAAGTGGAAAGAAGATTCAAGTGGAAAAAGATTGCTAGCGAAACCACCACGCTTAGGAATGAGGCTTACTGGAACTCTAAGACTTGAAGAGGCATATACCTCGCAAGTTGTGAAAAGCTTATGGATGATATCCAAAGGGATACAGCTGGTCCCTACTAGTGATGGACGAACTTCCGACGGGGCGTTTAGCGGACCGCGAACGTTCGCGGTAGGCCCCATTGACTTCAATTGGAGGCGAACTTTGCAAACCTACAGGTCAAATTTGCAGCCACAAAATAATTACTAGCTGTGCAAACATAGTCTCACCACATGGCCAATGACATAATACATGTATGAGGTGAATCTGGGATCGACAACTACAAGCATTCTTTTTTTATATGTGAAATTGTGACAATTCAGGACTGTGGAGCGCATGAAAGCAATGGAGGAGAGGGAAGGTCAGTGTAGGCAAAGAAGAGGGTGCAGGAGATGATCACCAGCAGCGTGACATACAGCAATGACACCTGCACCGTGATAGAGTGATCTGACACCAGCACCGTGATAGAGAGCACTGACATCAGCAGCGTGACATACAGCAATGACACCTGCACCGTGATAGAGTGATCTGACACCAGCACAGTGATAGAGAGCACTGACATCAGCAGCGTGACATACAGCACTGACACCAGCACCGTGATATACAGCACTAACACCTGCACCGTAAGCAGCCCCAGGAGGAAGTCAGCATAGCACAGGGATGGTGGGAGCCCCTCATAATGAGCATAGCACAGGGATGGTGGGAGCCCCTCATAATATGCACAGCAGAGGTACAGCCCCAGGAGTAAGTCAGCATAGCACAGGGATGGTGGGAGCCTCTCATAATAAGCAGCCCCAGGAGGAAGTCAGCATAGCACAGGGATGGTGGGAGCCCCTCATAATGAGCATAGCACAGGGATGGTGGGAGCCCCTCATAATATGCACAGCAGAGGTACAGCCCCAGGAGGAAGTCAGCACAGCACAGGGATGGTGGGAGCCCCTTATAATAAGCAGCCCCAGGAGGATGTCAGCATAGCACAGGGATGGTGGGAGCCCCTCATAATAAGCAGCCCCAGGAGGAAGTCAGCACAGGGATGGTGGGAGCCCCTCATAATGAGCTGCCCCAGGAGAAATATGACACCGCTCAACCTCTTCAAACAGGAGGGTACGGGCATATAGTACGGTGTGCTTTTTTTGGACAAGGAAGTGAGCCAAATGAAGAAAGAAGGTCTGTGTGCTCGATTAAAAAATTGTTTCTAGACATATACATGGTCTACTGGTCACATGTGTTGAATTCCTCCGAGATCCATGCCTCATTCATTTTTAGAAATGTGAGGTAGTTAATACTGTCGTGAGCTAGGCGAGTACGCTTATCGGTCACGATTCCCCCTGCTGCGCTGAAAGTCCTTTCGGACAGGACACTGGACGAGGGGCAAGCCAACAGTTCGATTGCAAATTGGGCAAGCTCTGGCCAGAGGTCAAGCCTGCCCACCCAGTAGTCCAGGGGTTCATCACTCCTCAGAGCGTCCACATCGGCCATTAACCCGATGTAGTCGGACACCTGACGGTCTAGGCGTTCCCTCATGCTGGATCCGGATGACACCTGTCGATGGGTCTGCTGAAAGAATGACCTCATATCAGAAGCCACCAACACATCTTCAAACCAGCCTCTTCTTGCAGGCGCTGTTGGATTGGTACCCGCAACTCCTTCTCTGGGAGTGGGAATTGCTCCTCTGCCAGTGCACGCAAAAGCAGAATGCAGCATTTCTCCAAGCAAGGCCTGGAAGTGCTCCATTCTGACAGCCCTCTGTGACGGCGGTAACATTTCCGCCATTTTGTGTTTGTGGATGATATCCAAAGGGATACAACTGGTCCCTACTAGTGATGGACGAACTTCCGACGGGACGTTTAGCATTGACTTCAATTGGAGGCGAACTTTGCAAACCTACAGGTCAAATTTGCAGCCACAAAATAATTACTAGCTGTGCAAACATAGTCTCACCACATGGCCAAAGACATAATACATGTATGAGGTGAATCTGGGATGCTCCTGCCCTACCCCTACCACCCCTGCAGAAGGGTCTGCCTCTTCCTCTGCCTGTCATTTTTTAAATGACCCTGTGACAAAACTCTCAGTCCCTATACTGATAAGGGACTGCTGCAGAATAGGGCAGCAGTCAGCAGTAGTGCACCTCAACCCTATATATTGTGGACCTATTGTGGACCTATACCAGTCCTTAAGGAATAGCAGACTGTACCTCACTCAACCCTATATACTGTAGTACACTATACCTTACCAGTCCTTATAAGGACCTTTGTGGAACTAGTAGGTTGTGATTAGCAGACTGTACCTCAGTCCCTATACTGATAAAGCACTGCTGCAGAATAGGGCAGCAGTCAGCAGTAGTGCACCTCAACCCTATATATTGTGGACCTATACCAGTTCTTACGGATTAGCAGACTGTACCTCACTCAACCCTATATACTCTAGTACGCTATACCTTACCAGTCCTTAGAAGGACCTTTGTGCAACTAGTAGGTTGTGATTAGCAGACTGTATCTCAGTCCCTATACTCATAAAGGACAGCAGTCAAGTATAATATTCTTTCTATATTTGGAAGAAAGAATATTATACGTGTACAAGCCTATTACCATACCAGTCCTGAAAAGAATCTAATAGTAACAGCTACTGATTAAACTGACTGTCCCTCACTGCCACACACAGCTTCCTGCCTGTCCCTATTTAAACTGACAAAACACAGGCTGCTGCAACAATAACTTGAATAGCACTCAAAACTATATCCTGTACTACTTTACCAAACCAGTCCTGAAAAGGACTTTTGTGGACCTAATAGTAACAGCTAATGATTAAACTGACTGTCCCTGCTGCACACAGCATCCTGTCCCTCTCTACACTGACAAAAGACAGGCTGCTGCAACAATGACTTGAATAGCAGTGCCTCAAACCTATATCCTGAACTACACCTAACACCTATACCATACCAGTCCTTAAAATAACTTTTGTGGACCTAATAGCTAGCGATTTGTGTCACTGCAGTCTCTCCCTGCTCCACACAGCAACCTCTCCCTATAGTGACATACGAAAGAATGTAAAATGGCCTCCGGATCGGGTCTATTTATAAGTTAGGGGGAATGTCCAAGTGTCCATGTGCTGTAATGTCTCAATTGGCTGTCCTGTACCACATGATGGATGTGTCATCATAGGTCAAATTTCTTTTACACAGTAAACACGGAAGTCCGCCGGGCGAACAGCGGCAATAGTCCGCCGATCGGGCAGACCGCGAACAGCCGAAATTCGCCACGAACCGACCACGGGGCGAACCGTTTGGCCATCCCTAGTCCCTACTCCAAAACGATCACCAATGCTTCATGGGGTGCAACATCATTGGGGTCTCATGGGATATGCAGCGTGATTGATAGTGAGGGCAATCAACAGATATTCACGTATTCATGTGTTAAAATCACATTAAAGAGGACACTGCATAGTGCGATATCATTTGGAAAAATGTATTTTAATCTTAAAACGCAGATTAAAAACACTCACATTTATGTAGTTAGAAAAAGGCTTGTCAAGGTATTGAGGATAGAGCAATATTGTTGGTGTAGTCCACTGGACACATTTCATCCTCTAATGCCGCGTACACACGATCAAACAAGCGGGTGGAAAAGTCCGGCAAACTCAAGTCCGCCGGACAATCCCCCCGTGTGTAGCCTCCGGCATACTTTTTTGACCCGAAAGTACGGCGGACTTAGAAAGTAGTTTTACACTCCAATCTTCCCACCGGACTCGCATTTCGGACAATACGGCCGTGTGTATGCAAGTCCGCCGTACTTTTGAAATGAACGGACTTTTCCCGCCCGGAGAAAAGTCCGCTCATTTCGAGGGGGTCTCCAGGTAGGTGGGGCCCGCGGAGGATACGTCGTTGGCCCCGCCACCTGGTATGGACTTAAAGGGGAACCCCAACGCCGAAAAAAATCGGCGTGGGGGTCCCCCCAGGTCCACATCAGACCCTTGTCCAAGCACGCTACCCGGCCGGCCAGGAAAGGGGGGGGACGAGTGAGCGCCCCCCCTCCTGAGCCGTACCAGGCCGCGTGCCCTCAACATGGGGGGTGCCTTGGGGAATGGGGGGGCCGCGCGGCCCCCCCACCCCAAAGCACCTTGACCCTATGTTGATGAGGACAAGAGCCTCTTCCCGACAACCCTGGCCGTTGGTTGTCGGGGTCTGCGGGCGGGGGGCTTATCGGAATCCGGGAGCCCCCTTTACTAGCGGCCCCCCCTTCCCCAAGGCACCCCCATGTTGAGGGCACGCGGCCTGGTACAGCTCAGGAGGGGGGGGCGCTCGCTTGTCCCCCCCTTTCCTGGCCGGCCGGGTAGCGTGCTCGGACAAGGGTCTGATGTGGACCTGGGGGGACCTCCATGCCGATTTTTTTTGGCGTTGGGGTTCCCCTTTAGGTCCATACCAGGCGGTGGGCCAGCGACGTATCCTTCGCGGGCCCCGCCTACCTGGAGACACGCTCAAAATGAGCGGACTTTCCTCCACGTGTGTGGGCGAGTCCGTTCATTTCAAAAGTACGGCGGATAGTACGGCGGACTTAGTACGCCGTATTAGTCCGCTGAAAAAGTGCCGTGTGTGGGCAAGTAGCCCGTTCGGAAAGTTCGACAGACAGTCTGGCGGGAAGTCCGCCAGACTAAGTACGTCGTACAGACGGCTTTAGACGTCATCTGGGGTATGGACCATCACCCGCAACATCGCACTTAAGTAAATATTGTGACCCTCAAATTGAATTATGTGTATATCGGAGATGTAATATATTTAACATTTATTCAATATGCCAAGAATCTCCTTTCCACTTGAAAGCACTGATGCAACTATTTGCTTTTGGAATGGAATATTTATTTTTGCATTTATTATCCTCTTAATTTGGACACTGGTCACACATGATTCACGTCGTGTTGTTTTATTATTCACCACTGTTATTAATTTTGATTAATTTGATTGTTTCACTTTTTTACACTTTTTGGCTATACTAATTGTCCACTTTGTGTAAATTCCTTTTATAGTATTTATACACACACATATTTAGAGCTGCATTTTTTATAACAGATAATCCTGGGCCATCTTTTAATAAAAAGTTCTTGATTTGCCGTTATTCCTGTGGGAACTTCCTTGTAGCTTCAACAGTTACATGAAACATGCCATCCTCAATGGATGAGAAATTGTTCAATCGTTTCATAAGCTCAAGCCCCCACCGTGTACAAACAGGAAACCATGCCCAAACCTGGTCAGGGTTGGTGAGCAATTCCCTTCCAGCTGTCCCTGCCATTCTCTCATGCAATCAGATCCTCACGATCGTCCGCAACATAAGATGCTGGGACAAGTTTCACCTGGATGCATGAACCTTTTGCATTGGGGGAATTACCTTATAAGTGTCAGGGCTAGGCTCAGCCCTTCCTTCTCTGAGCTGGCCACTCAGCTGTAGGCTAATTGGCAGCTCCCATCTCTCTCCACAGTTACCCAGCTGTTTTTGATCTGCTCGTCAGTCCTGCCTACTTAAAGCCGTCCAGCTCACTTCATCTCTGCCTTCACCTTTATTCACATGTCAGAGACTTTTCTCCTGCGTTCCTGTTGAAGACTTGCTCGGCTGATGTCACTTCTGGCTCCTGATCCTGCTTGCTGTACTACTACATTGATCTCTGGCTCTCTGACATTGGCATTGGCTTACTACCCGATCTGGTTACTGAACTCCGGCTATGTATTGGCTACGCTTACTCTGTGTACCTTTTTATTATTATTAAACAAGTGTAATTAACGGTCTGATTCATGGTTTGTGACAATAAGCTGTAGATCCGTATTAATACCAAACTAAAGTTGAAGCACAATTATGCACTACCTAGTTGTCCCGATAACCAAACTGGCAAGAACCAGAGTGATTGTTAAAATTGTAAGTAATTTTACCCTCTAGAAATGTATTATTAAATTCTATTGACAAGTGTCTGTTTGGATTTTACTAGTTTGTACCAATATAAACATAACATAAATCATGTACCGACGTCATCACAGGGGCACTAGAGCTCGGTGGAGACTCAGAGTAGACCGAGCCATGTGTCCTGTTCACTTTCTTAGCTAGTTGGAAAATACACTTTAAACCTATGAATAAACAAAGATACTCCTCATCCTTTGGTGTAGTTGAGCAGCTTCTTGCAGTGGCTGGCTGGGATCCAGTTGTCTCGTCCTTCAAGCTTCTTTACAATTACCCAGTCACCTGGTTGGAAAGAATGTAAACCGGTTATTGTGCCAGGGTCCAGGAGGGACTCATGAACCCTGCGGTGGACCTTTTGAAATTCATGTTACAGTGACTGCATCTACCACATCAGCTGAGAATGTAGGTGACAGCTGCTGAGGAAAGTACAACTATGGTTTTGTTTGACCTCCAAACAAACCTCATATGTCAATAACTCAGACACATGGGAACTTAATGACTGTGGTCACTGCATATCCATATATGCATGGCTTACCATCTGGGGTGTAATACCTGGAACCATTGACAAAAAGGTTCTTATGGGAGCGTCCTTCACCAGACTCCTGCTTGCTGATTCAAATTCCATCAAAGAAAAACTCTTCCTACTAGGTCACAAACCTGGCTAGAATTATAGTTAGTATTATTGGTTTGAAAATTGTCATTCTCGCCACTATAATCCCCCATTTCCTCCTCATTACAAACTGGAGGAAGACACGCAGGGTTTAGAATGGTGCAGGAAAAAAAAACAATGAAGCAGTGAAATAGCCTGTGATACTTTTATCTTCGTAGGCGTGTGTATTTATACATGTGTACAGCTGTCTACATACACCTGTTTTCTATGTACATACGCTTTCAGAAACTCCTTGGACCTGAATGATACTTAAAAAAAAGAAAAGTTATTACTCTACCCTTCATATTTAACCTGCACGTTCCTACTAAAATACAACACGACACGTAAGAGTGCTGTTGTGGTAGGTTCAAACATATTCTTGTTTCTACATAAAAACAATGAGAAGAAACATTTAGATGCAAATGTGGGGGAGATATTTCATAGTTCCTAAAACAAAAATATAAAAAAAAAACAGCCAGATGGAATGCTACCTTCACTCTTTTAGCGATAGAAAAAAATACAATGGGAAAAACACAAGAGCAGCTCGACATCTTTGCATGGACCAGTCACACAAGTTCAAAAACAGGCAAAAGGGTATTGATAATTTTAACCACACAAAAGTGTACTACACATTCAACAACTGACTCATAACAGATTTCTGAAACCAAAGCTGAACTACTTCCAAGGTATTTTTATTCTGGGGTCTCGTACCTCAAGACATCAAAAGTACCTTACTGTACCCTCTGACCATATCTTCCACTCTTTAAGGGGTCTTATGGCCTTAGCCCCATACCCAGATTTCATGTATTATGCAGCTGTCTGACTGGGGTGCATGGACGACCCATTGCCCATGATGATTCAAATCGTTTTTTTTGGCGAACTCTGCATCCAGAGAACCCTGCGCTTTACTTTCAGAATGGTTATTGTTTGCGCCTTTATCACTATAACCAGCCCCCACTTCCCTCTTATCATACAGCAGGGCTGCTAGCGTACTACGCCTCACATTTATGCCAATACAATCACGCACTGGAATTTTGACTATTATACATGACCCAACTGGTCTCACGATATACAGCCTTCTAAACGTGTTTGTCCAACATCTACAAAAACACCATGAAATCCTCCTCTATTCAAAACAATATTATGGCTTCTTTCTTTACTTAGATATTACAACAATAACTTGGACCCCTCCTGTTTGCTCTTTACCCAAGACTGTAATACAGTATAAAATAACTGGTATTAAATGTAAAAAAATCAAACATAATTCCAAACCTGAGTCAAAAGACCCCCAAGCTCCTCCCGCCAACTTCCTGTTGCACACCTGCAAAGAACTTCCTGTCTTCTCAGCTCTAAAAACCCATCTAACTGGTTTATTTAAATATCAATGAAGAGGAAGAGGGAGGGGGAGGGAAGCCTTGCTTTTTCTACTGCAGGCTATAAACAATTAAAAATAAAAATAACACACACACTGCTAAAAGTACAAAGACTCAGTTAAAGCTAGTCAATTCAGTACAAAGTAGAAATTTCATAAAAAGCAAACTTCAATACAAAAAAGCAACAGTTTTATTGAAAAGTATTTAAAAAATACAAAAACAGCCAATTAAATTCACTCAAAAGGAAATGGGACCCATAGACAAGATTCCCAGACCACATGGCTACACACACACACACATACATAGGAATTTGGGCAGCTTCCACAGGCCAAACAGCACAAAATGGCAGACGACAAAAGGACCACATGGCAGACAGGTAAATGACCACACTAATACACCAACACATGAAATTCAGTTGTTGATCCCGCCAAAACCAAGATTTCTTCACTAACTACACAAAATTCTTCCCACAAAATTACACATTTGAGACACCACATGGACACTAATGCCGCGTACACACGATCAAATTGTCCGCCGTACTTAGTCCGACAAACAATCCGACGGACAGTCCGACGGACTTTCTACCGAACGGACTTGGCCACACACGGACACACAGAAAGTCCGGCGTTCGCTTGCGCAATGACGTACAGCACGTACCACGGGACTAGAAAAAGGAAGTCCAAGACCCAGCAAAGCACCCTTTGGGCTCCCTCTGCTAATTTCGTGTTAGTAGAAGTTTGGTCAGAGACGATTCGCGCTTTTCAGACTTCAGCTTAACTCGTTAGTTTTCTGTGGTGCAGTCTGCCTGTGAGGTTTGCATCTGATCTTTAGTGCGCGTGGATCAGTTTGTACCTGTTCTCAGGCGCTTCTGGTCTGCTCGTTCCTGTTTTTCAGATCGTTCTTCATAGGTCTGCCTGTTATTCAGTGCGTTCAGTTGAGCTTGTTTGTCCAGCCGACCATTTCAAATCCATGGAGAGTGGACTTACTCGTTCGCGAGTTCGTGCTATATGGGGGCTTGGTGTTGGGGTTCATACTTTGACCTGAGACCAGTCCATGAACAGGGCGAGGAGGAGTTCATGGACAAAGAATTGGTTGCGCCAGCGCGACCAATTCTCACATATGCCTTTGCTCCGTGAGATCCGTGAGAATAATCCTGATGATTTCAGGAATTATCTCAGGATGACGGACCCCGTTTTTCACCGTCTGCTGGCTTTGCTGACCCCTTATATCAGCAGGCAGGATACCTGCATGCGGCAAGCCATCACTCCGGAGCAGAGGCTCATCGCCACGTTGCGCTACTTGGCGACAGGGAGAAGCCTTTCAGGACTTCAAGTTCTCTACAGGCATCTCCCCCCAGGCTCTTGGGATCATTATTCCAGAGACCGGTTCTGCCATTATTCGGGTCCTGCAGAAGGAATATATGAAGGTAAGTTTTATCCTTTAATATTGCATTATATACATTGTATGTTTGTATTAATTTCATCATGACTTAATATCCATGACAGGAAATGCTGTGAATGTCCCCTTTATATCCATACATGCATTTTTAAAAAATGTTTTTGTTTTTTTTTCCTTTTGTGTCCCACATGCATATTTGCCTTCACTGACGTCCCCAGCATGCAATCCTGGGCCCATATACACCCGCAGCCTAGCCCTTTTTTTCAAATTCATTCAATTCATATTGCCAGCTCCATTGTACCGTTTTACCACCCCCACCCTTTTGGATTTGTTTTCAGGTGTCAGATACTAATTAATTAGGCCCCCATCCTTTTGGAATTGTTTTCAGGTGTCAGATACTAATTAATTAGGCCCCCACCCTTTTGGAATTGTTTTCAGGTGTCAGATACTAATTAATTAGGCCCCCACCCCACACTCACCCACATAAATTATGTTCCATGGACCATCAGAGGGGTGAGTAATCGGCGAATTGGGCCTTTCTTAGATTTTTTTAAAGACGACTTTTCCAATATGTATGTTTTACTGCTGTTCCAAAATGTTTTATGGTTTAATTTGGTATGAATTGTTTTTATTTAATGACTAATTTTGTTTTTCTTTCTGTGTTTGACTCCCCAGTTTCCTTCCACGCCACAGGAATGGCAGACTGTGGCTTCCCAGTTCGCTGCCTGTTGGGACTTTCCCAACTGTGGAGGGGCGATCGATAGGAAACATGTGCGGATTGTGCCCCCACCCCATTCGGGGTCTTACTACTGGAATTACTGGTCTGGGTGACCATTTGATGAAGCCGTTCCCACAAAGGACCCTCACCCCGGAGAGGAGGGTTTTTAATTACCGACTGGCCAGAGCAAGAAGGGTTGTGGAGAATGCCTTTGGTATTATGGCCAGCCGGTTCCATCTGTTTTTGTCCTCAATAAACTTGGCAGAGTACAAACTGAACCATGTCATTCTCTGCTGCTGCATTTTACATAACTTTTTACGAAGACATTCAGGAACACATTACCTGCAACCAATTGGGCTTGAGGCCGGACAAACACCAGAACTCACAGACCTGGATCCTGCCCATCCTGGCTCAGCCCCCCAAACAGCACATGAGGTGCGTGACCAATATGTCACCTATTTTAATGGTAGGGGGGCCATTCCAATGCCAGATGAACAATAAAGATTTTCTTTTGTTTAAATATAAATTGTCTGCTCTCCGGATGTGCATGGTGGAGTGAGTGAGGGATGTGAGACGCCATGTATGGCTCTCTCCCTGCCCCCCTGATGAGAACGCGGTGGCTGGAGCAGTGGTTTGGCGCTGAGTGAAGGGGCTGGAGCCGATTACTGACGCTGGAGGAGAGGAGAAGTGCCAGCGTAGTTCGTTGAGAACGGGCGGAGGCCTCGGGGATCTCCGTATGCTTCCGGAACCTGAAACTCAGCGAACACTGCCGAGGATTTACGAGTACCTCCGAGCTCCGTTGAGCCCCGCTGAGTGACGTTACGCGCTGTACACGCTGTGAGGTTCTCCCGCAAGCCGCGCTAGGAGGAAGGAGGTAAGCGGTAGTATTGCGGTGGGAGAAGGCGGCGGGAGGCGTGAGGGGCATAGCTGCCAGATGACCTGTGGGGGTAAGCCCTTGATGTGGTTGTACTTGGAGATCGGCAAATAGCAACATTGGGAGTGTGCTGGCTGGAGGTGAGGAGGACCTATAGCTTTCATCTGGATGCCATTGCATTGCATTGTAATCTGCACTGTAATCTGAATGGACAGTACTTGATATAGTGTGTGCAAAATAAGTACGTGTTGGAGAAGATATATGTATGTGAGCAGCGAACCGGGAGGACTTTGTGATACCTGCAGTGAGTGCTTGAAGATTTATTATAAGACTTAGTTACCATCTGATTGATAATTGAGTGCTGGGCGGCTGATTTAAAAAGTCAACAGTACAATAGTACAATAAATACTATACCCGGGACTATTTAAAGATTGAACAAGAAGAAACAAAGGGGGATTTATTTAAGGGGAGAGGAAGAGAAGGGGTAAAAAATAAATAAAAATGCAGCACCTGTGCTCTGCAAAGGAGAAGGGGGAAAAAGTTTGCAACAGTCCACTACAGCAGCCAAATTAGAACAATTTGCTCATAACTCTGCTCAGTCATCTCAGACCCCTCCAAAAAAGGGGCAGACAAAGGGGCAGGAAGGAGTAATACCTGAAAGGAAAAGCCTGGGACAGTCAAATATTAATATTAATACGCACTCTGGAGCAGTGGCAAAAAGTTTGGTTAATAAAAATGTGGGCACAGTGGAACAGAGTATAGAGATTACAACGGGTGACCCGCTACCACTAGAAAAAGAGCCAACTATAAAGGACGTGTTGCTGGCAGTGAATGCTTGTAACATGTCATTGAAAGAACTTTGTAATCAAATGAAGGGAGTGAAGGAGGATTTGTTGGTGGTAAGACAAGACCTACAGAAAGTTGTGGAAAGGACAACTGAACTTGAGATAAGGACCAGCCGATTAGAAGATGATACAACCTTCCTAATTAAAGAAGTAGAAAGTTTGAAGGAGCAGTTTACTGGATATAGAACAATAATGGACGAGATGGAAAATAGGCTCTGAAGAGACAATGTGTGTATAATAGGTCTCCCTGAAAAGAGCGAGGGTGTAAATCCCGCTGAGTTTTTGGAACACTGGTTAATTGATCTTTTTGGAAGGGACTTATTCTCAACAACATTCTCTATAGAAAGGGCGCATAGAGTGCCCTTTAGAGCACCACCTGAAAGTTGTGGAAAGGACAAATGAACTTGAGATAAGGACCAGCCGATTAGAAGATGATACAACCTTCCTAATTAAAGAAGTAGAAAGTTTGAAGGAGCAGTTTACTGGATATAGAACAAGAATGGACGAGATGGAAAATAGGCTCCGGAGGGACAATGTGCGGATAATGGGTCTCCCTGAAAAGAGCGAGGGTGTAAATCCCGCTGAGTTTTTGGAACACTGGTTAATTGATCTTTTTGGAAGGGACTTATTCTCAACAACATTCTCTATAGAAAGGGCGCATAGAGTGCCCTTTAGAGCACCACCTGAGGGGGGTCATACTAGGCCACTGTTGATGAAATTACCTAATTATAAGGATAAAGTGGTGTTTTTGCGGAAGGCAAGGGAGTTGGGGAATATATTGTATAAGGGTATTAGAATCTCACTTTACTCAGATTTTTCCCCAGAACTCCAGAGAAGAAGGGCAGAGTTTTTGCAGGTGAAGCGTAGACTACAGAAACTTAAGTTGGCGTATGCTCTTCTTTATCCTGCAAAATTACGAATTAATGCACTGGGGAACACCCAAGTATTTAGCTCACCAATGGAAGTGGAAAAATGGATAGAAGAAAATAGAGAAAAATTCTAGCCATCTTAGTTTTTAGTTAGGAATATGAATTGTGATAGAAGGTTAGAAGGGGGATGCGGGTTATATGTTTTTTTTTTTTGGGGGGGGGTGTGGGAGGGTGGTAATACACGGCGGGGAAAAGATGGGTAAGGTATATGTGGAGTAAAAGTGGTGGAATAAGGTCACTAAGAAGCCCTTTAGGTAACACTTGGGTATGTGGGGAGGAGGGAGGATGGATGGGAGGGGAGGGAAAAATATTGGGGTTGCTGGCAAAAAAGGCGTAATTACACAAATGAATGGGATTCAGGAGATAATTCAATTAAAGGTAAGACACAAAACGCGGGGAGGTAAAAAACAAGGAAAACTTATTGGATACACAGAAAAAAATTGTAATAGTCAATTATACAGCACAATTTACATTAGGGGACATGTAATATATAAAATAGTGGTGGTGGTTAGTCAACCTGTTACCTCATTGGGGATTGAATTCATGGAAGCTTTTTATGACTTAATAAAGATGGTAGAGGGGAGATGGGAGAAACTGGGGTATGAGGGGGTTTCATTTTTTTTTCTGGGATTTTCCTCGCTCTCTCTCTCTCTCTTCCTCCGGTCTCCTTTTTTCCTTTTTTTTTTTTTTTCCTGTAAATGCAGGATAGGAAATTTAAGATAGGCTCTTGGAATGTGAGGGTCCTGGGGACACAGGTGAAACAAAAAGCAGTGCTCGCTATGATGGAGGGATATGGAGTTGGGTTGGTTTGCTTGCAGGAAACCCATTTAAACAAAGATACGATACACTGACTGCAGAATAAAAAATATCAATATCAACATCATTCAGTATATTCGTCATATAGCAGAGGGGTGAGTGTTTTGGTAAGAACAGGGATAAAGTTTTTCTACAAGCTGGCCAGCTTGGATGAAAAGGGTAAATACATTTTCCTACTTTGTTTAATGGAGGATAGAGAATGTGTGTTGGCAAATATCATCTATATCCCTCCACCATTTAAAATGGAAGTTATGTTTAAACTTAATGAATTCTTATTGGGGGTAGATGAAATCCCTATTATAATAGTAGGGGATTTTAATATGGTTTTAGATATTAAACTTGATAGATTCCCAGAAAGGATATCGGTGGAACCGGCTGGGCAGGGAAGACTGGGTCAGTACCTGGAAGAAGTAGGATTACTGGATTTGTGGAGAACGGGGAACCCGGGAGTCTGGCACTATAGCTGCCAGTCGGCCTCGCATTCCACGTTATCCAGGATAGATATGATATGACCGGGCCCTACAGATGGTGGAAAAGATTGAATATCAGCCAAGGGGGATCTCAGATCATTCCCCAATGATAGTAGCCTTAAAAATGAGAGGACGAGGAACCCAGAAGGTATAGAAATTGAATCCGCTCTGGTTAGAACTAATAAAAAAAGAGAAAGAAGAAGACCTAAAGGGGATCCAGTTGGAACTAAAATAATTTTTAGAATCTAACCGGGGTACAGTTGCATCAGGGATTTTATGGGATGCTTTGAAAGCATTCCTGAGGGGACTCCTGATTCAATCTATAGCAAAAATTAATAGAAAATCAAGAGAGCAGGAGGAAAGAATAGGGAGAGAAGTGCTGGAGGCTGAAAGAGATTATATTAGAGACCCCATACGGGGAAAGGAAAAAATTTGGTTAGATAAACAAGAAGAATTTAGGTTAATGACCATGAAAAAGGTGGAGTTACAACATATGCTTCATCGTCAAGTTTCTCTTGCAGAAGGGAAAAGTATGGGAAAGATGTTGGCACAATTGGTGAAGACCAATTCTGGGCCATCCACCCCGGTTATTAGGACAATGGAAGGAGAGGTTACAACTGAGACTGGGAGTATATGTCAAACATTTAGAGAGTACTATAAAAAAAACTGTATACTGCACAGAAAGTAGGGGTGGACGAGCGGATGGAAACATTTTTAGGGGACCTAGAGGTTCCACGTTTGAATCAAGAGGAGAGAGAGGAATTGGAAGCCCCAATAACCTTGAAGGAGGAAGCAGTTGCGAGTATGTCAAATCAGAAATCACCTGGGCTGCCGATTGAAGTATATAAAAACTATGGGGAGATACTGCTTCCTGAACTTCTGGAAACTTTGAGGGGAGTAACCAGGGAGGGTAAACTGCCTCCCTCAATGATGGAGGCAATTATGCATAAGGAAGGGAAGGACCCATTGGATGTAGTGGCGTATAGACCAATTTCTCTCTTGTGCTCCGATGCAAAGATTGTTGCTAAAGTATTAGCGTCCAGGCTTAATCAAATTATTGCAAGACTAGTGCATGTGGATCAAACAGGGTTTATAGTCAATAGGTCAACTAGCATAAATATCAGGAGAGCCTTTTTAAATTTACAGATTCCAACAGAGAATGATACACCTGGAGCAGTAGTGGCACTAGATGTAACAAAAGCATTTGATAGCGTTGAGTGGGGATATATATGGAAAGTGCTGGGGACATTCGGTTTTGGTCCCTCTTTCATCGGCTGGATCAGAATGTTATACGATAAACCCAGTGCAAGACTAAAAATTAATAACGAACTTTCCGATAAAATAGAGTTAGAGAGAGGGACGAGACAGGGGTGTCCATTGTCACCCCTGCTCTTTGCTCTTGCTATTGAGCCCTTAGCCTGTGCAATTAGAGCAAATCGGGAGCTAGTCGGTTTCTTAAGAAAAGACAGGGAGGCAAAAATTGCGCTTTACGCAGATGATATCTTGTTATTCTTGGGCGATATGGGACAATCATTGACAAAAGCAATAGGAATGGTGCAGGAATTTGGAGGCTTCACATGGCTGGAGATAAATTGGGAAAAGTCGGAATGTCTCCTTATGGACTCTGCCAGTGAATCAACAGTTCTGGGAATCCCCCGAATGACAATAGTGGACAATTTGAAATATCTTGGGTTGGTTTTGACAAAGGATCCTAAGCAATTTATAAATAATAATTTAGGCCCATTATTAGTTAAATTTAAACAAAAAATTGCTATATGGAAGCGAATGCCTCTATCAGTGGCTGGTAGATGTAATTTAATAAAAATTATCTGGATGCCCCAACTTTTATATATATTGCATAATACCCCAATATGGATTAATAGAAGCTGGTTTAATAAGATCAAGATGCTGTTTAGGGAATTAATATGGAAGGGGGGGCAGGCCAGATTGCGATTGCGTATGCTCCAGCTACTGGTAGAGGAAGAAAGTTTTGCAGTCCCCTACCCTGAGTGTTACTTTTGGTCATCACAATTACAGCAGCTAGGGGGAATTGAAGTGGTGAATGGAGGAACCCCTAATGGGAGATTAGTCTGACAGGCTCCCCACATAAAACCCTGGTAGAGACGTTGAAAGCAGATTCAATCTGGTATAGGTGCCCTACAGTAAAAATGATGTTAAAAATATGGGATATAGTTAAAAAAAAGATGGGATATAGGGAAGTAACAAAATATACCCCTCTCTGGAATAATATGAATCTACAAGAAATTTGGCGGGTTGGTACAATCTTATGATGGAAAAAACGAGGTATTGAAAGGTTGAACCATCTGTATGGGGCAGGTGTATTAAATCATTTAAAGAACTGCAAAAAAGAATTCAAAATACCACAAAATACATTTTATGCATATATACAGGTGAGACACGCTTTAAAGACCCAGTTTGGAAACCAATCACTGGCTTCGGAAGAATTGCCACTGATACAGATGATAGCGCAAGTAGGCCCCACCAAGGGATTAATATCGAAACTCTATGCTCAGTTAAATAAACAGATTAATGGTAAGGGGAAAAATATGGCTGAGAAAGGGAAATGGGAGTCAGATGTGGGAAATTTAACACAAACACAGTGGAAGACAATCTTGGAGGCGTGTCCGAAGGTTTTGGCCTCCCCTCTGCATAAGATATCCCACCTGATGGTGATTAATAGAGCATATTATACCCCCCAGAGGTTATTTAGGTTTGGTAAAAGAGCGGATGATAGGTCCTAGGTGTGGGAGGACGGGAGATCCATATGCTCTGGAATTGTCCCAAATTATTTTGATATTGGAAAGGAGTAGCAGAGGCACTGAGTGGGGTTTTTGGGATTGTGGTAGAACTAAATGCTGTGGTGTGCATATTAGGATATAGAAATGAGAAAGTAGAAAGAAAGGGAGTAACTATCGTAATATTAAGATGTTTATTCCAAGCCAGAAGGCTGATTGCTATGAGATGGCAAGCAAGCCTAGCCCCCACAATAGGAGATTGGGTGAGAGCTGTAAATTAATATTTATGTAAAGAGAGAGCTGTATATGTAAAACGGAATAATTTAGAAGAGTTTGATAGAAATTGTCAGAACTGGATAGAGAAGATACATACCCCGATATAAGCAATAATAATAAACTGAAGAAAATGTAGGGGGGGAGGGAGGGGGAGAGAGAGAGGAAAAAGGGGATATGGGTATTAGGAATACTTTAGTAATAGAGCACAAAAAAATAAAAATAAAAACAAAATGGAGGGGTAATGCGGTGAAGTAAAAAACATAGCACTGGGGGGGAGGGGTAGAGGGGAAGGGGAAGGGGGGGTTTAAAAAGTGAAAAAACGGAGGAATATCGAAGAGTGGGGGTTTATGGTATTCTTAAGATATTTTTTTATTGTTTATTTTTTTGTGTATGTGTACATATGCTCAGTTTTCCCCTTCCTTAAATACCAGCCTTTTGGATGGAAGGAATATGTATTAGAATATTGGTAATTTTAGTTATAAAACTATCCAAAAGTTGTATGTATAAAGTGAAAAATTTAATAAAGATTAACTTATATTGAAATAAGAGGATCAAATACACAGGAAAATTGATGGGACTTTTAAGGTGTTTCAATTAAATAACAATACAGTATATAAAAAAATTAACATTTGATTTAATGACAACATTAAAAACGTTAAAAAAAAAAAAATTGTCTGCTCAAATCTTTCTGTTTTCTTCTTGTTTGCTTTTCTTTGTGGCTGTCTCCTACATTCTCCTATTTCATGGATATGCAATTAGCGGACCTCCAGCTGTTGCAAAACTACAAGTCCATCATGCCTCTGGGTCTCATGCTTGTGGCTGTCAGAGTCTTGCTATGCTTCATGGGACTTGTAGTTCTGCAACAGCTGGATTTCCACTAATTGCATATTCCTGTCCTAGTGCATTTGTGTTGCAAAGTGGTTTTTCCCTTTAGTAAATAAGGCCCTTTGTCACTGAAAACACAAAATGACTTCCCAAACTGGTATTGAGGAGACACACACACACACACACACACACATATTTTTTGAAAATAGTGCACATTCCAACAAGTGCCCTTTTCATATATTTTTTTTTGTGGTAAACAATATGTATCTTTTTTTTGTTGGTTGGAAAAAAAAATGAAAAAAAGGGGGGTAAGGACCCTAAATTATTTCTTTAAAATATATATATATAATTACCAACAAGTGAAAAACACAACCAAATCCAAAACCCTAATGATAAGAAAACAGAACCCTAGTGGTAAAAAACAAAACCCTAGTGGTAAAAAAGGTAAAAAGGGGGGGCTGCCACTACCTTATTTATTCACCCAAAAGGTGAAAAAACGTGAATGAGTACAAAAGTGGTAGTAACGGCGCTCTCCTACTATTAATTATGCCTGCAGGAGGCTTACCTGCTATTAATTGTACTTAATCTTTACGTGGGTGGGTGTACCAATAAACAGTGTAACTAAGAGCTGACAATATCTCACACCAAATAATATTGTGATATTGTTATAAATTTTTTTTTGAAACAACGAATAAATTACTAAAATACTAAAAATCGCTGGCAATATGCGTAAGGAAACCCTGATTCACATTACAAGAACTGCAAAGTAACTTATTGCAATATTAACCACTTTCAGACCGGACCAATTTTGCTGGTCAAAGACCAGACCACTTTTTGCGATTCGGCACTGCGTCGCTTTAACTGACAATTGCCCGGTCGTGCGACGTGGCTCCCAAACAAAATTAACGTCCTTTTTTTCCCATCTTTTGGTGGTATTTGATCACCCCTGCGGTTTTTATTTTTTGCGCTATAAACAAAAATAGAGCGATAATTTTGAAAAAAACGCATTATGTTTTACATTTTGTAATAATAAATATCCCCCAAAAATATATAAAAAAACATTTTTTTCCCTCAGTTTAGGCCGATACGTATTCTTCTACATATTTTTGGTAAAAAAAATCGCAATAAGCGATTATTGATTGGTTTGCGCAAAAGTTATAGCGTTTACAAAATAGGGATAGCATTTTTATTAATAATTTTTTATTATTTTTTTTTTTACTAGTAATGGCGGCGATCTGCGATTTTTATTGTGACTGCGACATTGTGGGGGACCCATCGGACATTTTTGACACATTTTTGGGACCATTGTCATTTATACAGTAATCACTGCTATATAAATGCAGTGATTCCTGTGTAAATGACACTGGCAGTGAAAGGGTTAACCAGTGGGTGGCAGTGTAGGGGTTAAGTGTTCCTAGGGGTGTGTTACTAACTGTGGGGGGGTTGGGCTTTCATTTAGTGTACACTGATCTCTGCTCCAATCACATGGAGCAGAGATCAGCGTCACTAGTTGCTAGGCAGAATGGAAAAATGTTGTTTATACAGCATTTCCTCCATTCGGCCGCTCCGTGAGACGATCGCGGGGATGCCCGCGGCGATCGAGTCCGCGGGTCCCGCGACCGGACTCACGGGGGTCCCGACCAGCGCGGGAGCGTGCCGCCAGCGGCGCGCTCCCGATGGCACGGTGGCAACGAATATTGGACGTACATGTACGCCAATATGCCTGCCCGTGCCATTCTGTCGACGTACATCGTCGTGCGCTGGTCGGGAAGTGGTTAAAAGTGCAAATGTGCATGTGTGCAAAAATTACAATAAAAGGTGCTATGTGCTTAAAAAAAGTGCAAAAATAACATCAATACCAATTATGAAAAGGTGCTACGTGCTACTACAAGTGTCACAATATACAAATCCAGTCTTTTATATTGAAAAATCGCTAAATGAATGCATGCGATTTTTTAAAAACATGCGATTTTTTGGGAATCGCTAAATGAAAGTGTGTAATTTTTGAATAGATGAAAAAGTCCAACAGCAGAGAAACCAACAATACTCCAATAGGAGAGTTCTTCTTAACCAAAAAGTGCCAATGTGCTTCAAATCCCCAGTGGACTCCTGGATTGCAACCGGTGCGATTTGTGTATATAAAGACAATAGTCCGCACTCACCAGCTCCCCCTCCCCTTGGGGGGTTAATGCGCCTCCACAGTGTAAGCCCCTGTGTCGCTGTGCAGAGCTGGTCCGGTTAATATCCAGTAACTGTCCACTAATTTTTCCTCATTTAAAAGCAAAAAAGGCAAACATTGTGTAATCCAGCTTTTAAAATCACGTTTTATTAAGTGTAAAAAGCTACTCACACTTTAGAAGGTAAATATTGCGTCTCAGTAAAATGAAAGTCTCAGCGTGTTTGAATTCACCGCCGCCGCTATGCGAGAGTGCATACACCTTAGGCCACGCCCTACGCGTTTCGTCATTGGACGTCGTCTGGAGCGGCCATCTTGGTGCTCCACTCTCTTAATATAAGGTGTACTAACGTTACGGCGCATGCGCGAGCGCATAAACGCCATTTTACTTTTTGGAATAAGGAAGTAATATGACACAATGGATATGTGGCGCTTGCGCAAACCACTAATCATACTCCTGTATATGAAGAAGGAGGAGAATTGAAGAGCCTAAGCTGCCTTTGTGTCATTAACCACTTTCAGACCGGACCATTTTGCTGGTCAATGACCAGAGGTCTTTTTACAATTTGGCACTGCGCTGCTTTAACTGGTAATTGCGCGGTCATGCAATGTTGTACCCAAACAAAATTTGCGTCCTTTTTTTCCCACAAATAGAGCTTTCTTTTAAAGGTATTTGACTGACTCTGCGATTTTTATTTTTTGCGATATAAATGTAAAAAGACCGCAAATTTTGAAAAAAAATTATATTTTCTACTTTTTGTTATTAGAAAAATCCAATAAACTCAATTTTAGTCATACATTTAGGCCAAAATGTATTCAGCCACATGTCTTTGGTAAAAAAAAAAAGTCAATAACTGTATATTTATTGGTTTGCGCAAAAGTTGTCACATCTACAAACTAAGGTACGTTTTCTGGAATTTACACAGCTTTTAGTTTATGACTGCCTATCTCATTTCTTGAGGTACTAAAATGGCAGGGCAGTACAAAACCCCCCCAAATGACCCCATTTTGGAAAGTAGACACCCTAAGGAAATTGATAAGAGGCATGTTGAGCCCATTGAATATTTTATTTTTTTGCCTCAAGCGATTGAATAATGACAAATAAACACAAAGTTGTCACTAAATGATATATTGCTCACACATGCCATGGTTATATGTGAAATTGTACCCCAAAATACATTCTGCTGCTTCTCCTGAGTACGGGGATACCACATGTGGTCGACTTTTTGGAAGCCTAGCCGCGTACGGGGCCCCAAATCCAAGCACCGCCTTCAGGATTTCTAAGGGCGTACATTTGTAATTTCACTCCTCACTACCTATCACAGTTTTGAAGGCCATAAAATGCCAAGATGGCACAAAACACCCACAAATGACCCCATTTTAGAAAGTAGACACCCCAAGCTATTTGCTGAGAGGCATGTTGAGTCCATGGAATATTTTATATTTTGCCACAAGTTGTGGGAAAATTACAAACTTTTTTTTTTTTTTTTTTTTTTTTTACAAAGTTGTCACTAAATGATATATTGCTCACACATGCTATGGGCATATGTGAAATGACACCCCAAAATAAATTCTGCTGCTTCTCCTGAGTACGGGGATACCACATGTGTGAGATTTTTTGGGAGCCTAGCTGCGTACAGGGCCCCGAAAGCCAAGAACCGCCTTCAGGCTTTCTAAGGGCGTAAATTTTTGAGTTCACTCCTCACTACCTGTTACAGTTTTGAAGGCCATAAAATGCCAAGATGGCACAAAACCCCCACAAATGACCCCATTTTAGAAAGTAGACACCCCAAGCTATTTGCTGAGAGGCATGTTGAGTCCATGGAATATTTTATATTTTGCCGCAAGTTGCGGGAAAATTACAAACTTTTTTTTTTTTTCACAAAGTTGTCACTAAATTATATATTGCTCACGCATGCCATGGGCATATGTGAAATGACACCCCAAAATAAATTCTGCTGCTTCTCCTGAGTACGGGGATATGACATATGTGGGACTTTTTGGGAGTCTAGCCACGTACGGGGCCCCGAAAACCAAGCACTGCCTTCAAGATTTCTAAGGGTGTAAATTTTTGATTTTACTCCTCACTACCTATCGCAGTTTTGAAGGCCATAAAATGCCAAGATGGCACAAACCCCCCCCAAATTACCCCATTTTGGAAAGTAGACACCCCTAAATTTAGGGGTACACTAGTGAGACTCACAGGTAAAAAAGCACCTAGGCTGTCAGCGACTGTAGCAAAACGCTACAAAAAAAACTATTAGCGATCGCAGGGATCAAGCCTGACTCTGCGAACGCTGCAGTTATGTGTGTTGTGTTTTGTAAGTGACAGTGATCAATCGATACTGCACTTGGGTGGGCTGGTCTGGGCTTGGCAGAGGGGCTAAACGCAGGTGCTAGCAGGTATCTGGGCTGATCCCGCTAACAATGCGTTTTGGGAAACCTAAACTGCTGGTGACGCTAATATAGATCTGATCAGATACTATATTACTAAGGGAGGTGTATGCTTTGCGCGTGGGTGTTAGCGGTACTGGCACTAACCTGACGCTGCCTGGGGTGACGCAGACCTTATCTGACCCTCAAACTTATATCACCCGCCGGGTGATCAGGGGGTTAAACCTTTATTAGGTAATAATGGCGGGTGCCCTGAAACTATAAAAAAATAACTAACCAACCAGCGTCACCTGTAACAGTTATATGGTGATCACTGGTGAAAGGGTTAACTAGGGGGCAATCAGGGGGCTTTATGCGGTAGTATATGGGGGTCCCTGGCGCTATAAAAAGCTGTGGCGAACCTAAATACCTTCCTGCCTAACTAGCGTCACCTGTGACACTAATACAGCGATCAGAAAAAACTTATTAGGCTGGGTTCACACTGGAGCGATGCGGGAACGCCACGAATCCGCGGCGGGTTCCCGCATCACACTGCCCTATGCAAACTGCTGGGAGTGTCAGTGAAATGTTAATGACACCCCCAGATCAATTCGCATATCGCAGTGCAATCTGCAAACTCAGACAGGAATCGGATCGCATGGTGTGAACACCCATGCGATCCGATTCTGCTGCGGACCAAAAAAAGGGTCCCGTGCGAGTTTGCGGCGGGTGCGACGCGAATTCAGCCATACTATCTGTATGGCTGAACTCGAATCGCACAGAGATCGGATGTGATTTGCACTGAAATGCGGTGCGAATCACATCGGTTCTCATAAACCGCTGCAATGTGAACCCAGCCTTAGTGACACTGGCGACGGGGGGTGATCACGGGGTTAAACCTTTATTGGGGGGGTTAGGGGGGTACCTTAGAACTAAAGGGGGCTAACCCTAACTGCCCTAACAGTTATTACAGTCACAAATTACACCAATGCAAAAAAAAACTCGGACAGGAATCGGATCGCATGGTGTGAACACCCATGTGATCCGATTCTGCTGCGGACCAAAAAAAGGGTCCCGTGCGAGTCTGCGGCTCGTGCGGCGGGTGCGACGCGAATTCAGCCATACTATCTGTATGGCTGAACTCGAATCGCACAGAGATCGGATGTGATTTGCACTGCAGTGCGGTGCGAATCACATCCGTTCTCATAAACCGCTGCAATGTGAACCCAGCCTTAGTGACACTGGCGACGGGGGGTGATCACGGGGTTAAACCTTTATTGGGGGGGTTAGGGGGGTACCTTAGAACTAAAGGGGGCTAACCCTAACTGCCCTAACAGTTATTACAGTCACAAATTACACCAATGCAGGGGGAGGATGTGATGTGGGAAAGCTGGGGGAGGAGCCCGAGGCGGTGTCTGTGAGGACGGAAGGGGAGGCAGGAGATCCATGGCAGCAAGTCTGATGCAGATGCTGGTGAAGTGGGATAGAACACCGTGTTAGAGGACAGCACATGGTGACCCCCGCAGATGCCTATTCCCCATGATATTGGATCAGGAGACCAAGGAGGAGCGACTGATAGATCGGGGTGGACAGCAGTAAAGGATGCAGGAAACTGAACAGGGGTAAGTGAGAGAGATCCCTGGTTCAATCAAAAAAATGGCTGCAAGAGAAAACACCTGATCCTGAGACCCCACGAGTGACTGTTGGTTGCTGGCCTCCCCTCTGTCTCCTCCATACGCCCCCCCTCTTATCTCTGCCTTTGTGTCCTCTGTATATTATGCTCTGCATACTACCCTCCAGAGCCCCTAGGTCAGTGATGGCGAACCTTGGCACCCCAGATGTTTTGGAACTACATTTCCCATGATGCTCAACTATACTGCAGAGTGCATAAGCATCATGGGAAATGTTGTTCCAAAACATCTGGGGTGCCAAGGTTCGCCATCACTGCCCTAGGTTATCCAGCGCTGTTGCATCGTGAACTGTGTTTGAACTGTGTTTGCTGTGGAAGCTAAAGAGATTTGATGACTAACTGAGGGAGAGATGCAGCAGCTGGGACTGGCTAAAATTTAACTGACTGGAGACATAAGAGAGGTCTTGATGGAGCAATGATTCTTTTTGAAACCTATGAATCTATGAGAGCTACGGAATTGAAATGTTTGTAAGAACGTACCAATGAGAGGACTTGTTTAAATGTCAATGATTGCCTAATAACCCTAGGAGTGGCTCAATTGATTAAATGCTGGAATTACTGGAAACTGCTAAACTGATAGTTGAAACTAGTACTGAGTTTTAAGCTCACTTAAGGACTAAGTATTGATACAGCTTAGTACTGACTGAAAAGGTTATGAACTATGCTAGGAACTAAGCTGCAAATTAAGTGATGAACTCTGCGATTTAACTATGCGATAAGTTCGGAGCGATATCTACTGGAGAGTAACTTTCCTTCCTGTGGTGGATAGCAGCTGATTAGATAATTGGGTTAAGCTAATATAGAGCTGCAAAAGCATAAGGACATTCCTTTTTTTTCTTTTTTTTCCTTCGTATCTTCCCGCCTCTCTTACGTTATACAGAGACCGGGAAAGAGGGATGAATGGTATGTTTTTCATAGGTTCTTTATAGGATTTTCATAGGTGCCCCAGCAAAATAAAATACAAAAAAAAAAAATCCACCAAGTTGCAGAATTTTCAATTCCATCTAAACTAGGGGGCCTGAAAGGGTTAAGTGACTGGAGACATAAGAGAGGTCTTGATGGAGCAATGATTTTGTCTGAAAACTATGAATCCAGGAGTGGCTCAATTGATTAAATGCTGGAAGTACTGGAAACTACTAAACTGATAGTTAAAACTAGTACTGAGTTTTAAGCTCACTTAAGGACTAAGTATTGATACAGCTTAGTACTGACTGAAAAGGTTATGAACTATGTTATGAACTAAGCTGCAAATTAAATGATGAACTCTGCGATTTAACTATGCGATAAGCTTGGAGCGATATTTTCTGGAGAGTAACTTTCCATTATGTGGTGGATAGCAGCTGATTAGACAATTGGATCAAGCAGAAATAGAGCTGCAAAAGTATAAGGACATTCCCCTTTTTTTTTTGTTCCTTATGCGTTTTCTTTTTTTTTTTTTTTCCTCTCTCTCTACGTGTCCTCCCGCCCCTCTTACGCTATATAGAGATCAGAAAAAAGGGACGAAGGGTACGTTTTGTTTTTTTATTGTTCCTTTACAGGATCTTTACAGGTGCCCTAATAAAAAAAAAAAAAAGTAAAAAAAAAAAAAAAAAAATCCATCAAGTCGCAGAATTTTCAATTCTTAAAGCAAAAGTGAAGAGAAGTATTCCATCTAAACTAGGGTGCCTGAGAGGTGAAACGGCAGGATATTCTTCTCTCCCCTTGCCCCTCCATTCAAATCAATAAAAGCAAAGATTGGAACCGAGAGGTACTCCCCTCTATACAGGACAACTATTTTGTCAAACAAGATAAGTGAACAAGATACATGATGAGGGGAAGATCACATAAAACAACAGAACCTAAAACCCCGAGGGAGAGTTTAAATACTAGTGTAACAGCTAGTTCAATACAAAAATACTTGACAACTAAAGAGGGTAACCAAAAAAGCCCAGATGTAGAAAAAAAAACATCCTTGCCAACCAAAAACGCAAAAAAGGAAATGGCTAAGTTAAAAGGAGCCCAAGGAGATAAAACAAGAGAAGAAACACAAACAGAGAGAGAGATGGAAACTTACGAGGGGGACGGGGAAGAACAGCGAAGTATAGCTCAAATGCCCACGAAGATCGAGATGATGGTAATGTTTGAAAGGATGGAAAGTTTAATTAAGAGTGAGATTACAAATGTCCGGATGGATCTGGGCCATTTGCTGCGGAGAGTAGAAGAGGCTGAGGAGAGAACTGAGAAACAAACACAAGAAATCGCAGAATTAAAATCGCAAGTGAAAGCACTGCAAATAAACCAAAGAAATACCTTCTATAAAATGGAAGCACAGGAAAATCAAAATAGACGCCAAAATCTAAGGATAAGAGCCCTCCCAGAGCAAACTGGAGAGAAACTGGAAGAAAAAATAAGGAAAATATTTAACCCCCTACTAGGACGAGAAGAGGACGAGGAGTTAAAGATCGATAGAGTACATAGAATTAGAAAGCCTCTAGGAATGAAGGAGGAGACCCCACGAGATGTCATTGTTAAATTCCATCGGTATACAGATAAGGAGAAAATATGGAGGAACCTCAGAGAGAGACACCCGTTGCAATACGAGCAAACAACTTTGCAAGTATTTGCGGACTTGTCAAGTCAAATTGACAAATTGTCAAATTATCCAGAAGAAGACAATTAAAACCATTACTAGAACATTTAAGACAAGCTAATATTAAATATAGTTGGGGGTTTCCTGCAGCATTGATAGTACATAGGGACGGAAAGACGGTTAGATTGAAATTTCCGGAAGAAGTACAGGACTTTTGTACAGAGTTACAGATTCCAACCATTAGTATACCTAAGCGATCGGAAAGAGAAGATAGACTAATTGAAGAGGGAATAGGGCAGAGAGCTTAATGTGGGGGGGGGGGGGGTAGGGGGAGAGGGGGGGAGGGGGGGGCTGGTGTAATTTATTACAAAAGAAACGAGATGGGAGAGGTAATGTAAATAAAAGTTAATGTGGGTATGGGTGGAAACGGGAAGAGCCTCCCTGGACTATCTGCTCCCTCCTCTCCCCCCCTATGTCTACCGGGCCTTCAAGGCCGGGGGGGAGTGGAGGGACACGGAATGCCGGGCTTGGAGCTTCACCCCAAGGGGTGAGGTACATATTGCAGGATGGGGATATATTCTGGATATAGGTACAAGGACCAAAGAGGGGTCTGGGAGGGTTGGGAGGAGGTTGGGAGGGGGGGGTGGGAGGGGTGGGGGGAGAAAGAAGACCCGACAGCAGAGAACCTCGTTAAGTGAGAAAAGAGGAGAAACCAGCCTGACTAAAATCTATGTCTATAGTTAATTGTTTGTCATATAACGTTAGGGGGCTAAATGAATCAGCAAAGCGGTTTAAAATTCTGAAAGAAATAGAACAATATGAAGCGGGTATAGTGTTCTTACATGAAACCCATCTATCATACGAAAGCAAGATTAGAATATACTCCCCTAGGTTCCCGGTGTGGTTTTATGGAGATTCTTACTCAAGGAACTCAAAAGGGGTAGCTATCGGTATAGGACGGGAGGTATACTATAAAATAGAAGAAAGATTAGTCGACCCGGAGGGTAGATTCCTCTTTCTGAAGGGGAAACTATGGGGAGTAGACTATACCCTCGCTAACATATACTGCCCAAATAGAAGTCCAACGGTTTTTCTGAAAGGAATATTGGAGAAATTATGGGATTTTAAAAGAGGAAGAGTAATTATAGCTGGAGATATGAACTTTTGTATGAATCCGCAAATGGATAGTTCGTCCCGTGTGCAGGGGATTGGGAAGGAGCAGAGGAGAATAATAAAACACAGGCTATATCAGTACCAGCTTATGGATGTGTGGAGAACTATGCACCCAAGGATACGAGACTACTCGTTCTATTCCCCGGTACACGGGACGTACACAAGGATCGACTACTGGTTAGTGGAACATAGGGTTCTGGACGAGGTGATATCCACAGATATAGGAATTAGAACATTGTCTGATCATTCTCCAATATGCCTGAAGATCAAAATCCCAGGATTTCAGAAATCTCCTTTTTCCTGGAAATTGAATAGGGAACTGTTGGACGAGAAGGGAGAGGAAATAATTAGAAAGGAATTGGAGTTTTTTTTTACCACTAATTTAAATGAAGAGAATATGGAAAATATTATTTGGGAGACACATAAAGCTTATATAAGAGGGATATATATTTCACTAGGTACAAATAGGAAGAGAGAAGGTATTAAAAAGAGTAGAGAGTTGAGGGAGGAAATCCATGGATTAGAGCAAGAACATAAAAAGGCAAATGGCAGGGAAAGTGGACAGGTAGTGGACCTATTACATAAACTGGCTATGAAAAGAGAGGAACTCGGGGAATTAATGGAACAGGAAATGAGGACGATATATAATAGGATTAATAAAGAGAGATATTATAGCGGCATTAAAAATAGCAAGATCTTAGCAAAGATATTGAGGAAAAAAGATCGAAGAATTATATAGAGAAAATATTAAATAAAGAGGGAGAGTCGGTCTATAAAACTAAGGAAATAGCAGAAGTTTTTAGAGAATATTATGGGCAGTTATATTCCGTGAGAAAAAAAGAGACAGAAAAGCAAGAGATGAAGAGAAGGGGAAAAATCAAAGACTATATATTTCAAGCAAATATCCCTAAAATACCGGGGGAATTGGCGCAGGAATTGGAGAATCCAATCTCAGTCCAAGAAGTAATACAGGCAATAAAAGAGACCAAAGGAGGAAAGAGTCCAGGGCCTGATGGCTATACAATAGAATATCTAAAAAAGTTTGGAGACATACTAGCCCCAATTTTATGTGCATATTATAATGGACTAGGCACAAAATATGGACTGAGCGAGGAGGCCTCCACTGCGACAATCTCCACGATATTGAAAGAGGGAAAAGAGAATACAATATGCTCAAACTATAGACCGATCTCACTACTCAATACGGACATTAAATTGTTCGCAAAAATATTGGCCGCTAGAATAAAGAAGTTAATGCCTAGCTTAGTCCATGCAGATCAGGTGGGATTCATTGAGGGGCGAGAAGGAAAAGATAATGGAGTAAGGTCATTATTACTGCTTCAGAGGATGAAGGAGAGTAGAATCCCCAGTCTACTCCTATCAATAGATGCTGAGAAAGCTTTTGACCGAGTAGACTGGGGATTCATGAT
Organism: Lithobates pipiens; assembly: GCF_037356315.1. NCBI lineage: Eukaryota > Metazoa > Chordata > Amphibia > Anura > Ranidae > Lithobates > Lithobates pipiens. Next base: position 243,989,940 of record NW_027507748.1, on the reverse strand, counting down.
GGGTACCCTAAGGGGAATGGGGTTTGGTCCCAAAATTTTGAAGTGGATAAAGGCACTATATAACAGCCCCAAGGCAGTGGTAAGAGTTAATGGGGTACTATCAACAGCCTTCAGAATGAACAATGGGACTAGACAGGGGTGTCCGCTGTCCCCCCTATTGTTCGTTCTGGCATTGGAGCCACTCCTGGAGACGATAAGGAGAAACCCAGATATAAAGGGGGTTGAGATAGAGGGGGAAATACATAAGACAGCCGCATTCGCGGATGATATTCTGTTTTATGTATCCAGCCCACGAATCTCCATGCCAAACTTGTTAAAGGCTTTACAGGAATACGGAGAATTATCTAACTTTAAAATCAACCCAAGCAAGTCAGAAATCTTAAACGTAAATATAAATCCGAGAGAAGAACTTGACATTAAGAGAGAATTCCCATTTCTATGGCAAAAAGAAATTAAATATTTAGGGATTAAACTGACTGCATCAATAGAAAAAATTTACCTAATAAACTATATCCCCCTTCTAGAAGAATTGAGAGAAGAAATAAGGAGAATGAGAACAAAGCCCCTGTCATGGTTAGGAAGAATTAATGCCTTAAAAATGATTATTCAACCTAAAATCCTTTATAAATTTCAGCTATTACCAATATATATCCCCCCCCTATATTTTAAAATGATAAATTCTTTAATTTCTAAATTTATCTGGAACAACAAGAAACCTAGAATTCCACTGAAGACTTTGCAAAAGGGAAAAGACGAGGGGGGTCTGAATGTCCCAGACTTTAGAAAATATTACGAAGCAGCAGTGTTAACACGGGTGGTGGAATGGGCAAAATTAGAAAGTAAAAAAAGATGGGGAAAAATAGAACACAGTTTATCAGGCACAAATTTAGGTAGAGAAATCTGGACTCCTTTAAAATATAGATCACTAGGGAAGACAACACCTTTGGTCACAAAAAATGTGTTTAGAGTATGGGAGGGAATACACAAACATAACAAGTGGAAATATAATTCCCCTTTAATTTATTTAAAAGATAATGATTTTTTTGCACCTGGTAAAAGTACAATAGGAGGGAAATGGATAAAACAAGATAATATGCAATTACGACACATAATTAAAGAGGGGAAATTGAAAACACTAGCAATATTACAGAAAGAAAATGATTGGATGGATTTGAATGAGTGGCGATACCTGCAGCTTAGACATTTCGTCTCAAGACTACCACAACCGCTTAGAGATGGAGAAAATTTGACTGCCTTGGAGCGGATATGTGAGGGGAAATCCCCAAGGGCAGGTATTGCCCAGTTTTATAAGGTCTTGAGACGGGAATGTGAAGCGGAGGTACCAACTTTCATTAAAAAATGGGAAGAAGAGATAGGAGCACGGGGTGAAAACCAAAATATAGAAAAAATATTGAAGATGGTGCACAGATCCACAGAAAATAGTAGGATGATAGAAACAAATTATAAAATTTTAGTAAGATGGTATAGGACCCCAGATATAATGGCAAAGTACCAGGAGGGACAATCTGGGAAATGTTGGAGGAATGGTGGACAAACGGGAAGTTTGGCCCATATATGGTGGGATTGTCCCAAGATTAAAGAATATTGGAGAGAAATAATAAGATATATAGAAGTAATAGCTAAAATACAGTTACCTGAGAACCCATGGTTATGCCTACTCCATGCAGTAGATACCCCAATTAAGGAGTATAGGAATTCCCTCACAAGCTCATTAATAAACGTGGCAAAAAGCCTGATTCCGAAAAAATGGAAAGAAATAGAAGCACCCAAAGTAAAGGAATGGCTAGGAAAAGTTGAGGAAATGTATAGTATTGAAGGGCTGGGAATGGAGGAAGAAAGAGAAAGAAAGAGATTCCATGTGAAATGGAAATACTGGAAAATCTTTAGACAATCTATGATTTTTAACGAGGTAATGGGTCGGTAGGGGTGGGGAGAGGGGTGGGAGGGAGATATTTTAGAAGAACTCGAGAAGGAAAGAAAGAAAACCAGGATAATGTGAAAAATTGAAGGGCATGAATGTATTTTGGTCCTATGGTTTTCTTTTATAATACTTGATTATGTTTTGTACGCAACTTAAATGAAAAATTTAAATAAAGAATAAAAAAAAAAAAAACAAATTACACCAATGCAAAAAAAAAATGCAATTGGTGTCACTGTGACTGGGGGTGCAGGGGTGATTGGGGGGGTGATCGGGGGGTGAAGGGGGGGGTGAGAGTATGCCTGGCATGTTCTACTGTACGTGTGGTGTGTTGGTGCAACTCACCGATCCTCTCTCCTTGGTGCTGGAACGAAAAATACCGACACGGAGGAGAGATTACATCACTTCCTCTGCCTGTGTTTACATTACAGGAGAGGAAGTGATGTCACGCTTCACTTCCATTCGTCAGGAGCGATCGCGAGGGGGTGGCCATGAACGAATGGCCGCCCCCTCATCCCGGATCGCTGCTGAACGGATACCGACCGTCGCTGGCACCGGGGGGGGGGCCCGATCGGGCCCCCCACCCGCGGGAAGGCAGGGACGTACATGTACGCCCATATGCCTGCCTGTGCCATTCTGTCGGCGTACATCGTCGTGCGGCGGTCGGCAAGTGGTTAAAGTAAATAGCGTTTTTTTATTATTACGAGTGCAGCGGTGGTGAATACAAATTAAAAATAAAAATGAAATCGGCACACAGAAAATGAAAATGAAGCAAAAATTATTACAATTAAATTTAAATCACAATAATGGTTAGAATAAATTAAATTTTAAACCACAATAATGGAAATAATTATTAGAAATATTAAAAATAATTAAAAATGGAATAACAACAGCATCCACATTATGAATCCCCATTATAAACAAAAATATATATAATAGATGAAAAATGAGATATAAAAATAAAAATAAAATAAAAATAAAAATAAAAATAAACAAACCAAAATAAAAATAAATATAAAAATAAAAATACCATACATGGAAAAAATATATATATGAACATCAAGACCAATATTATGTGGATATAATGACTGTTCACAATGAATGAATACAGGGGACAAGAGTAATCGTGCTGGTTAATTAAAATAAAAGGTTTTTATTTGGAAAGTGCTATTTATTAGGTGGGGATGTCTCCCCAGTGCACAAGGGGGGGGGGGAGAAGAAGGGGGGGGGGTCTCCTGTACCAAGAAACCTTTAACTATTATTATTATATGGGCTAAATGATAATATTTATAAAAATTAGAAAAAATGCTCAACTCCTATCTTATTGTATTATACATATTGTTGTATATTTTTGTTATATATGTTTTGTGAGAATCTGCTTTTCAATATTAGTACATATAATCATAATCTTAATGCTTGCTATTTTATAATCAAGCCTCCATTTTATGCGCCTATAGGTTCATATTAATGTCCCATGTGCTTATAGGAAATGGAAGAAAGGGATGCGCACTGAAATGGAAAAAGAAAAATACTGTATGGGAAAAAATTACTGAAATAATGTATAGTTGATAATTATAGTTGTTATTTTGGGTATTTGTATCCTATTATTTAATTATTGGATGTTTGTACCCCATCTAATTATTATACTACATTCGAACTAATTGAATGTATTACCTTCGATCCTATAGCCAAAGAAAGAAATATAGGGATAGGTAAATGTGTTCAAAATTGAAATGATTTAAAAAATGGTCAAAGGAAATGATTTTAAAAGGAAAAAGGGGATGATCTAAAAGGATTTGAAAAAGGAAGGAACACGGAAGACAAAAGGAGGTTGGGGGAGAAGGTTTATGGATGGACTAATAATTGGTTAGAAAACAATTAAGATCAAGGTCTATATTTAGGCCTGCTGGTTGTAGCGTGTCTAAGAGGAATATCCATTTTGTCTAATTTTGGGAGATTTTTATTCTTTTGTCTTCTCCTCTCCAATGCCCCTTGATTTTATCAATGCCGTAAAAGGTCATGAGATTAGGGTCACGGTTATGGTAATCTCTGAAGTGTCTGGAAACACTGTGATGGTGGAATCCTTTTTTGATGTTTGTTATGTGTTCTCTAATTCTTATATGTAACTGTCGTGTGGTCCTTCCAATGTATTGTTTTCGGCATGGACACTCAATCACATAAGTAACATGAGTGCTGTTGCATGTGATGAGCTCATTAATTTTATATTCTTTCCTATTTGAGGAGGATACAAACTTAGTTAATTTTTTCTGAGTGATTTTTGAACTAGTTTTGCAAGGAAGGCATCTTCCACATTTAAAAAAACCCTTCAGGTTTTCAAAGATTTTTTATGTTTTTTGGTGGATCAATGGTGTTCTTGGCTATTGAATTTCTCAATGTGGGAGCTCTTCTGTATATAAACGAAGGCTTCTTTGGCAGAAAGGTTTTTAGTGTTTCGTCAGTATGCAGAATAGGCCAATGCTTTTTAAATATCTCTTCAAGTCCTTTGTACTGTCGATTATAACCTGTCAAGAATGCTGTTTCCATCTTTTTATTATTTTTATTGTTTCTTCCGTTGGATGCTCCATCAATTTGCTCTTCTCTCTTCATTTGGCTTATTTTACTTTTCAAGTCACATAACTCTTTCTTCTTATACCCTTTAGAGACAAATCTGTCTATAATTTGATTTGCCTGTCTTTCAAAATCCATCTGGTTGCTACAGTTCCTATGTATTCGCATTAACTGACCTTTCGGAATGTTGTTTAACCATTTTGGATGGAGACAGCTGGTAATGGGGATGTACCCATTTCGGTCGGTGGCTTTAAAAAACGTCCTAGTACCCAACCGGCCATTTTCCTTGAAAATCTGTAGGTCCAGATAATCAATACTTTGGGTGTTCCAGCTTCCCGTGAAGGAAATTCCATAAGCGTTCTCGCTGATCTCGTCAAAAAAGTTATTTAGTTCTTCTACCGAACCACCCCATACGATAATAATATCGTCTATGTACCTGCGGTACATCTTTAGATGTTTTCTTGGTACGCTATAGATTTGCTCCTCTTCCCATCTATTGAGGAAAAGATTTGCTACACTGGGAGCATACTTAGCTCCCATAGCTACCCCCTTGGTTTGCGTGTAGTACGTACCTTGATACCAAAAATAGTTATGTGACATTGCCAGTTGTAATCCTTCAACTATAAAATTAATTTGCTCCTGTTTAAGATCTGTTAATGTTTGCAATGCCCAGTCTGTACTGCTCAATGCATGTTCCTGCTTGATGTTAGTGTACAGCGAGTTGGCGTCAATTGTGACAAGAATATCCTCCTCTGTTAGATCTATACTTCTTAATTCTGTAAGTAACTGTTTGCTGTCCTTTAAATATGAGTTGCCTTCTGCCACTAATGGTTGTAAATAGCCATCGATGTATTCCCCTAATCTTGAAAACAAAGACCCAATCCCATTGATTATAGGTCTGCCTGGGTTTTTTTTTTTCATTTTTGTGTACCTTTGGTAAATAGTAAATCACAGGTGTTTTAGCTGCTTTCGGAGTTAAATATTTTGCTTCCTTTTTGTTTAATATTCCTGTGTTTTCTCCTTTCTTGACAAATTTCTTGAGTCGCTTCTCGTATTCAATCTTAGGGTTATTCTTTAACTTCTTGTATGTGTCCTTCTCCGCCAATAGTTTTTCCATTTCTTTTTTGTAATCTTCTTTGTCTAGTATTACCAAGCCTCCTCCTTTGTCTGCCGAACGTATTACTATATTCTTTTTCTTCTCCAGTTGTTTAATAGTGTTCCATAGACCCCTTCGTTTTGTTTTTTGAATCTTCATTTCTTTTAGATCCTTTTCAACCAATTTTTTGAAAACCGTGATGCTGTCATTTTGCTGCCCATTAGGATTAAAAGTAGAGTTGTTTTTAAGATTAGAGTGTTTATAAACACTATTATGCCCCGTGTTTACGTAAACATTATTCCTAGCCTGTCCTTGTTTTTGTTCCTTCTTGGCAAAAATTTTTTTGATGTTCAACTTTCTTATAAATTTCTGTAAGTCTATATAGGCCTCAAACTTATCAAGTTGTTTGTCTGGTGCATATTTGAGGCCTAGATCTAAAACTAAGTTCTTCTTCATCAAAGGTAGCCGTACTTAAATTGTATATTCCCTGACCTATTGTTCCCTTCTTCTTTTTCTTGTTTCCTCCCCTCTTTCCTCTATTTCGTTTCTTTGTTCTATATAAATATATATAAAACATTTTTAACAAGATATTTTTTTTTTTTTTACAATATTTTATCTTTTTTTGGGGGTTTTATAAAGAGTGTGTATATAAAAATGTTGATATAAAAAGTTGAACTATTTACATAAAACAAGGGGAAAAGCCAAATTTTGAAGATGCACACCAAAAATTGGTAATGTCAACATGTGCTATCTCCCATCATGAGTGATCAATGGACGTGTTTGGTGGGTGCAATCCCTTCCTCTCACATACTAGAATGAGGAAGGGGTTGCAAACACAAAATGCGAACATTGAGATCCTCTGATGGCACAAAGCACACGTTGACACACCGTGTCCATCTTCAAAATTTGGCCTCTAAAAATGATTAACAAATGTTAAAAACATTAAAAGCTTTTTCAAGGAAATGAAGAACATGATCTTGCATTTTAGGGAAAAGGGGCATGTTCTTCATTTCCTGCTGCATGGTGTCCAATTGCCTTTGCATGTTTAAAATCTGGTTCCGCATAGAATTGATTGTGCCATTCCAGGCCATGATCTGCCCAATAAGTCTTTGGCACTGTCACTTGTAAATGACTCTGCGGCTTGTTGTCCTTCCACAACCAGATCATCACCTAAAAAAGGTGTAGAGAAAAAAATTGTGTTAAAATATGCAGCCATTAATTGTTTACCTTAAGCTGGGTTGTCAGACACTCACTTTGTGGGGTGCGTAGCTCCACCACCTCTTCTTCTTCCTCCACATCTGGCCCTGGGCTGGGCTCCTCCACGTCTGGCCCTGGGCTGGGCTGCTCCACGTCTGGCCCTGGGCTGCTCCACGTCTGGCCCTGGGCTGGGCTGCTCCACGTCTGGCCCTGGGCTGGGCTGCTCCACGTCTGGCGCTGGGCTGGGCTGCTCCACCTCTGGCACTGGGCTGGGGCTAACTGCCCAATCAGGCTGGTGAGGTCGGGGGGTCCTGGGCTGCTCCGACTCATGTCTAAATCTTTGTTCCCCTATGAGAATGAAACAAACAAAAAAAGGTATACTTTTAAGCACAGTGATATTTGAGTCCAGAAATCGGAATATGAAACATTGGTTCGAAGTGGTGTACAATTATTAGCTGGTTGTTACAAGATCCTAGTTGAATACATAATTTAAATTACCTTTTAGTTAGGCTGGGTTCACACTGCTGCGATGCAGGAACGCTGCGAATCTACTGCGGGTTCCCGCATCTCATGCCTCCCGGAGGCAGTTCACACTGCCCTATGTGAACTGCTAGGAGTGTCAGTGAAAAGTTATTAGACACACCTCCAAATTTGTTTGCATATCGCAGTGCAATCTGCAAACTCGGACAGCAATCAGATCGCATGGTGTGAACACCCATGCGATCCGATTCTGCTGTGGACTAAAAAAAGGGTCCTGTACAAGTTTGGGCCGGATGCGATGTGAATTCAGCCATACTATATGTATGGCTGAAATCGCATCACACAGAGACCACATGTGATTTGCAGTGCGGTGCGAATCACACTGCTGCGATGCAGGAACGCTGCGAATCTACTGCGGGTTCCCGCATCTCATGCCTCCCGGAGGCAGTTCACACTGCCCTATGTGAACTGCTGGGAGTGTCAGTGAAAAGTTATTAATGACACCTCCAAATTAGTTTGCATATTGCAGTGCAATCTGCAAACTCGCTCAGGAATCGGATCGCATGGTGTGAACACCCATGCGATCCGATTCTGCTGTGGACTAAAAAAAGGGTCCTGTACAAGTTTGGGCCGGATGCGATGTGAATTCAGCCATACTATATGTATGGCTGAAATTGCATCGCACAGAGACCACATGTGATTTGCAGTGCGGTGCGAATCACATCCGATCTCGTACATCGCAGCAGTGTGAACCTAGCCTTTAACCAAACTGCGATACTTTACATCTTTTGGCCAAGTTTCACAGACGGACACACGAATCATCCCCTGGAGTCCCTGTGTGTGATTATCCAAAAAAATGTTCTATGATGATATGTATATTATATATATATATATATATATATATATATATATATATATATATATATATATATATATAATATATATTTTACTACATTACACGGAATAAAGTTATGAAACAGTTGTAGCTTTAAAGACATATACACAAGGATATCCTAAACTGAGTATGACAATTCAATTTATCATGAACAATAATAAAAATAATAACTAATTAAAATCTAACCCAATACCAGATAAATTTACACCATATACAAATTCACGCTATTTACGTCCACCTGTACGAACTATCAACCACACAAAAGATCAAATTAGCTGCATTTACTAAACAACCTATACGAACGATTAACCACATGAACGATCATATTCGCTGTATTTATGAACAACCTATACGAACGATTAGGTATGAACGTCAAGATAAGCGCAAAGTACTCACTTTTTTTGAGCGCCTTTTTTATTCTCCTGTATTGATCCGGCTCCCTGGGTTTTATATCGGACCAGTGTTTGCGGAGTTGATCTTTGGCTCTTCGGACACCAAATGTGTTCTCCAAAGTGCTCACAACTGTCGGGTATTGGGTTTGGGATAGGGGCCATTTTTCTCATCATAATCCTCCCTTCTCAATATATCCACCATCTCTTCAAATGCCATGTTTGTGGCCTTAAACCTCTTCCTTGCTCCGGAAGCATGGGGTTCAGGGCTTTCCTCCATGCTGCTATCAGAAAATGCGTCCGCCATCTTTTTCTATTCACTCTCCCACAGCGGAACAAGGGGAAAAGGGGCGGGGAAATTCGATCACAAGGAATGTCAGGGGCGGGCGACGTGGGCGACGCAGGCGGAGCTTGACGCATGCACAGTGTATAAAGCGCTCCCGCGAGGTAGTACGTGTGTCCGAACGGAAGCAGCGAGCGATCTGAACGACAGTAAGATTCTATATCTCAATGGTTTTTACTGTTTAGAAATTTAGGCCTACATTAGGACAGTATATAAAGGGACTTTACATTGGCCATGGTTATTTTATTTTAGTATGGGTGTGTGTAGTGTGGGTGGGTGGGTGTAGCGTGGGTTGGAGTTTGTGTGTGGGTGTAGTGTGTGTGTGTAGTGTGTGTGTGTAGTGTGGGTGGGTGTAGTGTGTGTGTAGTGTGGGTGGGTGGGTGTAGTGTGTGTGTAGTGTGGGTGGGTGGGTGTAGTGTGGGTTGGTGTTTGTGTGTGGGTGTAGTGTGTGTGTGTAGTGTGGGTGGGTGTAGTGTGTGTGTGTAGTGTGGGTGGGTGTAGTGTGGGTTAGTGTTTGTGTGTGGGTGTAGTGTGTGTGTAGTGTGGGTGGGTGGTTGGGTGTAGAGTGGGTGGGTGGGTGTAGTGTGGGTGGGTGGGTGTAGTGTGTGTGGGTGGGTGTAGTGTGGGTGGGTGTTTGTGTGTGGGTGTAGTGTGTTTGTAGTGTGGGTGGGTGGGTGTAGTGTGTGTGTAGTGTGGGTGGGTGGGTGGGTGTAGTGTGTGTGTAGTGTGGGTGGGTGGGTGTAGTGTGTGTGTAGTGTGGGTGGGTGGGTGTAGTATGCGTCTCACCTAGATTGTCACAATAATAATACTGTGAGTTTGGTCTGACATTAGTATTTGTGTTGTGTGTGTGTTGTTTTTCAGAAAAAGATGCAAAAATATAATCCTAACCCCTTTAAGGAGGAGGCATTCCTCTCAAAGTTCATAGAGCTCTATGGGATGCACAGAAACCTGTGGGAGGTCAAGCACCCATTATATTCAAACCGTCCTGCCCGGTAGAAAACACTGAGAACGCGTTTGAAGTTCGTGCAAACCCGACTCCCCCAGGCAGACATTACGTTTGTGGACGCCAAAATTCAGGTCCTGTGGAACATGTATAGGTGGGTGCACAAGAAGATCATGCAGTCCCACACAGCAGCAGCAGCAGCAGATGAGATATATGTACCTAAGCTATGGTACTACAACAAACTGCGTTTTCTGGATGACCAGTCAGAAGCCAGGCAGTCTCTTTCCACCCTTCCCTCCATCTCAGCTGAGCCATCCCAGGAAGATCCAGACCCTTCCATCCTGGAAGAAGTTGATGCGGCTAGCTGGAGCCAGGTATATTTTATTTTAGCAAATATTGATTGATCGAATATTAATGATGTAAAGTTAAATGTTTGAATTGCTTCCAAATCTATGATTTCATCACAAATTAGATTAGATATAGATATAAGTATACAGTAATTTTCACAAATGTGGCTAAAATATTGGTGAACAGCTGGAAAAATGCTGGTGTCAAAACTATAGCCTTTTGGATTTCAAGACAAATCTATTTGCAAGTGAGAAATTTAAAATTGTCAGGGATTGATGAGGCAAAAATAATAAAATGTTTTTTTTTTTTCATTTTTTTTCTTTTTACACAGGATGAGCTCACCCAGGAGGAGGCCAGAACCAGTGGTATGGAGGAGGAGGCCGGGACCAGCCGCACACAGGAGATAGCTGGGCCCAGCAGGAGCCTGACAGAAAGTCAGGTCCCTCCCCTCCGCATAGCCAGCAAAAGGCCCAGGAGGATGACACGAACGGAGGAGGAGTCATTGGCGCTAATCCGTCAGGGAGCCAATTACTGAGCAAACCCCCCAATCCAGAAGAGGCCTACGCAACCTATTTGGCCAGCAAGTTGCTGGAAATGGAAAAGGGACAAAGCAACGTATGCGAGGCAATTCTCTTTGACACCATTCAGAGTGGTTTGAAGGCTGAACTAACATCAAGCACCCAACTCTACAATGCAGACCCTACTGCTCCTCCTCCTCCTCCTCCTCCTACTACTACAAGTCCACCACCAGAGGCACAGCCTCCAGCGAAGCGTGGAGGGAAGGCTACACGGAAGAGTCGGAAGTGACTGCCTGGCTTCAGTCTGGTCTGACAGAAGATGCAGGCTGTTGTAGTACCACAGCCTGGGGGCATAGATGTCATCTGCTGCTGTTCCTGGTCTGTGGGATTCCAGGACCATGTTGTGCTCCCTATTTTCTTGTTTACACAGGATCTGAATTTTGGTGGCCACTGACTTGATGTGTGCCCTGGGGGATAAAAGGCTTCACAAACTCCAAAAGTGTCTCCAGTGTTGCCTCCCTCTTTATTTTGTTTTACCCAGACTAAAAATAAACATTACATTTTCCCCAAATAATATAATAAGTGTTTTGATTCCAAAAACAGAGTTTGATTGTGAGTAGGCAGGTACATGTCAAAAGACTATGGGGGTTATTTACAAAAGGCACATTCATTTTGCTATACAAGTGCTAACTACAAGTACAATTTAAATTGCACTGCAAGGGCATTTGGAAGTGCAGTCGCTGTAAATCTGATGGTAACATTTGAAATGAGGGGAAGCTCTGCTGATTTTAACATCCAATCATGTGTAAGCTAAAATGCTGTTTTGGGGATCTATCTATCTATCTATCTTGTTAAATAGTCTGGTTTAAAAAAAGCCACAAGTCCATCTAGTTTAAACACCCCCCCCCCCTCCCCAAACAAATCAAATTAAATTAAAAATAATAATATTAGTTACAAAAATATATAATAATAGATATATATATATATATATATTTTATAATCTAATTATAAAAATAATAATCATAAGTATAATAATATTAGCAAAAAAAAGATAATATAATAAAAAAAAATCTATCTATCTATCTATCTATCAATCGAATTGTAATATTAATCATAAAATGAGGATGAATAATTATGAAGAAGAAAATAATGCGCTGTACCTGTATTAAAAGATCACAAAATTAGCAGCATGACGAATGTGCTAGCTTCAATACGAACGCTAGTTTTACCAGAGCGCTTCCGCCCTGTAAATGCTTTCTGAGCATGCGTCATTCTTATTCCTCCGGACTAGCATACTCACGAACGTATTGTCCGCTGAAACCCAAGTCCGGCGGAAAGATTGGACTGCAAAACTACTTTCTTAGTCCATCGGACTTTACGCTGGAAAAGTCCACTGAAGCCCACACACGATCGGATTGTCCAGTGAAATGCGTTTCATCGGACTAAGTACGCCGGACAATTTGATCGTGTGTACGCGGCATTACAAATATTTTAGGCTATATAGTACTAGGGACCTTAACCAACCAAACAACGCAGGCTCTCCAGTCAAACAATGCCACATAAACCACAAAATAACATGGCTTAAACAAACACTCTTGCTCCCAAATAAAGTTCATATCTTCCATAGGAACAAGATATTTTCACACACAGTGATTCTTGCATGCATGATCTTTTCATCTAAAAAACAGCTCCCCCCATGCTATTGTCCACAGGGAGTAGCCAACTTTGCCCATTGTAAGTGATGGGACAGCCATGCCTGGCCACCCTTCCCCCGCTAAACCAAAACAAACTGCTCAGTCACACACACATTCCAGGTTGCATTAAATGGGTCCCATAGCAGAGGCAAATCATCTCAATCAATACTGACAAATCATACACAACATACGGTTACTTACACATAACAAACATACAATAAAAATTGCAACATTATACCAGAAGACAAAAAGACATCAGAAGACATCATTTCATGATGCCTTGCACGTATTCAAGGCACCCAGTGCCAGAGGCAGCAAAACAACCCCAAAACATTATAGAACCTTCACCATATTTCACTGTAGGTACTGTTTTCTTTTCTTTGTAGCCCTCATTCCATTTTTGGTAAACAGTAGAATGATGTGCTTTACCAAAAAGCTCTATCTTGGTCTCCTCTGTCCACAAGACGTTTTCCCAGAAGGATTTTGGCTTACTCAAGCACATTTTGGCAAACTGTAGTCCTGCTTTTTTACGTCTCTGTTGCCGCGTACACACGAGCGGACTGTATGGCGTACTTAGTTCGTCATACAATCCGACGGACAGTCCGTCGTACTTTCCACTGAACGGACTTGACCACACACGGATGCACAAACAGTCCGTCGAAAGCTTGCACGATGATGTGTACAGCACGTACGACGGGACTAGAAATAGGAAGTCCAAGACACAGCAAAGCACCCTTCCGCCGTGTAAATCCTTTCTGGGCATGCGCCATTCTTAGTCTGTCGAACTAGCATACTGACGACCGTACTGTCCGCTGAAACCAAAGTACGGCAGACAGAATTTCGAAAAAAACGAAATTCTTAGTACGCCGGACTGCACGCCGAAAAAGTCAGCTGAAGCCCACACACGAGCGGATTGTCCGCTGAAATGTGTTTCGACGGACTAAGTACGCCATACAGTCCGCTCGTGTGTATGCGGCATAAGTCAGCAGTGGGGTTCTCCTGGGTCTCCTGCCATAGCGTTTCATTTCATTTAAATGTCGACGGATAGTTTGCACTGACACTGATGCCCCCTGGGCCTGAAGGACAGCTTGAATTTCTTTGGAACTTGTTTGGGGCTGCTTATCCACTATCTATTCTGCATTGCAACCTTTCATAATTTTTCTCTTCTGTCTATGCCCAGAGAGATTATCTACAGTGCCATGGGTTGCAAACTTCTTGATAACGTTGCGCACTGTGGACAAAGACAAATCTAGATCTCTAGAGATGGGCTTGTAACATTGAAATTGTTGATTTTTTTCCACAATTTTGGTTTTCAAGTCCTCAGACAGTTCTCTTCTCCTCTTTCTGTTGTCCATGCTTAGTGTGGCACACACAGACATACAATGCAAAGACTTCTCTCATTTTTATCTGCTTTGAGGTGTGATTTTTATATTGGCCACACCTGTTACTTGCCCCAGGTGAGTTTAAAGGAGCATCACATACTTGAAACAATCTTATTTATCCACAATTTTGAGAGGGTGCCAAGAATTTTGATCAGCCCATTTTTAAAATTTTATGTGACATTATGTCCAATTTGTTTTTTTTCCTCCCTTTTTTTTGTTTTGTTCCAAAGCACACAAAGGGAATAAACATGTGTATAGCAAAACATGTGTTACTGCAATACTTTTCTGTGAGAAATACTTGATTTTGGAAAAATGTATGGGGTGCCAACAATTTCGGCCATGACGGTATATATATATATATATATATATATATATATATATATATATATATATATAAAAATATTAGGGATGAGATTTGTTTTCAAGTCAAACTCCAACATCGTCTGTGAGAGACAGTGTCATTTAATTTGAGTTAGATTAGAGTCAGTTAGCTTCAGTTACAGTGTGTAGAGGATATATATGAATACAATTGCCAGAATTCTCATACAAATACAGGTAGGGAGCTGCAGTATTTTGTTTTAGTGTCCTTTGCACAGTGTGCACCTAAAGCTTTACCTGAATACAATTGCCAGTGTTCTAGTACAAATACGGGCAGGGAGATGCAGTATTTTGTTTTAGTGTCCTTTGCACAGTGTGCACCTAAAGCTTACCTGAATACAATTGCTGGCATTCTCATACAAATACAGGCAGGGAGCTGCAGTACTTTTATTTAGTGTCCTTTAACCACTTCCCGACCAGCGCACGACGATGTACGTCGACAGAATGGCACAGGCAGGCATATTTGCGTACAGGTACGTCCAATATTCGATGCCGCCCTGCCATCGGGAGCGCGCCGCCGGCGGCGCGCTCCCACGCTGGTCAGGACCCCCGTGAGTCCGGTCGCGGGACCTGCGGACTCGATCGCCGCGGGCATCCCCGCGATCGTCTCACGGAGCTGCCGAATAGAGCAAATGCTGTGTAAACAACATTTGTCTATTCTGCCTAGCAACTAGTGACGCTGATCTCTGCTCCATGTGATTGGAGCAGAGATCAGTGTACACTAAATGAAAGCCCAACCCCCCCACAGTTAGTAACACTCCCCTAGGAACACTTAATCCCTACACTGCCACCCACTGGTTAACCCTTTCACTGCCAGTGTCATTTACACAGGAATCACTGCATTTATATAGCAGTGATTACTGTATAAATGACAATGGTCCCAAAAATGTGTCAAAAATGTCCGATGGGTCCCCCACAATGTCGCAGTCACAATAAAAATCGCTGATCGCTGCCATTACTAGTAAAAAAAAAATAATAAAAAATTATTAATAAAAATGCTATAAAACTATCCCTATTTTGTAAACGCTATAACTTTTGCGCAAACCAATCAATAATCGCTTATTGCGATTTTTTTACCAAAAATATGTAGAAGAATACGTATCGGCCTAAACTGAGGGAAAAAAATTTTTTTTTATATATTTTTGGGGGATATTTATTATAACAAAAAGTAAAAAATAATGCGTTTTTTTCAAAATTGTCGCTCTATTTTTGTTTATAGCGCAAAAAATAAAAACCGCAGAGGTGATCAAATACCACCAAAAGAAAGCTCTATTTGTGGGAAAAAAAGGACGTCAATTTTGTTTGGGAGCCACGTCGCACGACCGCGCAATTGTCAGTTAAAGCGACGCAGTGCCGAATCACAAAAAGTGGTCTGGTCTTTGACCAGCAAATTGGTCCGGTCTGAAAGTGGTTAAAGAGTATGCACCTAAAACTTTACCTGAATACAATTGCCAGTGTTCTCATACAAATACAGGCAGGGAGCTGCAGTATTTTGTTTTAGTGTTATTTGCACAGTGTGCACCTAAAGCTTTACCTGAATACAATTGCCAGTGTTCTCAGGCAGGGAGCTGCAGTATTTTGTTTTAGTGTCCTCTGCACAGTGTGCACCTAAAACTTACCTGAATACAATTGCCGGCATTCTCATACAAATACAAGCAGGGAGCTGCAGTATTTTGTTTTAGTGTCCTTTGCACAGTGTGCACCTAATGCTTTACCTGAATACAATTTCCGGTGTTTTCATACAAATACAGGCAGGGAGCTGCAGTATTTTGTTTTAGTGTCCTCTGCACAGTGTGCACCTAAAGCTTACCTGAATACAATTGCCGGCATTCTCATACAAATACAAGCAGGGAGCTGCAATATTTTGTTTTAATGTCCTTTGCACAGTGTGCACCTAAAGCTTTACCTGAATACAATTGCCGGTGTTCTCATACAAATACAGGCAGGGAGCTGCAGTATTTTGTTTTAGTGTCCTTTGCACAGTGTGCACCTAAAGCTTTACCTGAATACAATTGCCGGTGTTCTCATACTAATAATAATACAGGCAGGCAGTTGATTCTACTAGCTGCAGTATAATTATATATATATATATATATATATATATATATATATATATATATATATATATATATATATGTATATATATATATATATATATATATATATATATATATACATGCCCCAGCTTTGTGCAGCTACATCTCCCTGCAGGCCATTAGTATGTCTGGAAGGCCAACAAGGAGAGGCAGACAGTCACAAGCCAATAAAAGAGGGCAAGCAGGCTCTGTGTCTAGAGGCAACAGTACTGGTCGTGGACACGGTGCATCATCATCAACACGTGGCCATGGGACATGCTTGTCCTTTTTTTTGGCAGCTGGCCATATTGAGCCGAAACATGCTGAAGACTTGGTAGAGTGGATGACCAAGCCGTCCTCATCCTCCTCATCCTCTCCACATGCTCCAGGAGGATGCCCAGCGTTTTGAAGGTTCTGATGATGGTACCCAGCTAGAGAAAGGCAGTAACCTGAGCCCAGAGAGAGGGAGTGCCCAAAAAGGACAGTAATCTGGCAGTTATGTTCCCCCAGCTGCAGCATACTGCCAGGTTTGCTCCAGTGATGAGGGGCGAGGGGATTATGAGGTCACTGACTCCACGTGGGTGCCTGATAGGAGGGGGGAGGAGGAGGAGGAGGAGGAGGGAGGGGATGATAATGTCACTGACTCCATGTGGGTGCCTGATAGGAGGAGGAGAGAGGAGATGAGGTCACTGACTCCATGTGGGTGCCTGATAGAAGGGAGGAGGGAGGGGATGACGAGGTCACTGACTCCACGTGGGTGCCTAATAGGAGGGGGGAGAGGAAGGAGGGAGGAGGAGGTCACTGACTCCACATGGGTGCCTGATAGGAGAGAGGAGGAGGCACATCTCCAACGAGGCAGGATACCCTCCAGGGGCCAGCATAAGGGCAGCACACAGACTGCATCACACCGCAGAGCTCCGCATGTGCAGGGCACTGCTGTCTCTGTGCGTTATTCCGAAAATTCTTTGGTGTGACCTTTTTTGTGATGAGTGTTTTAGATCACAACACTGCTATTTGCAATATATGTCTTAAGCATATCTCGTGTGGCCAAAATGTCAGCCTTTGGGCACCACATGCTTGACCAGAGATATGTCGACCTGCCATGCAGTTCATTGGCAATCGTACCTAAAAGACCCACACCAAAGAACAAAGCAGACCTCTCCTTGCTCCTCATCAGCTGGGATCTCCAACCCCACTATACCTTCAGTTCTCTCTGAAACCTGCACTGAGAGGAATAAAGGTATAGAATTAGGTATGTCACAGCCAAATACTTGCAGGCAATCTGCTATTGGTACACTGATGTCAGATTGTACCAGGCAAATTTCCCTGCCCCAGCTGCTGCACCACCAAAAGAAGTTCACTCCCAGCCATCCAGACCAGCGGTTGAATGCTAGCTTGGCTAAAGTTGGTAGATTCTGCCCCCTTCCGTAAGTTTGTGGAATGTGCGGTTCCTCGGTGGCAGGTTCCCAAAAGCCACTTTTTCTCATGGAAGGCGATTCCGGCTCTCTACCGGCATGTTGAAGGCAATGGCTTGGCCTCGCTGGAGAGGGCGACCCATGGTAAGGTGCATATTACCGCTGACTCATGGCATGAACAGGGACGTTACCTATCTTTCACGGCACATTGGGTGACTCTGCTGGCAACTGGGAAGGATGCAGGACAAGGTGCAGTAGTGTTGCAGGTTGTTCCGCCACCACGCCTCCAAAATGCTACTACTGGTGATTCTGACACACCTCTCTCCTCCACCCCCTCCTCCTCTTCTTCCTCTATGGTCTCTTCCTGTGCTTTTTCCTCGGAACCAGCGGTGCTCCGTAGGCGTTCAAGGGGCTACGCAAGTACGCAGGAAAAAAGATGCAATGCGGTGCTTGTACCGGTGTGCTTGGGGGACAGGAGCCACATTAGGGCAGAGATTTTGTCAGCTCTGCAGGGGCAGGCTGAGAGATGGTTGACGCCACGCCAGCTTAAGCCAGGAATGGCGGTTTGTGACAAGGGCACCAACCTCCTCTTAACCCTCTGACAGGGACAACTGACCCATGTGCCCTGTTTGGCTCACGTCCTGAACCATTGTGTTATCGGGAGGATCATTCTCGTATCATTAAATCCCGGAGGTATCATTAAATCCCGGAGGGCCCGATAGTCCTCCATTGTATAATTTTTTACTTGTTTCCAAATTTGTTTATCTTGTATTGAACACAAATGGTCACCATCGAACAGAAATTTAAAAGTCAAATTTCGTGAAAACAAAAAAAATGTCCTTAATGGCTTCATATTTGTCAATGTCCATAGATGGGCAAAAACTAAGGCCTAAACGAAGAATATCCAATTTGGTCTGTGTGAAACTGTAGGGGGTAAGGTTTATAACATCCATATTGGAGGTTACGTAGGGAGTGAAGTGTTGGGAGGTACATGAAAATTTGAAGTGGAATTAGACTGAGAGATGTGAGTGTCAAGTGTACTCTGCCGTGTGAACATTTGAAGTTGTGTTACTGGTGGAATAGCTCCTAATGGGTAGGGAAGGTGCATGCTCCATAGTGTCGGTTCTCGCGCCTGTAGACCCAGCACAGTTTCCAACATCAATGGAAGAAGTACCTTGGGGAATTATATTATGTGATTGTACTTGAGAGTTCAATAATTGGATGACCTAAATGGCCGTGGCTCCCAAATATTTTCCCTGTGATTGGTCACTAGCACCGTGATTGAGAGTTATCATGCAAGGGCTTGTGCAAAGTAAGAGTCGTATCTACTGTTAGAGTACGTTTTTTGTGTGGTGTATGTGACCCACCACCAAGATCCTGCTTACCTGCACCTGGGTGAGTATAGTGAGCTGTCGAATTTCCTCTCCTGGAAGTCAACTGAATAAAGTGGAGTCAGATTCTGTATCATCATCAGTAGTAGAGTACATATTACTTTTATTCTTAGGTACCCAATAATTTGTTCTTGAATTTCTAATCTGGGTCGTAGACTGCCAGCGATAGGCAAAGCCCTTCATAAAGGCCAATCTATCTTTTGAAAGTTTATTTTGTTTTTTTTATAAATAATATCTTTCGTAATTCTGGTAATAAAATCTTTAGTTACTTGCCAGCGTTTAGTGTAAAGTGCATGGGTTTTCATACTCTCATTTGCAGACTGTAACAACAAAATCTCTTGATCAAGTGAGGTTAATTCCGATTGATATTGTGTAATCAGTAATTTCATTAGGCTCACACTGCAAGAAGTGAGTATGTTTTCCCATGCTACCTTAAACTCTGTATTAGCATTTTGAAACAAAGGATAAACCTGTACTCTTAAGCCTAAAGGACTTATGTTTTTATGTTTTCACAAACGTATTTGTGAAGAAATTCTATGTGCCAATAAATTGGATTTCTTTTTAAGTTAAAAAGATTTTTAATAGCTTGTAAGAACATTTTTGGTTCTGGTTGCCGCCACCAGTGGCTAAGGCCCAATTTTTTAGCCCGTTTAACAGGGGCGTGTAATTACAATTTTTGATGCAATATTTTGCAGGAGGGTTCGTGCTGCGCTCAACTACAATATCTGTGAGGGGTTGCAGTGTTGTGGCACCAGCACCAGTGCCTAAGGCCCAATTTTTCAGCCCCTCTTTAACCACCTCAATACAATGCACTTACACCCCCTTCCTGCCCAGACCAATTTTCAGCTTTCAGCAGAGCATAGTTTGTCATTCAAACTATAAGAGCTATAGTTTGAATGACAATTACTCTTTCTTTTGGTGGTATTTAATCACTAGTGGGTTTTTTATTTTTTGTGCTATAAATAAAAAAAGACCATCAATTTTGTGAAAAAAATGCTTTTTTTCTTTGTTTCTGTCATAAAATTTTGCTAATTAGTAATTTTTCTTCATATATTTTGGCCAAAATTTATACTGCTACATATTTTTGGTAAAAATAACCCAGATTAGTGTATATTATTTGGTCTTTGTGAAAATTATAGAGTCTAAAAACTATGGTACCAATCACTGAAAATTGATCACATCTGATCAGGCCTTCAGTACAACAGGTGTATCTAATTTCTTGAGACACTAACTAGTCAGGAAAGTACAAATACCTCCCAAATGACCCTTTTTAGAAAGTAGACATTCCAACATATTAAGTAAATAGCATGGTGAGTTTTTTTAAGTTAAATTTTTTCCCACAATCCTTTGCAAAATGAAGATTTATTTTTTTACAAAATTGTCATATTATCAGGTTATTTCTCACACACATCATATGCATACAACAAATTAAACCCCAAAATACATTCTGCTACTCTTCCCGAGTATGGCGATACCACATGTGTGAGACTTTTACACAGCCTGGCCACATACAAAGGCCCAACATTGACGTGACACTTTCAGGCGTTCTAGGAGCATAAATGACACATCTCATTTCTCAACCACCAATGGAATTGCCCATAAAATGACCCCATTTTGGAAAGCAAACACCCCAACGTATAATCTATGAGGCAGAATGAGTCTTTTGAACGGTTCATTTTTGTTCAGAACTTTTTGGTGGAAAAACGTGGGAAAAAAAATGAAAACTCATTTTCTTGATCATACATCACGGGACACAGGAGCTTCATTACATAGTGGGTTATATAGGCACCTCTGGTGATTGGACACTGGTTAACCCCAATTAAGGAGAATTCCTCCCCTATATAACCCCTCCCATATGGGAGGCACCTCAGTTTTTTCGCCAGTGTCTATGGTGGTTGGTCACATAAAACTTTAGCTCTGTGCAGGTCCCTGCGGGGGCCTAAGGGCTACAACAAACCGGATCCATACCTCGGGCCGATATTTGACTCCCAAGATGGTATGGTACCTGGGCCTCGTCAGCCGAGGAAACAAGGTTTGGCCTGTAAGTCCTCTCCTATTGGAAGACTGGGCTCTGGGAAAACCAGACTTGGTGTACTGTTTATACAGAGCGCACGAAAGTTTCTGGCAGAGTCTTTTACATGGTCCAGGTAGGAGGCTCTTCCGAGAAAGAGCCCCAGATAAACCTGAAGGTTGGCTAACACTGCCAGTCGTGATGGGTGAAGGCTGGAATTCGTCTGTTTCAGCAATTTCTGCGGCGAGGACAGGTAAGGGAAGTTAATATATGTAATTATATGATGGATTTCTTCATTTTGAGTAGTTGTATGTCTTACCTGGTTTCCACCACTAGAGGGAGTAAGAGCAGCCTGATGCATACTTACATGCCTTTCAGTACACATGCTCAGTGAAGCCTGGTTCTCCAGCTGTCTCACGTCTCCACTGCAGTCCCTGCCACAACAAGGTAACAGGGGTCCCACGTAGTCTGGGGGTCCCACGCAGCTCCGGTGGAGTTCTCCTTTCCCCCCCTGGATCCCGCAGTCCTCGTGCATGCGCGTCGGGCGCGTTCCCGGCCTAATGGAGGAGGGGGGAGTGTGGTTGTGAGCCGTGCACGTCAGTGTGCACGGCGCTGTACTGCGCAGGCGCCAGGCGGCAGATTTAAAAAGCCCAGAGCGTCAGGGGGCTGTAAGTGGAGACACAGGAGCTGTGGGCAGTAAGCATCTGAGGGGATTGGATCCAGGCAAACCTTAGACACTTACTCAGCATCAGGTTGTGCAGTTTAACCTCCTCCCACCCGCCCTATAGCCGAATGACGGCCTTAGAGCGGGCGGGTTCCTTCGCCTGGCCGTCCCTGGACGGCCTGGTGTTTACTTCCGCAATGCTCGCCGCCGGGGGCGCGCATCGCGGAAGTATTGTATTCGCCGTGTCTCCCGGAGACAGGCAAATACAGATCGCCGTGAACGGCCAATCAAAGCGGCCGTTCACAGCGCGATCGCAGCTGCCAATGGGAGATGATCTCATATGTAAACATATGAGATCATCTCCCATTGCAGTGTCTCTCCCTCCTCACACAGAGACAGCGTGTGAGGAGGGAGAGCGATCTGTGTGTCAGCCCCAGTGCCAGTGTCAGCCCCAGTGTCAGCCCCAGTGCCAGTGTCAGCCCCAGTGCCAGTGTCAGCCCCAGTGCCAGTGCCATCTGTCAGCCCAGTGCCATCTGTCAGCCCCAGTGCCAGGGCCATCTGTCAGCCCAGTGCCATCTGTCAGCCCAGTGCCATCTGTCAGCCCAGTGCCATCTGCCAGTAGTGCCAGTGCCGCCAGTGCCAACTGCCAGCGCCAGTGCCTGCCGTCAGCCCCAGTGCCGCCAGTGCCAGTGCCACCTGCCAGCGCCAGTGCCACCTGCCAGCGCCACCTGCCAGCGCCAGTGCCACCCGTCAGCCGCAGTGCCGTCCGTCAGCCCCAGTGCCGTCCGTCAGCCCATGTGCCGTCCGTCAGCCCCAGTGCCGTCAGTGTCGTCAGCCCCAGTGCCACCTGCCAGCGCCACCCGTCAGCCCCAGTGCCGCCCGTCAGCCCCAGTGCCGCCCGTCAGCCCCAGTGCTGTCCGTCAGCCCCAGTGCCGTCCGTCAGCCCCAGTGCCATCCGTCAGCCCCAGTGCCATCCGTCAGCCCCAGTGCCATCAGTGCCGCCAGTGCCACCTGCCAGTGCCACCTGCCAGTGCCACCTGCCAGGGCCAGTGCCACCTGCCAGCGCCAGTGCCATCCGTCAGCCGCAGTGCCAGTGCTGCCAGTGCCACCTGCCACCACCAGTGCCACCAGTGCCAGTGCCGCCAGTGCCACTTGCTAGTGCCACCTGCCACCTGCCAGTGCCACCTGCCAGCGCCAGTGCCATCCGTCAGCCCCAGTGCCGCCAGCCCCAGTGCCGCCAGCCCCAGTGCCGCCAGCCCCAGTGCTGCCAGTGCCACATGCCAGTGCCACCTGCCAGTGCCACCTGCCAGCGCCACCTGCCAGCGCCAGTGCCATCTGCCAGCCGCAGTGCCATCTGCCAGCCCCATTTGCCAGAGCAATTAGCCAGAGCAAATAGTCAGCACCATCTGCCAGTGCCAGCCCCAGTGCCAGCCCCAGCCCCATCTGCCAGCGACATCTGCCAGCCCCAACTGCCAGCCCCAACTGCCAGCCCCAACTGCCAGCCCCAACTGCCAGCCCCATCTGTCAGCCCCATCTGTCAGCCCCATCTGTCAGCCCCATCTGCCAGCCCCATCTGCCAGCCCCATCTGTCAGCCCCATCTGCCTCCAGTGCCATCTGCCTCCAGTGCCATCTGCCTCCAGTGCCATCTGTCAGTGCCACGTGTCGTCAGTGCCACGTGGGGTCACTTTGTGGGCATTTCCATTGTCCTGGTGCTCCAGGGCCTTCAAAACTGTAATAGGTGGTTGAGAAATAAGATGTGTAATTTATGCTCCTAGAACGCCTGATGGTGCTATTTCAATATTGGGCCTCTGTATGTGGTCAGGCTGTGTAAAAGTCTCACACATTTGGTATCTTTATACTCAGGAGGAGTAGTAGAATGTATTTTGGGGTGTCATTTTTGCTATGTACATGCTATGTGTTGGAAATATCTTATAAATGGACAACTTTGCGTAAAAAAAATGCGTTTTCATTTTTTTTCCACATTTTCCCAAAACTTCTGGAAAAAAAATGAACCATTCAAACGACTCATTATGCCTCATAGATTATACGTTGGGGTGTTAGCTTTCCAAAATGGGGTCACTTTGTGAGCATTTCCATTGTTCTGGTGCTCCAGGGCCTTCAAAAATGTAATAGGTGGTTGAGAAATGAAATGTGTAAGTTATGCTCCTAGAACGCCTGATGGTGCTATTTCAATATTGGGCCTCTGTATGTGGCCAGGCTGTGTAAAAGTCTCACACATTTGGTATCGTAATACTCAGAAGGAGTAGCAGAACGTATTTTGGGGTGTCATTTGTGGTATACACATGCCATGTGAGAGAAATAACCTATTACATTGAAAATTTTGTGAGAAAAAAAAAAAATCTTCATTTTGCAAAGAATTGTGGGAAAAAGATGACAACATCAAAAACCTCACCATGCATCTTAGTAAATACCTTGGAATGTCTACTTTCAAAAAAGGGGTCATTTGGGGGTATTTGTACTTTCCTGACTTGTTCGGGTCGCAAGAAATGAGATAGGCCACCAGTACATCAGGTGTGATCAATTGTGTGCGACAGCTTGTAGACTCTCTAACTTTCACAAAGACCAAATAATATCCACTAATTTGGGTTATTTTTACCAAAGATATGTAGCAGTATAAATTGTGGCCAAAATTTATGAAATTTTTTTTATAATTTGCTAAATTTTATCACAGAAACAAAGAAATATGTGTTTTTTTTCAAAATTTTCGGTCTTTTTTCATTTATAGCGCAAGAAATAAAAACCCCAGAGGTGATCAAATACCACCAAAAGAAAGCTCTATTTGTGGGAAAAAAAGGAAACAAAATTCATTTGAGTACAGTGTTGCATGACTGAGTAATTGTCATTCAAAGTGTGAGAGCACCAAAAGCTGAAAATTGGTCTGGTCAGGAAGGGTGTTTAAGTGCCCAGTAAGCAAGTGGTTAAGCAGATATATTTATTGTGAGACTTTAAGCACAACAGTGATTGCACTTGTACTAGTACCTCTGCTTTGTAGCTTAGGACTATGTCTCCTCATAAGAGGGTCTCAGGGGGAGGTAGCAAAGGCACTGGTAAATCACCGCCTAGGTCCAGGGGTTCTAAAAGTGCCTGTAAGTTACCATCCCCCCCCTGCAAGACTGGAGCCAGCCTCTCAAGACGAGTCAGTGCCCTGTCAGGTTTTGCAGCCTCTCCTAATGTCCCAGCCCCGGTTTATGTCACTAAGGACTCCCTTAGGGCTACATTGGAGGGTTTTGAAGGAGAATAATGAATTTTATTTCTGCTTCCCTGAAAGATAGCAGGAAAAGGGGTAGATCTCCTCCCTCTGCTGAAATTCCTCTCTGAATGAATGAATGAATGAATGAAATACTTATATAGCGCACAATGCGAACTGAATCGCCTCTGGGCGCTGTGGCGAGCTTTGATCATCTGCTAAAAGAGGAAGGTCTTGAGTTTTTTCCTAAAAGCCAGGTGATTTTCTTCCAGGCGGATGTTTATTGGTAGAGCATTCCATAGCCGAGGCCCTTGGACAGCGAATCTCCGATCCCCCTTGGATTTATACCGGGCTTTGGGCACGAGGAGGAGGTTTTTGTTGGCTGATCGAAGACTGCGGTTTGGTGTGTAATGATTTATTTTCTCCATTAGGTATTGCGGAGCTTCTCTATGCACGCATTTGTGGGTGAGGCAAAGGGTCTTGAACGTGATCCGATTTTTTACGGTTAGCCAATGTAAGCTCCTCAGTGAAGGAGAAATGGATTCCCAGGGTTTTTTTCCTGTTATCAGCCTTGCCGCCGTGTTTTGGATCAGTTGTAATCGCGCAAGTTGATATTGTGGTAATCCTATGTAAAGCGAGTTTGCGTAGTCCAGTCGTGAATTAATGATTGTTCCAACTACCACTGCTTTGTCATTCTTTGGGATAAAAGGGATGAGTCTGCGAAGCATGCGCAGCAGATGGTGAGATCGACTGACTACTGCTCCTATTTGCGCATCCATTGACATTTGTGCGTCTAAAATAACCCCGAGACTCTTCGCTTTGGTCTTTGGGGAGATAGTCTGCCCAAAGACGGTTGGTGGAGACCAGGAGGTTTTGGTTGCGGGCTTATGATTTGGGTGTAAGATAAGAAGCTCTGTCTTTGATTGGTTCAGCTGGAGGGAGTTGGTGGTCATCCAGTCCTCTATTGATTTGAGGCAGTTTTCAAGTTGTTGTTGGTGATCTTTTTTTCCATTGATCCGGAAATAAAGTTGCGTGTCGTCAGCGTAAGAGTGGAAGCAGAGATCTGAGCATCTGATGATTTGAAGGAGTGGGCGAATGTAAATGTTGAAGAGAACGGGTGACAACGGAGAGCCTTGAGGGACTCCGCAGGTGACTGCCCGAGTTTCGGAGAGGAATTTTCCTAGTTTCACTGTCTGTGACCGATTTCCTAGGAAGGACGCGAACCAATGGAGATCTATGTCTTGGACTCCGGCTACTTCTGTGAGGCGGACGAGTAGAGTATTGTGATCTACTGTATCAAACGCTGCACTTAGGTCTAGCAGTACGAGGAGACACGGCTCTCCGTCATCTGCCGCTTCGAGGGCGTCATCCCAAATCTTGAGGAGAGCTGTTTCTGTTCCATGACCCGGGCGGAAGCCTGATTGCAGCGGGTCCAGGAGTTTGTGAGTATCCAGGTGAAGTTGTAGCTGATGTACTACAGCTTTCTCCATGATCTTAGAAATGGTGTTGAGGCTTGTAATTGGCCTACGGTTGTTTGGATCCTGAGGGTCCAGGTTTGGTTTCTTGAGTAGAGGTTTGACGATGCCTTGTTTGAGGATGCTGGGAACAATCCCTTCGTGGAATGATCGGTTTATGAGGTGGGTTATGGTTGGAGCCACGATGTCGGAGCATTCTTTCAGTAGTTTTGTGGGGATGATGTCAATAGGTGAGGTACTGTCACGCAGTTTATTAATGATGTTTTTTGCGGTGTCTACGGTAATTGGGGATAGTGAAAATTTCGGCGGTTGCGGTATGTTGGTGCAGACATCCTCTTTATGTATTTGCTGGCTGGGGTCGGATGTTTTCTTCTGACAAATTGTTTCCCTGATGGTTTTGACTTTATCGATGAAAAAATCAGACAGTTTGTCACAGTAATCCTGGGATTCGCTTTCTGGGGGTTCTAGGCACACCGGATTCATTGATTGATTAACCAGTTTAAACAGTTCCCGTGGTTGGTTTGCGGCCGTTGAGATTGTATATGAGAAGTGGTCCTTTTTGGCTTTGAAGATTGCTTTCCGATAACTCTCTGTCAGACCTTTGTAGTTAAATAGGTTTTCCTCGGTGGGATTTCTTCTCCATGTTCTTTCCGCTCTTCTGCGTTCTTGCTTTAGTACGGAGAGGGAGCTATTAAACCATCCAGCATTTTTCTTCCTGATGAGAGCCCTGCGTTTTGGTGCTACCGAGTCTGCTGATTGCAGTAATGCCTTGTTCAGGGAGTTGAGTGTTTCCTCCGTAGAGTGGTTTAAGGTTATTGTAGATATTTTTTTGGACAGAGTGGTTTTGAAGGCTTC
The DNA here is from genome assembly GCF_037356315.1 of Lithobates pipiens. Classification (NCBI taxonomy): domain Eukaryota; kingdom Metazoa; phylum Chordata; class Amphibia; order Anura; family Ranidae; genus Lithobates; species Lithobates pipiens. Next base: position 243,962,675 of record NW_027507748.1, on the reverse strand, counting down.
GGAGTACAGTTTTTTATGCGATCTGGTCCAGTGCGTTGTTACAGGTTTCCGTTTTGCGTTGGTGATGTTGGTAGTGATTTTGAATTTGATGGCGTGGTGATCCGTCCATGGCAGAGTTATGTTGTCGCATATGTTGACGTCGATGTTCTGTTTGAAAATGAGGTCCAGGGTGTGTCCTGACCCATGCGTGGGAGTCTTTATCAGTTGCTGTAGACCCAGTTCTTCTAGTTGATTGATGCAGGCAGTCGCGATGGGGTCTTTAGGCTCGTTTGCCCAAAGGTTGAAATCTCCGAGTGCCAGGAAATTTTTGAATTTTAGGGTGTGCATTGCAAAGGATTCCGTGAGGGGTGAAAGAAGATTGGACTTTGGTCCCGGTGGTCTGTAGCACAGTAGAATATGAGTGGTGTCATGGGGTGTTGGTTGAAAATGTAGCGTCAGGGTTTCCATAAAAGACACTGGGTTCTGAGATGATGGTTTAGTGAGATCCAGGTGACCTTTAAAGATCACTGCTAGGCCTCCTCCTTTTTTCCCTATCCGGTGTTCGGTTAGGATCCTGTAGTTTTCCGGCACCAATTCGGTGAGGATGGTGTTGCAGTCAGAGGTTAACCAGCTTTCGGTGATGAAGAGACAATCTACATTGTTCTCGATGATGAAGTCGTGTACTTCCAGTCTATGTTTGACTGCAGACCTGGCGTTAATCAAGGCGCAATCTAATTGTAGTGGTCGAGTAGATGTCTTCCTGTGGTTGGTAGCTGCTTGTCGTCCGGTTTTTAATAGTTGTTCTCTTTGAAGTATTTTTTGTATGGAAGATGGCAATGTGGTGTTGATGTTCCTTAGTCTGTGCAGAACTTCAGCTGAGTATTTGAAGTAGCACATGGTTTGTGGATGCTGTTGATGGTACTATGGGCCTAAGATGATGATCCTGATCAGGGTATTGATCCTGAGGTGGGGCTAGGTATCAGACTTGCCGCCGTGCTTGAGGCTATTAGCGCGCAAGTTGATCAGGGGATGCCTATATGGATGCGGAAGGAGTTGTTGTATTCGGTTGCTGGCTGTTCCAGCTGCCTTTACTTAAGGTGGAGGTCTCTGCTTAGAAAAGAAGTCTGGCTGTGATCTGGAATAGTCGTCCTAGGATAGCGTAAAAAATGGAAAGGAGGCCGGAGGTAGGGGTATGCTAACCTATGGTTGTTCCAGAGGAAGGCAAAAAACCCCCTGACAGTAGCAGCCAAATGCACCAGTGGGGCAAAAATTCCTTCCTGATCCCCGTAGGCGGTCGGACAGAGTCCCTGGAACAATCACTGGGGGGGGGGGGAGTGGAGGTGCGAGCTTACCTGGCTGCGGTTGTCCCCTTAAAACACTCTGATCCGGTGAATCTGGCTTGCTGTCAGCCTGACATTTCTGGAAAGCTGTCTGGTTGCCCCTTGCAGTGGGATCTTTAAAATGGAGGGGAGGATGGATGTAGGATAGAGGTTAGAGACTCCTGTCTTAACTCCTGTTTTCAACTCCTGGTTATTAACTCTCCACTTATGTTCAGAAAATCCACATGCAAGCCACAATCGGGGAGCAAGCTCAAGGGGGAGTTTGTATAACTACCTTTATACACCTGTGAACAATTAACCCCTCCCCTAATTTGGGAGGAAGAAAGAGGGGAAAAAAAATGCTGTTTAAAAAGTGTCAGCAAAAAAGGTCTTTTAAAAACTGCTAGCAAATGTATCAAATAAAGGAGGGGAGAAAATAAAACACCCCCAAAAACAACACTTGCAAGCAGAAGCAGTCAAGCAGAAGCAGTCAAAGCACAACTCCTGGTTATTAACTCTCAGATGATTCTTCTGAAAATGAGGAGAGATCCCTGTCTTGGGACAGGGATCATGAGCAGTCAGATGAATCAGAGGAAGAGGAGAGAGTTCCCTCCTCCCAGGGGCTCAGAAAACAGGTGCAGTATTATACTGAATTGGTGCGTACCACATTCAGAATACCTGCTGCTGAAGTTGCTACGTCCTCTGTTTCTTCCCTGGGAGTCAGGAAAGCCCCACAGACTGCCTATTCCTTTCCAATTCATCCCTTAATGGATGAATTGTTGTTTGAGGATTGGGGACATCCCGATAAACTGTTTGCTCCTCCTAAAAGGTTTTCTATGCATTATCCTCTGGAGGAGAGTTTCACTAAGAAGTGGGGGGTCCCATCTTTTGATGCGGCTGTTTCTTGCGTGAATAAAAACCTGACTTGTCCCTTGGATAATGCACAGGTATTTAAAGATCCAACTGATAAGAAGCTGGAAACCTTATTAAAAGCCTCCTTTTCCATGACTAGCGCTGTAGTGCAACCTACAGTCGCAGCCGTGGGGTTGTGCCAGTTCCTCAAGGAACAGGTTAAGCAGATGCTTGGGCTCCTTCCCAGCAAGGAAGTAGAGAAGTATGCAGAAATGCCTCATATTCTGTGTTTCATGATTGATGCGATTTTGGATTCTGTCCAACAAGCATCACGTTTGTCCCTCATGTTGGTACACATGCGAAGGGCCCTATGGCTAAAGAATTGGGCAGCTGAGCTGTCATGCAAGAAGCATTTGATTGGGTTCCCGTTTAAAGGGGAACGTTTGTTTGGAGAAGAATTCGACAAATTCGTCCAAAAAAGTTCAGGGGGTAAATCTACTCTCCTTCCAGTCAAAAGGAGCAAGCGTCCTTCATTCAGGCATGCTCTCTCTCCCGGAGCATCAAGCTCTAAGCAGTGGCGATGGCCTTCTCAACCCTCCTCTACAGGAAAGGCTCAGGGCCGAGCCCAGGAGCAGAAAAAGGCTTGGGGGCGAAAGCCTGCCAAGCAGAGCCCAAAAGCTTCCTTGTGAAGGGGCGCCCCCGCTCGGCCGAGTGGGGGGAAGGCTCCTGCAGTTTGCAGGAGCCTGGCGGGAAGAGATCCGGGACAAGTGGGTGATCTCTTCGGTATCTCTGGGCTACAGGCTAGAGTTTCAGGAGATTCCACCTTCCCGCTTTCTAAGGTCAAGGATCCTCAGGGACCCAGTAAAGCAAAAACCGCTATTTCTGGCCTTAGATCACTTACTATCCCAGGGGGTGATAGTAGAAGTGGACCCAAAAGAACAGGGTTCAGGGTTTTACTCAAATGTCTTCACCGTTCCGAAGCCAAATGGAAGTGTCAGACCTATCCTAGATCTGAAGGATCTGAACCGGTTTTTACGCAGTCAATCCGCACTGTGGTCTCCTCTCTGCAAGGGGGAGAGTTTATGGCATCAATAGATATCAAGGATGCATATCTCCATGTGCCAATTTTTCCCGCACACCAAAAATTCTAAGGTTCGCGGTAGAGCGGCGCCATTTTCAATTTGTGGCCTTGCCGTTCGGGCTTGTTACGGCCCCTCGAGTCTTCACAAAGATTCTGGACTCTCTCTTGGCAAACCTAAGAGCTCAGGGTATAGCCGTCATGGCTTATCTAGACGATTTGCTTCTCATGGAGAAAACAGTAGCGTTCCTGAACCACAGCGTCACCAGAACGCTAGAACACCTGGAACGCCTAGGTTAGATCATAAACCTAGAAAAGTCGTCCCTACAGCCTGCCACCAGGTTGGAATACCTGGGTATGATCATCGACACCGCTCAGGGCAAGGTGTTTCTTCCAAGGCCAAAGGCCTTGGCCATTGGGGATCTGGTGTGCCTAATTCTGGGCAGGAGATCTTCCCCCATTCGATTGTGCATGAGACTGTTAGGGAAAATGGTCGCCTCCTTCGAGGCCGTCCCATTTGCCCAGTTCCACTCAAGGCCTCTGCAAAGATGCATCCTTGCGGCTTGGAACAGGAAGCCCCAATCCTTGGATCTTCCTATGCGTCTATCCCCAGGGACACGCAGGAGTCTCATCTGGTGGTTACAAACCAAGAATTTGCTGAAGGGCAAAACTTTTCTTCCTCTTTCATGGAAGATTATCACGACAGATGCCAGCCTGACAGGCTGGGGAGCAGTGTTGGAGGAGACGTGCTCGCAGGGGAAATGGTCGGCGATCGAGAAGCTATTGCCCATAAATGTCCTGGAGATCCGGGCAGTTTATATGGCTCTCATAAAGTGGTCTTACAGACTACGAGGTCTCCCTGTTTGGGTTCAGTCCGACAATGCCACAGCAGTGGCTTATATCAATCACCAGGGTGGGACCAGGAGTCTGGTGGCCCAAAAAGAGGTGAATCGCATACTTGTCTGGGCAGAAAAGCATGTTCCGTGTCTTTCTGCAGTCTTCATTCCAGGAGTGGAAAATTGGCAGGTGGATTTTCTGAGCCGCCAGCAGTTGTGCCCGGGAGAATGAGCTCTGCACCCCGACGTGTTTCGGAACATATGTCACAGGTGGGGTACTCCAGACGTAGATCTGTTTGCATCCAGGTTCAACAGGAAACTGGACAATTTTGTGTCAAGGACAAGAGATACACTTGCTCAGGGGTCAGATGCTCTGACAGTTCCCTGGGATCAGTACAATCTGATCTATAGAAAAAAGGGGAAACCGCGCTTGTCAAAAAAAATAATTAAAGAAAATGAGCAGCAAACCCAAATGTTATACTACATTTGGCATGAAAGGAAAAAAGAGTGGGTTGCGCTAGAATAAAAAATATATAAAATATGAGCAAAGTTACACCAATGTGGATAACTGAATAAATAATTTTGTCAATCCTGTGCAAAAAGAAATTAAATTGCGTAGGAATGGACTGTAATGTATCAATGAAGATAACAAGTGTAGATCCCTATTGCTAATACAAACAACATAGATAGTAGTTGATTAATCTAATAACCAAAAACCAGCCAATCAAACTGTGTAGGTAATAAAAAATAAAATAAAAAAAGAGAATTTTTTCCAAAAATGCAATTTGCTTAATACATTAGTGAAACATAATTATAAACAGTGAGAAAAGTATATTATAATGTCCATAAAGTCTTTAGAGAAAAAATATGTTTGCAATAACTCCACGGTGATACAGTGACAGCAAACCATCCAAAATTGATGTGAATAGTGCACGACCTCCACCACAGATATTACTGCCGCTTACCAAAGGTATATGGTTCCTTGTTACAGAGAACCATACAGCGCAAATGACTGACTCCCCCAGTCCAGGGTATTCACAGGTGGATAAGGAAGATACAGGAACCCGTTATTTCTCCCAGCCTCCAAACAAACTTCCTCTCATCGGTTTTCATAAAGGAGATAAAACTCGCAATAGTGTAAAACCCAAAAAAGTTAATAAAGTAAAAATACAGATTGCGCACTTACAGAGTGTCACTTAAACAAGTCACGTAACAGATTCGAGCCGGCCAGTCTCGATATGAAGCGCCCAATACTTCCGGAACAAACACGTAAGCTAGTGGCGTCAGGACATCGCTCCTCCTCCCTGCGCGTTTCGTCACTATGGGACGTGGTCACGGGGTACGGGCGGCGTCCTGATGCACCGCTTAAATAATGAAAACAATAAACCAAGCCTCGGTCTGACCCCGGAACTGAGACGGAGGACGCCATCTTGGTTTAGGGAAAATAGCACTAACTAGTGCTGGGGGGAAAATACCCTCCTAACGGGCATGTTAAATATGTATAAAAAATAAATAAAATGTACAAATTCAGATATTATATACCAAATCAGGAAGTATACACACTCAAGTGTCTAGAGAGATAGAAATAAACTCCCGAAGGTATTTAATCAAATCAGGGCGAGTATAATCAAATTACCATAATAATCGCATTATAGGAGGGGAGAAAGGAAACCTTATATCTTTTTCCAAAAAGCATATAGAAACCCCCTCATAAGTATTAACATTTATAAATTAACCCTCTTACTTAGATTTACCACATGGGTGATCCACCAAGCTCTGAAGGTCAAACCGTTAGGCTATACTTTATACAAGGCATCAATTAGTATGCGCCAGTAACTAAATTAAAAAATATATATTGCACTCATGGAATTAGATATGTATAAACCATAAGACAATACATGAAAGATATAAATTATATATATAGAGAAATTCATACATATAAAAAATACATGTATATAAAAAAATATATATACATAAAAATATATATAAAGCTAAAAAAATATAAAAAATATACTAAATAAATAGAGCAAACGTAAGTGACAAAAACCAAACGGTCCTAGGAGTTATCAATAAAGCAATTGATGTCAACGTCGATATTTAACCCAAAGGGGGTATAACTCTTTAGCTTATGTACCCAAGCCATCTCTAATCTAAAGATGCTGCGGACCAAGCAACCACCCCTCCAATTTGGCCTATATTTGTCTATGCCAAGGAACAATGTATTGGAGGGATCCCTATTGTGGACGGTTAAATAGTGCTTGGAAACTGAGTGTTTAGTAAACCCTTTTCTGATGTTGCTTATATGCTCGTTAATGCGGACCTGTAAGGGTCTCTTGGTCCGGCCCACATATTGCAGGCCGCACGGACACTGAAGCAAGTAAACAACACCAGTAGTAGAGCAGGTAATGAAAGAATCAATAGAAAAGGTTTTGGAAGTACAAGAAGAAGAGAACATAGTGGTCCTTCTTGTGGTGCATCGATTAAGTTGGCACACCTGACATCTCTTGCATTGATAATACCCTTTTAGTTCGGAGAACAAATTTGTTCTCTCCTTTGGGGGGTTTAGAACATTAGGGGCCAATTTATCTCTGAGATTGGGCACACCCCTAAAGACCACCATTGGTTTATCTGGTAATATGGCATTTAAGACCCTGTCACTCTTCAAGATGTGCCAATATTTGTTCATAATATTCTTCACGCTAAAGTGTTGGCGTGAAAAAGTGGTGATAAAAGGGCATCGGTAAGAACCGACACTGCCCTCATTACTAGTTTTAGCCTTCAATAAGTCACCACGATTAGTGCAAATGACCTGATCAAGAGCATTTTTTAGGAATTCTGAGCTATACCCCTTGGCCAGAAAACGCTTAGTGAGGACTTCTGCCTGTGCTAAGAAGATGTTATCCTCTGAGCAGTTACGTTTAATTCTGAGGTATTGACTTTTTGGGACTGAATCAAGCCATGATCTATGATGGCAACTATCTCGGGGTATATAGGCATTCCTGTCTGTAGGCTTAATATAGGTCGAAGCGATAAACCTATCCTCCTTGACAGAAATAACCAAGTCCACAAAGTGGATTTGTTCCAAACTCGCTTCGTAACTGAGATGTATCCCTCTATTGTTGGTATTTAGGAATTCCATATACTCAGATAAAGCAGATAGGTCACCGTCCCAAAGGAGGAGGACGTCATCTATGTACCGGACCCAGAGGATGACCTCTGACCTGGGTTCCGCATAGATGACGTCCTCCTCCCATTTAGCCATAAATAGGTTAGCCAGACTGGGGGCATATTTAGCCCCCATGGCAACTCCTCTATCTTGGCGGTAAAAATGCCCATCAAACCAAAAAAAGTTATGGGTTGCTGCATAGTCCAACAGGACCATAATAAAGTCAATCTGCTCTTGTGGTAAGTTCGACCCCCTTTCAAGGAAAGAACAAACGGCTTCTAGGCCCAAGTTGTGAGGAATCACAGTGTAGAGTGAGGTAACGTCGGCTGTTACCAGCCACATCCCTGGTTTTGGTTTGTAGTGAGACAAAAGGTTAATGATATCTCTAGTATCTTTTACATAAGAAGGCATAGAACGAACTAAGGGTTGTAAAAATAAATCAATGTACTTGCCCACCCGGGACGTAACCAAATCCATTCCACTAATAATAGGACGACCCGGGGGGCAAGTAGCATTTTTATGTATTTTCGGCAGGTAGTATATTATAGGAATTCTGGGTGCCTTAGGCACCAAGAATGCTTTCTCCTTTTTATTTAAAATAGAATTTTCAAAACCCCTAGCAACAATAAATTCTAACTCTTTTTTGTATTTTTCATTAGGATTATAATGTAATGGAGTGTATGTATTGGTATCACCTAAAATACGACGCATCTCATTCATATAGTCGTCCTTATTAAGGACGACTATTCCCCCTCTCTTGTCAGCTGGGCGAATGACTAGATTATGATTCGTACAAAGGGATTCAATACCCTTATCTATTGCCTCCTTATTTTTCACCTGTCGAACCCGCATGGCCTCAAGATCACCAAGGGCCAGATCCCTAAAGACCTTTAAGGATGGAGCTAAGTGTCCAGGCGGGTTGAATAAAGAAGCATTCGCTAGGCCAGAATGGGAAAAATTAGATGACAAGGCTCTAGGTGGATTATATGCATTAGAAGCCATGTACCGCTGAACATTGAGTTTGCGTACATACTTTTGTAAATCCATGTATGTTTGGAATTTATTAATATTACGAACAGGAGCACATTTTAAGCCCCTATCCAAAACCTCCAGTTCCGAATAAATTAACACATGAGAATTTAAATTAAAAATACCTGTCCCCACTAAATCCTTGCTCTTTTTGGACTTAATACGCCTCCCCCCTCTAGTTCCTCTCGGAGCTCGACTACTCTTTTTATTCCTTGGCCGGTTTCGGGAAAACCCCAATTTTGTTGTGAGTCTACACTGGTATTTCGCATGTCTTAATGTCCCCCATGCTCAAAACCAAAATGGCCACCACCTGTATGGACATTAGTTTGTGGTCCCAAAGGGGGGTCGCAAAAACCCTCATTTGGGTCCACAATATCTCTCAATGGAAAATAATGGTTGTAAACTGGAACATTATAATCAGGTAATGCATTACCATCAAAGTGTATCACCTGTTGGTCCTCATAACGGCCAGGTGGGCCGTAATTGTAATTGGAGGGCTGTGATGGACCATAGCCCTGATCAGAAGGGTAAATAGGCCCAGAGATATAGCTATCAGTGTGCTTAGAATTAAAATTGGAGCCTCGTCCCCTAGGGGGACCCTGACTCCGCCCTCGACCTCGATTGCGTTGGGGACCCCGCGATTGACCCTGTCCGAAAGGTCTCCCAGTCGGAGCCCCAATATGGCAGTAATATCTGTGGTGGAGGTCGTGCACTATTCACATCAATTTTGGATGGTTTGCTGTCACTGTATCACCGTGGAGTTATTGCAAACATATTTTTTTCTCTAAAGACTTTATGGACATTATAATATACTTTTCTCACTGTTTATAATTATGTTTCACTAATGTATTAAGCAAATTGCATTTTTGGAAAAAATTCTCTTTTTTTATTTTATTTTTTATTACCTACACAGTTTGATTGGCTGGTTTTTGGTTATTAGATTAATCAACTACTATCTATGTTGTTTGTATTAGCAATAGGGATCTACACTTGTTATCTTCATTGATACATTACAGTCCATTCCTACGCAATTTAATTTCTTTTTGCACAGGATTGACAAAATTATTTATTCAGTTATCCACAATCTGATCTATGCCTTTCCCCCCGAGCCCGCTTCTGTCGCGGTTCCTGGGAAGAGTCAAGAGGGAGTCCTTTTGGTGGCCCCGGCTTGGCCCAGGCGACCATGGTACGCAGAGATCATGAAGTTGGCAGTAGGCAGGCCATGGATCCTCCCTCTCCGGCCAGATCTGCTCTCACAGGGTCCAATTTACCATCCTGATTTACGCAGTCTGAATTTGACGGTTTGGCTGCTGAGACCCACATTCTGAGAGACCGTGGCCTTTCGTGGCCAGTCCTTTCTACTCTGGTCAATGCCAGAAAGCCGGCCTCCAGGCTTATTTATTACAAAATCTGGAGGGCATATGTTTCCTGGTGTGAACTCAGGAAATGGCATCCTAGAAAGTATGTCATTAGCAGGATCTTGGCCTTTCTCCAGTCAGGCCTAGAAATGAATTTGGCCATAAGCACTATCAAGGTACAGATTTCGGCCCTGTCTGTGTTTTTTTAGAAGCCACTTGCATCGCATTCCCTGGTGCGGGCTTTCATCCAGGGGGCCATGCGGATAAGACCGCCAGTCAAACCTCCGGTATGCCCATGGGATCTGAATTTGGTTCTCTCGGCTTTGCAGGGGCAACCATTTGAACCTTTGCATCTGGCTCCATTAGTTTTCCTGACTAAAAAATTGGTCTTCTTGGTAGCCATATCTACGGCTAGAAAAGTATCAGAGCTAGCAGCTCTTTCCAGCAAGGAGCCGTATCTAATTATTCATAAGGACCGGGTGGTCATGCATCCCAACAGGTCCTTTCTACCTAAGGTGGTTTCGGGATTCCATTTGAATCAAGACGTAATCCTACCATCCTTTTTTCCAGACCCACAGTCTGCAGAAGAAGAATCTTTGCACACTTTGGATGTGGTTAGAGCAATCAGTATATATCTTCACGCAACTGCTCAGATAAGGAAAACTGATTGCTTGTTTATTTTGCCGGAAGGCCCTAGGAAGGGCCAGGCGGCGTCAAAATCCACTCTCTTAAGGTGGATTAGTGGTTATTTCTCAGGCCTATAGTGCAAAGGGCACTCTACTAGGGCTGTAAGTGCTTCTTGGGCAGTGCATCACCAGGCCTCTCTGGCTCAGATCTGTAAGGCTGCAACTTGGTCATCAGTCCACACATTCACCAGATTCTATCAGGTGGATGTCAGAGGGCAAGAGGATATCGCCTTCAGGCGCAGTGTACTGCAGGCTGCAGTTTAGGTCCTCTGGTCCCTGGCGGTCTATAATTATGATCTGTGCCTGGGGGCCCTACACCTTTCCTTTTTTTAATTTGGGTGCGGGTTTCCCCTTAATATCCATACAAGACCCAAAGGGCCTGGTAATGGACTCGGGGGGTACCCATGCCAATTGTCTCACTGATTTTCATCCATATTGCCGGGACCAGACATTACATTAAAGCCGCAAGCAGTTTTAAATTACTTTTATTCCTTTAAAAATTTCATTTTGTGCAGGGACTTTTCTAAGCATGGGAAACACGTACCACTTTACAGGCAATCTATAGACACCTTCAGGTACGATATTTAAAGGAATATTTCACTTTTTTCACTATAAGCATCATTAAAATCACTGCTCCCAAAAAAAGGCAGTTTTTAAAACTTTTTTTTGCATTGATACATGTCCCCTGGGGCAGGACCCGGTCCCCAAACCCTTTTTAGGAAATTAACTTACATATTAGCCTTTAAAATTAGCACTTTTGCTTTTGAATGTTCCAGTCCCATAGACTTTAACGGGGTTCTAAAGTTCCAGCAAATTTTTGGTCTGTTTGCAGGTTCTGGTGCGGACAAAACCCGGGGGGTGTTCGGCTCATCCATATTCTTCACTAAGCTAACAGCTAGTCAGCTCATATCCATGTAGAAAGAGAGAGGGGGCACTGGCCCCTTGAGAGTCAGCTCCCACAGGTACTGGCCACTTCTCCTGAGTTCTGGTCGAGGGCTGCCTCTCAATCTTTTCTCCCCCCACTTTCAGTGGTAACACTTTAGCAATCGCTCCTTCAACCAGACATACCTCTTCCTCCTGAAGACACATAGGTACCTCTTCCTGCCATTCTAGTAGTACCCTGACTTGATCCTCATATGTGGCTTCAGTTTTCACAATGTAAGCCCGGTGTCCTGGAACCAGAGCTCTCCGCCACTTTCTGATCTCCCTCTTGGTATGCTCACTTCCCGAGATTTCCAGAGATCTTTTTCTTCTCTGTTGGAGCTCTCTGACATCACAAATGTCGGCGATCCACTGATTGAATACTTCTGGAAAGAAGTCCAGAAGATTAATAAAACATTGACTGATTATTACATTTTATGATGATCCAGCCTTTTTCTTATTGCATATTTCGGCTATTCAGGCAATATATATATATATATATATATATATATATATATATATATATATATATATATATATATATACACATTTTTTTTATTGTACATTACTTTTGAATGACGCTAAAGTACTGTATTCCCCTTAATTGGAAAAACTCACAGCCACCGACTATTAGTTGTAAGTGGAGGACATAAATAATATGGAAGACCTAATGCAACACACACATAAAAATACTCCAAATCTTGGAGGTTATGGAATATGTTTGTCCTTTCTGAAGAGGGGACAGCGCTCTTTAGACCATTATTTACCTGCCAGACAATACTTTATGACTACCTTTACTGTAATACCTTAAGGTATTGAGTAGGGATGAGCTTGATGTTGAGTGTTTGCGCGTTCACGGGATTTAGAACATTATGGGGCGTTTGCAGGAAATTTGAGTGCTCGCGGAATGCCCCATAATGAACGGCAAGACCGTCAATGCACTGTGAGATTGCAGTGTATTGACAGCTGCTGATTGGATCAAAGCATGCACTGCACCTGACCTGCATGCTTTGTCCAATCACAGCATGCTCTGCTGTGAGAGCAACGATTGGCCAAAGGCAGAGTGGCAAAGGCAGAGTGGCAAAGGCACGGTCCACGCCCCACACTAGTTTTATGAATAAAAACCCATCGGCTACTTAGAGCCGTATAGTCATTTCAACAGTTCATAGGTTGAACAGGGACATATACACAAAGAGGAAGATTTCTGAGATAGGGAGATTGTCGTGGGCTCACTTGGAATGGGCAGCCATGTGGCGACAGGAAGGTTTCAGGGGTTGGAGGAGTCTGGGAGGTGTTGAGACTAATCTACTGGCTTCCTATCCCCAAGATCGGTTGTGGGGTATGCTGACACCAAAGATATACTGGGAGTGTGGTCCAAGACCCACAGCTGGGGCAGAGGGGGGGGCCCAATGGCCTCCAGCTAACCACCCTCTACCCCCCGCATGTCAGGGAAACCTCGTAGCCACAACAAGGGTCTGGGCAGGATGCCCAAACTCTCCAATAACAATAGTATTCCACCCAAAGGTTCTAGGACTAAAAAAGGTCAGAGTCTGCCACCAATCCAACTCAGGTTTACCAAGCTCCCACGACATTCAAGCAAAGGAGAAGTTTAAGATAGAAGGACAAAGGAAGAAGGAAGGAAAAAGGAAAGAAGAACACGAGGTATGAAGAGAGAGTTAACTGCTTACGCAGTGGACTAAAGAGGAGAGGGCGTATTTGGGGGAAGGTAAGGAGGGAGAAGGAGGGGTGGGTGGAGGGGACAGGTAGAGTAGGTCAAATTACCTGAGCATTGAATTCAGGTGTCTTCTTTGTCTGCACCAAGCACACCACATCCAAGCATAGGGTTCAATAGGGTTCAATCCCTCTCTATGGTCTATGGTCTCCTAAGGGGCGACCCAGTCCCCCCTCGAGCCCTGGCCAGCCTGAGGGCTTTAAGTGTAGGATCTGCCAGTTCTAGCAGTGCCATATCCAGGCTAGAGGGTACCTGGCTAGGGTCTGAAGCGTATTCTGTCCAGGGCATCCAGATATTGTGAAATCGGCCTTCAAGGCCCTTACAGGTTGCTACCTAGTTCTCTGCCTCTCTCATCGCATTCACCCCTCTGCACCACTCTTCCCGAGTGGGAATTCCAGGCTTTTTCCAATAAATTGGAACCAGGCGCCTTGCTGCATTCAGCAGATGAGCCAGCACATTATTTTGTATACACTGAGCGGGATCGGGGGAACCTGCAGAAGAAAGTGTATCAGTGAGAAGGGGACCTCTATCCCTTTCACTGTTTTTACTTGACCCTGTATGTCTTCCCAGAAGGGCTGGATTAGGGGGCATTCCCAGCATATGTGAATTAATGTTCCTCAGTGTCCACACCCTCTCCAGCATAGCTCCGACGTGGGGGGGGGGGGGGGGGGTAGATACAGGCCAGGTCTGCTGGCACCCTGTACCAACGTGACAGAAGTTTAAAGTTGGTCTCTTGAGTTTTGGAGTCCATGGAGGACGAGTAAATGAGAAAATATAGGTGGGATAGCTGCGTCTCTGTGAATGTTATCCCTAAGTCAGCCACCCAGCACCTAATATAGGCAGGGGTAGTCTGGGAACCAGCCAAACCCAGAAACTGGTATAGTTCAGAGACCAAGTGTGGTGTTGGTTTGTCCGCGATAAAAATACGTTCAAATGGAGTGAAGGTCGAGGGGTCCCTAATAGTTTGACCATGTACCTGAAAGAAGTGGTGTAGTTGTCTGTATCTCCAAAAGTTCATCCGTGAACCTTGACTTCCTACTGGCAAGGCTTCATACCTCAAAAGCCTGCCATCCTTCATGAATTTCCCACAGCTGGCGTTTCCATCATCCACCCATGTCTCGAAGAAAGCCATCTGCTCACCCGGTGGAAACCACAGGAAACCTCCCAGGGGAGCCAGCTTCAGGAGCGGGTTAATCCTGTCCCAGACCGATAGCACATGGATCGTCAAGAGGGAGGTCGTCTCCGAAAGGCCCCTATGTTCCCGAGGCAACCAAGGCACGTAAGACAAATTCCTGCCCGCTAGACAATTCTCTAGAGCAGTGATGGCGAACCTTGGTACCCCAGATGTTTTGGAAATACATTTCCCATGATGCTCATGCACTCTGCAATGTAGTTGAGCATCATGGGAAATGTAGTTCCAAAACATCTGGGGTGCCAAGGTTAGCCATCACTGCTCTAGAGGGACCCAAAACTTTGTTTGAGAGTGGAAACGCCAGTCAAAAATTTTCTGGAGGGCTATGGCTTGTTAGTACTGCCTAATGTCTGGAACCCCTAGGCCACCCCTCTGCTTCGGACAATGTAGTACCCGCAGAGCTATCCTAGGTTTGCGTGCGTTCCAGATAAAGCGAGATAGCAGACTGCGTAGGCGGTCGAAGAAGAGTCTGGGTAAGGGGATCGGTAGCATCTGTAAATAGAAAAAGTATACGGGGCAGGACATTCATCTTTATAATGTTCACCCGACCTAGCCATGTAAATGCCGTCTCTGTCCATTGCGAGAGGTCTCTCTTAATCATGGTTAGCAAAGGGGGGTAATTAGCGGTATATAGGTTATCAAAGCGGTTTGTAAGTTGCACTCCTAAGTATCGTAGGGACGATGTAGTCCAGACAAAGGCGAAGGCCGCTTTAAGGGCCGCTGTCAGGTGAGGAGCTGATCTTAAAATTGGAGAGAGACCCAAAAAGCTTCAGTTCCTTCATCAGATTTGGCAGAGAGAGCGGGGGTCTGAGAGGTGAAACAGTACATCATCGGCATAAGCCGAGAGTTTGTGCTCTGTATTACCCACTTGGAGGCCCTTAATATCAGGGCTGGCTCGCACCGTGCGGAGAAGTGGCTCCAGCACCAGGGCAAACAAGAGGGGTGAAAGGGGGCACCCCTGCCTCGTGCCATTTTTAATGGGGAATCAGGCTGAGAGGGTCCCGTTAACCTTGACCTGAGCGCATGGTGTGGAATATATAGCTGCGATCGCTGTCATCATTCGTGGGCCTAGTCGTATTGACCGAAGCACCACTGTCAAGTAGGACCAATCTATGCGGTCAAAGGCCTTTTCTGCGTCTGTTGATAAAATATACGTTTGCGGGACTGGACGGGAGCGAGCCCAGTGTATGAGGTGTACTACCCTGAGGGAATTGTCCCTGGCCTCCCTACCTGCTATAAAATCCGTTTGGTCTGGGTGGACAATGTCAGGGAGGAGGTGCTTCAGTCTGTTCGCCAAAATTTTTGCCAGGATCTTTATGTCTAAATTAAGGAGGGAAATGGGACGGTAGCTCTGAGGGACGGTGGGGTCCTTGCCTTCCTTCTGGATCACAGTGATGTGGGCCAGAAGGGCCTCCGGAGGGATGTCTCCACTTCCTGCTATTGCATTAAACTAAGTACACAGGGGAGTTACCAGCTGGGGTAGAAAGGCTTTGTAGTAAGCCTTAGTAAACCCATCGGGTCCGGGACTCTTCCCATTAGGCAAGGAATCCACCATAGCTTCAAGCTCGGCTGTGGTGATTGGGAGCTCCAAAGCCAAGGATTGGTCGTCTGTAAGCATTGGTAGGCCAGCTGCCGTTAGGCATTCTCGGGTCGCTTTTTGTCTAGCTTCTCGTGATGCGGGGGGAGGGCAGAATCTAAATTATACAGTGTTGTGTAGTACTCTCGGAACACCGCAGATTGTACGGTTGGGACCTTCACGGCAGTATGTAATTTGTGGATGTAAGTTTGAGCGTGTTGTTTCCGGGGAGCACGGGCCAGCATCCGTCCGCATTTGTTTCTGTGTTCATAATATTTATGAGCCATAAAGCGAAATTCCCGCAGCTCTGTCAGGTCTTTCAGTGCCCCCGGACTTCCACTAGCTTTATGTTGGAGTTCAGCTTTCTGAAGGGCAGTATGTACCCTTAAAAAGTCAGCCCAGCGCTCCCTCTTCAGCCTGGATCCCTGAGAGATCAGGGTCCCCCTGACCACAGCCTTATGGGCTTCCCAGATCACTCCATCGCTCAGCTCATCTGTTGGGTTTTCCCTGAAGTAGTTAGTTAGTGTGTCTGCAACCTCCTTCACCGCGACCACATCATCTAGTAAATTGTCGTTAAGCCACCATGTCCAGGTCCTTTGCATGCCCGAAGGCAGGGCAAAGGCTACTGTCACCAGGGCGTGGTCCAAAATCGAGATGGTGTCAATGGACGCAGACTGAAGGAGCTCTAGAATATTATGGTCGAAATAGATGTGGTCAATGCATGTATACACATCGTGCACCTTAGAATAATAACTGTAATCACGGTCTGAGGGGTGGAGTGTCCGCCAATTGTCGGACAGAAGATGGGATTGAATGGTCTTGCGGAAGTGTTTAAGGAATGTATAGGAGTGTGGAGGTCTCGCATGGGATGTGTCCAGCTGAGGGTCAGGGCTTACGTTAAAGTCGCCTCCTATAATCAGGAAGCCTTCTCTAAAATCTGCTAAATAGTCCAGAGTGCTATCAATGAAGATGAGTTGGTTGGTGTTGCAAAATCCGAGGAGCCTCTCCAGTCAGGAAAGTCCACCTGTTCCAGTTCCAAGGAGGCTAAAAAGTGTGGGAGGTCATCTTTGGTGCGGAGAGTCACAGTTCTGCCTTCTTTGGTGACCTGGAGGGCAAAGGGAAACCCCCACCGATATGACAAGCCTGCATCTTGAATGGCAGTCAGAAGGGGGAGCAATGCCCTACGTTGCATGAGGGGGCATCTAGCAATGTCCTGGTAGAAGGCCAGGTGCGCTCCATCGAAGTCAAAATAGGGTTTTCCCCTCATTTTCTGCATAATGCGATCCTTAAGTGTATACTTATGCAATTTGCAGATGATATCTCTCGGGTTATTCACATCTTGAGACGGGGGTTTCAGGGCCCTATGTGCACGGTCAATTTCAACAGTAGCGGTGGCAGGCAGACCTAGTATCTCTTTAAAGACACCTTCTAGGGTGGGAATAATGTCCCTAGCACCGGTGACCTCAGGGAGGTCTTGGATCCTGATGTTAGCTCTGCGACTGAGATTCTCTGTGTCATCCAACTGGCAAAGCAAAGCCTCAATCTGACAGCCTTGCGTGGCGCATTTGTCCTGCAGCATGGACATAACAGGGAGGGCCTCCTCAAACCTCAGTTCCAGGGATTCCAGCCTACCCCCCAGGTGTGCTGTGTCAGTCTTAAGCTGAGCAATGTCCTCTTTAACTGGTTCCTGACCACTGGCCGTCCAATGACGGCCAGGCGGCGCACCTATTGCGGCGGGAGGGAGGCCCTGTTTAATTCCCGTTTAAACAGGGAATGCGCGCGATTGTGCGCACGCATCCCTGTTTCTTCGGTGGCAGCGTGTCACGGAGACACAGCTCGCCACCGAAGGGGGTGAATAGCCATTGGTTATGGCTGTTTACCACGTGATTGGCCGTGATGAAGTCACGGCCGATCACAGATGGTCACCCCCCGGCTGTGCACGGCGCATGTGCGCGAGCGCGCTGCGCGTGCACGTCGGTGGCGGCGTGTTCCCCGGGAACACTGCTCGTCACCGACGCTGGTAAACAGCCATTGGCCGGCTGTTTACCCACGTGATCGGCTGTGATCCTTTCACAGCCGATCACTAAAATGTAAGCAAACCGCGGTAACGAGATGTGACCGGGTTCTCCTCCTCACACACCGATCGTGTGTGAGGAGGAGATTGCGGTAACATCTCATTACCGCCTAGTGTACACCAATCACACTGATTGTCCCCCCCAATAAAGTGGACCTGTCACCACCCCTCATAGTACCTGTCAATCACAGTCCATCAGAGTACCTGTCACAGTCCATCAGAGTATTTGTGTACCTGTCACAGCCAATTAAAGTAACCGGGTACCTGTCCCAGTCCATCTGAGTACCCGAGTACCTGTTACAGCCAATCAGAGTACCCGAGTACCTGTCCCAGTCCATCTGAGTACCCGAGTACCTGTCACAGTCCATCAGAGTACCAGAGTACCTGTCACAGTCCATCAGAGTACCCGAGTACCTGTCCCAGTCCATCAGAGTACCCGAGTACCTGTCCCAGTCCATCAGAGTACCCGAGTACCTGTCCCAGTCCATCAGAGTACCCGAGTACCTGTCACGGCACATCAGAGTACCCGAGTACCTGTCACGGCCCATCAGAGTACCCGAGTACCTGTCACGGCCCATCAGAGTACCCGAGTACCTGTCCCGGCCCATCAGAGTACCCGAGTACCTGTCCCGGCCCATCAGAGTACCCGAGTACCTGTCACGGCCCATCAGAGTACCCAAGTACCTGTCACGGCCCAACAGAGTACCCGAGTACCTGTCACGGCACATCAGAGTACCCGAGTACCTGTCACGGCACATCAGGGTACCCGAGTACCTGTCACGGCACATCAGGGTCCCCGAGTACCTGTCACGGTCCATCAGAGTACCCGAGTACCTGTCACAGTCCATCAGGGTACCCGAGTACCTGTCACAGTCCATCAGAGTACCCGAGTACCTGTCACAGTCCATCATGGTACCCAAGTATCTGTCACGGTCCAACAGTGTACCCGAGTACCTGTCACAGCCCATCAAAGTACCCGAGTAGCTGTCACAGCCCATCAGAGTACCCGAGTACCTGTCACAGCCCATCAGAGTACCCGAGTATCTGTCACTGCCCATCTGAGTACCCGAGTACCTGTCACAGTTCATCTGACTACCTGAGTACCTGTCACAGTTCATCTGAGTGCCTGAGTACCTATCACAGTTCATCTGAGTACCCGAGTACCTGTCACAGTTCATCTCAGTACCCGAGTACCTGTCACAGTCCATATGAGTACCTGTCATTACCCTTCAGAGTACCCAAATACCAGTCACCAAGCCATCAGAGTACCTGTCACCAGACCATCAGAGTACCCGAGTAGCTGTCACAGCCCATCAAAGTACCCGAGTAGCTGTCACAGTCCATCAGAGTACCCGAGTACCTGTCACAGCCCATCAGAGTACCCGAGTACCTGTCACTGCCCATCTGAGTACCTGACTACCTGTCACAGTTCATCTAAGTACCCGAGTACCTGTCACAGTTCATCTCAGTGCCCGAGTACCTGTCAAAGTCCATATGAGTACCTGTCACCACCCTTCAGAGTACCCGAGTACCTGTCACCAAGCCATCAGAGTACCCGAGTACCTGTCACCAGGCCATCAGAGTACCCGAGTACCTGTCACCAGGCCATCAGAGTACCCGAGTACCTGTCACCAGGCCATCAGAGTACCCAAGTACCTATTTGCAGCCCATGTCTCATAGAATATACGTTGGGGTGTTTGCTTTCCAAAATGGGATCATTTTGTGGGTAATTTCACTGTCCTGGTATGAAATGAGATGTGTCATTTATGCTCCTAGAATGCCTGAACGTACTACTTCAATGTTCGGCCTCTCTATGTGACCAGACTGTATAAAAGTCCTACACACGTGGTATCGCAATACTCGGGAGGAGTAGCAGAATGTGCTTTGGGTTGTAATTTTTGCTATATACATGCTATGTGTTAGAAATATTTTATAAATTGACAATTTTGTGTAAAAAAAAATGCGTTTTAATTTTTTCCCACATATTCCCAAAACTTCTGGAAAAAAATTAACCTTTCAAAAGACTCATTATGCCTCACAGATTATACGTTGGGGTGTTTGCTTTCCAAAATGGGGTAATTTTATGGGCAATTCCATTTTCCTGGTACTCCAGGGCCTTCAAAAGTGTAATAGGTGGTTGAGAAATGAGATGCGTCATTTTTGCTCGTAGAACGTCTGAAGGTACTACTTCAATGTTGGTGCTCTGTATGTAGCCAGGCTGTGTAAAAGTCTCACACATGTGGTATCACCGTACTCGGGAAGAGTAGCAGAATTTATTTTGGGGTGCAATTTGTTGTATACATATGCTGTGTGTGAGAAATAACCTGATAATATGACAATTTTGTAAAAAAATATAATAATAAAAAAAAATCTTCATTTTGCAAAGAATTGTGGGAAAAAATGACAACTTAAAAAAACTCATCATGCTACTTACTTAATACCTTGGAATGTCTACTTTGTAAAAAGGGGTCATTTGGGGGGTATTTGTACTTTCCTGATTTGTTAGTGTCTCAAGAAATGAGATGCACCTGATGTACTGAAGGCCTGATCAGAAGTGATCAATTTTCAGTGATTGGCACCATAGATTGTAGACTCTATAACTTTCACAAAGACCAAATAATATACACTAATGTGGGTTATTTTACCAAAGATATGTAGCAGTATAAATTTTGGCCAAAACGTATGAAGAAAAATTACTAATTAGCAAAAATTTATGACAGAAACAAAGAAAAAGGCATTTTTTTTCACCAAATTTACGTTTTATTTTATTTATAGCACAAAAAATAAAAACTCACTAGTGATTAAATACCACTAAAAGAAAGCTCTATTTGTGTGGAAAAAAGGGCGCAAGTTTCATATGGGTACAGTGTTGCATGGCTGAGTAATTGTCATTCAAACTGTGAGAGCGCTGAAAGCTGAATATTGGTCTGGTCAGGAAGGGGGTGTAACTGCACTGTATTGAGGTGGTTAAAAGCTCTTTCCACTCTGTCAGCAAAGCGCTCCAGGTCAGCCTTGGTGGGTGGGGACATAATATGGCGCCTGATGTTGGCGTCAGCCAGGGGGTGTGGTTCATCTGGGGCCTCTTCCATTAATGCGGGGACCCCGGGGTCCCTTACTTACCGACCGAGGGGAAGGTATAGGTGATGTGTCCTGCCGGTTTAACTTTGCGGCTGCGGACTGCGCGGCTCTGTTTGCTTTCAGGGCTTTCGTGGCCGGCACCATTTTGGAGGCCTCCCGGCCTTTCCCCTCCTGCCCCGGGAAAAAGTTATCCAGCTTTCCTTGCCACGATAGATCCATCCGCAGCGGCTGGGAGGATGTCCGGTACCTGTGGGACATGTCTGCCAGCATATGGGGAAGATCTCACCCTCCTAGCGCTGATAATGTGCAGCGGTGAGACGGAGCTGAGGAGACACGCGTCTTCACTCCTCCAAAGTCAGGCCACGCCCCGAGGGGGGGTGTTGTTTTAATTGTTTCAGGCACAGTTTCCAAGATATCCATGAGGTGTGTGATGTCAGGATAGGTCCTATGTTGTTTTCCAGTCCCACCCAATCTTTATTCTCTTTGTGGCAAGTCCAATCAATGATTCTAGTTAGTTGTGTGGCTAAATAATAATTTTTAAAACTAGGAAAACCCATGCCTCCATTTTGTTTATTCATAGTAAGTAATTTTATACTGATTCTGGGTTTTTTGGAGGCCCAAATTAATTTTCTTAACAGAGTTATGTAGTGATTTAAAGAAACTTGAGGGTTTTTGTGTTGTTTAGTGTGGTTTCCGGAAGTGTCAGATTCAGTGCTTCGGTTTTTTGAAAATGAATTTAAAAATTTGATATATAGCTATATTGGGAAAATATGTTACATAAATTGAGCATGGTGATGTGTGGTTGCGATAAGAAGAATAATAAATGATCAGCGTATGCTGCGCATTTGTATATTTTGTTTTTGACATTGAATCCATGAATGTCAGGTATTTTATTTACAGTGCGAATTAGAGGTTCTAGGGTGAGAATGAATAGTAGGGGCGATAGTGGGCATCCCTGTCTTGTCCCATTTTGAATCTTTACTTTGTCAGATAATGTTCCATTTATTTTAACTTGTGCTGTCGGGTTGTAGTACAAGGTCTTTATCCAAGTTAGCATGTGTGTTTTTAGTCCGATATGGGAGCATGTGGCAAATAAGAAGTTCCATGAAACTTGGTTGAAGGCTTTCTCTGCATTGGTTGATAGTCACATGCCTTTGTTTTTATCTATGTGTGTTTTATGTATGAGATTCATGCCTTTTATTACATTATCTTTGGCTTCTCTGCCAGGCATGAATCCCACCTGTTCTGGTCCTATTAGTTGATTCAATAATGGTCTTAGTCGATTGGCTTTTATTTTTGCATGTATTTTCAGGTCGAGGTTAAGTAGGGAGATTGGTCTGTAATTGGTACAGTCTGTTGGGTCTTTATTTGGTTTGGGCAATACTGTTACATGTGCTCTCAGAAAGTCTTCAGGAATAGCATGTGGGTTCTTTAGTGAGTTCAGTGTCTTGAGCAGGTTTGATATCAAAATGTCAGGGAAGGTCTTGTAGTAATGGGCTGTGAGGCCATCTGGTCCTGGGCTTTTCCCTAATTTAAGTTATTTAATAGCTTTGATCAGTTCAAGTTCTGTTATTGGTCCCTCTAAAGCTTGTGTATCTATGTCGTTCAGAGTGGGGAGGCCTTGTGGATTATTTCTGTTCTTGATCCTGTAAGGTCTTTGGGTTTGTGTGACGGTGGTAGGTTGTACAGATCTGTATAGTATTCTTGGAATCGTTGGGCAATCTTTTGGGTATCAGTTATTTGATTTTATTTAGTTTTAATTGCCAATATGTTTGTGGATAGCAGGGTTTCTTTTAGTGCTTTTGCTAAAAAATTACCTGATTTGTCTCCATGTTCGTAGAAGAACCCTTTTCTAGAAATCAGTATCTTTTGGGCTTTAAAGTTCATAATGGACTGTAGTTTTTTCCGTAAATCCAGTAGGGCTGTGGCTGTTTCAATCGCTAAAGATTGTTTATGTTTGGATTCCATATCTCTTATGGCCTGTGTTAAGGTCATAATTTATTTTTCTGCTTCTCTTTTTTGCAGCCCCCAACCTGATAAATTCCCCTCAGACCATGCATTTATGAGCTTCCCGTATGTTCATAGGCAGTGTGTCTTCTGACTCGTTTTCTTTAAAATAAAATGTAATTGTTTCTGATTTTGCTTGTGTCTGCCATATCAGTAAAGCAAGGAAGGATTTAAAGCGGGAGTCCGCCGGGACTCCGTGTTTTATTTTTTTTTTTTAAAGCCAGCAGCTACAAATACTGCAGCTGCTGACTTTTAAAATAGTGACACTTACCTGTCCAGCGTGCCCGCGATGTCGGCACCCGAAGCCGATCTCTCGATCGTCTCTCGGGTGCTGCCGCCGCCATCTTGGGTATGGGAATCAGGAAGTGGAGCCTTTCGGCTTCATTTCCTGGTTCCCTACTGCGCATGCGCGAGTCGCGCTGCGCAATAAGGATGGACCCGCTGCCTCTGGGATCTGTGTGTTCCCCAGCAGGCAGCGGGGGACTTTCGGAAAGGGGCGTAATCTACGCCCCTTTCCGCAGAGAGCTATCCCAGAAGTGGGTGCAGATACCTGTACTGTACAGGTACCTGCACCCCCCTCCCCCCTGAAAGGTGCCAATTGTGGCGCCGGAGGGGGGGAGGGTTCCGATGAGCGGAAGGTCCACTTTAGGGTGGACCTCCGCTTTAACCTCCATTTTTTTAGTTCCAGGCCTTCTGACCTTTTTATGCAAAGTCATTGATATGGGTGCGTGATCCGAGAAAGGTTTTATTCCGATCTTAGCTGATTGTAAGAGGGGCAAATCTCTTTGTGAGATAAAGATGTAGTCTATGCGTGTGAATTTGTTGTGTAATGCCGAGAAGTATGTAAAATCCTTCTCTGAAGGATTGAATGAGCGCCATGAATCTATTAATGTGAGTGAGGCAAGGAGTATTTTGATTTTCCTTAATTTTTTATATGGCACACTGGATTTGCCATCCGATGTGTCTTGTATGGGATTCAGTGCTAGATTGAAATCCCCTCCAACCACGATACAACCCATCGCAAAGCTTTTCAGATCATCAATTACTCATTGGCAAAATGTAATTTGTGCGGAATTAGGAAAATATACATTAGCCAGCATAATTGGAATCCCTGCCCAATTTCCTTCAAAGGAAGATTTATCACCCTTCTACATCTGTCAATTGTTGTGAAACAACAATTTCTGAGTTTTTGTGTAGTAGAATGGAGACTCCTTTGGATTTGGATGAGGAATTTGTTGCATGAAACACTTGTGGGTAATGTTTGTCGTCAGGGGCAGACTGACAACTCATGGGGCCCCCGGGAAATAGGAGATTATGGGGCCCCCAGGCAATCAGAGATTATGGCGCCACATAGTATACACAAACACACACACAGTATACATTCACACACACAGTACACACAGACATGTTTCTATTGGCTGAGAAGGTACTGGAGAGGTGGGGCAGTTATAATCTCGGGATTTACATACTGTCCCTGGTTTAACTGAGTCTGGCAACCCTGATGGGGCCCCCTAGTTGCATGGGGCCCTCGGGCAGTGCCCGAGTAGCCCAATGGTCAGTCCGCCCCTGTTTGTCGTGTAATTTGGGTATGTTACCTGTCCTGAAATGAGTCTTCTGGAGAAACACCACCGCTGGTTTGACTTTATTTAGTTCTCGGAGAAACGATATTATTTTTTCTGGTGTATTCAGGCCTCTGACTTTGTGAGATATTATAAATGAATGATTGTTAATTGTTGTATATGACATTATAATATATTTGATGTTATGACTTACTTATGCAAAGAACTGTGGATATTCTGATATCAAAATAAAGTATATAAAATAAAAATAAAATATATATAGAAATGGAGAGAGAGGAAAAGAGAAAAGGTGGGAAAAAGGAGAGAGAAAGGTTAGATGAGTGTCTCTCTAGATGAGTGTCACGTAAGATGAGAAGTAGTAAACATGTCTCCAGGTATCAGCCCAGGGAGAGTAATGTGGTGGATGTGTGTTGGTAAATGCCAACTTACATCCACTGGTGGGAGCAATGGGAGGCATTTAATATAGGGGGTCAGGTTGTAAAACCTGATCAGATAATTGGTGTAATTACTATAGTGAGTGTGGACTCCCGTGACTCAATTCATAGCATATGTAGATAAAATGAGTCATGTACCCCTTCCCGCCATTGGGGCGGTATCATGAGTTTAAAGTAAACCTGTAACAATGTAGATTAGTGGTGTATAACAACATCCATGCACCACTCCTCTAGCAAATCCATTTCCGAACTTACAGATGTTCCCTAACGTAGTTAAATCTTATAAAAGCAGGCAAGTGTCTGTACTACTGAACTAATTAAAGTAACAATCTGCAAGTAATTCTGTCATCTGGCCATTCCCCGGGGAGTAACCTTTTGTCTCCAAAGGGGCACACCACACAAGGTATCAGTATACATCTGTCATAATGTTACAGAACTGTCTTAATTATTGACAGTCTGGTGGGTTCACGAGTCAATCGGGTGAATGTCTTCCCGAAGGCTCGCAACTGACATGGACTATATTGAGTTTATCTTCCGCCTATACATTTTACAAAGTATATTTAGGTGTTTCAATAATGTTAGACATGTCTTGATCTTAGCCTTTAAATTGGTCTCCTTCTTTAAAAGCTCATGTATTGTATTCAAGCTGACATAAAGTCTAATATCAGGTAAGAGAAAGGTGGACAATGAGTATAAGAGACTGGAGTTCTACATTGATGCATCTTGCACATTGTTCTTCAAGTTCATGTTATGAATAGGGCATACTGTATAACCTGAGTAATGAGTTGCTTTATGCTGTACCAACTTTCATTACGAAGTGTCACTCTTATATAAGAGGTTCTTTATGAAAGCACGAATATATTAAAATTCAACATTTGTGCTAGTTGTTAGGGGTGGGTAAAAAATTCTATCATCTTTTCCACAAAATTATGCCTCCTATGCAAATACCGTATATACTCGAGTATAGGCCGACCCGAATATAAGCCGAGGTCCCCAATTTACCCCCAAAAAACTGGAAAAAATTATTGACTCGTGTATAAGCCGAGGGTGAGACATGCCTGTCCATCCCTGTGTGTCGTCCATCCCTGTGTGTGTCCATGCATCCGTGTGTGTGTGTGTCCATGCATCCGTGTGTGTGTGTGTGTGTCCATGCATCCGTGTGTGTGTGTGTGTGTCCATGCATCCGTGTGTGTGTGTGTCCATCCATCCCTGTGTGTGTGCATGCATCCGTGTGTGTGTGTGTGTGTGTGTGTCCATGCATCCGTGTGTGTCCATCCATCCCTGTGTGTGCATGCATCCGTGTGTGTGTGTGTGTGTGTGTGTGTGTGTGTGTGTGTGTGTGTGTGTGTGTGTGTCCGTGCAGCCTACCTGTGTCCAGCCTGCCTGTGTCCGTCCAGCCTGTGTCCGTCCCGGCCTGCGTCCCGTCCCGGCCTGCGTCCCGTCCCGGCCTGCGTCCCGTCCCGGCCTGCGTCCCGGCCTGCGTCCCGTCCCGGCCTGCGTCCCGGCCCGTCCCGCAGCTCTTCGTCGGTGGCCATTCTAGGATTCAAAAGCCGCGCCTCCGTCGGTGATAGGCGGAACACTCAATTTCCCACTGACTGCTGGGAAATTGAGTGTTCCGCCTATCGGATGTCCGTGATAGGCGGAACACTCAATTTCCCAGCAGTCAGTGGTCCGCCTATCATGGACGTCCGCTCATCCTCATACTACGGACGAGGATGAGAGGACGTCCGTGATAGGCGGAACACAGACTGCTGGGAAATTCAGTGTTCCGCCTATCACAGGCGAAGGCGGAGACGGAGGCGCGGCCTTTGAATCCTAGAATGGCCGCTGTCTGTCTGCTCGACACGCTGATCGGGCAGACAGACAGCGATGACTCGAGTATAAGCCGAGGGGGGCACTTTCAGCCTCAAAAAAGAGGCTGAAAATCTCGGCTTATACTCGAGTATATACGGTAATCCTAAACATAACAAATAAAAACAAAAGGAACACAAAAGAAAAACAAAAGAAAAAAGAAAAGGAAAAAAAGGAATCGATCATTGTGGAAGGAACAAGAAGTAGACAAGTTCTTTGATCCAGGTCAGTGAGTCAGACACCATGTAAGTTGATGTAAACTACTGTAGGTATTATCCTGTAGCCTCATGCCTTTGCTGGTGTAGGATGGTCGGTTTGGACCTGATCCTGGGTATTTGTCAGACTTGGCTTTTTTGGATGATGAGGGTCTGGAGGGTGATGCTTGTGGAGTGGTGGGTGGGGATGATCCTTGTGGTGATATGTGGAATTCTTTGTACCAATCTGGCGATCAAGGGAAGCTGTAGGTGTTCACAGAAAGCTGGGATATCTTCAGACATTCTTAGGTAGTATTGCTTTCTTGCATATGTGGCATTTAAGGCAAATGGGAAACGCCAGCGATATGGTATGTTTTTATCCCTTAGTGCAGTGATCATGGGATGCATGGCTCGTCTGTTCTGCAGTGTGATGTGGGTTAGGTCCTGGAACAAAGTCACAGCATGTGCTTCAAAGAGGATCCTCTTCTTGCATCTGGCCTTGTTTAACCTCTAGAGATCCGCGCTATAGCCGAATGACGGCTACAGCGCGGACCTGCTTTGCCGGGACTACGTCTATTGACGTTGTCCCGTGCACGAGCGGCCTGCGCGCCCCCTGAGGGGCGCGCGCAGCACGCTCTGTGATCGGCGAGTCTATGAGACTTGCCTGATCACGGATCTGAGCAAGGGGTCGATCCCGACCCCTTACCACGTGATCAGCTGTCAGCCAATGACAGCTGATCATGTGACAAGACAGGCCGCCGTGATCGGGACATCAGTCCCGATCACGGCCAGCGTATAAGTGCCCACCTGCCCCCTGACAGTGCCACCTATAGAATAAAAAAGTGCCCCCCATCAGTGCCACCCATCAGTACCCACAGTGCCACCCATTAGTGCCCACAGTGCCACCTATTAGTGCCCACAGTGCCATCTATCAGTGCCCACAGTGCCACCTATCAGTGCCCACAATCTGCCGCAAAAACAGTGCTGCACCTCAGTGCCACATATCCGTGCCCATCAGTGTCATCTACCAGTGCCCATCAGTGCCCAGCAATGCCGCCCATCAGTGCCCAGCAGTGCCACCTATCAGTGCCACCTATCAGTGCCCATCAGTCCCATCTATCAGTGGTACCCATCAGTGCCCATCCATGCCACCCATCAGTGCCACTCATCCGTACTACCCACCCGTGCCACCCGTCCGTACCGCCCATCTGTGCCATCTTATCTGTGCCCATCTTTGCCCATCAGTGCCGCCTTATCTGTGGCCATCAGTACTGCCTTACCACCTTATCTGTGCCTATTAGTGCCAACTTAACTGTGCCTATCAGTGCCCAACAGTGCAGCCTATCAGTGCCCACCAGTGCCCACCAGTGCCGCCTCATCAGCGCATTTCAATGAAGGAGAAAAATTACCTGTTTGCAAAATTTTGTAACAAACTGTTAAACATGATGAGCTGAAAGCTGAAAATTGGTCTGGGCAGGAGGGGGGTTTAAGTCAGGGGTTGACAAATTCGCTTGGAATCTAGGAGCCAGCTAAAAAAGTTAGGAGCCAGGTCTGTGACGGCGATCTGTACCCGTCCCTGGCCTGACATGGAGACGAGTGAGGGGAAGATAGCCCCCAGCCCCCCCCCCCCCCCCCCACCTGTCTCCAAGTCATTGCCCATAGCTCTTAGAGGGACATTTTATTTTTTTCAAATGACAATTTTTTTTTTTATTGCATTTTAGTGTAAATATGAGATGTGAGGTCTCTCTGACCCCAGATCTCATATACAAGAGGACCTGTCATGCTTTTTTCTATTACAAGGGATTTTTACATTCCTTGTAATAGGAATAAAAGTCACACACTTTTTTTTTTAAAAAGAACAGTGAAAAAAATAAAAATAAAAGTTAAAATAAGAAAAACAAATTATTTTAAACGCGCCCTGTCCCGCCAAGCTTGCGTGCAGAAGCGAACGCATATATGAAAGCGGTGTTTAAACCACACATGTGAGGTATCGCTGCGATCGGTAGAATGAGAGCAATAATTCTAGCCCCAGACCTCCTCTGTAACTTAAAACGAGCAACCTGGAGAATTTTTTAAACGTCTCCTATGGAGATTTTTAGGGGGAAAATTTGTCGCCATTCCATGAGCGGGTGCAATTTTGAAGTATGTCATGTTGGGTATCGATTTACTCAAAGTAACATTATCTTTCACAATATAAAAAAAAAATTGGGCTAACTGCTGTCTTATTTTTTTGTTATTAAATACATTTTCCCCAAAAAAGTGAGCTAATACGGTGTGACAGACAGTATTGCAACAACCACCATTTTATTCTCTAGGGTGTTAGAATAAAATATATATATATATATATATATAATGTTTAGGGGTTCTGAGTAAAGGGAAGGAGATGGAGCTTCCCCTGCCTGCCAGCCTATTAGCATTGCTGGTTGTAATTCCAACGGCCACCACAAGAGGGCGCCAGATTCCAGAAGGAACCATAGGATCGTAGAAGGCCTCAATTACCGGCCGCCGGCGGCGCGGCCCGACGCGATCACGCCGGGGGGGGGGGGGGGGTCAGCGGTGACAGGATACCTCCAGCTGTGATGCCCCAGGCGCCAGGTCGCTAATTCTAGTCGCAAATGCGACCTGGCGCCCGGGTTTTGTCGAGCCCTGGTTTAAGTGCCCAGTAAGCAAGTGGTTAATATCTCCTCTTTTAATGGGAAATTCTGCAGGCAGCAGATTATGTCTCTTGGAGGAGCTGTATCTGAGGGATGGCGTGCAAGGGCCCTGTGTGCTCGGACAAAGTCAATATCAGAATCTTTAGAGCGATCGAGCAGATCATTGGAAACTGCTTATAATGCTGATTTGATTTGTGCAGATTGTATATGTTCTGGTATTGCCCTCACTCTGATGTTCTGCCTTCGTCCCGTTATCTAAATCCTCTAAATGTCTATTTATGAGAATTAGATGTGTGGCATGAGATGAAAGAGTAGATGTCAGTTTCTCCACCGCTCTATCTCTTTTGGCCTCAGCTCTTTAAGTGTGAGACAGGCGGTCTGACAGGGCCATAAAGTCTGCTCTTAGATCAGTGATGGCAGAGGAGAATGAATTTTTGATGTCTGCAGCAAATTTTGCCATCTCTGAGAAGCGCAGCTGGTGATCAGGTTGTTCTGAGTCTCTTACCATATCCTCTGAGGCTGACATATCCTCACTGAGTGTAGCCTCATGTTCAGGCAGTGCCATCTTGGCTACAGCACCTCCCCTTGTCCTCTGAGATTGTGGCTCGAGTATCTCCGGAATGCTGCTGTGTCCCAGGTCAGAATGTGACCTGTATTGTCAGTGTCTAGTGGGCAAGCTGTCCCTTCTGCCCATCACCGATTTTATCTAGGCTGGAAGGGGTTTTTAAAATATAATTTATTAAGGGTGCATAAAATCGTTTGATGGTAAAATGACCATGTATTTAAAAGGACATAACAAAAATTATACAAAAGTATAACAAAAAATGAAACAAGAAAAACAAAGAAAAGACAAAAAACTTGACTAATTTACATAGATTGCATGACAAAAATATTATTGTTACTTTCCGGTATAAAGTAGACTCCGGTACCTAACGTGTTTCTGGTTAATGCACCTTCGCCAGGGGTATTTAAAAAGAGTATATGCAGTCATAGTTTTGTCTTACTACAAAAAAATTGAAAAAAAATATTATAGCAGTAAAGAACCATAAGGCATAAAAAAAACAGCAGTAGTTATAAGCGAAACCTACCATGCAAAATGTTCCACCATGTAACTTAGAAAAATTAATGAAACACTGCCAATGGGGGTGTCAACAAATGCCCACCAAGCGCACCAATAGTATCCAAAAATATCAGAAAAAAGGACTTGCCTATTGAATTTTCCTGATGATCACAAGGAGTCATACGTGGCGAATTGCCAAATGAGTAAGCAGAAAAAAAATAATAATACAAAAGAAAAATAATAATAATGAGAAAAAAAATCATTCATGAAACAATCCTGAACAAAAATAGGAAATGTACCTATGTGTCCATATCCATTTCCAGTCGTCCAATCCAACATAGTACAGAAAATTATTTGAAAGGAAAAATAAAATCAATAAAAAATGAAAAATAAAACGAAACAAAGATATTTACCATAGTTTGTAAGTTTTAAGTGATAACGCTATCCAAAGCCTTTAATATGGCTTCTTATCCATATATAGCAGCACACTCCAAGTCCTTTGGCATTAGACCTCCTAAGAGAGATCATTATACACAAAAAGGAGTATAAGTGACTACCAAAATAGCCATTGGTCAAAATTGTATGCATATAAATAGATTCCATATGGAAGAACAAAGGTGAGACTATTGCCCCGTACACACGAGAGGACTTATGTCCGACAGACTTCCAAAAGCCCCATACACACTATCAGTTTTTCTGCTGAGTTTTTCCTTCAGATTTACCAAAACCATATAATATGAGGACAAACCTGAGGAGTTTCCAATTGTATGCAATCAGGCAGGCCCTTGTACTACATGGTTTTGGTAAACCTGATGGAAAAACTCAGCAGAAAAACTGATAGTGTGTATGGGGCATTACTCTATAAAAGAGGAACCCTCTATCAGAACATCACCCCACTCTACAGTACTCATAGGACTGCCCATAGCGGGGGTCTATTTCAATGATGGCGCTGGACTCCCACGCCTGCGCACCCGATCACCGTGTCTGCGCATGTGCGGTAACATGGTGAAAGGGCGCATGCGCACTGGGAGTCATCGGTCAGAAGGTAGTGGAACTCACAACGCAGCCCCTGTGGCAATGAGGGGGAGATGCCATTGTGCTCCACAATGACTTGCCAAGAAAACCGCAAGGGACAGTAGAACCGTAATGAGACTTGTGGTCAGACAAAATAATAAAAAAAAAACAGACAAGCAAATACAAAATCTACTCTGTCAAAATGAATCCATATGATCACAAGCTGAAAATACGAGTATATATCCGATATGAAGCAAGACAGTACCACCGGCGGATAATCACAGCAGCCCCGTGGCCAGAGCGCCATCTAGTGAAAAAAAATTAAATTGTAATAAAGGAACATAGCAGGAAAAAGGGGGAAAACGTTCATAGAAAATGGAGATAAACTAACACAATGGACTATAATTAATGAGACACAAATTAGCATCTATTGCATAGATAAAAGCATATACACTAGAGAGTGCAAGATTATATAATTGACAAAGACAAAAAATCAGAGATGAAAAACAACATGTTCCCCGCTCTCCCATGTCCCCTCAAGGCCAGACCCCCAAAATTCTCAAGATTTTGGAAAAGGGGGGAGAAAGACCCGGGAGGAGGGAGGACAGCAGAGAAGCATAAAGAGTACAAGGAAAAAAGAAGGAGACAGCCATCCAGTACTGTTACTTAAAAGGGGCAACTAACCCAGTCCTTCCCATCCACCTGATGTAAAGCCCTCTAAGAAGGGGCAATAACTTATACAGTCATTGAGGCCTGGTGGAGATGTGGTCCGTAACGCCATTATCCATCTAGTTTCCCTCTGTAGCAGGGTTTTGTTCCATTCCCCACCTCTGGCACTGGGGTAGACACGGTCATGATGTATAATAGAAAATCCACGGCTCACAGCGTGCTTGCATCGGCTAGCCTGACATGTTTCATCCCTTAGGATATCATAAGAGGCATGGCCTATCGATTCAAGCATGCCCATATATATATATATATATATATATATATATATATATATATATATATATATATATATATATATATATATATATATATATATATATATACTGTATATATATTCAACCCAGTAATGTATAAGCTGAGTGACTGGACACCCAGCATTAACATCGGCTGTGGTCATATCTGTGTAAATGGAAGTACAGCTGTGCTTGCATGATTCGGCTGAACTTCCGAAACAGGAAGTAAAAAAAAAAGATCACTTTCTGTGGGCGGAACACACCCAGATCCTCGCCAACCGGAACTGATGTCACTGGAGCACATCGTAGCCAAGCCTGCGCTTCAGATCAGGAAATACAAGTAGTAACCATTTCCGGTGGGCTGAACAACCTAAACCATCACCGACCGGAAGTAATGTCACTGGAGAGCACCGCAGCTGCGTTGCAAATCACATAAAAATACAGGAAGTGAGGTAGACCCGATCCTGGCCGGGACAGAATAAATTTAATATGTGGTCAGACCAGAAAAAAAGGTTGTCAATCCTCCCCCAAAAAGCCCATCAAAGAAGTTGAATAATGAATGAGCAATAAATCAATGTGTCAATGAAGAGTGGATTAAATGGAGGCTCTCCACACGGACACATATCCTGAATAACAAGTTAATTACAGTTGACAAAAATAGGATTAATCAAATAGATGTCACTACAAAAATTATTTTACAATCTCCGAAATTGATAATGATTGAAAAATAATAGAAAAAATTGACTTTTAACAAATCTAAAAACAAAAAATAAAATAAAAGAATAAAACACACTGCCATCTAGTGTTAGACACAGAGAATGCAGAAAATTCTAAAATCAACAATTATTTAAAAAAAATTCACATCCCAATAGACGTTCATACCAAAAGGAGTATAACATTTGAGGTCATAAATTCAGCGAGTTACTAGCTGTGAGATTTCCCTCTTATGCCATGTACACACGGTCAGAATTTCAGCTAGTAAAAGACCGATGAGAGCTTTTCGTCTGAAAATGTGGCCGTGTGTAGGGATGGCCGAACGGTTAGCCCGGCGGTCGGTTCGCGGCGAATTTCGGCTGTTCGCGGTCCGCCCGATCGGCGGACTATTGCCGCTGTTCGCCCGGCGGACTTACGTGTTTACTGTGTAAAAGAACTTTGACCTATGATGACACATCCATCATGTGGTACAAGACAGCCAATTGAGACATTACAGCACATGAACACTTGGTCATTCCCCCTAACTTATAAATAGACCCGATCCGGCGGCCATTTTACATTCTTTCTACTGTCACTATAGGGAGAGGTTGCTGTATGGAGCAGGGAGAGACTGCAGTGACCCAAATTGCTAGCTATTAGGTCCACAAAAGTCCTTTTAAGGACTGGTATGGTGTAGATGTAGTTCAGGATATAGGTTTGAGGCACTGCTATTCAAGTCATTGTTGCAGCAGATTGTCTTTTGTCAGTGCTGAGAGAGGGACAGACAGGACGCTGTGTGTTGCAGAGAGGGACAGTCAGTTTAATCATTAGCTGTTACTATTAGGTCCACAAAAGTCCTTTTCAGGACTGGTATGGTGTAGTATTACAGGATATAATTTTGAGTGCAGTGCTATTCAAGTAACTGTTGCAGCAGCCTGTGTTTTGTCAGTTTAAATAGGGACAGACAGGAAGCTGTGTGTAGCAGTGAGGGACAGTTAGTTTAATCATTAGCTGTTACTATTAGGTCCACAAAGGTCCTTTTCAGGACTGGTATGGTAAAAGGGTTGTACACGTATAATATTCTTTCTTCCAAATATAGAAAGAATATTATACTTGACTGCTGCCCTTCTGCTGCAGTAGTCCTTTATGAGTATAGGGACTGAGGTACAGTCTGCTAATCACAACCTACTAGTTGCACAAAGGACCTTCTAAGGACTGGTAAGGTATAGCGTTCTACAGTATATAGGGTTGAGTGAGGTACAGTCTGCTAATCCTTAAGGGCTGGTATAGGTCCACAATATATAGGGTTGAGGTGCACTACTGCTGACTGCTGCCCTATTCTGCAGCAGTCCTTTATCAGTATAGGGACTGAGGTACAGTCTGCTAATCACAACCTACCAGTTCCACAAAGGTCCTTATAAGGACTATTAAGGTATAGTGTACTACAGTATATAGGGTTGAGTGAGGTACAGTCTGCTAATCACAACCTACTAGTTCCACAAAGGTCCTTCTAAGGACTGGTAAGGTACAGCGTACTACAGTATATAGGGTTGAGTGAGGTACAGTCTGCTAATCCTTAAGGACTGGTATAGGTCCACAATATATAGGGTTGAGGTGCACTGCTGCTGACTGCTGCCCTATTCTGCAGCAGTCCTTTATCAGTATAGGGACTGAGGTACAGTCTGCTAATCACAGCCTACTAGTTCCACAAAGGTCCTTATAAGGACTGGTAAGGTATAGTGTACTACAGTATATAGGGTTGAGTTAGGTACAGTCTGCAAATCACAACCTACTAGTTCCACAAAGGTCCTTATAAGGACTGGTAAGGTATAGTGTACTACAGTATATAGAGTTGAGTGAGGTACAGTCTGCTAATCCTTAAGGACACAATATATAGGGTTGAGGTGCACTACTGCTGATTGCTACCCTATTCTGCAGCAGTCCTTTATCAGTATAGGGACTGAGGTACAGTCTGCTAATCACAACCTACTAGTTCCACAAAGGTCCTTCTAAGGACTGGTAAGGTATAGCGTACTACAGTATATAGGGTTGAGTGAGGTACAGCCTGCTAATCCTTAAGGACTGGTATAGGTCCACAATATATAGGGTTGAGGTGCACTACTGTTGAATGCTGCCCTATTCAGCAGCAGTACTTTATCAGTATAGGGACTTAGGTACAGTCTGCTAATTACAACCTACTAGTTCCACAAAGGTCCTTATAAGGATTGGTAAGGTATAGCGTACTACAGTATATAGGGTTGAGTGAGGTACAGTCTATTAATCCTTAAGGACTGGTATAGGTCCACAATATATAGGGTTTAGGTGCACTACTGCTGACTGCTGCCACAATCTGCAGCAGTACTTTATCAGTAAAGGGACTGAGGTACAGTCTGCTAATCACAACCTACTAGTTCCACAAAGGTCCTTATAAGGACTGGTAAGGTATAGTGTACTACAGTATATAGGGTTGAGTGAGGTACAGTCTGCTAATCTCAACCTACTAGTTCCACAAAGGTCCTTCTAAGGACTGGTAAGGTATAGCGTACTACAGTATATAGGGTTGAGTGAGGTACAGTCTATTAATCCTTAAGGACTGGTATAGGTCCACAATATATAGGGTTTAGGTGCACTACTGCTGACTGCTGCCACAATCTGCAGCAGTACTTTATCAGTAAAGGGACTGAGGTACAGTCTGCTAATCACAACCTACTAGTTCCACAAAGGTCCTTATAAGGACTAGTAAGGTATAGTGTACTACAGTATATAGGGTTGAGTGAGGTACAGTTTGCTAATCACAACCTGCTAGTTCCACAAAGGTCCTTCTAAGGGCTGGTAAGGTATAGCGTACTACAGTATATAGGGTTGAGTGAGGTACAGTCTGCTAATCCATAAGGACTAGTATAGGTCCACAATATATAGGGTTGAGGTGCACTACTGCTGACTGCTGCCCTATTCTGCAGCAGTACTTTATCAGTATAGGGACTGAGGTACAGTCTGCTAATCACAACCTACTAGTTCCACAAAGGTCCTTCTAAGGACTGGTAAGGTATAGTGTACTACAGTATATAGGGTTGAGTGAGGTACAGTTTGCTAATCACAACCTGCTAGTTCCACAAAGGTCCTTCTAAGGGCTGGTAAGGTATAGCGTACTACAGTATATAGGGTTGAGTGAGGTACAGTCTGCTAATCCTTAAGGACTGGTATAGGTCCACAATATATAGGATTGAGGTGCACTACTGCTGACTGCTGCCCTATTCTGCAGCAGTACTTTATCAATATAGGGACTGAGGTACAGTCTGCTAATTACAACCTACTAGTTTCACAAAGGTCCTTATAAGGACTGGTAAGGTATAGTGTACTACAGTATATAGGGTTGAGTGAGGTACAGTCTGCTAATCACAACCTACTAGTTCCACAAAGGTCCTTCTAAGGACTGGTAAGGTATAGCGTACTACAGTATATAGGGTTGAGTGAGGTACAGTCTGCAAATCCTTAAGGACTGGTATAGGTCCACAATATATAGGGTTGAGGTGCACTACTGCTGACTGCTGCCCTATTCTA
Source organism: Lithobates pipiens (assembly GCF_037356315.1). Classification (NCBI taxonomy): domain Eukaryota; kingdom Metazoa; phylum Chordata; class Amphibia; order Anura; family Ranidae; genus Lithobates; species Lithobates pipiens. The sequence goes on along the minus strand of NW_027507748.1, from coordinate 243,925,789 downwards.
CAGCAGTCCTTTATCAGTATAGGGACTGAGGTACAGTCTGCTAATCACAACCTACTAGATCCACAAAGGTCCTTAGAAGGACTGGAAAGGTATAGTGTACTACAGTATATAGGGTTGAGTGAGGTACAGTCTGCTAATCACAACCTACTAGTTCCACAAAGGTCCTTCTAAGGACTGGTAAGGTATAGCGTACTACAGTATATAGGGTTGAGTGAGGTACAGTCTGCTAATCCTTAAGGACTGGTATAGGTCCACAATATATAGGGTTGAGGTGCACTACTGCTGACTGCTGCCCTATTCTACAGCAGTCCTTTATCAGTATAGGGACTGAGGTACAGTCTGCTAATCACAACCTACTAGTTCCACAAAGGTCCTAATAAGGACTGATAAGGTATAGTGTACTATAGTATATAGGGTTGAGTGAGGCACAGTCTGCTGAGCACAACCTACTAGTTCCACAAAGGTCCTTCTAAGGACTGGTAAGGTATAGCGTACTACAGTATATAGGGCTGAGTGAGGTACAGTCTGCTAATCACAACCTACTAGTTCCACAAATGTCCTTCTAAGGACTGGTAAGGTATAGCGTACTACAGTATATAGGGTTGAGTGAGGTACAGTCTGCTAATCCTTAAGGACTGGTATAGGTCCACAATATATAGGGTTTAGGTGCACTACTGCTGACTGCTGCCCTATTCTGCAGCAGTACTTAATCAGTATAGGGACTGAGGTACAGTCTGCTAATTACAACCTACTAGTTTCACAAAGGTCCTTATAAGGACTGGTAAGGTATAGTGTACTACAGTATATAGGGTTGAGTGAGGTACAGTCTGCTAATCACAACCTACTAGTTCCACAAAGGTCCTTCTAAGGACTGGTAAGGTATAGCGTACTACAGTATATAGGGTTGAATGAGGTACAGTCTGCTAATCCTTAAGGACTGGTATAGGTCCACAATATATAGGGTTGAGGTGCACTACTGCTGACTGTTGCCCAATTCTACAGCAGTCCTTTATCAGTATAGGGACTGAGGTACAGTCTGCTAATCACAACCTACTAGTTCCACAAAGGTCCTTATAAGGACTGGAAAGGTATAGTGTACTACAGTATATAGGGTTGAGTGAGGTACAGTCTGCTAATCACAACCTACTAGTTCCACAAAGGTCCTTCTAAGGACTGGTAAGGTATAGCGTACTACAGTATATAGGGTTGTGTGAGGTACAGTCTGCTAATCACAACCTACTAGTTCCACAAAGGTCCTTCTAAGGACTGGTAAGGTATAGCGTACTACAGTATATAGGGTTGAGTGAGGTACAGTCTGCTAATCACAACCTACTAGTTTCACAAAGGACATTCTAAGGACTGGTAAGGTATAGTGTACTACAGTATATAGGGTTGAGTGAGGTACAGTCTGCTAATCACAACATACTAGTTCCACAAAGGTCCTTCTAAGGACTGGTAAGGTATAGCGTACTACAGTATATAGGGTTGAGTGAGGTACAGTCTGCTAATCCTTAAGGACTGGTATAGGTCCACAATATATAGGGTTGAGGTGCACTACTGCTGACTGCTGCTTAATTCTACAGCAGTCCTTTATCAGTATAGGGACTGAGGTACAGTCTGCTAATCACAACCTACTAGTTCCACAAAGGTCCTTCTAAGGACTGGTAAGGTATAGCGTACTACAGTATATAGGGTTGTGTGAGGTACAGTCTGCTAATTACAACCTACTAGTTCCCCAAAGGTCCTTCTAAGGACTGGTAAGGTATAGCGTACTACAGTATATAGAGTTGAGTGAGGTACAGTCTGCTAATCCTTAAGGACTGGTATAGGTCCACAATATATAGGGTTTAGGTGCACTACTGCTGACTGCTGCCCTATTCTGCAGCAGTACTTTATCAGTAAAGGGACTGAGGTACAGTCTGCTAATTACAACCTACTAGTTCCACAAAGGTCCTTATAAGGACTGGTAAGGTATAGTGTACTACAGTATATAGGGTTGAGTGAGGTACAGTCTGCTAATCACAACCTACTAGTTCCACAAAGGTCCTTCTAAGGACTGGTAAGGTATAGCGTACTACATTATACAGGGTTGAGTGAGGTACAGTCTGCTAATCCTTAAGGACTGGTATAGGTCCACAATATATAGAGTTGAGGTGCACTACTGCTGACTGCTGCCCTATTCTGCAGCAGTCCTTTATCAGTATTGGGACTGAGGCACAGTCTGCTAATCACAACCTATTAGTTCCACAAAGGTCCTTATAAGGACTGGTAAGGTATAGTGTACTACAGTATATAGGGTTGAGTGAGGTACAGTTTGCTAATCACAACCTACTAGTTCCACAAAGGTCCTTCTAAGGGCTGGTAAGGTATAGCGTACTACAGTATATAGGGTTGAGTGAGGTACAGTCTGCTAATCACAACCTACTAGTTCCACAAAGGTCCTTCTAAGGACTGGTAAGGTATAGCGTACTACAGTATATAGGGTTGAGTGAGGTACAGTCTGCTAATCCTTAAGGACTGGTATAGGTCCACAATATATAGGGTTGAGGTGCACTACTGCTGACTGATTCTACAGCAGTCCTTTATCAGTATAGGGACTGAGGTACAGTCTGCTAATCACAACCTACTAGTTCCACAAAGGTCCTTATAAGGACTGGAAAGGTATAGTGTACTACAGTATATAGGGTTGAGTGAGGTACAGTTTGCTAATCACAACCTACTAGTTCCACAAAGGTCCTTCTAAGGACTGGTAAGGTATAGCGTACTACAGTATATAGGGTTGAGTGAGGTACAGTCTGCTAATCCTTAAGGACTGGTATAGGTCCACAATATATAGGGTTGAGGTGCACTACTGCTGACTGCTGCCCAATTCTACAGCAGTCCTTTAACAGTATAGGGACTGAGGTACAGTCTGCTAATCACAACCTACTAGTTCCACAAAGGTCATTATAAGGACTGGTAAGGTATAGTGTACTACAGTATATATGGTTGAGTGAGGTACAGTCTGCTAATCACAACCTACTAGTTCCACAAAGGTCCTTCTAAGGACTGGTAAGGTATAGCGTACTACAGTATATAGGGTTGTGTGAGGTACAGTCTGCTAATCACAACCTACTAGTTCCACAAAGGTCCTTCTAAGGACTGGTAAGGTATAGCATACTACATTATACAGGGTTGAGTGAGGTACAGTCTGCTAATCCTTAAGGACTGGTATAGGTCCACAATATATAGAGTTGAGGTGCACTACTGCTGACTGCTGCCCTATTCTGCAGCAGTCCTTTATCAGTATTGGGACTGAGGCACAGTCTGCTAATCACAACCTATTAGTTCCACAAAGGTCCTTATAAGGACTGGTAAGGTATAGTGTACTACAGTATATAGGGTTGAGTGAGGTACAGTTTGCTAATCACAACCTACTAGTTCCACAAAGGTCCTTCTAAGGGCTGGTAAGGTATAGCGTACTACAGTATATAGGGTTGAGTGAGGTACAGTCTGCTAATCACAACCTACTAGTTCCACAAAGGTCCTTCTAAGGACTGGTAAGGTATAGCATACTACAGTATATAGGGTTGAGTGAGGTACAGTCTGCTAATCCTTAAGGACTGGTATAGGTCCACAATATATAGGGTTGAGGTGCACTACTGCTGACTGCTGCCCAATTCTACAGCAGTCCTTTAACAGTATAGGGACTGAGGTACAGTCTGCTAATCACAACCTACTAGTTCCACAAAGGTCATTATAAGGACTGGTAAGGTATAGTGTACTACAGTATATATGGTTGAGTGAGGTACAGTCTGCTAATCACAACCTACTAGTTCCACAAAGGTCCTTCTAAGGACTGGTAAGGTATAGCGTACTACAGTATATAGGGTTGTGTGAGGTACAGTCTGCTAATCACAACCTACCAGTTCCACAAAGGTCCTTCTAAGGACTGGTAAGGTATAGCGTACTACATTATACAGGGTTGAGTGAGGTACAGTCTGCTAATCCTTAAGGACTGGTATAGGTCCACAATATATAGAGTTGAGGTGCACTACTGCTGACTGCTGCCCTATTCTGCAGCAGTCCTTTATCAGTATTGGGACTGAGGCACAGTCTGCTAATCACAACCTATTAGTTCCACAAAGGTCCTTATAAGGACTGGTAAGGTATAGTGTACTACAGTATATAGGGTTGAGTGAGGTACAGTTTGCTAATCACAACCTACTAGTTCCACAAAGGTCCTTCTAAGGGCTGGTAAGGTATAGCGTACTACAGTATATAGGGTTGAGTGAGGTACAGTCTGCTAATCACAACCTACTAGTTCCACAAAGGTCCTTCTAAGGACTGGTAAGGTATAGCATACTACAGTATATAGGGTTGAGTGAGGTACAGTCTGCTAATCCTTAAGGACTGGTATAGGTCCACAATATATAGGGTTGAGGTGCACTACTGCTGACTGCTGCCCTATTCTGCAGCAGTCCTTTATCAGCATAGGGACTAAGGTACAATCTGCTAATCACAACCTACTAGTTCCACAAAGGTCATTATAAGGACTGGTAAGGTATAGTGTACTACAGTATATAGGGTTGAGTGAGGTACAGTCTGCTAATCACAACCTACTAGTTCCACAAATGTCCTTCTAAGGACTGGTAAGGTATAGCGTACTACAGTATATAGGGTTGAGTGAGGTACAGTCTGCTATTCCTTAAGGGCTGGTATAGGTCCACAATATATAGGGTTGAGGTGCACTACTGCTGACTGCTGCCCTATTCTACAGCAGTACTTCATCAGTATAGGGACTGAGGTACAGTCTGCTAATCACAACCTACTAGTTCCACAAAGGTCCTTATAATTACTGGAAAGGTATAGTGTACTACAGTATATAGGGTTGAGTGAGGTACAGTCTGCTAATCACAACCTACTAGTTCCACAAAGGTCCATCTAAGGACTGGTAAGGTATAGCGTACTACAGTATTTAGGGTTGAGTGAGGTACAGTCTGCTAATCCGTAAGGACTGGTATAGGTCCACAATATATAGGGTTGAGGTGCACTACTGCTGACTGCTGCCCTATTCTACAGCAGTCCTTTATCAGTTTAGGGACTGAGGTACAGTCTGCTTATCACAACCTACTAGTTCCACAAAGGTCCTTATAAGGACTGGTAAGGTATAGTGTACTACAGTATATATGGTTGAGTGAGGTACAGTCTGCTAATCACAACCTACTAGTTCCACAAAGGTCATTATAAGGACTGGTAAGGTATAGTGTACTACAGTATATATGGTTGAGTGAGGTACAGTCTGCTAATCACAACCTACTAGTTCCACAAAGGTCCTTCTAAGGACTGGTAAGGTATAGCGTACTATAGTATATAGGGTTGTGTGAGGTACAGTCTGCTAATCACAACCTACTAGTTCCACAAAGGTCCTTCTAAGGACTGGTAAGGTATAGCGTACTACATTATACAGGGTTGAGTGAGGTACAGTCTGCTAATCCTTAAGGACTGGTATAGGTCCACAATATATAGGGTTGAGGTGCACTACTGCTGACTGCTGCCCTATTCTGCAGCAGTCCTTTATCAGCATAGGGACTGAGGTACAGTCTGCTAATCACAACCTACTAGTTCCACAAAGGTCCTTCTAAGGACTGGTAAGGTATAGCGTACTACAGTATATAGGGTTGTGTGAGGTACAGTCTGCTAATCACAACCTACTAGTTCCACAAAGGTCCTTCTAAGGACTGGTAAGGTATAGCGTACTACAGTATATAGGGTTTTATTGAGGTACAGTCTGCTAATCCTTAAGGTATAGGTCCACAATATATAGAGTTGAGGTGCACTACTGCTGACTGCTGCCCTATTCTGCAGCAGTCCTTTATCAGTATTGGGACTGAGGCACAGTCTGCTAATCACAACCTATTAGTTCCACAAAGGTCCTTATAAGGACTGGTAAGGTATAGTGTACTACAGTATTTAGGGTTGAGTGAGGTACAGTTTGCTAATCACAAACTACTAGTTCCACAAAGGTCCTTCTAAGGGCTGGTAAGGTATAGCGTACTACAGTATATAGGGTTGAGTGAGGTACAGTCTGCAAATCACAACCTACTAGTTCCACAAAAGTCCTTCTAAGGACTGGTAAGGTATAGCATACTACAGTATATATGGTTGAGTGAGGTACAGTCTGCTAATCACAACCTACTAGTTCCACAAAGGTCCTTCTAAGGACTGGTAAGGTATAGCGTACTATAGTATATAGGGTTGTGTGAGGTACAGTCTGCTAATCACAACCTACTAGTTCCACAAAGGTCCTTCTAAGGACTGGTAAGGTATAGCGTACTACATTATACAGGGTTGAGTGAGGTACAGTCTGCTAATCCTTAAGGACTGGTATAGGTCCACAATATATAGGGTTGAGGTGCACTACTGCTGACTGCTGCCCTATTCTGCAGCAGTCCTTTATCAGCATAGGGACTGAGGTACAGTCTGCTAATCACAACCTACTAGTTCCACAAAGGTCCTTCTAAGGACTGGTAAGGTATAGCGTACTACAGTATATAGGGTTGTGTGAGGTACAGTCTGCTAATCACAACCTACTAGTTCCACAAAGGTCCTTCTAAGGACTGGTAAGGTATAGCGTACTACAGTATATAGGGTTTTATTGAGGTACAGTCTGCTAATCCTTAAGGTATAGGTCCACAATATATAGAGTTGAGGTGCACTACTGCTGACTGCTGCCCTATTCTGCAGCAGTCCTTTATCAGTATTGGGACTGAGGCACAGTCTGCTAATCACAACCTATTAGTTCCACAAAGGTCCTTATAAGGACTGGTAAGGTATAGTGTACTACAGTATATAGGGTTGAGTGAGGTACAGTCTGCTAATCACAACCTACTAGTTCCACAAAGGTCCTTCTAAGGACTGGTAAGGTATAGCGTACTACAGTATATAGGGTTGTGTGAGGTACAGTCTGCTAATCACAACCTACTAGTTCCACAAAGGTCCGGTAAGGTATAGCGTACTACAGTATATAGGGTTGAGTGAGGTACAGTCTGCTAATCCTTAAGGACTGGTATAGGTCCACAATATATAGGGTTGAGGTGCACTACTGCTGACTGCTGCCCTATTCTGCAGCAGTCCTTTATCAGCATAGGGACTGAGGTACAGTCTGCTAATCACAACCTACTAGTTCCACAAAGGTCCTAATAAGGACTGATAAGGTATAGTGTACTACAGTATATAGGGTTGAGTGAGGTATAGTCTGCTAATCACAACCTACTAGTTCCACAAAGGTCCTTCTAAGGACTGGTAAGGTATAGAGTACTACAGTATATAGGGTTTTATTGAGGTACAGTCTGCTAATCCTTAAGGACTGGTATAGGTCCACAATATATAGGGAGGAGGTGCACTACCGCTGACTGCTGCCCTATTCTACAGCAGTCCTTTATCAGTATAGGGACTGAGGTACAGTCTGCTAATCACAACCTACTAGTTCCACAAAGGTCCTTATAAGGACTGGAAAGGTATAGTGTACTACAGTATATAGGGTTGAGTGAGGTACAGTTTGCTAATCACAACCTACTAGTTCCACAAAGGTCCTTCTAAGGACTGGTAAGGTATAGCGTACTACAGTATATAGGGTTGAGTGAGGTACAGTCTGCTAATCCTTAAGGACTGGTATAGGTCCACAATATATAGGGTTGAGGTGCACTACTGCTGACTGCTGCCCAATTCTACAGCAGTCCTTTAACAGTATAGGGACTGAGGTACAGTCTGCTAATCACAACCTACTAGTTCCACAAAGGTCATTATAAGGACTGGTAAGGTATAGTGTACTACAGTATATATGGTTGAGTGAGGTACAGTCTGCTAATCACAACCTACTAGTTCCACAAAGGTCCTTCTAAGGACTGGTAAGGTATAGCGTACTACAGTATATAGGGTTGTGTGAGGTACAGTCTGCTAATCACAACCTACTAGTTCCACAAAGGTCCTTCTAAGGACTGGTAAGGTATAGCATACTACATTATACAGGGTTGAGTGAGGTACAGTCTGCTAATCCTTAAGGACTGGTATAGGTCCACAATATATAGAGTTGAGGTGCACTACTGCTGACTGCTGCCCTATTCTGCAGCAGTCCTTTATCAGTATTGGGACTGAGGCACAGTCTGCTAATCACAACCTATTAGTTCCACAAAGGTCCTTATAAGGACTGGTAAGGTATAGTGTACTACAGTATATAGGGTTGAGTGAGGTACAGTTTGCTAATCACAACCTACTAGTTCCACAAAGGTCCTTCTAAGGGCTGGTAAGGTATAGCGTACTACAGTATATAGGGTTGAGTGAGGTACAGTCTGCTAATCACAACCTACTAGTTCCACAAAGGTCCTTCTAAGGACTGGTAAGGTATAGCATACTACAGTATATAGGGTTGAGTGAGGTACAGTCTGCTAATCCTTAAGGACTGGTATAGGTCCACAATATATAGGGTTGAGGTGCACTACTGCTGACTGCTGCCCAATTCTACAGCAGTCCTTTAACAGTATAGGGACTGAGGTACAGTCTGCTAATCACAACCTACTAGTTCCACAAAGGTCATTATAAGGACTGGTAAGGTATAGTGTACTACAGTATATATGGTTGAGTGAGGTACAGTCTGCTAATCACAACCTACTAGTTCCACAAAGGTCCTTCTAAGGACTGGTAAGGTATAGCGTACTACAGTATATAGGGTTGTGTGAGGTACAGTCTGCTAATCACAACCTACCAGTTCCACAAAGGTCCTTCTAAGGACTGGTAAGGTATAGCGTACTACATTATACAGGGTTGAGTGAGGTACAGTCTGCTAATCCTTAAGGACTGGTATAGGTCCACAATATATAGAGTTGAGGTGCACTACTGCTGACTGCTGCCCTATTCTGCAGCAGTCCTTTATCAGTATTGGGACTGAGGCACAGTCTGCTAATCACAACCTATTAGTTCCACAAAGGTCCTTATAAGGACTGGTAAGGTATAGTGTACTACAGTATATAGGGTTGAGTGAGGTACAGTTTGCTAATCACAACCTACTAGTTCCACAAAGGTCCTTCTAAGGGCTGGTAAGGTATAGCGTACTACAGTATATAGGGTTGAGTGAGGTACAGTCTGCTAATCACAACCTACTAGTTCCACAAAGGTCCTTCTAAGGACTGGTAAGGTATAGCATACTACAGTATATAGGGTTGAGTGAGGTACAGTCTGCTAATCCTTAAGGACTGGTATAGGTCCACAATATATAGGGTTGAGGTGCACTACTGCTGACTGCTGCCCTATTCTGCAGCAGTCCTTTATCAGCATAGGGACTAAGGTACAATCTGCTAATCACAACCTACTAGTTCCACAAAGGTCATTATAAGGACTGGTAAGGTATAGTGTACTACAGTATATAGGGTTGAGTGAGGTACAGTCTGCTAATCACAACCTACTAGTTCCACAAATGTCCTTCTAAGGACTGGTAAGGTATAGCGTACTACAGTATATAGGGTTGAGTGAGGTACAGTCTGCTATTCCTTAAGGGCTGGTATAGGTCCACAATATATAGGGTTGAGGTGCACTACTGCTGACTGCTGCCCTATTCTACAGCAGTACTTCATCAGTATAGGGACTGAGGTACAGTCTGCTAATCACAACCTACTAGTTCCACAAAGGTCCTTATAATTACTGGAAAGGTATAGTGTACTACAGTATATAGGGTTGAGTGAGGTACAGTCTGCTAATCACAACCTACTAGTTCCACAAAGGTCCATCTAAGGACTGGTAAGGTATAGCGTACTACAGTATTTAGGGTTGAGTGAGGTACAGTCTGCTAATCCGTAAGGACTGGTATAGGTCCACAATATATAGGGTTGAGGTGCACTACTGCTGACTGCTGCCCTATTCTACAGCAGTCCTTTATCAGTTTAGGGACTGAGGTACAGTCTGCTTATCACAACCTACTAGTTCCACAAAGGTCCTTATAAGGACTGGTAAGGTATAGTGTACTACAGTATATATGGTTGAGTGAGGTACAGTCTGCTAATCACAACCTACTAGTTCCACAAAGGTCATTATAAGGACTGGTAAGGTATAGTGTACTACAGTATATATGGTTGAGTGAGGTACAGTCTGCTAATCACAACCTACTAGTTCCACAAAGGTCCTTCTAAGGACTGGTAAGGTATAGCGTACTATAGTATATAGGGTTGTGTGAGGTACAGTCTGCTAATCACAACCTACTAGTTCCACAAAGGTCCTTCTAAGGACTGGTAAGGTATAGCGTACTACATTATACAGGGTTGAGTGAGGTACAGTCTGCTAATCCTTAAGGACTGGTATAGGTCCACAATATATAGGGTTGAGGTGCACTACTGCTGACTGCTGCCCTATTCTGCAGCAGTCCTTTATCAGCATAGGGACTGAGGTACAGTCTGCTAATCACAACCTACTAGTTCCACAAAGGTCCTTCTAAGGACTGGTAAGGTATAGCGTACTACAGTATATAGGGTTGTGTGAGGTACAGTCTGCTAATCACAACCTACTAGTTCCACAAAGGTCCTTCTAAGGACTGGTAAGGTATAGCGTACTACAGTATATAGGGTTTTATTGAGGTACAGTCTGCTAATCCTTAAGGTATAGGTCCACAATATATAGAGTTGAGGTGCACTACTGCTGACTGCTGCCCTATTCTGCAGCAGTCCTTTATCAGTATTGGGACTGAGGCACAGTCTGCTAATCACAACCTATTAGTTCCACAAAGGTCCTTATAAGGACTGGTAAGGTATAGTGTACTACAGTATTTAGGGTTGAGTGAGGTACAGTTTGCTAATCACAAACTACTAGTTCCACAAAGGTCCTTCTAAGGGCTGGTAAGGTATAGCGTACTACAGTATATAGGGTTGAGTGAGGTACAGTCTGCAAATCACAACCTACTAGTTCCACAAAAGTCCTTCTAAGGACTGGTAAGGTATAGCATACTACAGTATATAGGGTTGAGTGAGGTACAGTCTGCTAATCCTTAAGGACTGGTATAGGTCCACAATATATAGGGTTTAGGTGCCCTACTGCTGACTGCTGCCCTATTCTGCAGCAGTACTTTATCAGTATAGGGACTGAGGTACAGTCTGCTAATTACAACCTACTAGTTCCCCAAAGGTCCTTAAAAGGACTGGTAAGGTATAGCGTACTACAGTATATAGGGTTGAGTGAGGTACAGTCTGCTAATCCTTAAGGACTGGTATAGGTAAACAATATATAGGGTTTAGGTGCACTACTGCTGACTGCTGCCCTATTCTGCAGCAGTACTTTATCAGTATAGGGACTGAGGTACAGTCTGCTAATTACAACCTACTAGTTCCACAAAGGTCCTTATAAGGACTGGTAAGGTATAGTGTACTACAGTATATAGGGTTGAGTGAGGTACAGTCTGCTAATCACAACCTACTAGTTCTACAAAGGTCCTTCTAAGTACTGGTAAGGTATAGCGTACTACAGTATATAGGGTTGAGTGAGGTACAGTCTGCTAATCCTTAAGGACTGGTATAGGTCCACAATATATAGGGTTGAGGTGCACAACTGCTGACTGCTGCCCAATTCTACAGCAGTCCTTTATCAGTATAGGGACTGAGGTACAGTCTGCTAATCACAACCTACTAGTTCCACAAAGGTCCTTATAAGGACTAGAAAGGTATAGTGTACTACAGTATATAGGGTTGAGTGAGGTACAGTCTGCTAATCACAACCTACTAGTTCCACAATGGTCCTTCTAAGGACTGGTAAGGTATAGCGTACTAGAGTATATAGGGTTGAGTGAGGTACAGTCTACTAATCCTTAAGGACTGGTATAGGTCCACAATATATAGGGTTGAGGTGCACTACTGCTGACTGCTGCCCAATTCTACAGCAGTCCTTTATCAGTATAGGGACTGAGGTACAGTCTGCTAATCACAACCTACTAGTTCCACAAAGGTCCTTATAAGGACTAGAAAGGTATAGTGTACTACAGTATATAGGGTTGTGTGAGGTACAGTCTGCTAATCACAACCTACTAGTTCCACAAAGGTCCTTCTAAGGACTGGTAAGTTATAGCGTACTACATTATACAGGGTTGAGTGAGATACAGTCTGCTAATCCTTAAGGTATAGGTCCACAATATATAGAGTTGAGGTGCACTACTGCTGACTGCTGCCCTATTCTGCAGCAGTCCTTTATCAGTATTGGGACTGAGGCACAGTCTGCTAATCACAACCTATTAGTTCCACAAAGGTCCTTATAAGGACTGGTAAGGTATAGTGTACTACAGTATATAGGGTTGAGTGAGGTACAGTTTGCTAATCACAACCTACTAGTTCCACAAAGGTCCTTCTAAGGGCTGGTAAGGTATAGCGTACTACAGTATATAGGGTTGAGTGAGGTACAGTCTGCTAATCACAACCTACTAGTTCCACAAAGGTCCTTCTAAGGACTGGTAAGGTATAGCGTACTACAGTATATAGGGTTGAGTGAGGTACAGTCTGCTAATCCTTAAGGACTGGTATAGGTCCACAATATATAGGGTTGAGGTGCACTACTGCTGACTGATTCTACAGCAGTCCTTTATCAGTATAGGGACTGAGGTACAGTCTGCTAATCACAACCTACTAGTTCCACAAAGGTCCTTATAAGGACTGGAAAGGTATAGTGTACTACAGTATATAGGGTTGAGTGAGGTACAGTTTGCTAATCACAACCTACTAGTTCCACAAAGGTCCTTCTAAGGACTGGTAAGGTATAGCGTACTACAGTATATAGGGTTGAGTGAGGTACAGTCTGCTAATCCTTAAGGACTGGTATAGGTCCACAATATATAGGGTTGAGGTGCACTACTGCTGACTGCTGCCCAATTCTACAGCAGTCCTTTAACAGTATAGGGACTGAGGTACAGTCTGCTAATCACAACCTACTAGTTCCACAAAGGTCATTATAAGGACTGGTAAGGTATAGTGTACTACAGTATATATGGTTGAGTGAGGTACAGTCTGCTAATCACAACCTACTAGTTCCACAAAGGTCCTTCTAAGGACTGGTAAGGTATAGCGTACTACAGTATATAGGGTTGTGTGAGGTACAGTCTGCTAATCACAACCTACTAGTTCCACAAAGGTCCTTCTAAGGACTGGTAAGGTATAGCGTACTACATTATACAGGGTTGAGTGAGGTACAGTCTGCTAATCCTTAAGGACTGGTATAGGTCCACAATATATAGAGTTGAGGTGCACTACTGCTGACTGCTGCCCTATTCTGCAGCAGTCCTTTATCAGTATTGGGACTGAGGCACAGTCTGCTAATCACAACCTATTAGTTCCACAAAGGTCCTTATAAGGACTGGTAAGGTATAGTGTACTACAGTATATAGGGTTGAGTGAGGTACAGTTTGCTAATCACAACCTACTAGTTCCACAAAGGTCCTTCTAAGGGCTGGTAAGGTATAGCGTACTACAGTATATAGGGTTGAGTGAGGTACAGTCTGCTAATCACAACCTACTAGTTCCACAAAGGTCCTTCTAAGGACTGGTAAGGTATAGCATACTACAGTATATAGGGTTGAGTGAGGTACAGTCTGCTAATCCTTAAGGACTGGTATAGGTCCACAATATATAGGGTTGAGGTGCACTACTGCTGACTGCTGCCCTATTCTGCAGCAGTCCTTTATCAGCATAGGGACTAAGGTACAATCTGCTAATCACAACCTACTAGTTCCACAAAGGTCATTATAAGGACTGGTAAGGTATAGTGTACTACAGTATATAGGGTTGAGTGAGGTACAGTCTGCTAATCACAACCTACTAGTTCCACAAATGTCCTTCTAAGGACTGGTAAGGTATAGCGTACTACAGTATATAGGGTTGAGTGAGGTACAGTCTGCTATTCCTTAAGGGCTGGTATAGGTCCACAATATATAGGGTTGAGGTGCACTACTGCTGACTGCTGCCCTATTCTACAGCAGTACTTCATCAGTATAGGGACTGAGGTACAGTCTGCTAATCACAACCTACTAGTTCCACAAAGGTCCTTATAATTACTGGAAAGGTATAGTGTACTACAGTATATAGGGTTGAGTGAGGTACAGTCTGCTAATCACAACCTACTAGTTCCACAAAGGTCCATCTAAGGACTGGTAAGGTATAGCGTACTACAGTATTTAGGGTTGAGTGAGGTACAGTCTGCTAATCCGTAAGGACTGGTATAGGTCCACAATATATAGGGTTGAGGTGCACTACTGCTGACTGCTGCCCTATTCTACAGCAGTCCTTTATCAGTTTAGGGACTGAGGTACAGTCTGCTTATCACAACCTACTAGTTCCACAAAGGTCCTTATAAGGACTGGTAAGGTATAGTGTACTACAGTATATATGGTTGAGTGAGGTACAGTCTGCTAATCACAACCTACTAGTTCCACAAAGGTCATTATAAGGACTGGTAAGGTATAGTGTACTACAGTATATATGGTTGAGTGAGGTACAGTCTGCTAATCACAACCTACTAGTTCCACAAAGGTCCTTCTAAGGACTGGTAAGGTATAGCGTACTATAGTATATAGGGTTGTGTGAGGTACAGTCTGCTAATCACAACCTACTAGTTCCACAAAGGTCCTTCTAAGGACTGGTAAGGTATAGCGTACTACATTATACAGGGTTGAGTGAGGTACAGTCTGCTAATCCTTAAGGACTGGTATAGGTCCACAATATATAGGGTTGAGGTGCACTACTGCTGACTGCTGCCCTATTCTGCAGCAGTCCTTTATCAGCATAGGGACTGAGGTACAGTCTGCTAATCACAACCTACTAGTTCCACAAAGGTCCTTCTAAGGACTGGTAAGGTATAGCGTACTACAGTATATAGGGTTGTGTGAGGTACAGTCTGCTAATCACAACCTACTAGTTCCACAAAGGTCCTTCTAAGGACTGGTAAGGTATAGCGTACTACAGTATATAGGGTTTTATTGAGGTACAGTCTGCTAATCCTTAAGGTATAGGTCCACAATATATAGAGTTGAGGTGCACTACTGCTGACTGCTGCCCTATTCTGCAGCAGTCCTTTATCAGTATTGGGACTGAGGCACAGTCTGCTAATCACAACCTATTAGTTCCACAAAGGTCCTTATAAGGACTGGTAAGGTATAGTGTACTACAGTATTTAGGGTTGAGTGAGGTACAGTTTGCTAATCACAAACTACTAGTTCCACAAAGGTCCTTCTAAGGGCTGGTAAGGTATAGCGTACTACAGTATATAGGGTTGAGTGAGGTACAGTCTGCAAATCACAACCTACTAGTTCCACAAAAGTCCTTCTAAGGACTGGTAAGGTATAGCATACTACAGTATATAGGGTTGAGTGAGGTACAGTCTGCTAATCCTTAAGGACTGGTATAGGTCCACAATATATAGGGTTTAGGTGCACTACTGCTGACTGCTGCCCTATTCTGCAGCAGTACTTTATCAGTATAGGGACTGAGGTACAGTCTGCTAATTACAACCTACTAGTTCCCCAAAGGTCCTTAAAAGGACTGGTAAGGTATAGCGTACTACAGTATATAGGGTTGAGTGAGGTACAGTCTGCTAATCCTTAAGGACTGGTATAGGTAAACAATATATAGGGTTTAGGTGCACTACTGCTGACTGCTGCCCTATTCTGCAGCAGTACTTTATCAGTATAGGGACTGAGGTACAGTCTGCTAATTACAACCTACTAGTTCCACAAAGGTCCTTATAAGGACTGGTAAGGTATAGTGTACTACAGTATATAGGGTTGAGTGAGGTACAGTCTGCTAATCACAACCTACTAGTTCTACAAAGGTCCTTCTAAGTACTGGTAAGGTATAGCGTACTACAGTATATAGGGTTGAGTGAGGTACAGTCTGCTAATCCTTAAGGACTGGTATAGGTCCACAATATATAGGGTTGAGGTGCACAACTGCTGACTGCTGCCCAATTCTACAGCAGTCCTTTATCAGTATAGGGACTGAGGTACAGTCTGCTAATCACAACCTACTAGTTCCACAAAGGTCCTTATAAGGACTAGAAAGGTATAGTGTACTACAGTATATAGGGTTGAGTGAGGTACAGTCTGCTAATCACAACCTACTAGTTCCACAATGGTCCTTCTAAGGACTGGTAAGGTATAGCGTACTAGAGTATATAGGGTTGAGTGAGGTACAGTCTACTAATCCTTAAGGACTGGTATAGGTCCACAATATATAGGGTTGAGGTGCACTACTGCTGACTGCTGCCCAATTCTACAGCAGTCCTTTATCAGTATAGGGACTGAGGTACAGTCTGCTAATCACAACCTACTAGTTCCACAAAGGTCCTTATAAGGACTAGAAAGGTATAGTGTACTACAGTATATAGGGTTGTGTGAGGTACAGTCTGCTAATCACAACCTACTAGTTCCACAAAGGTCCTTCTAAGGACTGGTAAGTTATAGCGTACTACATTATACAGGGTTGAGTGAGATACAGTCTGCTAATCCTTAAGGTATAGGTCCACAATATATAGAGTTGAGGTGCACTACTGCTGACTGCTGCCCTATTCTGCAGCAGTCCTTTATCAGTATTGGGACTGAGGCACAGTCTGCTAATCACAACCTATTAGTTCCACAAAGGTCCTTATAAGGACTGGTAAGGTATAGTGTACTACAGTATATAGGGTTGAGTGAGGTACAGTTTGCTAATCACAACCTACTAGTTCCACAAAGGTCCTTCTAAGGGCTGGTAAGGTATAGCGTACTACAGTATATAGGGTTGAGTGAGGTACAGTCTGCTAATCACAACCTACTAGTTCCACAAAGGTCCTTCTAAGGACTGGTAAGGTATAGCGTACTACAGTATATAGGGTTGAGTGAGGTACAGTCTGCTAATCCTTAAGGACTGGTATAGGTCCACAATATATAGGGTTGAGGTGCACTACTGCTGACTGATTCTACAGCAGTCCTTTATCAGTATAGGGACTGAGGTACAGTCTGCTAATCACAACCTACTAGTTCCACAAAGGTCCTTATAAGGACTGGAAAGGTATAGTGTACTACAGTATATAGGGTTGAGTGAGGTACAGTTTGCTAATCACAACCTACTAGTTCCACAAAGGTCCTTCTAAGGACTGGTAAGGTATAGCGTACTACAGTATATAGGGTTGAGTGAGGTACAGTCTGCTAATCCTTAAGGACTGGTATAGGTCCACAATATATAGGGTTGAGGTGCACTACTGCTGACTGCTGCCCAATTCTACAGCAGTCCTTTAACAGTATAGGGACTGAGGTACAGTCTGCTAATCACAACCTACTAGTTCCACAAAGGTCATTATAAGGACTGGTAAGGTATAGTGTACTACAGTATATATGGTTGAGTGAGGTACAGTCTGCTAATCACAACCTACTAGTTCCACAAAGGTCCTTCTAAGGACTGGTAAGGTATAGCGTACTACAGTATATAGGGTTGTGTGAGGTACAGTCTGCTAATCACAACCTACTAGTTCCACAAAGGTCCTTCTAAGGACTGGTAAGGTATAGCGTACTACATTATACAGGGTTGAGTGAGGTACAGTCTGCTAATCCTTAAGGACTGGTATAGGTCCACAATATATAGAGTTGAGGTGCACTACTGCTGACTGCTGCCCTATTCTGCAGCAGTCCTTTATCAGTATTGGGACTGAGGCACAGTCTGCTAATCACAACCTATTAGTTCCACAAAGGTCCTTATAAGGACTGGTAAGGTATAGTGTACTACAGTATATAGGGTTGAGTGAGGTACAGTTTGCTAATCACAACCTACTAGTTCCACAAAGGTCCTTCTAAGGGCTGGTAAGGTATAGCGTACTACAGTATATAGGGTTGAGTGAGGTACAGTCTGCTAATCACAACCTACTAGTTCCACAAAGGTCCTTCTAAGGACTGGTAAGGTATAGCATACTACAGTATATAGGGTTGAGTGAGGTACAGTCTGCTAATCCTTAAGGACTGGTATAGGTCCACAATATATAGGGTTGAGGTGCACTACTGCTGACTGCTGCCCAATTCTACAGCAGTCCTTTAACAGTATAGGGACTGAGGTACAGTCTGCTAATCACAACCTACTAGTTCCACAAAGGTCATTATAAGGACTGGTAAGGTATAGTGTACTACAGTATATATGGTTGAGTGAGGTACAGTCTGCTAATCACAACCTACTAGTTCCACAAAGGTCCTTCTAAGGACTGGTAAGGTATAGCGTACTACAGTATATAGGGTTGTGTGAGGTACAGTCTGCTAATCACAACCTACCAGTTCCACAAAGGTCCTTCTAAGGACTGGTAAGGTATAGCGTACTACATTATACAGGGTTGAGTGAGGTACAGTCTGCTAATCCTTAAGGACTGGTATAGGTCCACAATATATAGAGTTGAGGTGCACTACTGCTGACTGCTGCCCTATTCTGCAGCAGTCCTTTATCAGTATTGGGACTGAGGCACAGTCTGCTAATCACAACCTATTAGTTCCACAAAGGTCCTTATAAGGACTGGTAAGGTATAGTGTACTACAGTATATAGGGTTGAGTGAGGTACAGTTTGCTAATCACAACCTACTAGTTCCACAAAGGTCCTTCTAAGGGCTGGTAAGGTATAGCGTACTACAGTATATAGGGTTGAGTGAGGTACAGTCTGCTAATCACAACCTACTAGTTCCACAAAGGTCCTTCTAAGGACTGGTAAGGTATAGCATACTACAGTATATAGGGTTGAGTGAGGTACAGTCTGCTAATCCTTAAGGACTGGTATAGGTCCACAATATATAGGGTTGAGGTGCACTACTGCTGACTGCTGCCCTATTCTGCAGCAGTCCTTTATCAGCATAGGGACTAAGGTACAATCTGCTAATCACAACCTACTAGTTCCACAAAGGTCATTATAAGGACTGGTAAGGTATAGTGTACTACAGTATATATGGTTGAGTGAGGTACAGTCTGCTAATCACAACCTACTAGTTCCACAAAGGTCCTTCTAAGGACTGGTAAGATATAGCGTACTACAGTATATAGGGTTGTGTGAGGTACAGTCTGCTAATCACAACTTACTAGTTCCACAAAGGTCCTTCTAAGGACTGGTAAGGTATAGCGTACTACATTATACAGGGTTGAGTGAGGTACAGTCTGCTAATCCTTAAGGACTGTTATAGGTCCACATTATATAGAGTTGAGGTGCACTACTGCTGACTGCTGCCCTATTCTGCAGCAGTCCTTTATCAGTATAGGGACTGAGGTACAGTCTGCTAATCACAACCTACTAATTCCACAAAGGTCCTTATAAGGACTGGTAAGGTATAGTGTACTACAGTATATAGGGTTGAGTGAGGTACAGTCTGCTAATCACAACCTACTAGTTCCACAAATGTCCTTCTAAGGACTGGTAAGGTATAGCGTACTACAGTATATAGGGTTGAGTGAGGTACAGTCTGCTATTCCTTAAGGGCTGGTATAGGTCCACAATATATAGGGTTGAGGTGCACTACTGCTGACTGCTGCCCTATTCTACAGCAGTCCTTCATCAGTATAGGGACTGAGGTACAGTCTGCTAATCACAACCTACTAGTTCCACAAAGGTCCTTATAATTACTGGAAAGGTATAGTGTACTACAGTATATAGGGTTGAGTGAGGTACAGTCTGCTAATCACAACCTACTAGTTCCACAAAGGTCCATCTAAGGACTGGTAAGGTATAGCGTACTACAGTATTTAGGGTTGAGTGAGGTACAGTCTGCTAATCCGTACGGACTGGTATAGGTCCACAATATATAGGGTTGAGGTGCACTACTGCTGACTGCTGCCCTATTCTACAGCAGTCCTTTATCAGTTTAGGGACTGAGGTACAGTCTGCTTATCACAACCTACTAGTTCCACAAAGGTCCTTATAAGGACTGGTAAGGTATAGTGTACTACAGTATATATGGTTGAGTGAGGTACAGTCTGCTAATCACAACCTACTAGTTCCACAAAGGTCATTATAAGGACTGGTAAGGTATAGTGTACTACAGTATATATGGTTGAGTGAGGTACAGTCTGCTAATCACAACCTACTAGTTCCACAAAGGTCCTTCTAAGGACTGGTAAGGTATAGCGTACTATAGTATATAGGGTTGTGTGAGGTACAGTCTGCTAATCACAACCTACTAGTTCCACAAAGGTCCTTCTAAGGACTGGTAAGGTATAGCGTACTACATTATACAGGGTTGAGTGAGGTACAGTCTGCTAATCCTTAAGGACTGGTATAGGTCCACAATATATAGGGTTGAGGTGCACTACTGCTGACTGCTGCCCTATTCTGCAGCAGTCCTTTATCAGCATAGGGACTGAGGTACAGTCTGCTAATCACAACCTACTAGTTCCACAAAGGTCCTTCTAAGGACTGGTAAGGTATAGCGTACTACAGTATATAGGGTTGTGTGAGGTACAGTCTGCTAATCACAACCTACTAGTTCCACAAAGGTCCTTCTAAGGACTGGTAAGGTATAGCGTACTACAGTATATAGGGTTTTATTGAGGTACAGTCTGCTAATCCTTAAGGTATAGGTCCACAATATATAGAGTTGAGGTGCACTACTGCTGACTGCTGCCCTATTCTGCAGCAGTCCTTTATCAGTATTGGGACTGAGGCACAGTCTGCTAATCACAACCTATTAGTTCCACAAAGGTCCTTCTAAGGACTGGTAAGGTATAGTGTACTACAGTATTTAGGGTTGAGTGAGGTACAGTTTGCTAATCACAAACTACTAGTTCCACAAAGGTCCTTCTAAGGGCTGGTAAGGTATAGCGTACTACAGTATATAGGGTTGAGTGAGGTACAGTCTGCAAATCACAACCTACTAGTTCCACAAAAGTCCTTCTAAGGACTGGTAAGGTATAGCATACTACAGTATATAGGGTTGAGTGAGGTACAGTCTGCTAATCCTTAAGGACTGGTATAGGTCCACAATATATAGGGTTTAGGTGCACTACTGCTGACTGCTGCCCTATTCTGCAGCAGTACTTTATCAGTATAGGGACTGAGGTACAGTCTGCTAATTACAACCTACTAGTTCCCCAAAGGTCCTTAAAAGGACTGGTAAGGTATAGCGTACTACAGTATATAGGGTTGAGTGAGGTACAGTCTGCTAATCCTTAAGGACTGGTATAGGTAAACAATATATAGGGTTTAGGTGCACTACTGCTGACTGCTGCCCTATTCTGCAGCAGTACTTTATCAGTATAGGGACTGAGGTACAGTCTGCTAATCACAACCTACTAGTTCCACAAAGGTCCTTATAAGGACTAGAAAGGTATAGTGTACTACAGTATATAGGGTTGAGTGAGGTACAGTCTGCTAATCACAACCTACTAGTTCCACAATGGTCCTTCTAAGGACTGGTAAGGTATAGCGTACTAGAGTATATAGGGTTGAGTGAGGTACAGTCTACTAATCCTTAAGGACTGGTATAGGTCCACAATATATAGGGTTGAGGTGCACTACTGCTGACTGCTGCCCAATTCTACAGCAGTCCTTTATCAGTATAGGGACTGAGGTACAGTCTGCTAATCACAACCTACTAGTTCCACAAAGGTCCTTATATGGACTAGAAAGGTATAGTGTACTACAGTATATAGGGTTGTGTGAGGTACAGTCTGCTAATCACAACCTACTAGTTCCACAAAGGTCCTTCTAAGGACTGGTAAGTTATAGCGTACTACATTATACAGGGTTGAGTGAGATACAGTCTGCTAATCCGTAAGGTATAGGTCCACAATATATAGAGTTGAGGTGCACTACTGCTGACTGCTGCCCTATTCTGCAGCAGTCCTTTATCAGTATTGGGACTGAGGCACAGTCTGCTAATCACAACCTATTAGTTCCACAAAGGTCCTTCTAAGGGCTGGTAAGGTATAGCGTACTACAGTATATAGGGTTGAGTGAGGTACAGTCTGCAAATCACAACCTACTAGTTCCACAAAGGTCCTTCTAAGGACTGGTAAGGTATAGCATACTACAGTATATAGGGTTTAGTGAGGTACAGTCTGCTAATCCTTAAGGACTGGTATAGGTCCACAATATATAGGGTTGAGGTGCACTACTGCTGACTGCTGCCCTATTCTGCAGCAGTCCTTTATCAGCATAGGGACTAAGGTACAGTCTGCTAATCACAACCTACTAGTTCCACAAAGGTCCTTATAAGGACTGATAAGGTATAGTGTACTACAGTATATAGGGTTGAGTGAGGTACAGTCTGCTAATCACAACCTACTAGTTCCACAAAGGTCCTTCTAAGGACTGGTAAGGTATAGCGTACTACAGTATATAGGGTTGAGTGAGGTACAGTCTGCTAATCCTTAAGGACTGGTATAGGTCCACAATATATAGGGTTGAGGTGCACTACTGCTGACTGCTGCCCTATTCTACAGCAGTCCTTTATCAGTTTAGGGACTGAGGTACAGTCTGCTTATCACAACCTACTAGTTCCACAAAGGTCCTTATAAGGACTGGTAAGGTATAGTGTACTACAGTATATATGGTTGAGTGAGGTACAGTCTGCTAATCACAACCTACTAGTTCCACAAAGGTCCTTCTAAGGACTGGTAAGGTATAGCGTACTACAGTATATAGGGTTGAGTGAGGTACAGTCTGCTAATCACAACCTACTAGTTCCACAAAGGTCCTTCTAAGGACTGGTAAGGTATAGCGTACTACAGTATATAGGGTTGAGTGAGGTACAGTCTGCTAATCCTTAAGGACTGGTATAGGTCCACAATATATAGGGTTTAGGTGCACTACTGCTGACTGCTGCCCTATTCTACAGCAGTCCTTTATCAGTATAGGGACTGAGGTATAGTCTGCTAATCACAACCTACTAGTTCCACAAAGGTCCTTATAAGGACTGGAAAGGTATAGTGTACTACAGTATATAGGGTTGAGTGAGGTACAGTCTGCTAATCACAACCTACTAGTTCCACAAAGGTCCTTCTAAGGACTGGTAAGGTATAGCGTACTACAGTATATAGGGTTGAGTGAGGTACAGTCTGCTAATCCTTAAGGACTGGTATAGGTCCACAATATATAGGGTTGAGGTGCACTACTGCTGACTGCTGCCCAATTCTACAGCAGTCCTTTATCAGTAGTGATGGACGAACGGTTCGCCCGGCGGTCGTTTCGCGGCGAATTTCCGACTTTCGCCGTCCGCGGGTTCGAACGCCTTTTTCCGTCGTTCGCCCCGGCGGACTTACGTGTTTAATGTATACAAGAACTTTAACCTTTCGTGACACGTTTATCATGTGTTACAGGACAACCAATTGAGACATGACAGCTCATGGACACTTGGACATTCCCCCTAACCTATAAATACACCCGATCCGGTGGCCATTTTACATTCTTTCTTCTGTCACTGTAGGGAAAGGATCCTGTGTGGAGTAGGGACAGAGAAAACGCTAGCTATTTGGTACACAAAAGTTCTTTTCAGGACTGGTATAGGTGTTAGGTCAGCAGCCTGAGTTTCTTTTGTCAGTTTAGATAAAGGGACAGAGCGCTGTATGCTGCTATTTTAGGGACAGCTCAGCCAGATTAGTCTTTCTTCATCATCATCATCATCATCATCATTAGCTGTTACTATCAGGTCCACAAAAGAGCTGTTCCAGCTAATCGTTCCAGCCTACTCTTTTTTGCCAATTTGTATAGGGACAGGCAGGAAGCAGTGTGTCAGGCAGTGAGGATAATTTTAAAGACTTGCTGTTACTATTAGTTCCACAAAGGTTCTTTTCAGGACTGGTATCAGTGGTACGGTAATAGGCTTGTACACGTATAATATTCTTTCTTCCAAATATAGAAAGAATATTATACTTGACTGCTGCCCTTCTGCTGCAGTCTGCTAATCATTCACAACTCACTTGTTCCACAAAGCTCTTTATCAGGACTGGTAACTTGGTCTGTCTAGGGTGCTACGGTACATAGGCTTGGGTGCGGTACAGTCTGCTGTTCTGTAAGGACCGCTATCGGTCCACAATACATAGGGTTGCCGTGCACTACTGCTGACCGCTGCCCTATACTGCAGCAGTCCTTCAGCGGTATAGGGACTGACGCACAGTCTGCTAAACACTAATACACAACCTGCTTGGTCCACAAAAGTTCTTATAAGGACTGGTAACTTGGTATAGGGTGCTACGGTACATAGGCCTGAGTGCGTTACAGTCTGCTGTTCTGTAAGGACCGCTATCGGTCCACAATACATAGGGTTGACGTGCACTACTGCTGACCGCTGCCCTATACTGCAGCAGTCCTTCAGCGGTATAGGGACTGACGCACAGTCTGCTAAACACTAACACACAACCTGCTTGGTCCACAAAAGTTCTTATAAGGACTGGTAACTTGGTATAGGGTGCTACGGTACATAGGCCTGAGTGCAGTACAGTCTGCTGTTCTGTAAGGACCGCTATCGGTCCACAATACATAGGGTTGCCGTGCACTACTGCTGACCGCTGCCCTATACTGCAGCAGTCCTTCATTGGTATAGGGACTGACGTACAGTCTGCTAATCACTAACACACAACCTGCTTGGTCCACAAAAGTTCTTATAAGGACTGGTAACTTGGTATAGGGTGCTACGGTACATAGGCCTGAGTGCGTTACAGTCTGCTGTTCTGTAAGGACCGCTATCGGTCCACAATACATAGGGTTGCCGTGCACTACTGCTGACCGCTGCCCTATACTGCAGCAGTCCTTCAGCGGTATAGGGACTGACGCACAGTCTGCTAAACACTAATACACAACCTGCTTGGTCCACAAAAGTTCTTATAAGGACTGGTAACTTGGTATAGGGTGCTACGGTACATAGGCCTGAGTGCGTTACAGTCTGCTGTTCTGTAAGGACCGCTATCGGTCCACAATACATAGGGTTGCCGTGCACTACTGCTGACCGCTGCCCTATACTGCAGCAGTCCTTCAGCGGTATAGGGACTGACGCACAGTCTGCTAAACACTAACACACAACCTGCTTGGTCCACAAAAGTTTTTATAAGGACTGGTAACTTGGTATAGGGTGCTACGGTACATAGGCCTGAGTGCGTTACAGTCTGCTGTTCTGTAAGGACCGCTATCGGTCCACAATACATAGGGTTGCCGTGCACTACTGCTGACCGCTGCCCTATACTGCAGCAGTCCTTCAGCGGTATAGGGACTGACGCACAGTCTGCTAAACACTAACACACAACCTGCTTGGTCCACAAAAGTTTTTATAAGGACTGGTAACTTGGTATAGGGTGCTACGGTACATAGGCCTGAGTGCAGTACAGTCTGCTGTTCTGTAAGGACCGCTATCGGTCCACAATACATAGGGTTGACGTGCACTACTGCTGACCGCTGCCCTATACTGCAGCAGTCCTTCAGCGGTATAGGGACTAAGAGTTTTGTCACAGGGTGATTTAAAAAATGACAGGCAGAGGAAGAGGCAGGCCCTTCCGCAGGGGTGGTAGGGGTAGGGCAGGAGCAACAGCCTTGAGCCAAAGTGGGAAGTTGCAGAAGGTGCGTTCAATTACTTTAAAGGACGCACCAGACTTGGTTGAGTGGCTCACTCAGCCTTATTCTTCTGCACCCTCCTCATCCTCTCGATCTGCACCCTCTTCTTCACTCTCTGCTATGTGCACCCCCAAAGACACTACCACCAACAACACCACCACCACCACATACCTTCCGCTTGAGTGCAAATGGGGGCCTTCATGCTCCAGTGTTTTAATAGGGACCCCCGTATAAAAAGCATGAGGGTCAAGGACCAGTACTGGGTGGCAACGTACTTAGATCCCCGGTACAAACACAAAATGGCGGAAATGTTACCGCCGTCGCAGAGGGCTGTCAGAATGCAGCACTTCCAGGCCTTGCTTCGAGAAATGCTGCATTCTGCTTTTGCGTGCGCTGGCAGAGGAGCAATTCCCACTCCCAGAGAAGGATTTGCGGGTACCAATCCAACAGCGCCTGCAAGAAGAGGCCGGTTTGAAGATGTGTTGGTGACTTCGGATATGAGGTCATTCTTTCAGCCGACCCATCGACAGGTGTCATCCGGATCCAGCATCAGGGAACGCCTAGACCGTCAGGTGTCCGACTACATTGGGTTAACGGCCGATGTGGACGCTCTGAGGAGTGATGAACCCCTAGACTACTGGGTGGGCAGGCTTGACCTCTGGCCAGAGCTTGCCCAATTTGCAATCGAACTGTTGGCTTGCCCCTCATCCAGTGTCCTGTCCGAAAGGACGTTCAGCGCAGCAGGGGGGATTGTGACCGATAAGCGTACTCGCCTAGCTCACGACAGTGTTAACTACCTCACATTTCTAAAAAT
Source organism: Lithobates pipiens (assembly GCF_037356315.1). NCBI lineage: Eukaryota > Metazoa > Chordata > Amphibia > Anura > Ranidae > Lithobates > Lithobates pipiens. Next base: position 243,899,448 of record NW_027507748.1, on the reverse strand, counting down.
GAATGAGGCATGGATCTCGGAGGAATTCAACACATGTGATCAGTAGACCATGTATATGTCTATAAACAATTTTTGGAATCAAGCACACAGACCTTCTTAATTCATTTGGCTCACTTCCCTGACCCAAAAAAGCACACCGTACTATATGCCCCTACCCTCCTCTTTGAAGAGGTTGAGCGGTGTCATATTTCTACTGGGGCTGCTTATTATGAGGGGTTCCCACCATCCCTGTGCTGTGCTGACTTCCTCCTGGGTGTTCTTATTATGAGGGGCTCCCACCATCCCTGTGCTGTGCTGACTTCCTCCTGGGGGTTCTTATTATGAGGGGATCACACCATCCCTGTGCTGTGCTGACTTCCTCCTGGGGCTGCTTACGGTGCTGCTGTCAGCGCTGTATGTCACGGAGCTGCTGTCAGCGCTGTATGTCACGGAGCTGCTGTCAGCGCTGTATGTCACGGAGCTGCTGTCAGCGCTGTATGTCACGGAGCTGCTGTCAGCGCTGTATGTCACGGTGCTGCTGTCAGCGCTGTATGTCACGGAGCTGCTGTCAGCGCTGTATGTCACGGAGCTGCTGTCAGTGCTGTATGTCACGGAGCTGCTGTCAGCGCTGTATGTCACGGAGCTGCTGTCAGCGCTGTATGTCACGGAGCTGCTGTCAGCGCTGTATGTCACGGTGCTGCTGTCAGCGCTGTATGTCACGGAGCTGCTGTCAGCGCTGTATGTCACGGAGCTGCTGTCAGCGCTGTATGTCACGGAGCTGCTGTCAGCGCTGTATGTCACGGAGCTGCTGTCAGCGCTGTATGTCACGGAGCTGCTGTCAGCGCTGTATGTCACGGTGCTGATGTCAGTGCTCTGTATTACGGTGCTGCTGTCAGTGCTCTGTATCTCCTGCACCCTCTTGTTTGCCTACCCTGGTCCCTGACCTTCCCTCTCCTCCATTGCCTTCATTAGCTCCATAGTCCTGAATTGTCAGAACAATTTCCCAAATAAAAAAAAAATGCTTGTAGTTATCGATCCCAAATTCACCTCATACATGTATTATGCTATTGTCCAGGTGGTGGGACTACGTGCTACCCCCTAATAATTACCCCGTGGCCGCAAATTCGACCTAAAGGTTTGCGAAATTCGCCTCCCATTCCCGTTTTCGCGAACGTTTGTGTCCGTTCGCGTTTCGCGTTCGCGAAACGTCCCGTCGGAAGTTCGTCCATCACTATTTATCAGTATAGGGACTGAGGTACAGTCTGCTAATCACAACCTATTAGTTCCACAAAGGTCATTATAAGGACTGGTAAGGTATAGTGTACTACAGTATATATGGTTGAGTGAGGTACAGTCTGCTAATCACAACCTACTAGTTCCACAGAGGTCCTTCTAAGGACTGGTAAGGTATAGCGTACTACAGTATATAGGGTTGTGTGAGGTACAGTCTGCTAATCACAACTTACTAGTTCCACAAAGGTCCTTCTAAGGACTGGTAAGGTATAGCGTACTACATTATACAGGGTTGAGTGAGGTACAGTCTGCTAATCCTTAAGGACTGGTATAGGTCCACATTATATAGAGTTGAGGTGCACTACTGCTGACTGCTGCCCTATTCTGCAGCAGTCCTTTATCAGTATTGGGACTGAGGTACAGTCTGCTAATCACAACCTATTAGTTCCACAAAGGTCCTTATAAGGACTGGTATGGTATAGTGTACTACAGTATATAGGGTTGCGTGAGGTACAGTTTGCTAATCACAACCTACTAGTTCCACAAAGGTCCTTCTAAGGGCTGGTAAGGTATAGCGTACTACAGTATATAGGGTTGAGTGAGGTACAGTCTGCTAATCCTTAAGGACTGGTATAGGTCCACAATATATAGGGTTGAGGTGCACTACTGCTGACTGCTGCCCTATTCTGCAGCAGTCCTTTATCAGCATAGGGACTGAGGTACAGTCTGCTAATCACAACCTACTAGTTCCACAAAGGTCCTTATAAGGACTGATAAGGTATAGTGTACTACAGTATATAGGGTTGAGTGAGGTACAGTCTGCTAATCACAACCTACTAGTTCCACAAAGGTCCTTCTAAGGACTGGTAAGGTATAGCGTACTACAGTATATAGGGTTGAGTGAGGTACAGTCTATTAATCCTTAAGGACTGGTATAGGTCCACAATATATAGGGTTGTGGTGCACTACTGCTGACTGCTGCCCTATTCTGCAGCAGTCCTTTATCAGTATAGGGACTGAGGTACAGTCTGCTAATCACAACCTACTAATTCCACAAAGGTCCTTATAAGGACTGGTAAGGTATAGTGTACTACAGTATATAGGGTTGAGTGAGGTACAGTCTGCTAATCACAACCTACTAGTTCCACAAAGGTCCTTCTAAGGACTGGTAAGGTATAGCGTACTACAGTATATAGGGTTGAGTGAGGTACAGTCTGCTATTCCTTAAGGGCTGGTATAGGTCCACAATATATAGGGTTGAGGTGCACTACTGCTGACTGCTGCCCTATTCTACAGCAGTCCTTTATCAGTATTGGGAATGAGGTACAGTCTGCTAATCACAACCTACTAGTTCCACAAAGGTCCTTATAAGGACTGGTAAGGTATAGTGTACTACAGTATATAGGGTTGAGTGAGGTACAGTTTGCTAATCACAACCTACTAGTTCCACAAAGGTCCTTCTAAGGGCTGGTAAGGTATAGCGTACTACAGTATATAGGGTTGAGTGAGGTACAGTCTGCTAATCACAACCTACTAGTTCCACAAAGGTCCTTCTAAGGACTGGTAAGGTATAGCATACTACAGTATATAGGGTTGAGTGAGGTACAGTCTGCTAATCCTTAAGGACTGGTATAGGTCCACAATATATAGGGTTGAGGTGCACTACTGCTGACTGCTGCCCTATTCTGCAGCAGTCCTTTATCAGCATAGGGACTGAGGTAAAGTCTGCTAATCACAACCTACTAGTTCCACAAAGGTCCTTCTAAGGACTGGTAAGGTATAGCGTACTACAGTATATAGGGTTGTGTGAGGTACAGTCTGCTAATCACAACCTACTAGTTCCACAAAGGTCCTTCGAAGGACTGGTAAGGTATAGCGTACTACAGTATATAGGGTTTTATTGAGGTACAGTCTGCTAATCCTTAAGGTATAGGTCCACAATATATAGAGTTGAGGTGCACTACTGCTGACTGCTGCCCTATTCTGCAGCAGTCCTTTATCAGTATTGGGACTGAGGTACAGTCTGCTAATCACAACCTATTAGTTCCACAAAGGTCCTTATAAGGACTGGTAAGGTATAGTGTACTACAGTATATAGGGCTGAGTGAGGTACAGTTTGCTAATCACAACCTACTAGTTCCACAAAGGTCCTTCTAAGGGCTGGTAAGGTATAGCGTACTACAGTATATAGGGTTGAGTGAGGTACAGTCTGCAAATCACAACCTACTAGTTCCACAAAGGTCCTTCTAAGGACTGGTAAGATATAGCATACTACAGTATATAGGGTTGAGTGAGGTACAGTCTGCTAATCCTTAAGGACTGGTATAGGTCCACAATATATAGGGTTTAGGTGCACTACTGCTGACTGCTGCCCTATTCTGCAGCAGTACTTTATCAGTATAGGGACTGAGGTACAGTCTGCTAATTACAACCTACTAGTTCCCCAAAGGTCCTTATAAGGACTGCTAAGGTATAGCGTACTACAGTATATAGGGTTGAGTGAGGTACAGTCTGCTAATCCTTAAGGACTGGTATAGGTAAACAATATATAGGGTTTAGGTGCACTACTGCTGACTGCTGCCCTATTCTGCAGCAGTACTTTATCAGTATAGGGACTGAGGTACAGTCTGCTAATTACAACCTACTAGTTCCACAAAGGTCCTTATAAGGACTGGTAAGGTATAGTGTACTACAGTATATAGGGTTGAGTGAGGTACAGTCTGCTAATCACAACCTACTAGTTCCACAAAGGTCCTTCTAAGTACTGGTAAGGTATAGCGTACTACAGTATATAGGGTTGAGTGAGGTACAGTCTGCTAATCACAACCTACTAGTTCCACAGTGGTCCTTCTAAGGACTGGTAAGGTATAGCGTACTAGAATATATAGGGTTGAGTGAGGTACAGTCTACTAATCCTTAAGGACTGGTATAGGTCCACAATATATAGGGTTGAGGTGCACTACTGCTGACTGCTGCCCAATTCTACAGCAGTCCTTTATCAGTATAGGGACTGAGGTACAGTCTGCTAATCACAACCTACTAGTTCCACAAAGGTCATTATAAGGACTGGTAAGGTATAGTGTACTACAGTATATATGGTTGAGTGAGGTACAGTCTGCTAATCACAACCTACTAGTTCCACAAAGGTCCTTCTAAGGACTGGTAAGGTATAGCGTACTACAGTATATAGGGTTGTGTGAGGTACAGTCTGCTAATCACAACCTACTAGTTCCACAAAGGTCCTTCTAAGGACTGGTAAGGTATAGCGTACTACATTATACAGGGTTGAGTGAGGTACAGTCTGCTAATCCTTAAGGTATAGGTCCACAATATATAGAGTTGAGGTGCACTACTGCTGAATGCTGCCCTATTCTGCAGCAGTCCTTTATCAGTATTGGGACTGAGGCACAGTCTGCTAATCACAACCTATTAGTTCCACAAAGGTCCTTATAAGGACTGGTAAGGTATAGTGTACTACAGTATATAGGGTTGAGTGAGGTACAGTTTGCTAATCACAACCTACTAGTTCCACAAAGGTCCTTCTAAGGGCTGCTAAGGTATAGCGTACTAACGTATATAGGGTTGAGTGAGGTACAGTCTGCAAATCACAACCTACTAGTTCCACAAAGGTCCTTCTAAGGACTGGTAAGGTATAGCATACTACAGTATATAGGGTTGAGTGAGGTACAGTCTGCTAATCCTTAAGGACTGGTATAGGTCCACAATATATAGGGTTGAGGTGCACTACTGCTGACTGCTGCCCAATTCTACAGCAGTCCTTTATCAGTATAGGGACTGAGGTACAGTCTGCTAATCACAACCTACTAGTTCCACAAAGGTCATTATAAGGACTGGTAAGGTATAGTGTACTACAGTATATATGGTTGAGTGAGGTACAGTCTGCTAATCCTTAAGGACTGGTATAGGTCCACAATATATAGGGTTTAGGTGCACTACTGCTGACTGCTGCCCTATTCTGCAGCAGTACTTTATCAGTATAGGGACTGAGGTACAGTCTGCTAATCACAACCTACTAGTTCCACAAAGGTCCTTATAAGGACTGGTAAGGTATAGTGTACTACAGTATATAGGGTTGAGTGAGGTACAGTCTGCTAATCACAACCTACTAGTTCCACAAAGGTCCTTCTAAGTACTGGTAAGGTATAGCGTACTACAGTATATAGGGTTGAGTGAGGTACAGTCTGCTAATCCTTAAGGACTGGTATAGGTCCACAATATATAGGGTTGAGGTGCACTACTGCTGACTGCTGCCCTATTCTGCAGCAGTCCTTTATCAGTATTGGGACTGAGGCACAGTCTGCTAATCACAACCTATTAGTTCCACAAAGGTCCTTATAAGGACTGGTAAGGTATAGTGTACTACAGTATATAGGGTTGAGTGAGGTACAGTTTGCTAATCACAACCTACTAGTTCCACAAAGGTCCTTCTAAGGGCTGGTAAGGTATAGCGTACTACAGTATATAGGGTTGAGTGAGGTACAGTCTGCAAATCACAACCTACTAGTTCCACAAAGGTCCTTCTAAGGACTGGTAAGGTATAGCATACTACAGTATATAGGGTTTAGTGAGGTACAGTCTGCTAATCCTTAAGGACTGGTATAGGTCCACAATATATAGGGTTGAGGTGCACTACTGCTGACTGCTGCCCTATTCTGCAGCAGTCCTTTATCAGCATAGGGACTAAGGTACAGTCTGCTAATCACAACCTACTAGTTCCACAAAGGTCCTTATAAGGACTGATAAGGTATAGTGTACTACAGTATATAGGGTTGAGTGAGGTACAGTCTGCTAATCACAACCTACTAGTTCCACAAAGGTCCTTCTAAGGACTGGTAAGGTATAGCGTACTACAGTATATAGGGTTGAGTGAGGTACAGTCTGCTAATCCTTAAGGACTGGTATAGGTCCACAATATATAGGGTTGAAGTGCACTACTGCTGACTGCTGCCCTATTCTACAGCAGTCCTTTATCAGTTTAGGGACTGAGGTACAGTCTGCTTATCACAACCTACTAGTTCCACAAAGGTCCTTATAAGGACTGGTAAGGTATAGTGTACTACAGTATATATGGTTGAGTGAGGTACAGTCTGCTAATCACAACCTACTAGTTCCACAAAGGTCCTTCTAAGGACTGGAAAGGTATAGTGTACTACAGTATATAGGGTTGAGTGAGGTACAGTCTGCTAATCACAACCTACTAGTTCCACAAAGGTACTTCTAAGGACTGGTAAGGTATAGCGTACTACAGTATATAGGGTTGAGTGAGGTACAGTCTGCTAATCCTTAAGGACTGGTATAGGTCCACAATATATAGGGTTGAGGTGCACTACTGCTGACTGCTGCCCAATTCTACAGCAGTCCTTTATCAGTATAGGGACTGAGGTACAGTCTGCTAATCACAACCTATTAGTTCCACAAAGGTCATTATAAGGACTGGTAAGGTATAGTGTACTACAGTATATATGGTTGAGTGAGGTACAGTCTGCTAATCACAACCTACTAGTTCCACAGAGGTCCTTCTAAGGACTGGTAAGGTATAGCGTACTACAGTATATAGGGTTGTGTGAGGTACAGTCTGCTAATCACAACTTACTAGTTCCACAAAGGTCCTTCTAAGGACTGGTAAGGTATAGCGTACTACAGTATATAGGGTTGAGTGAGGTACAGTCTGCTAATCCTTAAGGACTGGTATAGGTCCACATTATATAGAGTTGAGGTGCACTACTGCTGACTTCTGCCCTATTCTGCAGCAGTCCTTTATCAGTATTGGGACTGAGGTACAGTCTGCTAATCACAACCTATTAGTTCCACAAAGGTCCTTATAAGGACTGGTAAGGTATAGTGTACTACAGTATATAGGGTTGCGTGAGGTACAGTTTGCTAATCACAACCTACTAGTTCCACAAAGGTCCTTCTAAGGGCTGGTAAGGTATAGCGTACTACAGTATATAGGGTTGAGTGAGGTACAGTCTGCTAATCCTTAAGGACTGGTATAGGTCCACAATATATAGGGTTGAGGTGCACTACTGCTGACTGCTGCCCTATTCTGCAGCAGTCCTTTATCAGCATAGGGACTGAGGTACAGTCTGCTAATCACAACCTACTAGTTCCACAAAGGTCCTTATAAGGACTGATAAGGTATAGTGTACTACAGTATATAGGGTTGAGTGAGGTACAGTCTGCTAATCACAACCTACTAGTTCCACAAAGGTCCTTATAAGGACTGATAAGGTATAGTGTACTACAGTATATAGGGTTGAGTGAGGTACAGTCTGCTAATCACAACCTACTAGTTCCACAAAGGTCCTTCTAAGGACTGGTAAGGTATAGCGTACTACAGTATATAGGGTTGAGTGAGGTACAGTCTATTAATCCTTAAGGACTGGTATAGGTCCACAATATATAGGGTTGTGGTGCACTACTGCTGACTGCTGCCCTATTCTGCAGCAGTCCTTTATCAGTATAGGGACTGAGGTACAGTCTGCTAATCACAACCTACTAATTCCACAAAGGTCCTTATAAGGACTGGTAAGGTATAGTGTACTACAGTATATAGGGTTGAGTGAGGTACAGTCTGCTAATCACAACCTACTAGTTCCACAAAGGTCCTTCTAAGGACTGGTAAGGTATAGCGTACTACAGTATATAGGGTTGAGTGAGGTACAGTCTGCTATTCCTTAAGGGCTGGTATAGGTCCACAATATATAGGGTTGAGGTGCACTACTGCTGACTGCTGCCCTATTCTACAGGAGTCCTTTATCAGTTTAGGGACTGAGGTACAGTCTGCTTATCACAACCTACTAGTTCCACAAAGGTCATTATAAGGACTGGTAAGGTATAGTGTACTACAGTATATATGGTTGAGTGAGGTTCAGTCTGCTAATCACAACCTGCTAGTTCCACAAAGGTCCTTCTAAGGACTGGTAAGGTATAGCGTACTATAGTATATAGGGTTGTGTGAGGTACAGTCTGCTAATCACAACCTACTAGTTCCACAAAGGTCCTTCTAAGGACTGGTAAGGTATAGTGTACTACAGTATATATGGTTGAGTGAGGTACAGTCTGCTAATCACAACCTACTAGTTCCACAAAGGTCATTATAAGGACTGGTAAGGTATAGTGTACTACAGTATATATGGTTGAGTGAGGTTCAGTCTGCTAATCACAACCTGCTAGTTCCACAAAGGTCCTTCTAAGGACTGGTAAGGTATAGCGTACTATAGTATATAGGGTTGTGTGAGGTACAGTCTGCTAATCACAACCTACTAGTTCCACAAAGGTCCTTCTAAGGACTGGTAAGGTATAGCGTACTACATTATACAGGGTTGAGTGAGGTACAGTCTGCTAATCCTTAAGGACTGGTATAGGTCCACAATATATAGAGTTGAGGTGCACTACTGCTGACTGCTGCCCTATTCTGCAGCAGTCCTTTATCAGTATTGGGAATGAGGTACAGTCTGCTAATCACAACCTACTAGTTCCACAAAGGTCCTTATAAGGACTGGTAAGGTATAGTGTACTACAGTATATAGGGTTGAGTGAGGTACAGTCTGCTAATCACAACCTACTAGTTCCACAAAGGTCCTTCTAAGGACTGGTAAGGTATAGCGTACTACAGTATATAGGGTTGATTGAGGTACAGTCTGCTAATCCTTAAGGACTGGTATAGGTCCACAATATATAGGGTTGAGGTGCACTACTGCTGACTGCTGCCCAATTCTACAGCAGTCCTTTATCAGTATAGGGACTGAGGTACAGTCTGCTAATCACAACCTATTAGTTCCACAAAGGTCATTATAAGGACTGGTAAGGTATAGTGTACTACAGTATATATGGTTGAGTGAGGTACAGTCTGCTAATCACAACCTACTAGTTCCACAGAGGTCCTTCTAAGGACTGGTAAGGTATAGCGTACTACAGTATATAGGGTTGTGTGAGGTACAGTCTGCTAATCACAACTTACTAGTTCCACAAAGGTCCTTCTAAGGACTGGTAAGGTATAGCGTACTACATTATACAGGGTTGAGTGAGGTACAGTCTGCTAATCCTTAAGGACTGGTATAGGTCCACATTATATAGAGTTGAGGTGCACTACTGCTGACTGCTGCCCTATTCTGCAGCAGTCCTTTATCAGCATAGGGACTGAGGTACAGTCTGCTAATCACAACCTACTAGTTCCACAAAGGTCCTTATAAGGACTGATAAGGTATAGTGTACTACAGTATATAGGGTTGAGTGAGGTACAGTCTGCTAATCACAACCTACTAGTTCCACAAAGGTCCTTCTAAGGACTGGTAAGGTATAGCGTACTACAGTATATAGGGTTGAGTGAGGTACAGTCTATTAATCCTTAAGGACTGGTATAGGTCCACAATATATAGGGTTGTGGTGCTCTACTGCTGACTGCTGCCCTATTCTGCAGCAGTCCTTTATCAGTATAGGGACTGAGGTACAGTCTGCTAATCACAACCTACTAATTCCACAAAGGTCCTTATAAGGACTGGTAAGGTATAGTGTACTACAGTATATAGGGTTGAGTGAGGTACAGTCTGCTAATCACAACCTACTAGTTCCACAAAGGTCCTTATAAGGACTGGTAAGGTATAGCGTACTACAGTATATAGGGTTGAGTGAGGTACAGTCTGCTATTCCTTAAGGGCTGGTATAGGTCCACAATATATAGGGTTGAGGTGCACTACTGCTGACTGCTGCCCTATTCTACAGCAGTCCTTTATCAGTTTAGGGACTGAGGTACAGTCTGCTTATCACAACCTACTAGTTCCACAAAGGTCATTATAAGGACTGGTAAGGTATAGTGTACTACAGTATATATGGTTGAGTGAGGTACAGTCTGCTAATCACAACCTACTAGTTCCACAAAGGTCCTTCTAAGGACTGGTAAGGTATAGTGTACTACAGTATATATGGTTGAGTGAGGTACAGTCTGCTAATCCTTAAGGACTGGTATAGTTCCACAATATATAGGGTTGAGGTGCACAACTGCTGACTGCTGCCCAATTCTACAGCAGTCCTTTATCAGTATAGGGACTGAGGTACAGTCTGCTAATCACAACCTACTAGTTTCACAAAGGTCCTTCTAAGGACTGGTAAGGTATAGCGTACTACAGTATATAGGGTTGAGTGAGGTACAGTCTGCTATTCCTTAAGGGCTGGTATAGGTCCACAATATATAGGGTTGAGGTGCACTACTGCTGACTGCTGCCCTATTCTACAGCAGTCCTTCATCAGTATAGGGACTGAGGTACAGTCTGCTAATCACAACCTACTAGTTCCACAAAGGTCCTTCGAAGGACTGGTAAGGTATAGCGTACTACAGTATATAGGGTTGTGTGAGGTACAGTCTGCTAATCACAACCTACTAGTTCCACAAAGGTCCTTCTAAGGACTGGTAAGGTATAGCGTACTACAGTATATAGGGTTTTATTGAGGTACAGTCTGCTAATCCTTAAGGTATAGGTCCACAATATATAGAGTTGAGATGCACTACTGCTGACTGCTGCCCTATTCTGCAGCAGTCCTTTATCAGTATTGGGACTGAGGTACAGTCTGCTAATCACAACCTATTAGTTCCACAAAGGTCCTTATAAGGACTGGTAAGGTATAGTGTACTACAGTATATAGGGTTGAGTGAGGTACAGTCTGCAAATCACAACCTACTAGTTCCACAAAGGTCCTTATAAGGACTGCTAAGGTATAGCGTACTACAGTATATAGGGTTGAGTGAGGTACAGTCTGCTAATCCTTAAGGACTGGTATAGGTAAACAATATATAGGGTTTAGGTGCACTACTGCTGACTGCTGCCCTATTCTGCAGCAGTACTTTATCAGTATAGGGACTGAGGTACAGTCTGCTAATTACAACCTACTAGTTCCACAAAGGTCCTTATAAGGACTGGTAAGGTATAGCGTACTACAGTATATAGGGTTGAGTGAGGTACAGTCTGCTAATCCTTAAGGACTGGTATAGGTAAACAATATATAGGGTTTAGGTGCACTACTGCTGACTGCTGCCCTATTCTGCAGCAGTACTTTATCAGTATAGGGACTGAGGTACAGTCTGCTAATTACGACCTACTAGTTCCACAAAGGTCCTTATAAGGACTGGTAAGGTATAGCGTACTGCATTATACAGGGTTGAGTGAGGTACAGTCTGCTAATCCTTAAGGACTGGTATAGGTCCACATAAAATAGAGTTGAGGTGCACTACTGCTGACTGCTGCCCTATTCTGCAGCAGTCCTTTATCAGTATTGGGACTGAGGTACAGTCTGCTAATCACAACCTATTAGTTCCACAAAGGTCCTTATAAGGACTGGTAAGGTATAGTGTACTACAGTATATAGGGTTGAGTGAGGTACAGTTTGCTAATCACAACCTACTAGTTCAACAAAGGTCCTTCTAAGGGCTGGTAAGGTATAGCGTACTACAGTATATAGGGTTGAGTGAGGTACAGTCTGCTAATCCTTAAGGACTGGTATAGGTCCACAATATATAGGGTTGAGGTGCACTACTGCTGACTGCTGCCCTATTCTACAGCAGTCCTTTATCAGTATTGGGACTGAGGCACAGTCTGCTAATCACAACCTATTAGTTCCACAAAGGTCATTATAAGGACTGGTAAGGTATAGTGTACTACAGTATATCGGGTTGAGTGAGGTACAGTTTGCTAATCACAACCTACTAGTTCCACAAAGGTCCTTCTAAGGGCTGGTAAGGTATAGCGTACTACAGTATATAGGGTTGAGTGAGGTACAGTCTGCAAATCACAACCTACTAGTTCCACAAAGGTCCTTCTAAGGACTGGTAAGGTATAGCATACTACAGTATATAGGGTTGAGTGAGGTACAGTCTGCTAATCCTTAAGGACTGGTATAGGTCCACAATATATAGGGTTGAGGTGCACTACTGCTGACTGCTGCCCTATTCTGCAGCAGTCCTTTATCAGCATAGGGACTAAGGTACAGTCTGCTAATCACAACCTACTAGTTCCACAAAGGTCCTTATAAGGACTGATAAGGTATAGTGTACTACAGTATATAGGGTTGAGTGAGGTACAGTCTGCTAATCACAACCTACTAGTTCCACAAAGGTCCTTCTAAGGACTGGTAAGGTATAGCGTACTACAGTATATAGGGTTGAGTGAGGTACAGTCTGCTAATCCTTAAGGACTGGTATAGGTCCACAATATATAGGGTTGAGGTGCACTACTGCTGACTGCTGCCCAATTCTACAGCAGTCCTTTATCAGTATAGGGACTGAGGTACAGTCTGCTAATCACAACCTACTAGTTCCACAAAGGTCATTATAAGGACTGGTAAGGTATAGTGTACTACAGTATATATGGTTTAGTGAGGTACAGTCTGCTAATCACAACCTACTAGTTCCACAAAGGTCCTTCTAAGGACTGGTAAGGTATAGCGTACTACAGTATATAGGGTTGAGTGAGGTACAGTCTATTAATCCTTAAGGACTGGTATAGGTCCACAATATATAGGGTTGTGGTGCACTACTGCTGACTGCTGCCCTATTCTGCAGCAGTCCTTTATCAGTATAGGGACTGAGGTACAGTCTGCTATTCACAACCTACTAGTTCCACAAAGGTCCTTATAAGGACTGATAAGGTATAGTGTACTACAGTATATAGGGTTGAGTGAGGTACAGTCTGCTAATCACAAACTACTAGTTCCAGAAAGGTCCTTCTAAGGACTGGTAAGGTATAGCGTACTACAGTATATAGGGTTGAGTGAGGTACAGTCTGCTAATCACAACCTACTAGTTCCACAAAGGTCCTTCTAAGGACTGGTAAGGTATAGCATACTACAGTATATAGGGTTGAGTGAGGTACAGTCTGCTAATCCTTAAGGACTGGTATAGGTCCACAATATATAGGGTTGAGGTGCACTACTGCTGACTGCTGCCCTATTCTGCAGCAGTCCTTTATCAGCATAGGGACTGAGGTACAGTCTGCTAATCACAACCTACTAGTTCCACAAAGGTCCTTCTAAGGACTGGTAAGGTATAGCGTACTACAGTATATAGGGTTAAGTGAGGTACAGTCTGCTAATCCTTAAGGACTGGTATAGGTCCACAATATATAGGGTTGAGGTGCACTACTGCTGACTGCTGCCCTATTCTACAGCAGTCCTTTATCAGTATAGGGACTGAGGTACAGTCTGCTAATCACAACCTACTAGTTCCACAAAGGTCCTTATAAGGACTGGAAAGGTATAGTGTACTATAGTATATAGGGTTGAGTGAGGTACAGTCTGCTAATCACAACCTACTAGTTCCACAAAGGTCCTTCTAAGGACTGGTAAGGTATAGCGTACTACAGTATATAGGGTTGAGTGAGGTACAGTCTGCTAATCCTTAAGGACTGGTATAGGTCCACAATATATAGGGTTGAGGTGCACTACTGCTGACTGCTGCCCTATTCTACAGCAGTCCTTTATCAGTATAGGGACTGAGGTACAGTCTGCTAATCACAACCTACTAGTTCCACAAAGGTCCTTATAAGGACTGGTAAGGTATAGTGTACTACAATATATATGGTTGAGTGAGGTACAGTCTGCTAATCACAACCTACCAGTTCCACAAAGGTCCTTCTAAGGACTGGTAAGGTATAGCGTACTACAGTATATAGGGTTGTGTGAGGTACAGTCTGCTAATCACAACCTACTAGTTCCACATAGGTCCTTCTAAGGACTGGTAAGGTATAGCGTACTACATTATAAAGGGTTGAGTGAGGTACAGTCTGCTAATCCTTAAGGACTGGTATAGGTCCACAATATATAGAGTTGGGGTGCACTACTGCTGACTGCTGCCCTATTCTGCAGCAGTCCTTTATCAGTATTGGGACTGAGGTACAGTCTGCTAATCACAACCTATTAGTTCCACAAAGGTCCTTATAAGGACTGGTAAGGTATAGTGTACTACAGTATATAGGGTTGAGTGAGGTACAGTTTGCTAATCACAACCTACTAGTTCCACAAAGGTCCTTCTAAGGACTGGTAAGGTATAGCATACTACACTATATAGGGTTGAGTGAGGTACTGTCTGCTAATCCTTAAGGACTGGTATAGGTCCACAATATATAGGGTTGAGGTGCACTACTGCTGACTGCTGCCCTATTCTACAGCAGTCCTTTATCAGTATAGGGACTGAGGTACAGTCTGCTAATCACAACCTACTAGTTCCACAAAGGTCCTTATAAGGACTGGTAAGGTATAGTGTAGTACAGTATATAGGGTTGAGTGAAGTACAGTCTGCTAATCACAACCTACTAGTTCCACAAAGGTCCTTCTAAGGACTGGTAAGGTATAGCGTACTACAGTATATAGGGTTGAGTGAGGTACAGTCTATTAATCCTTAAGGACTGGTATAGGTCCACAATATATAGGGTTGTGGTGCACTACTGCTGACTGCTGCCCTATTCTGCAGCAGTCCTTTATCAGTATAGGGACTGAGGTACAGTCTGCTAATCACAACCTACTAATTCCACAAAAATCCTTATAAGGACTGGTAAGGTATAGTGTACTACAGTATATAGGGTTGAGTGAGGTACAGTCTGCTAATCACAACCTACTAGTTCCACAAAGGTCCTTCTAAGGACTGGTAAGGTATAGCGTACTACAGTATATAGGGTTGTGTGAGGTACAGTCTGCTAATCACAACCTACTAGTTACACAAAGGTCCTTCTAAGGACTGGTAAGGTATAGCGTACTACATTATACAGGGTTGAGTGAGGTACAGTCTGCTAATCCTTAAGGACTGGTATAGGTCCACAATATATAGAGTTGAGGTGCACTACTGCTGACTGCTGCCCTATTCTGCAGCAGTCCTTTATCAGTATTGGGACTGAGGTATAGTCTGCTAATCACAACCTATTAGTTCCACAAAGGTCCTTATAAGGACTGGTAAGGTATAGTGTACTACAGTATATAGGGTTGAGTGAGGTACAGTTTGCTAATCACAACCTACTAGTTCCACAAAGGTCCTTCTAAGGGCTGGTAAGGTATAGCGTACTACAGTATATAGGGTTGAGTGAGGTACAGTCTGCTAATCACAACCTACTAGTTCCACAAAGGTCCTTCTAAGGACTGGTAAGGTATAGCATACTACAGTATATAGGGTTGAGTGAGGTACAGTCTGCTAATCCTTAAGGACTGGTATAGGTCCACAATATATAGGGTTGAGGTGCACTACTGCTGACTGCTGCCCTATTCTGCAGCAGTCCTTTATCAGCATAGGGACTGAGGTACAGTCTGCTAATCACAACCTACTAGTTCCACAAAGGTCCTTGTAAGGACTGATAAGGTATAGTGTACTACAGTATATAGGGTTGAGTGAGGTACAGTCTGCTAATCACAACCTACTAGTTCCACAAAGGTCCTTCTAAGGACTGGTAAGGTATAGCGTACTACAGTATATAGGGTTTTATTGAGGTACAGTCTGCTAATCCTTAAGGACTGGTATAGGTCCACAATATATAAGGTTGAGGTGCACTACCGCTGACTGCTGCCCTATTCTACAGCAGTCCTTTATCAGTATAGGGACTGAGGTACAGTCTGCTAATCACAACCTACTAGTTCCACAAAGGTCCTTATAAGGACTCGTAAGGTATAGTGTACTACAGTATATATGGTTGAGTGAGGTACAGTCTGCTAATCACAACCTACTAGTTCCACAAAGGTCCTTCTAAGGACTGGTAAGGTATAGCGTACTACAGTATATAGGGTTGTGTGAGGTACAGTCTGTTAATCACAACCTACTAGTTCCACAAAGGTCCTTCTAAGGACTGGTAAGGTATAGCGTACTACATTATACAGGGTTGAGTGAGGTACAGTCTGCTAATCCTTAAGGACTGGTATAGGTAAACAATATATAGGGTTTAGGTGCACTACTGCTGACTGCTGCCCTATTCTGCAGCAGTACTTTATCAGTATAGGGACTGAGGTACAGTCTGCTAATTACAACCTACTAGTTCCACAAAGGTCCTTATAAGGACTGGTAAGGTATAGTGTACTACAGTATATAGGGTTGAGTGAGGTACAGTCTGCTAATCCTTAAGGACTGGTATAGGTAAACAATATATAGGGTTTAGGTGCACTACTGCTGACTGCTGCCCTATTCTGCAGCAGTACTTTATCAGTATAGGGACTGAGGTACAGTCTGCTAATCACAACCTACTAGTTCCACAAAGGTCATTATAAGGACTGGTAAGGTATAGTGTACTACAGTATATAGGGTTGAGTGAGGTACAGTCTGCTAATCACAACCTACTAGTTCCACAATGGTCCTTCTAAGGACTGGTAAGGTATAGCGTACTAGAGTATATAGGGTTGAGTGAGGTACAGTCTACTAATCCTGAAGGACTGGTATAGGTCCACAATATATAGGGTTGAGGTGCACTACTGCTGACTGCTGCCCAATTCTACAGCAGTCCTTTATCAGTATAGGGACTGAGGTACAGTCTGCTAATCACAACCTACTAGTTCCACAAAGGTCATTATAAGGACTGGTAAGGTATAGTGTACTACAGTATATATGGTTGAGTGAGGTACAGTCTGCTAATCACAACCTACTAGTTCCACAAAGGTCCTTCGAAGGACTGGTAAGGTATAGCGTACTACAGTATATAGGTTTGTGTGAGGTACAGTCTGCTAATCACAACCTACTAGTTCCACAAAGGTCCTTCTAAGGACTGGTAAGGTATAGCGTACTACATTATACAGGGTTGAGTGAGGTACAGTCTGCTAATCCTTAAGGACTGGTATAGGTCCACAATATATAGAGTTGAGGTGCACTACTGCTGACTGCTGCCCTATTCTGCAGCAGTCCTTTATCAGTATTGGGACTGAGGCACAGTCTGCTAATCACAACCTATTAGTTCCACAAAGGTCCTTATAAGGACTGGTAAGGTATAGTGTACTACAGTATATAGGGTTGAGTGAGGTACAGTTTGCTAATCACAACCTACTAGTTCCACAAAGGTCCTTCTAAGGGCTGGTAAGGTATAGCGTACTACAGTATATAGGGTTGAGTGAGGTACAGTCTGCAAATCACAACCTACTAGTTCCACAAAGGTCCTTCTAAGGACTGGTAAGGGATAGCATACTACAGTATATAGGGTTGAGTGAGGTACAGTCTGCTAATCCTTAAGGACTGGTATAGGTCCACAATGTATAGGGTTGAGGTGCACTACTGCTGACTGCTGCCCTATTCTGCAGCAGTCCTTTATCAGCATAGGGACTGAGGTACAGTCTGCTAATCACAACCTACTAGTTCCACAAAGGTCCTTATAAGGACTGATAAGGTATAGTGTACTACAGTGCATAGGGTTGAGTGAGGTACAGTCTGCTAATCACAACCTACTAGTTCCACAAAGGTCCTTCTAAGGACTGGTAAGGTATAGCGTACTACAGTATATAGGGTTGAGTGAGGTATCAGTCTGCTAATCCTTAAGGACTGGTATAGGTCCACAATATATAGGGTTTAGGTGCACTACTGCTGACTGCTGCCCTATTCTACAGCAGTCCTTTATCAGTATAGGGACTGAGGTATAGTCTGCTAATCACAACCTACTAGTTCCACAAAGGTCCTTATAAGGACTGGAAAGGTATAGTGTACTACAGTATATAGGGTTGAGTGAGGTACAGTCTGCTAATCACAACCTACTAGTTCCACAAAGGTCCTTCTAAGGACTGGTAAGGTATAGCGTACTACAGTATATAGGGTTGAGTGAGGTACAGTCTGCTAATCCTTAAGGACTGGTATAGGTCCACAATATATAGGGTTGAGGTGCACTACTGCTGACTGCTGCCCAATTCTACAGCAGTCCTTTATCAGTATAGGGACTGAGGTACAGTCTGCTAATCACAACCTACTAGTTCCACAAAGGTCATTATAAGGACTGGTAAGGTATAGTGTACTACAGTATATATGGTTGAGTGAGGTACAGTCTGCTAATCACAACCTACTAGTTCCACAAAGGTCCTTCTAAGGACTGGTAAGGTATAGCGTACTACATTATACAGGGTTGAGTGAGGTACAGTCTGCTAATCCTTAAGGACTGGTATAGGTCCACATTATATAGAGTTGAGGTCCACTACTGCTGACTGCTTCCCTATTCTGCAGCAGTCCTTTATCAGTATTGGGACTGAGGTACAGTCTGCTAATCACAACCTATTAGTTCCACAAAGGTCCTTATAAGGACTGGTAAGGTATAGTGTACTACAGTATATAGGGTTGAGTGAGGTACAGTTTGCTAATCACAACCTACTAGTTCCACAAAGGTCCTTCTAAGGGCTGGTAAGGTATAGCGTACTACAGTATATAGGGTTGAGTGAGGTACAGTCTGCAAACCACAACCTACTAGTTCCACAAAGGTCCTTCTAAGGACTGGTAAGGGATAGCATACTACAGTATATAGGGTTGAGTGAGGTACAGTCTGCTAATCCTTAAGGACTGGTATAGGTCCCCAATATATAGGGTTGAGGTGCACTACTGCTGACTGCTGCCCTATTCTGCAGCAGTCCTTTATCAGCATAGGGACTGAGGTACAGTCTGCTAATCACAACCTACTAGTTCCACAAAGGTCCTTATAAGGACTGATAAGGTATAGTGTACTACAGTATATAGGGTTGAGTGAGGTACAGTCTGCTAATCACAACCTACTAGTTCCACAAAGGTCCTTCTAAGTACTGGTAAGGTATAGCGTACTACAGTATATAGGGTTGAGTGAGGTACAGTCTGCTAATCCTTAAGGACTGGTATAGGTCCACAATATATAGGGTTGAGGTGCACAACTGCTGACTGCTGCCCAATTCTACAGCAGTCCTTTATCAGTATAGGGACTGAGGTACAGTCTGCTAATCACAACCTACTAGTTCCACAAAGGTCATTATAAGGACTGGTAAGGTATAGTGTACTACAGAATATATGGTTGAGTGAGGTACAGTCTGCTAATCACAACCTACTAGTTCCACAAAGGTCCTTCTAAGGACTGGTAAGGTATAGCGTACTACAGTATATAGGGTTGTGTGAGGTACAGTCTGCTAATCACAACCAACTAGTTCCTCAAAGGTCCTTCTAAGGACTGGTAAGGTATAGCGTACTACATTATACAGGGTTGAGTGAGGTACAGTCTGCTAATCCTTAAGGACTGGTATAGGTCCACAATATATAGAGTTGAGGTGCACTACTGCTGACTGCTGCCCTATTCTGCAGCAGTCCTTTATCAGTATTGGGACTGAGGCACAGTCTGCTAATCACAACCTATTAGTTCCACAAAGGTCCTTATAAGGACTGGTAAGGTATAGTGTACTACAGTATATAGGGTTGAGTGAGGTACAGTTTGCTAATCACAACCTACTAGTTCCACAAAGGTCCTTCTAAGGGCTGGTAAGGTATAGCGTACTACATTATACAGGGTTGAGTGAGGTACAGTCTGCTAATCCTTAAGGACTGGTATAGGTCCACATTATATAGAGTTGAGGTCCACTACTGCTGACTGCTGCCCTATTCTGCAGCAGTCCTTTATCAGTATTGGGACTGAGGTACAGTCTGCTAATCACAACCTATTAGTTCCACAAAGGTCCTTATAAGGACTGGTAAGGTATAGTGTACTACAGTATATAGGGTTGAGTGAGGTACAGTTTGCTAATCATAACCTACTAGTTCCACAAAGGTCCTTCTAAGGGCTGGTAAGGTATAGCGTACTACAGTATATAGGGTTGATTGAGGTACAGTCTGCTAATCCTTAAGGACTGGTATAGGTCCACAATATATAGGGTTGATGGGCACTACTGCTGACTGCTGCCCTATTCTGCAGCAGTCCTTTATCAGCATAGGGACTGGGGTACAGTCTGCTAATCACAACCTACTAGTTCCACAAAGGTCCTTATAAGGACTGATAAGGTATAGTGTACTACAGTATATAGGGTTGAGTGAGGTACAGTCTGCTAATCACAACCTACTAGTTCCACAAAGGTCCTTCTAAGGACTGGTAAGGTATAGCGTACTACAGTATATAGGGTTGAGTGAGGTACAGTCTATTAATCCTTAAGGACTGGTATAGGTCCACAATATATAGGGTTGTGGTGCACTACTGCTGACTGCTGCCCTATTCTGCAGCAGTCCTTTATCAGTATAGGGACTGAGGTACAGTCTGCTAATCACAACCTACTAATTCCACAAAGGTCCTTATAAGGACTGGTAAGGTATAGTGTACTACAGTATATAGGGTTGAGTGAGGTACAGTCTGCTATTCCTTAAGGACTGGTGTAGGTCCACAATATATAGGGTTGAGGTGCACTACTGCTGACTGCTGCCCTATTCTACAGCAGTCCTTCATCAGTATAGGGACTGAGGTACAGTCTGCTAATCACAACCTACTAGTTTCACAAAGGTCCTTATAAGGACTGGAAAGGTATAGTGTACTACAGTATATATGGTTGAGTGAGGTACAGTCTGCTAATCACAACCTACTAGTTCCACAAAGGTCCTTCTAAGGACTGGTAAGGTATAGCGTACTACAGTATATAGGGTTGAGTGAGGTACAGTCTGCTAATCCTTAAGGACTGGTATAGGTCCACAATATATAGGGTTGAGGTGCACTACTGCTGACTGCTGCCCAATTCTACAGCAGTCCTTTATCAGTATAGGGACTGAGGTACAGTCTGCTAATCACAACCTACTAGTTCCACAAAGGTCATTATAAGGACTGGTAAGGTATAGCGTACTACAGTATATAGGGTTGTGTGAGGTACAGTCTGCTAATCACAACCTACTAGTTCCACAAAGGTCCTTCTAAGGACTGGTAAGGTATAGCGTACTACATTATACAGGGTTGAGTGAGGTACAGTCTGCTAATCCTTAAGGACTGGTATAGGTCCACAATATATAGAGTTGAGGTGCACTACTGCTGACTGCTGCCCTATTCTGCACCAGTCCTTTATCAGTATTGGGACTGAGGCACAGTCTGCTAATCACAACCTATTAGTTCCACAAAGGTCCTTATAAGGACTGGTAAGGTATAGTGTACTACAGTATATAGGGTTGAGTGAGGTACAGTTTGCTAATCACAACCTACTAGTTCCACAAAGGTCCTTCTAAGGGCTGGTAAGGTATAGCGTACTACAGTATATAGGGTTGAGTGAGGTACAGTCTGCAAATCACAACCTACTAGTTCCACAAAGGTCCTTCTAAGGACTGGTAAGGGATAGCATACTACAGTATATAGGGTTGAGTGAGGTACAGTCTGCTAATCCTTAAGGACTGGTATAGGTCCACAATGTATAGGGTTGAGGTGCACTACTGCTGACTGCTGCCCTATTCTGCAGCAGTCCTTTATCAGCATAGGGACTGAGGTACAGTCTGCTAATCACAACCTACTAGTTCCACAAAGGTCCTTATAAGGACTGATAAGGTATAGTGTACTACAGTGCATAGGGTTGAGCGAGGTACAGTCTGCTAATCACAACCTACTAGTTCCACAAAGGTCCTTCTAAGGACTGGTAAGGTATAGCGTACTACAGTATATAGGGTTGAGTGAGGTACAGTCTGCAAATCACAACCTACTAGTTCCACAAAGGTCCTTCTAAGGACTGGTAAGGGATAGCATAATACAGTATATAGGGTTGAGTGAGGTACAGTCTGCTAATCCTTAAGGACTGGTATAGGTCCACAATATATAGGGTTGAGGTGCACTACTGCTGACTGCTGCCCTATTCTGCAGCAGTCCTTTATCAGCATAGGGACTGAGGTACAGTCTGCTAATCACAACCTACTAGTTCCACAAAGGTCCTTATAAGGACTGGTAAGGTATAGTGTACTACAGTATATAGGGTTGAGTGAGGTACAGTCTGCTAATCACAACCTACTAGTTCCACAAAGGTCCTTCTAAGGACTGGTAAGGTATAGCGTACTACAGTATATAGGGTTGAGTGAGGTACAGTCTGCTAATCCTTAAGGACTGGTATAGGTCCACACTATATAGGGTTGAGGTGCACTACTGCTGACTGCTGCCCAATTCTACAGCAGTCCTTTATCAGTATAGGGACTGAGGTACAGTCTGCTAATCACAACCTACTAGTTCCACAAAGGTCATTATAAGGACTGTTAAGGTATATTGTACTACAGTATATATGGTTGAGTGAGGTACAGTCTGCTAATCACAACCTACTAGTTCCACAAAGGTCCTTCTAAGGACTGGTAAGGTATAGCGTACTACAGTATATAGGATTGAGTGAGGTACAGTCTGCTAATCCTTAAGGACTGGTATAGGTCCACAATATATAGGGTTGAGGTGCACTACTGCTGACTGCTGCCCTATTCTGCAGCAGTCCTTTATCAGCATAGGGACTGGGGTACAGTCTGCTAATCACAACCTACTAGTTCCACAAAGGTCCTTATAAGGACTGATAAGGTATAGTGTACTACAATATATAGGGTTGAGTGAGGTACAGTCTGCTAATCACAACCTACTAGTTCCACAAAGGTCCTTCTAAGGACTGGTAAGGTATAGCGTACTACAGTATATAGGGTTGAGTGAGGTACAGTCTATTAATCCTTAAGGACTGGTATAGGTCCACAATATATAGGGTTGTGGTGCACTACTGCTGACTGCTGCCCTATTCTGCAGCAGTCCTTTATCAGTATAGGGACTGAGGTACAGTCTGCTAATCACAACCTACTAATTCCACAAAGGTCCTTATAAGGACTGGTAAGGTATAGTGTACTACAGTATATAGGGTTGAGTGAGGTACAGTCTGCTAATCACAACCTACTAGTTCCACAAAGGTCCTTCTAAGGACTGGTAAGGTATAGCGTACTACAGTATATAGGGTTGAGTGAGGTACAGTCTGCTAATCCTTAAGGACTGGTATAGGTCCACAATATATAGGGTTGAGGTGCACTACTGCTGACTGCTGCCCTATTCTGCAGCAGTCCTTTATCAGCATAGGGACTGAGGTACAGTCTGCTAATCACAACCTACTAGTTCCACAAAGGTCCTTCTAAGGACTGGTAAGGTATAGCGTACTACAGTATATAGGGTTGAGTGAGGTACAGTCTGCTAATCCTTAAGGACTGGTATAGGTCCACAATATATAGGGTTGAGGTGCACTACTGCTGACTGCTGCCCTATTCTGCAGCAGTCCTTTATCAGTATTGGGACTGAGGTACAGTCTGCTAATCACAACCTATTAGTTCCACAAAGGTCCTTATAAGGACTGGTAAGGTATAGTGTACTACAGTATATAGGGTTGAGTGAGGTACAGTTTGCTAATCACAACCTACTAGTTCCACAAAGGTCCTTCTAAGGGCTGGTAAGGTATAGCATACTACAGTATATAGGGTTGAGTGAGGTACAGTCTGCTAATCACAACCTACTAGTTCCACAAAGGTCCTTCTAAGGACTGGTAAGGTATAGCATACTACAGTATATAGGGTTGAGTGAGGTACTGTCTGCTAATCCTTAAGGACTGGTATAGGTCCACAATATATAGGGTTGAGGTGCACTACTGCTGACTGCTGCCCTATTCTACAGCAGTCCTTTATCAGTATAGGGACTGAGGTACAGTCTGCTAATCACAACCTACTAGTTCCACAAAGGTCCTTATAAGGACTGGTAAGGTATAGTGTAGTACAGTATATAGGGTTGAGTGAAGTACAGTCTGCTAATCACAACCTACTAGTTCCACAAAGGTCCTTATAAGGACTGGTAAGGTATAGCGTACTACAGTATATAGGGTTGAGTGAGGTACAGTCTGCTAATCACAACCTACTAGTTACACAAAGGTCCTTCTAAGGACTGGTAAGGTATAGCGCACTACATTATACAGGGTTGAGTGAGGTACAGTCTGCTAATCCTTAAGGACTGGTATAGGTCCACAATATATAGGGTTGAGGTGCACTACTGCTGACTGATGCCCTATTCTGCAGCAGTCCTTTATCAGTATAGGGACTGAGGTACAGTCTGCTAATCACAACCTACTAGTTCCACAAAGGTCCTTATAAGGACTGATAAGGTATAATGTACTACAGTATATAGGGTTGAGTGAGGTACAGTCTGCTAATCACAACCTACTAGTTCCACAAAGGTCCTTCTAAGGACTGGTAAGGTATAGCGTACTACAGTATATAGGGTTGTGTGAGGTACAGTCTGCTAATCACAACCTACTAGTTCCACAAAGGTCCTTCTAAGGACTGGTAAGGTATAGCGTACTACAGTATATAGGGTTGAGTGAGGTACAGTCTGCTAATCACAACCTACTAGTTCCACAAAGGTCCTTATAAGGACTGGTAAGGTATAGTGTAGTACAGTATATAGGGTTGAGTGAAGTACAGTCTGCTAATCACAACCTACTAGTTCCACAAAGGTCCTTCTAAGGACTGGTAAGGTATAGCGTACTACAGTATATAGGGTTGAGTGAGGTACAGTCTGCTAATCACAACCTACTATTTCCACAAAGGTCCTTCTAAGGACTGGTAAGGTATAGCGTACTACAGTATATAGGGTTGAGTGAGGTACAGTCTGCTAATCCTTAACCACTTCAGCTCCGGACCAATAAATACCTTAAGGACCAGAGGTCTTTTTGCAATTTCGCACTGCGCTGCTTTAACTGGTAATTGCGCGGTCATGCAATATTGCACCCAAACGAAATTTGCGTCCTTTTCTTCCCACAAATAGAGCTTTCTTTTGATGGTATTTGATTGCCTCTGCGATTTTTTTTTTTTGCGATATAATTGGAAAAAGAGCGAAAATTTTGAAAAAAAAAGATATTTTCTTCTTTTTGTTATAAGAAAAATCGAATAAACTAAATTTTAGTCATACATTGAGAACAAAATTTATTCAGCCACATGTCTTTAGTAAAAAAAATGTCAATAAGCGTATATTTTTTGGTTTGCGCAAAAGTTATAGCGTCTACAAACTAGAGTACATTTTCTGGAATTTACACAGCTTTTAATTTATGACTGCCGATCTAATTTCTTGAGGTGCTAAAATGGCAGGGCAGTACAAATCCCCCCCAAATGACCCCATTTTGGAAAGTAGACACCCCAAGGAAATTGCTGATGGGTATGTTGAGCCCATTGAATATTTATTTTTTTTGTCCTAAGGGATTGAATAATGACAAAAATAAATAAAAAAAATTTTTTTTACAAAAAGTTGTCACTAAATGATATATTGCTCACACATGCCATGGTTATATGTGGAATTGCACCCCAAAATATATTCCGCTACTTCTCCCGAGTATGGGGATACCACATGTGTGGGACTTTTTGGGAGTCTAGTCGCGCACGGCACCCCGAAAACCAATCACCACCTTCAGGATTTCTAAGGGTGCAAATTTTTGATTTAACTCCTCACTACCTATCACAGTTTCGAAGTCCATAAAATGCCAAAATAGCACAAAACCCCCCCAAATGACCCCATTTTGGAAAGTAGACACCCCAAGCTATTTACTGAGAGGCATGTTGAGTCCATGAAATATTTTATATTTTGCCACAAGTTGCGGGAATATTACAAACTTTTTTTTTTTTGCACCAAGTTGTCACTAAATGATATATTGCTCACACATGCTATGGGCATATGTGAAATGACACCCCAAAATACATTCTGCTGCTTCTCCCGAGTACGGGGATACCACATGTGGGGGACTTTTTGGGAGCCTAGCCACGTACGGGACCCCGAAAACCAAGCACTGCCTTCCGGATTTGAATATAAAATGCTACCAAAAAACCTGTTAGCGATGGCAGGGATCAGGCCTGACTCTGCGATCGCTGCAGTTATGTGTTTAGTGTTTTGTAAGTGACAGTGATCGATCGATACTGCACTTGGGTGGGCTGGGCAGAGGGGCAAAACGCAGGTGCCAGCAGGTATTTGGGCTGATCCCGCTAACAATGCGTTTTTTTGGAACCCTAAACTGCTGGGGACGCTAGTATAGATCTGATCAGATCAGATATTGATCTGTTCAGATTCTATACCACTACGGGAGGTGTATGCTTTGCGCGTGGGTGTTAGCGGTACTGGCACTAACCTAGCGCTGCCTGGGGCGACGCAGACCCTGACCCTAAAACCTAATTGATATCACCCGCCGGGTGATCAGGGGGTTAAACCTTTATTGGGTAATAAATGGTGGGTGCCCTGATGCTATAAAAAACAAACTAACCAGAGTCACCCGTAACACTTATACGGTGATCAGTGGTGAAAGGGTTAACTAGGAGCAATCAGGGGGTTCAAATTTTTATTAGGTAGTATATGGGGGTCCCTGGCGCTATATAAAAACCTGACGGGGAACCTAAATAACTAACTGGCTAACCAGCGTCACCAGTGACACTTATACTGTGATCGCTGGTGAAAGGGGGTGAAAGGGTTAACTAGCAGCAATCAGGGGGTTAAAACCATTATTGGGTAGTATATCGGGGTACCTAGCGCTATAAAAACCTGGCGGTGAACCTAAAAAAATAACTAGCTACCTAGCGACACTAGCGACACTGATGCAGCGTTCAGAAAAATGATCGCTTAGTGACACTGGCAAAAGGGGGTGAAAGGGTTAACTAGCAGAAATCAGGGGGTTAAAACCATTATTGGGTAGTATATCGGGGTACCTAGCGCTATAAAAACCTGGCGGTGAACCTAAAAAAATAACTAGCTACCTAGCGACTGTAGCGACACTAATGCAGCGATCAGAAAAACGATCGCTTAGTGACACTGGCAAAAGGGGGTGAAAGGGTTAACTAGCGGCAATCAGGGGGTTAAAACCATTATTGGGTAGTATATCGGGGTACCTAGCGATATAAAAACCTGGCGGTGAACCTAAAAAAATAACTAGCTACCTAGCGACACATGCAGCGATCAGAAAAATGATCGCTTAGTGACACTGGCAAAAGGGGGTGAAAGGGTTAACTCTAGGGGCAATCAGGGGGTTAAATCTTTATTGGGGGGTGATAGGGGGCTACCCTGGACCTAACACTAACTGTCCTGACAGTTTTTACTGTCACAACTGACACTGAATGCATTGATCAGTAAAGAAATGATCAATGCAATCAGTGACACTGTGACTGGGGGGGGAGGGGGGGCGGGGGGGGGGGGGATCGGGGGGCGATCGGGGGGGGGATCGGGGGGGGTTTGTGTGCCTGTGTGTACCTACATGTCAGTGTAGTGTTGGTGCACACTTACTTTCTGTCTTCTCCTCGTAGTCCGGTCAAAAAGACCGCCCCGAGGAGAATGACATCACTTCCTCCTTCCTGTGTAAACAATACACAGGGGAGGAAGCTTCTCATTGGCCAGGAGCGATCCAGAGGGGGTGGCCGAAAACCAACGGCCATCCCCTCATCACGGAGCGCTCCTGGGCCGAATCGGACCGCCGTAACCAGCGGGAGGGGGTCCGATCGGACCCCCCACCCGCTGGAAGGCAATCACGTAGATGTACGTGATTGTGCCTGCCTGTGCCATTGTGCTGACGTACATTGGCAATACGGCGGTCCTCAAGTGGTTAAGGACTGGTCTAGGTCCACAATATATAGGGTTTAGGTGCACTACTGCTGACGGCTGCCCTATTCTGCAGCAGTCCTTTATCAGTATAGGGACTGAGGTACAGTCTGCTAATCACAACCTACTAGTTCCACAAAGGTCCTTCTAAGGACTGGTAAGTTATAGTGTACTACCGTATGTAGGGTTGAGTGAGGTACAGTCTGCTAATCACAACCTACTAGTTCCACAAAGGTCCTTAAGGACTGGTATAGGTGTACTATTTGGTGTGCAGTATATAGTTGTGTAATACACGTATAAAATACTTGCACATATTAAAAGCATAGTATAGTGCGTTTCCACTGTGCAGTATTGTGACTGCTGAGCGGTTCTGCAGCGATACTACAAAGAGTGACAAACGCAATCCAAAAAAAAAAGTATTGTAACTGGTGTGATAGACCAGTGGCCCCCAAAAACAACAGTTTGAAGCGGGGTGTTATATACCTTCTTCCACATACATACTGCACTTCTGTAGAGAGTTTTGTCACAGGGTCATTTAAAAAATGACAGGCAGAGGAAGAGGCAGGCCCTTCCACAGGGGTGGTAGGGGTAGGGCAGGAGCAACAGGCTGTAGCCAAAGTGGGAAATTGCAGAAGGTGCGTGCGATTACGTCAAAGGAAGCACCAGAATTGGTTGAGTGGCTCACTCAGCCTTACTCTTCTGCACCCTCCTCATCCTCTCGATCTGCACCCTCTTCTTCACTCTCTGCTATGTGCACCCCCAAAGACACTACCACCAACAGCACCACCACCACATACCTTCCGCTTGAGTCACAGGAATTATTTTTCGATCCATATCAAGACATTTCTGATGCACAGCCACTCTTGGCATTGAATCAGGAAGAGGAGGTAGCAACAACCGCCACTCAGCAGTCTGACGACAGTACCCAGATCAGCCCAAGGAGGAGGTTGGTCACTGGTGTTGCTGCCTACTCCGAGATCTCTAATTATAGCGGTGGGGAAGGCGACGTCGATGATGACATGTCTAGTGATGTCACGCGGGTGCCCACAAGAGAGGAAGAGGAGGGGAGTTCAGAGAGATATGGACCAGCAGATAGGGAGGAGAAGCAGGAATAACTTACATTGCACAGGAGGGACAAAGCAGACTGCTAATGTATCAGGAGCGAGTCATCAACCATGTACGGTCACATCTGGCACTCCCAGGACGCCGGCACATGGCTCCGCAGTGTGGGCTTTTTTAACGTGTCCGCTGCTGACAATAGTGTTGCCATCTGCAATCTTTGCAGTCAACGCATTAGTCGCGGTAAGCCCAACACTCACCTAGGGACGACCGCCTTAAGAAGGCACATGAGCAGCCATCATCGAGCCCAGTGGGAGCAACGGAACACACAAAGCCACACCCCAGGCTCTCACCGTCCAGCCTCGTCTTCTACTTCTCCTTCTCCTCTCTCCTCACAATTGTCCTCCACTCCACCTTCCATCACGCCAAGCTCACGTTTTTCTGCAAAAAGGCAGGCTTCCGTGGGCCTAATGTTCGAGCGTAAAAAAAATTACGACGCCGGATAACCCTCTTGCCCAACGGTTGACGGCTGGCTTGTCAGAACTGATAGCCCCCAACTACTGCCATATAAACTGGTGGACTCTGAGGCCTTTAAAAAATTTGTGGCCATTGGAACACCACAATGGAAGGTCCCAGGAAGGAAGTATTTTCACAGAAGGGCATCCCAGAGCTATATGGCCATGTTCAGTGGCAAGTGAATGTATCTCTGGCACACAGTGTCGGTGCCAAGATACATCTGACCACAGACACGTGCTCTAGCAAACACGGGCAGGGAAGGTATATCACTTTTACTGCCCACTGGGTGAACCTTCTGATGGCCGTTAAGCATGTAATCCGTGGCACCCATGTAGATTTGGTTTTACCGCCACGGATTGCATGCAGGCCTGGCTCTTCTTCTCCTCCTCCTCCTACTCCATCCTCCTCCCTCTCCTCCTCGGCTGACTCCTCCTTTTCCGCTGCTAGCGTCTCTTCCGCTGCGCCGCCCAAGCTCCCCAGAACCTATTCGACATGCCAGGTGAGACGTTGCCATGCCATGCTGCGTCTGTTGTGCCTGGAAGCCAAGAGCCACACTGGCCCGGCACTCCTTTCAGCTTTGCGTTCAAAGGCAGATCAGTGGCTAACACCGCTCAATTTGACAGTTGGTAAAGTGGTGTGTGACAACGGTGCCAATCTGCTTAGCTAATTGAAACAGGGCAAAATTACGCACGTGCCATGCATGGCACACGTCTTAAACTTGGTCGTGCAGCGATTCGTTGTCAAATACCCTGGGGTCCAGGACATCTTGCGGCAGGCAAGGAAATTTTCGGCCCATTTCAGAAGATCTTACACGGCCATGGCTCGCCTTGCCGACATTCAGCTGTGACACAATCTGCCGGTCAGACGTCTTATTTGCGATTGCCCGACGTGATGGAACTCAACCTTCTATATGCTTGATAGGCTGCTCCAGCAGAAACGTGCAGTTAACGTCTACCTGTATGAACTCTGCGGCAGAACAGGTTCTGGGGAGCTGTTTTTTTTTTCACCGCGCCAGTGGCTGCTCATGCGCAACACATGCAGACTTCTGCGGCTATTTGAGGAGATCACAAAAACTGGTCAGTCGCAGCCATGGCGCCATCAGTGACATGGTACCTTATGCCTTCTTTATGGAGCGTGCATTGCGTCATGTCATTGATCAAGCTGTGGAGGAGCAGGAGCGGAAAGATGAGGAAGTCGCAATGTTGGATGAATTCTCAGGGGGGCTACTCTATCTGAGACAAGTGAACAACAGGAGTCTGGAGAGGAGTCAGAGGAGGATGGTGCTGGGGCGGATGAGGAGGAGCAAGAAGAGCATGCTTTAAACCTTTCTGGGATCCCTGTTGTGCGTGGATGGGGAGAGGAGAATGAAGAGGACAACATTATCCTGGATGATGAGCAGTAGCCAGGCCACCACACCGCTTCTAGTTTAGTGCAAATGGGGGCCTTCATGCTCCAGTGTTTTAATAGGGACCCCCGTATAAAAAGCATAAGGGTCAAGGACCAGTACTGGGTGGCGACGTACTTAGACCCCCGGTACAAACACAAAATGACGGAAATGTTACCGCCGTCACAGAGGGCTGTCAGAATGGAGCATTTCCAGGCCTTGCTTCGAGAAATGCTACATTCTGCTTTTGCGTGCGCTGGCAGAGGAACAATTCCCACTCCCAGAGAAGGAGTTGCGGGTACCAATCCAACAGCGCCTGCAAGAAGAGGCCGGTTTGAAGATGTGTTGGTGACTTCTGATATGAGGTCATTCTTTCAGCCGACCCATCGACAGGTGTCATCCGGATCCAGCATCAGGGAACGCCTAGACCGGCAGGTGTCCGACTACATCGGGTTAACGGCCAATGTGGACGCTCTGAGGAGTGATGAACCCCTGGACTACTGGGTGGGCAGGCTTGACCTCTGGCCAGAGCTTGCCCAATTTGCAATCGAACTGTTGGCTTGCCCCTCGACCAGTGTCCTGTCCGAAAGGACGTTCAGCGCAGCAGGGGGGATCGTGACCAATAAGCGTACTTGCCTAGCTCACGACAGTGTTAACTACCTCACATTTTTAAAAATGAATGAGGCATGGATCTCTGAGGAATTAAACACATGTGACCAGTAGACCATGTATATGTCTATAAACGATTTTTTTAATCGAGCACACAGACCTTCTTTCTTCATTTGGCTCACTTCCTTGTACAAAAAAAGCACACCGTACTATATGCCCGTACCCTCCTGTTTGAAGAGGTTGAGTGGTGTCATATTTCTCCTGGGGCTGCTTATTATGAGGGGCTCCCACCATCCCTGTGCTGTGCTGACTTCCTCCTAGGGCTGTACCTCTGCTGTGCATATTATGAGGGGCTCCCACCATCCCTGTGCTTTGCTCATTATGAGGGGCTCCCACCATCCCTGTGCTGTGCTGACTTCCTCCTGGGGCTGCTTATTATGAGGGGCTACCACCATCCCTGTGCTATGCTGACATCCTCCTGGGGCTGCTTATTATGAGGGGCTCCCACCATCCCTGTGCTGTGCTGACTTCCTCCTGGGGCTGTACCTCTGCTGTGCATATTATGAGGGGCTCCTACCATCCCTGTGCTATGCTCATTATGAGGGACTCCCACCATCCCTGTGCTATGCTCATTATGGGGGGCTCCCACCATCCCTGTGCTGACTTCCTCCTAGGGCTGCTTATTATGAGGGGCTCCCACCATCCCTGTGCGATGCTCATTATGAGGGACTCCCACCATCCCTGTGCTGACTTCCTCCTGGGGCTGCTTATTATGAGGGGCTCCCACCATCCCTGTGCTGTGCTGACTTTCTCATGGGGCTGTACCTCTGCTGTGCATATTATGAGGGGATCCCACCATCCCTGTGCTATGCTCATTATGAGGGGCTCCCACCATCCCTGTGCTATGCTGACTTTTTCCTGGGGCTGCTTACGGTGCAGGTGTCAGTGCTGTATATCACGGTGCTGGTGTCAGTGCTTTATGTCACGCTGCTGATGTCAGTGCTCTCTATCACGGTGCTGGTGTCAGATCACTCTATCACGGTGCAGGTGTCAGTGCTGTATGTCACGCTGCTGATGTCAGTGCTCTCTATCACGGTGCTGGTGTCAGATCACTCTATCATGGTGCAGGTGTCAGTGCTCTATATCACGGTGCTGGTGATCATCTCCTGCACCCTCTTCTTTGCCTACCCTGACCTTCCCTCTCCTCCATTGCCTTCATGCGCTCCACAGTCCTGAATTGTCACAATTTCACATATAAAAAAAGAATGCTTGTAGTTGTCGATCCCAGATTCACCTCATACATGTGTTATATCATTGGCCA
The DNA here is from genome assembly GCF_037356315.1 of Lithobates pipiens. Taxonomy (NCBI): domain Eukaryota; kingdom Metazoa; phylum Chordata; class Amphibia; order Anura; family Ranidae; genus Lithobates; species Lithobates pipiens. The sequence goes on along the minus strand of NW_027507748.1, from coordinate 243,866,813 downwards.
TGTGGTGGGACTATGTGTGCACAGCTAGTAATTATTTTGTGGCTGCAAATTTGACCTGTAGGTTTGTAAAGTTCGCCTCCCATTGAAGTCAATGGGGCCCGCTGCAAACGTTACAGTTTGCGAACTATCGGCCACGTTCGTGGTTCGCGTTCGCGAAACGTCCCGTCGGAAGTTCGTCCATCACTAATCAAGATAAATCAATAAAGTGTCTTCAAAAAAGATAGCAAAAGTCTATTGTCATAAACAACTACAGGTGAAAAATAAAAACATAAAGGTTAAAGTCTAATTATAAAAATATTTAAATATTGAAATGTGATGGGTTAATAGTCTATTAAAAATTATAGCATCCTCCAAATCATATTAATGCATCTCAACAAGGTTCCAAATATGTCTCTGAATATTGCTGTTGTGATTCATTGATGGCACTATTCCATATATTTTCTCCTGAATTATGGTCTGTCAGAACTCTCACCTTATGTCTATGTAATGTCTCACATCAACCAATTGTTCCTGTTATCCCAATGCTTCTATGCCCTTGTACACACGTTCAGAGATTCTGTCTGAATGTGTCCGATCGGAGCGTTTTGTCGGATATTCCGACTGTGTGTGGTATGCATCGGACTATTTCCGTCGGACCAAATTTTCCAACTTGCCGGAAATATTTTCCGACAAACTGCTCCAATCGGACATACTCCGATCATGTGTAGCCTACTCCGACGGACAAGGTGCCACGCATGCTCACATTCAATTTCCGACACGGAAGCGCTCGTTTGGGTAAAACTACTGCTCGTAATCGATATAGCACATTCGTCACGCTGCAATGTTAAAAATTCTTTCATGAAGCGAATTCTCTTGTTCTTTACAATGCTGCAAGAAGGAACTTCTTTTGATGCTAATAGTCACACACACTTCTCCCGAACGTATTTCATGACTCTTTTTTAACCATTTCGGCAATACAATTTTTGTTTTCGTCACATCTACACAATTTTAGATTTTGTTTATTCTTTTTTGGATGCATTTTTTTTTTCCTAAAAATCTCCTTTAACCACTTAAGGACCAGGCCTCTTTTTCGGACTTGGTGTTTCCATGTTTAACCACTTCAGGACCGCCGTATTGCCAATGTACGTCAACACAATGGCACAGGCAGGCACAATCACGTAAATGTACGTGAATGCCTTCTAGCGGGTGGGGGGTCCAATCGGACCCCCTCCCGCTAGATACAGCGGTCCCTTTCGGTGCCGGAGCGATCGGCGATGAGGGGATGGCCGTTGGTTTCCGCCCATCCCCTCTCGATCGCTCCTGGCCAGTGACGAACTTCCTCCCCTGTGAAAATGTAAACACAGGAGGAGGAAGTGATGTCACACTTCGTGGCGGTGGCGGTCTTTTTGAACCGGACAGCGAGGAGTGAAGACATCCAAGTAAGTGCACCAACAGTCCACTGACACATAGGTACACACAGGCACACATTTCACCCCAGTCACCCCCCGATCACCCCCCCGATCGGCCCCCCGCCCCCCCCCCAGTCACAGTGTCACTAATGCAGTGTTCATTTATTTATTGATCACTACATTTAGTGTCAGTTGTGACTGTAAAAAGTGTCAGGGCAGCTAGTGTTAGGCCCCTTTAGGTCCAGGGTAGCCCCCTACCCCCCCCTAATAAAGGTTTAACCCCTTGATTGCCCTCCCAGTTAACCCTTTCACCCTCTTTTACCAGTGTCACTAAGCGATCGTTTTTCTGATCGCTGCAATAGTGTCACTGGTCCCGCTAGGAAGCTAGTTTTTTTTTAGGTTCAACGCCAGGTTTTTATACCGTTAGGTACCCCGATATATAACCTAATAAAGGTTTTAACCCTTTGATTGCCCCTAGAGTTAACCCTTTCACCAGCGATCGCTGCATAAGTGTCACTGGTGACGCTGGTTAGCCAGTTAGTTATTTAGTTATTTAGGTTCCCCGTCAGGTTTTTATAAAGCTTCAGGTACCCCCATATAAATACCCAATAAAGGTTTTAACCCCTGATTGCCCTTAGTTAACCCTTTCACCAGTGATCACCGTATAAGTGTTACGGGTGACGCTGGTTAGGTAGTTCGCTTTTTATAGCATCAGGGCACCCGCCATTTATTACCTAATAAAGGTTTAACCCCCTGATCACCCGGCGGGTGATATAAATTTGGTTTTAGGGTCAGAAAGGGTCTGCGTCGCCCCAGGCAGTGCTAGGTTAGTGCCAGCACCGCTAACACCCACGCGCAAAGCATACACCTCCCTTAGTGGTATAGTATCTGAACAGATCAATATCTGATCTGATCAGATCTATACTAGCGTGCCCAGCAATTTAGGGTTCTAAAAAAACACATTGTTAGCAGGATCAATCCAGATACCTGCTAGCACCTGCGTTTTGCCCCTCTGCCCAGCCCAGCCCAGCCCACCCAAGTGCAGTATCGATCGATCACTGTCACTTACAAAACACAACACACATAACTGCAGCGTTCGCAGAGTCAGGCCTGATCCCCGCGATCGCTAACAGTTTTTTTTTGTAGCGTTTTATACAGTCGCTGACAGGCTAGGTGCTTTTTTACCTGTGAGTCTCACTACTGTACCCCTAAATTTAGAGCCCAAAATGGCAAAGCGAAGGTACACTAGTGAAGAGGCCTACACGTTTCTGAGCATGACAGATAGTGAAGAGGAAGACACTGATCTGTCAGATTCAGGCTCAGAATACGAACCTGTAGAGGACAGCGCCTCCATGTCAGATAGCTCTGACGACGAAGAAGAGGTCCCTGCTATTGTCAGGCGTACCCGACCCCGATTTTCTGATGTTGTTGAGGTGCAGGAACCGCAAGTCCCTCGTATGGAGTATAGAGCCAGTACTAGCGCCGCTCATCCTTTTGGTGAACTGGCAAGCACCAGCGGCCTAGTACACCCTGGACGTACATCCAGCACTGCAGTATCACGTGGTGACGTGGCGAGTCCCATAAGTGCAGTTCAAGCTGGCGAGGTGGCAAGCACAAGTAGTGTCCCGCTGCCACCAAGAAGAAGACAAAGACAGGCCCGTCGTACCCATAGTGCCCTTCCTGCAGAATTTGCCTATCCCAATTGGGTGCCCACCACTTCTGCAGAACCCGTACTTCCCCCATTCACTGCCCAACCCGGTATTCAGGTGGATACAGATGATTTTACGCCACTCGATTTTTATTCTCTGTATCTCACGGAAGATCTCTATAGATCTATTGTGGACCAAACCAATTTATATGCTGGTCAACGCATCGCCGCTAATCCCCAGTTGCCGTCTCTTGCCAGAGATTGGAAACCAGTTACGGTTTCCGAATTTAAGACGTTTTTGGGCCTTTCCCTCAACATGGGCACACATAAATTTATGCGGATGCGGGCTTATCGGTCCACGCATCCGGCTGACCACATGCCAGTGTTCTCTAACTCCATGTCCAGGAAACGATACGAGCAGATCTTGCGGTTCTTGCACTTCAGTGACAATGAACTTTGTCGTCCACGTGGAGACCCTGAATACGATCGGCTCTACAAAATTCGGCCCCTCATAAACCACTTCAACCAACGTTTTGCAGACTTGTTTACTCCCCAAAAAGTTGTCTGCGTTGATGAGTCCCTGGTTAAGTTTACTGGTCGCTTGTCATTCAAACAGTACATTCCCAACAAGCGTACCAGATACGGGGTCAAGCTCTATAAGTGCTGTGACAGGGCCACAGGCTATGCATGGAGCTTTATGGTTTATGAGGGTAAAGATAGTTACGTAGAGCCGGAGAACTGCCCTGATTACATAGGAAGCGCTGGCAAGATAGTGTGGAAATTGGTGTCACCCTTATTCGGAAAGGGGTACCACTTGTACGTGGACAACTATTACACCAGCGTGCCACTGTTTAGTCATTTATTTGATAATCAGATTGGAGCATGTGGCACCGTGCGACCTAATCGCCGGGGCTTTCCCCAGCGGCTTGTAGATTCCCGTCTTAGGCTGGGGGAGAGAGCCTGCTATCGGTGTAATAATTTGCTCGCTATGAAGTGGAGGCATAATAAGAATGTTTTCGTTCTTACCTCCCTTCATGCAGACACGACGGTCCAAATTTCTACGGCGACTGGTATTGTGGAGAAACCCCTCTGTGTCCACGAATATAACAAAAATATGGGAGGGGTGGACCTCAATGACCAGATGTTGGCGCCGTATCTAACTTCCCGTAAGACCAGACGCTGGTACAAAAAAGTGTCTGCTTACTTATTTCAATTGGCTTTGCTGAATGCTTTTGTGCTATACAAAACTTCAGGCGGAACATTAACCTTTCTTTTCTTCCAAAGAGAGGTTGTCACAGAGCTTCTGTTTCCAGACGGTTCTGTACCTCACCATTCCCAACCAAATGCAGTAAGCCGGCTGCATGAGAGGCATTATTCTTATGTCCTCCCGAGAACCCCTACCCAACGAGCCCCCCAAAAAAGATGTCGTGTCTGTAGCAAGCGCGGATATAGGCGTGACACCCGTTCTTATTGTCCACGCTGTCCTGGCAATCCTGGTCTTTGTCAGGGTGAGTGTTTTGAACGCTACCATGAACTAGTGAAGTATTAGCGTAGGGTACAGCATTTCACAGGCTAGGCACACTTACACAGGGTCTCCCAAGATGCCATCACATTTTGAGAGACCCGAACCGTTACAGTTACAGTTTACAGTTCAAAAAAAAGTGTACAAAAAAAAAAAAAAGTAAAATAAAAAAACCAAAAAAAATATAAAATATAAAAACCAAAAATAGTTGTCGTTTTATTGTTCTCTCTCTCTCTCTCTCTCTCTCTCTCTTCTCTCAAATTTTTTATACTTTACTGTTTACTGTGTTATTGTTAACCATTTTTCATGTTTTCAGGTACGCCATTCAGCTGCAGCGTGGATTTATTTATCTTGACAGCAACAGCGTTTGCTCCCACGATACATAAAGCCGCGACTCCAGTGCTGTAGGAGGTGATTTCACCACCACAGTTAAAAAAGAGCATATATGCCGAAGCATGGGGGCATAAGGGGTGGAGGAGCGATTTTGCTCCTAATGCCGCGTACATACGGTCAAAATTCCGACGGAGGGCTTGCCCGTGGAAAAGTTTGAACGTATGTACGCAGCATAACTTTTTTGCGGGAGGATGCCCCCATGCTTCGGCATATATATATTTTAGGCACAGGTTGTGTTAAAAAATGTTTTATTTTTTACTGTTTTTTTTGGCAATTGCTTTGCAGGTATGGTATGGTAAGGTTTTACTGGGATGTTACTTTGTTTTAACGTTAACCATAATTTGCTTAGCAGGTACGCCATTCAGCTGCAGCGCGGATTTATTTATCTTGACAGCAACAGCGTTTGCTCCCACGATACATAAAGCCGTGACTCCAGTGCTGTAGGCGGTGATTTCACCACCACAGTTAAAAAAGAGCATATATGCCGAAGCATGGGGGCATAAGGGGTGGAGGAGTGATTTTGCTCCTAATGCCGCATACATACGGTCAAAATTCCGACGGAGGGCTTGCCCGTGGAAAAGTTTGAACGTATGTACGCAGCATAACTTTTTTGCGGGAGGATGCCCCCATGCTTCGGCATATATAAATGGTGCATGTATGTCCATCATTAGAAGTGGGTGGATGAAGGGAGGTATCTAATGGTGGGCATACCCACCGATCAATCTCTTTTTTTTCGTTCAGACAACATGACTCTCAGTAAATAGCTTGGGGTGTCTACTTTCCAAAATGGGGTAATTTGGGGGGGTTTTGTGCTATTTTGGCATTTTATGGCCTTTGCACCCTTAGAAATCCTGAAGGTGGTGATTGGTTTTCGGGGTGCCGTACGCGACTAGACTCCCAAAAAGTCCCACACATGTGGTATCCCCATACTCGGGAGAAGTAGCTGAATATATTTTGGGGTGCAATTCCACATATAACCATGGCATGTGTGAGCAATATATCATTTAGTGACAACTTTTTGTACATTTTTTTTTTTTTTTGTCATTATTCAATCCCTTAGGACAAAAAAAATAAATATTCAATGGGCTCAACATACCCATCAGCAGTTTCCTTGGGGTGTCTACTTTCCAAAATGGGGTCATTTGGGGGGGTTTTGTGCCATCTTGGCATTTTATGACTGTCAAAACTGTGATAGGTAGTGATAGGTAGTGAGGAGTAAAATAAAAAAATTATGCCCTTAGAAATCCTGAAGGCGGTGCTTGGATTTCGGGGTCCCGTACGCGGCTAGGCTCCCAAAAAGTCCCACACATGTGGTATCCCTGTACTCAGGAGAAGCAGCAGAATGTATTTTGGGGTGTCATTTCACATATGCCCATAGCATGTGTGAGCAATATATCATTTAGTGACAACTTGGTGCAAAAAAAAAAAAAGTTTGTAATATTCCCGCAACTTGTGGCAAAATATAAAATATTCCATGGACTCAACATGCCTCTCAGTAAATAGCTTGGGGTGTCTACTTTCAAAAATGGGGTCATTTTGGGGGGTTTTGTGCTATTTTGGCTTTTTATGGCCTTCGAAACTGTGATAGGTAGTGAGGGGTGAAATCAAAAATTTGCACCCTTAGAAATCCTGAAGGTGGTGATTGGTTTTCGGGATGCCGTGCGCGACTAGACTCCCAAAAAGTCCCACACATGTGGTATCCCCGTACTCGGGAGAAGTAGCGGAATATATTTTGGGGTGCAATTCCACATATAACCATGGCATGTGTGAGCAATATATCATTTAGTGACAACTTTTTGTACATTTTTTTTTTTTGTCATTATTCAATCCCTTAGGACAAAAAAAATAAATATTCAATGGGCTCAACATACCCATCAGCAGTTTCCTTGGGGTGTCTACTTTCCAAAATGGGGTCATTTGGGGGGGGTTCGTACTGCCCTGCCATTTTAGCACCTCAAGAAATGAGATAGGCAGTCATAAATTAAAAGCTGTGTAAATTCCAGAAAATGTACTCTAGTTTGTAGACGCTATAACTTTTGCGCAAACCAAAAAATATACACTTATTGACATTTTTTTTTACTAAAGACATGTGGCTGAATAAATTTTGCCCTCAATGTATGACTAAAATTTAGTTTATTCGATTTTTCTTATAACAAAAAGAAGAAAATATCATTTTTTTTCAAAATTTTCGCTCTTTTTCCATTTATATCGCAAAAAATAAAAATCGCAGAGGCAATCAAATACCATCAAAAGAAAGCTCTATTTGTGGGAAGAAAAGGACGCAAATTTAGTTTGGGTGCAATATTGCATGACCGCGCAATTACCAGTTAAAGCAGCGCAGTGCGAAATTGGAAAAAGACCTCTGGTCCTTAAGGTATTTATTGGTCCGGGGCTGAAGTGGTTAAAACAGTTTTTTTTTGCTAGAAAATTACTTAGAACCCCCAAACATTTTATATTGTTTTTTTTCTAACACCCTAGAGAATAAAATGGCGGTCATTGAAATACTTTTTTTCACACCGTATTTGCGCAGCGGTCTTAGAAGCGCACTTTTTTTGGAAAAAATTCACTTTTTTGAATAAAAAAATAAGACAACAGTAAAATTAGCCCAATTTTTTTTATACTGTGAAAGATAATGGTATGCCAAGTAAATTGATACCCAACATGTCACGCTTCAAAATTGCGCCCGCTCGTGGAATGGCGTCAAACTTTTAGCCTCAAAAATCTCCATAAGCGACATTTAAAAAATTCTACAGGTTGCATTTTTTGCGTTACAGAGGAGGTCTAGGGCTAGAATTATTGCTCTCGCTCTACCGATCGCGGCGATACCTCACATATGTGGTTTGACCACCGTTTTCATATGCGGGTGCTACTCACGTATGCGCTCGCTTCTGTGCGCAAGCTCGTCGTAACAGGGTGTTTTTAAAAAAAAAATTTTTTTTTCTTATTTATTTTAATTTATTTTATTTATTTTTACACTTTTTTAAAAAATAAAATAAAATGGATCACTTTTATTCCTATTACAAGGAATGTAAACATCCCTTGTAATAGAAAAAAGCATGACAGGTCCTCTTAAATATGAGATCTGGGGTCAAAAGGTCCTCAGATCTCATATTTGGGCTAAAATGCAACAAAAAAAAAAAAAAAAAAATCTGAAATTAAAAAAAAAAAATATAGCTTTAAGAGGTATGGGCGGAAGTGACGTTTTGACGTCGCTTCTGCCCTCCTATGGTATAGAGACGAGTGGGGGCCATCTTAGCCTCACTTGTCTCTATGCCCAGCTGACTGAAGGACCCGATCGCCTCCGCCGCTACCGACGGCTCCGGTAAGCGGCGGAAGGTGCGGGAGGGCGGCGGGAGGGGGGGTGGCACCTCTCCCGCCGCCGATAGCGGTGATCTCGCGGTGAATCCTCCGCGGAGACCACTGTTATCGTACAGCCGACCGCCGCCTGAAGAGATGGATATCTCAGTTGTGGCAGCAGCTGCTGCCGTTACCGAGATATCCCTCTTCAAAAAATGGACGTACATCGTCGTGCGGCGGTCGGCAAGTGGTTAAAGACAGTTTTCTAATTTCTCCATTTTTTGGGGTGTTTTTTGTGTGTAAACTTACCACAACAACATTATTGTATTTTTTATCTTTGGTTTTTGTTTTTAATCTACAGGAGGTTGTTTAGTGTTGGTACCCCTTGTTATTCATTTCACTTTGTATTTTTGAAATGTACCTGCCTGCTCACAAATAAACTGGCCTTTTGGAAGGAAAACACATACGCAAGTATTTCATCAAACCAAAAAAAAACAATGGCAATCAAATACCATCAAAAGAAAGCTCTATTTGTGGGAAGAAAAGGACGCAAATTTAGTTTGGGTGCAATATTGCATGACCGCGCAATTACCAGTTGGAAAAAGACCTCTGGTCCTTAAGGTATTTATTGGTCCGGGGCTGAAGTGGTTAAAACAGTTTTTTTTGCTAGAAAATTACTTAGAACCCCCAAACATTTTATATAACTCCATCCGTGCGAAGACTCCACCATCCGACATCCGTCCATTTTGCCCCACGTCCACATACAAAAAGTCATATGTCGCAGACACCACAGCCAACATCACAATACTATGAAACCCCTCATAATTATAATAGTACGTGGGTGGTGGGACGATGCGGACGTGCTTCCCATCTATTGCTCCTCCACAATTGGGAAAGTCCCAACGACTGGCAAAATGGGAGGCCACAGTCTGCCATTCCTGTGGCGTTGAAGGACACTGTGGAGTGAAACAAGACCCAAAATTAGTAATTTGAAAAATCAACATTGCAAGCAGATTAGACACCAACATTTTTGGTCTAAATTAGTCAAACATTTTGGGAACTGAGTAGTAAAAAGCCTAAAGTCTAAGGTCCCCTTATCACCCCCCATCCCTCCCCCACCACCCACCCCCCCCCCCCCCATCTGATGGACCCTTGCTAAAAAATGAAGGGGGGATGTTTTGGACAGGTAACCCTCTCCACTTGATTGAGAGCTGAATGCCTAAATAATGTGCGATACTTTGGGAAGCCCCTCCTTAGTTACACTATTGGCAGACCACCAAACAGGTAAGAAGTGTCATAATACCAAAAAGAAAACAAAATGGAAGCACATTTTGACATTCTGCTATTACATATCCAGATAATTAATAGGTTAAAAAACAAAATAAAAATAGCATTTGAAAGTATTGAGGCAGGCCCAGGGCTGGTGCAAGGATTTTTGACACCCTAGGCGAAACCTCATTTTGCCGCCCCCCCCCCCTTGGCTCCACCCCTGACTCCATCCACTTTGCCCTGCCCATGTATACACCACCTTTTTAATGAAGCACCCATCAATTGTAGGCTCACAAGCATCCATCAAATGCAGCCTCACCAGCGCCCATCAATACAGCCTACCAATGAATGTTTGCTTGCTTCCATTAATTCAAGAGTTGGGACACAGACACAGTTCTCTGCCTGCTGATACTAAGACTTAGTTGCTTGCTGCAGAGAGAAAAGAGTAGGAACACCAGTGGCCAGGTGCCCCTAGGCAACCTTGCGCCCTAGGCAGCTGCCTAGTTTGCCTAGTGGTAGCACCGGCCCTGCTCCTACTACATAACCATAAAACTCCATGGTTGAGCACTCAACTGCAACTGCTTCAGCTGCAGAGGCAGCAGCAGGTAGTCATATATAAAAAAATTTAAAGAAATATACTTACATCAGTGCCGAGGAGTGAACACATGTGGGGGCATGATGCCTTCCTGGAATTATACCCGGTTGCTTTCAGCGGGCATAGTGCCCATCAACCATGATCCATTTAAGTGAAAAGGGCCGCTCTGCAAACACCCTGCAATCATGTGAAATGCACGTGGTTGCGGCGCACTAGTGTGGCACTCAAGAAGTTAAAGCAGGTAGTGAGGAGGCAATACAACCTGTCAAATGCTCTCTGAAGAGTGATCCGGACATGGATCACTCTTCAGAGACCAAAGAACACATGAACAAGCCCTAACAGCGTGGAAGGAGTGAAGCTGAAAGTCTACATTCACAACGGCGCGGAGCTCCATACGGTGTGAAGAGCCGATCGTTTACATTTGTGACCCAGCACTGAGCGGTGTGCAGTCTGTGTGTGTGTGTGTGTGTATATATAATTATATATATATATATATATATGGATGGAGATGCGGAGGCGTCTTGGTTGGGCATGCAGCATCGAATGAAGACAGTGGAACCCCTTAAGCCCCTGTACACATGATCAGAAAATTATACAAAAAATATAGCTTTTGAATCGATCGTACGATAATCTGATTGTACACAGTGTTCCAGAGCCAATCATGACAGTTAATCCGATATATACGATCAGACATGTGTGAAAAATTTCTTTGTACGATACCAGGTAGTATGATTTTGGTTTAATCAGTACAGTTGTCATTTAAAAATACTAGCATCACTTCCAAATTTTTATTCTGTTGTACGAGAATCTTAGTAACTTTAGTAAACTCTTCATTTTTGATGCAAGGCTAGCATGAAAAAAAAAAAAAAACAGACGATCATTTGTCCGATGATCCCATCATGTGTACCAGGCGTTACTTCAAAACTCAGCACAGCTGTGTCTCCATACATGCAGCTCAACACTTCAAACAGATAACTCTCCTATCACACTGTGCGGGGCTCAGAACCCATGTGACGGCACATAAAATCACACGTTTTACAGCACCACCTGAAAATACAGAAATGTATGGGTGCCATTGATTTTTTTTTTTTTAACGGGATCCCCACACATGCAGCAAACACACATTCACGCCCCCCAAAACGGACCGCACTGCAATATAATGGAGATTGGTGTGAAGTGATAAAAAAAAAAAAAAAAAAATCACATCTGCACCTTTATTGCACGTTTCATGTAAACATGGCTGCCCATTGATATTAATAGGCTGCCCTAAAACATGACACTTGGGAATACACACACTATGATACGCCTCGTGTATCATGTGGTCTACACATCGCTACACAGGGGTGACCCCACATTATTACACATCGCTACACAGGGGTGACCCCACATTATTACACATCACTACACAGGGGTGACCCATCACTACACAGGGGTGACCCCGCATTATTACACATCACTACACAGGGGTGACCCCACATTATTACACATCGCTACACAGGGGTGACCCATCACTACACAGGGGTGACCCCGCATTATTACACATCGCTACACAGGGGTGACCCCGCATTATTACACATCGCTACACAGGGGTGACCCATCACTACACAGGGGTGACCCCGCATTATTACACAACGCTACACAGGGGTGACCCCGCATTATTACACATCGCTACACAGGGGTGACCCATCGCTACACAGGGGTGACCCATCGCTACACAGGGGTGACCCCGCATTATTACACATCGCTACACAGGGGTGACCCTGCATTATTACACATCGCTACACAGGGGTGACCCCGCATTATTACACATCGCTACACAGGGGTGACCCATCACTACACAGGGGTGACCCCGCATTATTACACATCGCTACACAGGGGTGACCCCGCATTATTACACATCGCTACACAGGGGTGACCCCGCATTATTACACATCGCTACACAGGGGTGACCCCGCATTATTACACATCACTACACAGGGGTGACCCATCGCTACACAGGGGTGACCCCGCATTATTACACATCGCTACACAGGGGTGACCCCGCATTATTACACATCACTACACAGGGGTGACCCATCGCTACACAGGGGTGACCCGCATTATTACACATCGCTACACAGGGGTGACCCGCATTATTACACATCGCTACACAGGGGTGACCCGCATTATTACACATCGCTACACAGGGGTGACCCCGCATTATTACACATCACTACACAGGGGTGACCCATCACTACACAGGGGTGACCCCGCATTATTACACATCGCTATACAGGGGTGACCCCGCATTATTACACATCGCTACACAGGGGTGACCCCGCATTATTACACAGGGGTGACCCCGCATTATTACACAGGGGTGACCCCTTAATTACTGCACAGAGTTGCCCCCATTATTACAGATAACCCCACATTATTACACAGGGTAGACCCCTCCATCACTACACAGGAGGAACCCCATTATTACACATTGGTGACCCCCCAGTAGAGAAAGTTGCATAGAGGTGATAGTAGGAGGAGTGAACTATATACAGGGGGGGGGGGGGGGGGGGGGTGTCCTGGCACACACTTACCCCATGGTGATGGGTAGTCAGGCAGCTGCGGGTGACAAGCAGCGGGACGACTCGGTGTCTCTGTACCTCTCACCAGTTGATCTTCATGGAGCTTCAGCCGGCACTGGGCCGAGTGTGATCCCGGGAAGGAGAGGCAGAGTCACTGGGATCTAGTGTGCTCCGTCCGTCCGGACCGCCCCTCCCCCCTGCCCAGCCTCCAGTGATTAAGGTTAGTGAGTCTCTGCCTATGTTCTCTGCTCTGATTGCACTGTGGATGTAGTGAGAACACAGGCGAAGAGCATCCCCGGCATCCCTTTAGATGAGTCACAGGTGGCACAGACCTCCGCCCGCCGTCGCTGCGCCTCTGACACTACAGAGTGGCTGCCTGTTGTTTTGAGACCAAAACAGTTTCTGGATGCAGACAGAGGGAAGAGGGTCACCAGTGGCCGGGCGCCCTAGGCGGAAGTGCGCCCTAGGCGGCTGCCTAGTCCGCCTAGTGGTAGCGCCGGCCCTGGGCAGGCCCTTGTACTACATGCTTAGGTGAATTCCTCCATAAATGTGAGCATCAAAAAGGTAGGTATAGTGAGTATTGGGTTTGGTAAAGTCATCAGATAGAGGATTGCTATCAGCTGAGCTAGCAGGTGGGGGGAGGGGGGTTCCTAATGAGTTTGGCACAACCCCAACATTTTTAAAAAGTGACTCTGCATGAATTAAAGCACACACATAACATTTGTAGACATTATAGGGGGTGTTTAAGGGAAAACAATACTATGGAGCTGACAAAAGACATTGGTAAGTGACTAGACTATAGTTTTATGGGCCAAGAAGAACATGGTGGGGAAGTTAGTAAGGCAAATATGCATGAGGACAAAGAGGCAGAGCATATGAATTAGAGCATATTGCAATGATGGTAATTAGGGAAGGAGGAAAGAAATGCAAGACATTAGCAATCATGAAATACATAGAATGTGATGTTAAAGGATAAAACTTACCTTCATATAGTCCTTCTGCAGGACCTGAATGATGGCAGAACAGGTCTCTGGAATAATGATCCCCAGAGCCTGGGGGGAGATGCCTGTAGAGAACTTGAGGTCCTGAAGGCTTCTCCCAAGTAGCGCAACGTGGCGATGAGCCTCTGCTCCGGAGTGATGGCTTGCCGCATGCAGGTATCCTGCCTGATGATATAAGGGGTCAGCAAAGCCAGCAGACGGTGAAAAATGGGGTCCGTCATCCGGAGATAATTCCTGAAATCATCAGCATTATTCTCCCGGATCTCACGGAGCAAAGGCATGGGCGAGAACTGGTCACGCTGGCGCAACTAATTCTTGGTCCACAAACACCTTCCCTCCCTGTTCATGGACCGGGCTTGTGTCAAAGTAACAACCCCAACATGAAGCCCCTGCACAGCACAAACTCTACGACAAGTACGTAGATGAAACATGGTTTCAAAACGGTCGGCTCGTCAGAACGGACAACAGAAAGCACCGATAAACAGCAAGACCTGAAAGAACGACCTGAATAGCAGAAGCAAGCAGACAATAAGAAGTGCCTTTCAAAGGGTATTATACCAAGATATAGTCCACTATGAGAAACAAATACTTACTGACTGCACGCACTGATTATCAGATACGCACACACAAGCACAAACCGAAGAGCAGTAGTGATCTGAATCACAAATCTGAAAAGCGCAAATCGTCTCTCACCAAACTTCTACTAACACAAGATAGACACGAGATCAGCAGAAGGAGCCCAAAGGGTGCCGGACGTGGTGCTGAACTTCCCTTTTGTAGGCCCGCCGTACATGGCTTACATCACCGCGTTCTTGGCAACCGCAAATTCCGACAACTTGGTCCGACCGTGTGTATGCAACATCACTTCCGAACCTGGTCCGGAAATTAATTTGTCGGAATAACTCCGACGGATTTGGTCGTCGGAATCTCCGATCGTGTGTACAAGGGCTAAGAGGGGTCTTGTTGGACAGGTATATACTGCAGATAGTGCTCAGGATACCTCTCCCTTTCAAATTCCTTCACACGTGTCCTGGATCGCTCCAGTATTGCCATAGCATAAACAGGGGGAAGGAAAAGAGAAAAGAAGCCTCCACTAGTGCAGTATGTTTAAAAAGGCTTGAATACATTTATTAAATGCCTAAAAGTGGACCCTTACATTGTTGCATATACAAAAGGCAAAATAGAAAAAACGGTATCTATGTTGCCTTCTCAGCACCCTTTCACGTTTCCTCCTGGTACACGGCTGACTCTGGCCACTCCCTGCGTCTTACGACGCGTCACATGTCTTCATCTGTGGAACTGGATTGGTTGTACAGCTCTGGTTTATATGTTGTGAGAACCAGAAGTGTCCACACGGCCATCTTTGTTGTGGTGTTTACATCACGGCCATTTTGGCGATGGTCAATGTAATATATATGGTGGCCATTTTCTTGTGGCTAAAACAGGAAATAGATTGTGTCTTACATACGAACGCGGCCATCTTTTTGGTGGAAACTACTATGTTTACAATACATACTTATTTAATGGTATTAGATAAGGTATGTAATTGTTAAATAATTCACAACAGCATATTTGGTATGGTGTTAAATATGCATGAAGCATAATTCTATATGGTGCGGACAAGTGTCATATAACTCTAAATATATAAATAAAAATAGAAATAGAAATAGAAATAATGATAAAAATACATAAGCCAGTGCCCCAATAGGTCACATAGCAATATTAAGAGATATAAGAAATCTGCATAAATGGATACTTTAATGGGCTAAATCAGTCGCACGTAAAGGGTGAATTGAGAGTTCTCTAGAGAACTTACAATTAGTAAATAATAATAATTAAGGAAATTAAAAATTCCTAAGCAAAATTACACGATAACTGATATACTAGTGGTATAAAGGTATAAAACATTAGCGGTCTAAATGTAAAGTAAAAGAAAAATGTGTTTAATGATAAAATTAGAATGGTTTTAAAAAATAAACACAATAAATCGTATATGTTAAAAATGAGCAATATGTACCTGGTTAGAGAGAACCTAAGGTGTACTCTATAAGTAATATGGGGTTAATTAAAAATTACTCATAAAACAGTTAAGATCGAACTCTACATTCATACCACCAGGTACAAGAGTTCGCATGGTATATATCCATTTGGATTCCTTTTGACTGATGGTTCTGACTTTGTGGCTGCCCCCCCATGTCTTATTATATTTTTCTATACCCCAAAATTGGAGTTGTGTACATGTGAAAAAATATGCCCAAAATATACTAATCAGTGCACAAAAATGGGCACTGACGGGCACCTCTGTGGCACATTACAAAACAGGGATGTTCAGCAATGCCACCCATCAGTGCCATCTATCAGTGCCCACCTATCAGTGCCCATCTGTGCCACCTATCGGTGCCACCAATAAGTACCCATTAGGGCCACTTAAGAGTTCCCCAACAGTGCCGCCTATGAGTGCCCATCAGTGCCACCTATGAGTGCCCATCAGTGCCGCATACCAGTGCCACCTATCAGTGCCCACCATCAGTGCCCCTCAGTGCCACCCCATCAGTGCCACCTCATTGGTGCCCAAAAGTGTCGCCTTATCAGTGCCCGTCAGTGCAGCCATATCATATCACTTTCTCAAACATAATCTATCTAAATCCAAGCTCTTAATATCCCCCCCCCCCCTCACGTGCCCCTTCCCCTGACTTCTCTTTTAAGATCAATGGCACATCTATCAGTCCGTCCCCACATTCCAGGGTGCTAGGGGTAACCTTAGACTCTGAACTGTCCTTTCAGGTCCATATACAGTCCCTGTCCAAATCATGCCGCCTTAGCCTCCGCAACATTTCCAGAATACGCCGCTTTTTAACTAATGACACCACCAAGCTTCTAATTCACTCCCTGGCCATCTCTCGCCTCAACTACTGCAACTCCCTCCTCATTGGATTACCTTTACATAGACTATCCCCCCTTCAGTCCATAATGAATGCCGCTGCCAGACTCATCCACCTTACTTGCCATTCAGTGTCCTCCACCCCTCTCTGCCAATCCCTCCACTGGCTTCCACTCACCCAACGAATAAAATTACTAACAATAATTTACAAAGCCACCCACTCTGCCCCCAGTTACATCACTATCCTAGTCCCAAAATACCAACCAAGCGCTCTCTTTGGTCATCCCAAGACCTCCTACTCTCTAGCTCCCTTGTCGCCTCCTCCCATGCTTGCCTCCAGGATTTTTCCAGAGCTTCTCCCATCCTTTGGAACTCCCTACCCCAATCTTTCCGACTGTCCCCTAATCTATCCATCTTTAGACGATCCCTGAAAACCCTTCTCTTCAAAGAAGCCTATCCTGCTTCTAACTAACACTGTTTTACTTCCTCCATCAGCTCCCAACCATGACACTACTTGCCTGGAGTTTGCATGTTCTCCCTGTGCCTGTGTGGGTTTCCTCCGGGTACTCCGGTTTCCTCCCACAATCCAAAGACATGCAGGTAGGTTAATTGGCTTCTGTCCAAAATTGGCCCTAGTATATGAATGGGGACCTTGGATTGTGGGCTACTTGGGGGTAGGGACCAATGTGAGTGTGCAATGTACAGGGATAGGGACAATTGTAGACACTCACTTATGTTGAACTGGATGGACTGGTGTCTTTATTCAACCTTACTAACTGTGAAGCTCATACCCCCACAGCTATTACCTTTTGCATCAATTGACCCTTCCTTTTTAGAATGTAAGCTTTAATGAGCAGGGCCCACTGATGTTGTAAAGCGCTGCACAAACTGTTGGCCCTATATAAAACCTGTATAATAATAATAGTAATAATAATAATAATATCAGTGTCCATCATTGAAGAAGAAAACGTATTTACAAAAAAATGTAACAGAAACAAAGAAAAAAATATTTTTTTCGAAATATTCGGTCTTTGTTTTATTTGTTGCGCAAAAAATAAAAATTGCAGAGGTGATCAAATACCACCAGCTCTATTTGTGGGAGCAAAATGATAAAAAATTTGTTTGGGTACAGTGTGGCATGATCACACAATTGTCATTCAAATTGCAACAGCGCTGAAAGCTAAAAATTGGCTTGGGCAGGAAGGTGTCTAAGTGCCTGGTATTGAAGTGGTTAATGGCTAGCATAGCACCACTGGATTTGCATTTCTTTGGATCAACTATGGATACAGAATAATGTATTGCTTAAACTAGATGGACTTTTTTTTATACTAACTATGTAACTATGTAGCTAAAAGAAGAGGCATGAGCTCAAGGGACACATCTTACTGACTATACATTATGTCCCTTGTGCAGATTTTTCTGTTTTTTATTTGGCTCCACTACCTGTGTTAGAAAGACTCTTGGAAACCATAAAATATGTAAAACAAAATAAATGAAGATGACTTAACCCTTTTGCATTTGCATCAAACTGAAATGTAACGTTTTACTTTACAATCAGAGATACTCAATCAAGACCGGGAGGTGAGATTATCTTTGGTGGCTCAGATCCTTCATACTACTCCGGTAAATTCCATTACTTCAGCCTGAAGAAGCAAGGATTTTGGCATATCCAGATGAAGGGGTGGGTAAAATCTTTAGTAGTAACTTATGAACAACAGAATAAGCAATACACCTTTATATGAAATAAATCCCCCCACACCCAAAATTTGTCACAAACCCATGACCACACATGCACAATTCCAGGAGGTACAAAGGGAGATGTACAATTACTGGGAATTTTGAAGCCATAAGAGAAAAACTTTTTTTTCCCCTGTTGTTTATTGAAATAAAAAAAAAAAATTAAAAACAAAAGTTCAGTGTGGAGTAGTTTTACAAATTGAAAGTCATTTTTTTTTACACTGGGAATGTGAAAGGCAGTGTATAGAAAAGTGTTCTGTTTGAAATAAAAGTACAGCTTATTCAGTAAATAAACTAAGCTTGCTATTTAAAATGTTATTTTTTTTATTACATATGGAATAACAAGGGCTGTATATGTTAACATTTCAACCATACATGAGAACTGATAACAACTCCACTTCCCCTCGTAATAATTTAGAAGCTTCCTGCCAATATACCATTTTACAGTAGTTATTGACAATTCTGTTTCAGAAGGATGTACTGCTTTTGCAAGAGCTTGATTAATGATCTCTTGATTTTCAGGTGTAATTCTATCTATAAATTAAGGTATTGTGATTTTTATGAGGCAGTGGTCTGTAACACTTCCTTACTTTTAAAGATGATGCTGGTGAAGAAACACTTTGTGATGATCCAGAAGCAGCGGAAAGAGTGTTTCTGGACTTTGGAGAAAAAAAAGATACTTGCACTTCCATTATGGTCTTCTTCATTTATTTCCATAAAGGAAATACCCTTTTTATGGCCAACAACTAGCATATAAACCTTCAAAGTGGGCACTTTCGATTTTTCCTGTTCAGGTCCCATGAACTTTTGTGATGTTCGAGAGTTTGTGGCGCAAAGTGAACTGAGGGGTGTACAGCCCATCTCTATAGCTGAACAACATATTTGAGGTTTGATTTACATTGTGGAGCATTTATTGTATGGTGTGTGTGTTTATTTCTTTGTATTTTTTTTGTGAAGTGTAAGAAAGGATACTATGTCACTTGAAGAGGGCTTCCAGATTCTGATGTCTCCCCTCAAAGACATTTGTCTCCTGTTCACTTCGCTGGGGTTTTATGTTCAGGGTTTGGGATTTTTTTTTTGAGAAAGTGTTGAGTAAATGTCAAACCAAACGTTGTCCTTTTCACTCATTAGCATCAAGAACAAAATATGCATGCAGTTCCCCTTCCTCCCCCAATGCATACCAGGTCCTTTGGTTTTCATATAGATTTTAAGAGGTATTTGCATGTAAAAAAGAAAAATAATATGTGAGGTCCCCCTAAAATCAATACCAGGTCCTTAATTTCAGGGCTGGCCAGGAAAAGAGGGAAGGTGAGTGTACACCCTAATTTCTGAACAATACTAGGCCAAATGCCCTCAACAAGAGCCTGTTCCTAACAACCCTGGTTGGTGGTTGTGGGTGTCTGTGGGTGGGGGGCTTCCAGATAAGGCCCCCTCTGACATGAATGAATAATGGGTACATAGTCACAATACTCATTCACAAAATTCATTCACAAAAAATTTGACCTACAAATAAAGACACTGAGGCTTGGTTCACACTGATGCTAATTGGATGCAGGTCTTCCCACATCCAATTTGCATGACAGGAGAGTGTGACCGCCTCTCAACTGAGCCAGTTCACACAGCTCTGGGGCAGCCGTGGTCAGCATTGGAAAAGGGTCCTGTGCATCTTTGGCTCAGTCTCAGGAGCAAATTCAGGCAAAATTTGGAATCTAATTCGCACCTGAATCGGTGAACAGGGATGCACCGAACGACCTTTTGTGACCCGCAGCCACATCCGTGTGAACCCAGCCTAAAATTTTTGACAAATATTTTTTTAAAGAATAAAAATCCCCAAAAATGTCCTACTTTGTAAATCCACCATCATTGCCAAAATCAAAAACCCAACTGATCAGATTAGCACAAACAATTCGGAGAGTACTGCCAATATTCACAGCATCCACTGAAAGCTGTCATATATGAAAGTAGTAAAATTTACTGCTTCTATTTATGATATTCAGCTCTCACCAAATAGGATTTACATTGTGGAACTTTTTTTGTATGGTGTGTGAGTTTATTTAATTTGCATTTCATTATTTAACAAGGGGTAGTATGTTATTTAAAGAGGCTTCCAGATTCTAGCAAGTCTCTCCCCCAGACCTGCACGTCCACTATAGCTTTTTTTATTAACAAAAATTTGCAAACTGAGAGTTAGCTCCTAATGCTCCTAATGGCTTCACTGAGGCTCAGGTGCTATGTTCAGGGTTCAGCAAAAAACACCCAGCAAACCAAACTCTGTCATTTTCACTCATCACTAGTGCTAGGTGGATGTCCTAAGACAAAGACAGAGGACAGAGGACAAACTTCAGAGGAACTCGGGGTCCTGAATGTCTCATGGAACACTGAAGTAACTTTTGGGTTTGAGCCGAGCTTAGGGATGAGGACCACAGAACCAAACCAAAGAAAGTCAGGAAGGGTTCATCATGACCCAAGGACCCGATCTCCAAAACCCTTTTGGCTGAAATTATGGCAACTAGAAAGGAAACTTTGTAGAAATAGTTTTGATAGAAAGCAGCGGATCCTGTGGTACTGAGACCAGTCAGCAAGTCAAGAACAAGAGGAAGATCCCATTTGGGGAATCCTGGTCTTCTTTGGGGCCTGAGTCTTGTCACCCCATGTAAGAACTGCCAGATTAAAGGGTGAACCACCCATGATGTTCCCGGAGAAGGCTGACAGAGCTGAGACTTGAACTCTGGAGAGCTGATGGATAGAGACAGATCTAGGATTTAAGGAAGACGAGGATATCCTGGACTCCTGGATTCCTGAATGATCTTCCCATAGAGGATGAGGACTCAACGAACTTGGTACATATCCTCTCATAGACTTTATTTATGCACACTTTTCTCGAGCTCATCAGGGTGGAAATCACACTTGAAGTGCACCTGAAAGATTTCAGCCTTTCCCTCTCAAGAACCAGACCATCAGTCTTACTGACACTGGACACGGGTACAGGACTGCCCCCTGAGAAAGAAGTTCCGGCCTAGGAGGAAGAGGCACCAGGTCCCGGAAGTTGAGCTAGGTCAGGAGGGGAAACCATGGCCTGTTCGGCCAGTAAGGTGTAATCACTACCTCCTTGGCTGCTTCCACTTGGAGTCTCCGTAAGAACCTGAGGATCATCGGAAGCGGGGAAAAGGCGAATGCCCTGTTGAAGCTCCACTGATCTGTCAGTGCATCTACTCTGAAGGCCTGGCTGCAATAGCCTCGAGTGTAATACTTCTTGATTTTTGAAGTTGCAGGGGGATGCAAATAGGTCTACTTCGGGATTGACTTCCAAGGACAGGATCCAATCAAATGTTTGCACATGAAGAGACCACTCGTTGTCTAATTGTGTGCAAGACAGGAAGTCCGCTTGGACATTCTGGACTCCGGGTCCAAAGACCAATGAAATATTGGTCAGGTTTTTCTGAGCCCAGGACATGATGGGCTCAACTTCTTGGAGCAGTGTGGAGCTCTGAGTGCCCCCTTGACTCTCCACATAAGAGACCGCTGTGATGTTGTCCTTTTTCAGTAAAACTGACTCACCTTTCAACACCAGGCTGCCCATAGTTCCAGGATGTTTGAGCCCAGGTTGTGAAGATGTGCCTCCCACTTGCCTTGAGCAAGTTCTGACCCGCAAAGGGCTCCCCAACCAGCACCGCATGCATCGGTCCTGACCATGATCCATGAGAAGGGGGCAATTGAGTGGCAGGTGAGCAGATTTCTGCGTTGAAGCCCCCAGAAGAGGTTGTTCCTCATTATTAAGGTTATGTGAATGGACTGATTGGGTAAACCCTGTCTGGAAAGGGCGTAACCTCCACAGGGACCATTTGACCATGGGGGTCTTAGAGACCAGCATGCCGATAATGTTTTTAGGTACTGTGAGGCCTTTAGGCATGAGGAGCTCAGAGCCCATGAGATCCTCCCTCGGATTACTGGGATCTTCTCCACTAGGAGAGAGATGGTGCTTTCCACTGTGTCGAACTAGGCCTCTAGGTAAGTTTAGGAGCCAACCAAGCTCGAGCAGTGTGATGGTAACCTGCTCTCTGTGGGTCAATAGATGCTTCTTGTCTTGGGACAGTAGCAGGAGGTCGTTGAGATAGAGGTACAAGTGTATCCCTATTGTTCTGATGAGGGCCACTACGGCCAGAAGAACTTTTGAAAAGACTCGGGGGGAGATTGTCAACCCAAAAGGAAGGCAAGTGAACTGTAGATGTTCTTGCCTGAGCCTGAACCAGAGGTATTTGTGGAATTTTTCTGCCAGAGGCACATGAAAAAAGGCATCTTTCACAGCTTGTTGGATGGTCAATAGAGTCTCCATTTTGAATCTTTTGTATTTTATAAACCTGTTTAGGTAAGTTATGTCTATCACAGGCACCATGAACTGTTTTTCTTCTGCACCAGAAAGAGAGGGGAGTATACCCCCTGAAACTCTTTGCCTATTAGGGTAGGCACCACGGGTCCTTGTACTATCAGTGAATCCAGGTAGGACCGTAACACCTGCTTCTTTCCTTCTGACCAGAGAAGCAGGGTGAAGATAAATCTGAGGGGGGGGGGGTACTGGTGAAGGACCATGTGTGGCCTATGGAGACCATCTTGAAGGTCTAGCAGTCCAAGACTGAGGCCATCCAGATGTGCAGATGCGCTCCCACCCGATCCGCCTAGGCGGGTCCAATCTTAAAATGAATTAACCCGGCTCTTGTCCACTGGACACCTGGCTTTTAACAGACTTTTGGAAGGATGTCTGACCTCTGATCCAATTCATTCTGAAATCTCGACCGGGCCTGTAAGACCATGCTCCCCTTAAACGCTCAGTACTGCGTCTTCAGCGCTGAGGCTTCTTTTGACCAAACAGGTGCCTATCCTGATTTCCCACCCGTGGCTTGGGCTATGGTGCTATCCAGCCTGTTACCAAACAATGAGGGCCCTTCAAAGGGGATCCTACACTAGGCCTTCCCCTAGGAAGGCCGCTGCCAGTTTCAATTCCTGGACTGCCGGCCAGATCTTCTGAAACACCCTTGAGTATGGAGTCTATATTTTCTGTCCAGGCTTTCATAGCTTTGGACATAGCTGCAAGGGCCAAGGTGGGTTTGCAAGCCATACCAGCTAGCCCATAAATTCTCTTAAAGGTCTTGGTCTATTCTCCTCTCAAGCCCGTCCTTAAAGGATAAAGTGTCCTCTAAAGGAAGAGTGACGTGTTTGGCCAGTTGCATCAATGCTGCATCTTCCAAGAGGCACATTTTCCAGATATTTCACTTCCTCTGCCTTGAAAGGGTAAATTCTGGAGGTTTTGTTTGACATAGAAGTCTTCTTGTCTATCTTACTCCACTCCTCATGAATGATATCCTTTAATTCGGAAAGGAGCAGGAAGGATATTCCCACTCAAGGGCCTCTTTGACCACCTTAATTAATGGGGAAACAAGGGTGAAGCCGAAGCCACTGACAAAATCATCTCCCTCCAATTCGCTATCTGAAGAGCCAGGGGAGGAATTATAAGGCTGGAATGGGCCCGGATCCTCCTGGGCATCGGCACCCAGGGAGCCAGATAGAGTGGTGGACTGGCTCCGCGAGCGGGTTTTATCCCACTTCTTTACGGATTGCTGCACCACCCGCTCAACAAGAGACTCGATTTTTTGGTTTTCCATCTCTTTCCCCCAACCGCCAGGGGATAACATGAATCACACAGTGACTTGCCCTCCAGCACTCATGTCTCACATCCCCAGCAGGCTCTGATCAGAGCGGCTGTCTTGGTGGTGGGTGCGGTGTCTGGAGGAGGAATGGGAACATCTCCTCTGTCTGAAGGAGGAATGGGAATGGAGAATCACATCTGGACCTGGATGAGGAAGGTTGACATTGCAGCCTGGCAAGGTCCATGTAGTTTTGGACAGTAAACTGATTCGTATATGTTCATACGAGTGTGGACTTGGCCCCCCTTCTCATACCCCACTTACCTAGAGCATGAGGACTGGCCACACGGAGACGGTAACCTGTCCATGGCACCCTGGCAGATGAATAGGTGACGATCCTGCAGCTTTTTAGGAACGGTTACTTGTCCTAGGAAAAAGAAATGCAAATGCAGTGTAGCTTCCCCTGTAAGAGCAATCTCAGACCCCCCCCCCCCCCCCCCACCCTGCACCATAGCCCCAGGCTCTAGCTTACCCTTACCTTGAAGACTGGTGCATGGAGGAGCTGTAGCAAGTTGCCAGACCCTTGCCAGGGCCTTGGAAAATGTAATAGTGATTAATTACCTGTCAAACCAGGGGACAGGCCCTGTTTTCCTTATTTCAGCAACAATGAGGATTTACTATATCGTGTATGTAAAATGAATGAGGAAGTGGTTGAACAGTTGGTGGTCCCTAAGCCATACAGACAGGTAGTGTTGGAACTTGCCCATGGGCACTTGCTAGGAGGCCATTTAGGGGTTGAAAAAACGACTGAAAGGGTGTTGCGCAGGTTTTACTGGCCCGGGGTACAGAAGGATATTGAGAATTATTGTCAATCCTGTCCTGTGTGTCAGTGTCAGCCCCACTACCCGACTTCAGAAGTCCTTTAGTGCCCTTGCCTATTATTGAAGTGCCCTTTGAGAGGATTGCCATGGACCTGGTGGGTCCACTTCCCAAGTCTGCCGGGGGTCATCCGCATATCCTCGTAATCGTGGATTATGCTACCCTTGAAGCAGTTCCCTTACACACCGCGTCTGCTAAAAACATTGCCAAAGAGCTGTTTATGGTGTTCAGTCGGGTGGGCATTCCTAAAGAAGTCCTTACAGATCAGGGCACCCCATTTATGTTGTGAATAACTAGGAAGCTGTGCAAGTTGTTTAAGGTGACACAGTTGCGAACCTCAGTTTACCATCCTCAAACGGATGGCTTGGTGGAACGCTTCAATAAGATGTTAAAGAGCATGTTAAAAAGGGTTGTTGACAAGGATGGGAAAAACTGGGACTTCCTGATACCGTACTTGATGTTTGCCATCAGGGAGATTCCCCAGTTCTCTATGGGGTACTCTGCATTTGAGTTGATTTATGGGAGACTGCCTCGGGGACTCTTAGACATAGCCAAAGAAACTTGGGAGGGGGAGCAGAAACCCCATAAAAGTGTCATTGAGCACATCGTTCAAATGCAGGAGAAGATTGCAGCAATCATGCCGATGGTAAAAGAACACTTACTGCACGCCCAGGCAGCCCAACAGAGAATATACAACAGGGGGGCCCAACTCCAGGTTTTCTCACCTGGTGACAGGGTTCTGGTGTTAGTTTCTACTGTTGAAAGCAAGTTCCTGGCTAAGTGGCAGGGTCCCTTTGAAGTAATTGAAAGAGCTGGGGAAGTCAACTACAAGGTGTATCAACCAGGAAAAAGGAAGCCCGAGCAGGTTTACCATATGAACCTCTTAAAGCCCTGGAAGGATAGACTGGCGTTAACTGTGAGGTCCCTCCCGGTAACGCTTAAGGGTACTGAGTCCCCTCTGATCCCTGAGGTCATGATTCCAGACACCTTGTTATGTTCCCAAAAACAGGAAGCTAGAGAGTTCCTGATAAGGAATAGAGAGAAATTTTCAGAGTTACCTGGCATGACTTCAGCAGTTGAGCATGATATTGATACTGAACCTGGGGTACGTGTCAAGCTCAAACCGTACATAATTCCTGAAGCGAGGAGAAAAGACATCAGCAATGAAGTTAAAAGAATGTTGGAGCTAGATGTTATTGAGGAATCCAATAGTGACTGGTCTAGCCCCATCGTGTTAGTCCCAAAACCGGATGGCACTTGGAGGTTCTGTAACGACTTCAGGAAGCTTAATGCAGTGACAAAGTTTGACACATACCCAATGGCCAGAGTAAACTAACTTATAGACCGACTTGGCAGAGCTCACCATCTTACCACTTTGGCAAATACCCCTGACTGGTAGCGCCAAAGAGAAGACTGCATTTGTGACCCCGAAGGGTTAATTTCAATATAAAAAATGCCTTTTGGGTTGCAAAATGCCCCCGCGACATTTCAGAGGGCCATGGACAGGACCCTAAGACCCCACCGACGATATGCATCAGCCTATTTAGATCACATAGTGGTATATAGCACTGACTGGGAGTCTCACTTGCCTCGTGTCCAGGATGACCTTGATTCCCTCTTCAAAGAAGGTTTTACAGCAAAAAATGTGTCATTGGTCTAGAGGAGGCCAAGTATTTGGGCTACACTATTGGCTGTGGTGTCATAAAACCTCATGTGAGTAAAATAGAAGCCATCCAGGAGTGGCCACATCCTGCAAACAAGAAGCAGGTCAGAGCCTTTCTTGGCATTGCGGGGTATTATAGAAGATTTATTCCAAATTTTGCAACTATAGCTGCCCCTCTGACAGACCTGACGAAAGGGAAACACTCTGTAATGGTGAAATGGTCCTCAGTAGCAGAGTCTTTCCAAGTCCTGAACAAGGCTCTTTGTGCACAGCCAGTACTGTACTCCCCCGATTTCTCCAAAGATTTTTTGGTTCAGACGGATGCATCTGATGTTGGTATCGGGGCAGTACTATCGCAGGTACACAATGGGGAAGAACAACCTGTGGTGTACCTAAGTAGAAAGCTTAGTGACCATGAGAAAAAGTATGCAGTCATTGAAAGGGAATGTTTATCCATAAAGTGGATCCGCTCAGGTACTATTTGTTAGGGCGCCACTTTAAGTTAATAACTGACCATGCTCCCCTGAAATGGATGGCCCAAAAGAAGGAGACTAATAGACGGGTGAACCGGTGGTGAACAAGGGGGGAGGATATGTAGCAGAGCTTCCCAGAGAGAGCCAGGAAAAGTCCTGTTCGGGGGTTTTCTACAGCTCCCAGGCTCCTCTAGTACACATTCAGAAATCTCTGATCCATGATCCAGTTGGGGTCTTGGTCCTCTTCACCAGGCTAATTTAAGCTTACCTGAGCAGACAGCCTTTGCTCTCTGCCTGGGACATACAGACAAAGTTGGTCTGTGAAGAGAAAAAGGTTGGTTAAAGCTGTTAAGCAGTTTATGTAGAGACTGACAAGCGGTAGGCTTGTTCAGCCTGGTAGTTAGGGGATGTGTATTGTGTAGTTAGAGCCGAGACACAGCTAAGATTTGTGTTTTGCTATTTTTTGTCCTTTATTTGTTTTCTGGAACACTGTACAGCACCTGTATATGGACTTGTATAAAACACAAATAAACACAGCACTGTTTGTCACTACATCACTGGATTTGGTATCTGTGCCTGAGCAACTGCTCATCCCAGGGAGCTTTGTACCTGCTACCTGTCCCCCAGGTTTGTGTGCATATATATATATATATATATATATATGTATATGTGTATGTATGTATGTATATATATATATATATATATATATATATATATATATATATATATATATATACAGTGGTGTGAAAAAGTGTTTGCCCCCTTCCTCATTTCCTGTTCCTTTGCATGTTTGTCACACTTAAGTGTTTCGGAACATCAAACCAATTTAAACAATAGTCAAGGACAACACAAGTAAACACAAAATGCAATTTGTAAATGAAGGTGTTTATTATTAAAGGTGAAAAAAAATCCAAACCATCATGGCCCTGTGTGAAAAAGTGATTGCCCCCCTTGTTAAAACATACTATAACTGTGGTTGTCCACACCTGAGTTCAATTTCTATAGCCACACCCAGGCCTGATTATTGCCACACCTGTTCACAATCAAGGCATCACTTAAATAGGAGCTGCTTGACACAGTAAGGTCCACCAGAAGATCCTTAAAAGCTACACATCATGCCGAGACCCAAAGAAATTCAGGAACAATTGAGAAAGAAAGTAATTGAGATCTATCAGTCTGGAAAGGGTTATAAAGCCATTTCCAAAGCTTTGGGAATCCAGCGAACCACAGTGAGAGCCATTATCCACAAATGGCGAAGACATGGAACAGTGGTGAACCTTCCCAGGAGTGGCCGGCCGCCCAAAATTACCCCAAGAGCGCAGCGACGACTCATCCAAGAGGTCACAAAAGACCCCACAACAACGTCCAAGGAACTGCAGGCCTCACTTGCCTCAGTTAAGGTCAGCGTTCATGCCTCCACCATCAGGAAAAGACTGGGCAAAAATGGCCTGCATGGCAGAGTTCCAAGGAGAAAACCACTGCTGAGCAAAAAGAACATCAAAGCTCGTCTCAATTTCTCCACAACACATCTTGATGATCCCCAAGACTTTTGGGACAACATTCTGTGGACCGATGAGACAAAAGTGGAACTCTTTGGAAGGTGTGTGTCCAAGTATATCTGGCGTAGAAGGAACACTGCATTTCATAAAAAGAACATTATACCAACAGTAAAATATGGTGGTGGTAGTGTGATGGTCTGGGGCTGTTTTGCTGCTTCAGGACCTGGAAGACTTGCCGTGATAAAAGGAACTATGAATTCTGCTGTCTACCAAGAGATCCTGAAGGAGAATGTCCGACCATCTGTTCGTGTACTCAAGCTGAAACGAACTTGGGTTCTGCAGCAGGACAATGATCCTAAACACACCAGCAAGTCCACCACCGAATGGCTGAAGAAAAACAAAATGAAGACTTTGGAGTGGCCTAGCCAAAGTCCTGACCTGAATCCTATTGAGATGTTGTGGTATGACCTTAAAAAGGCCGTTCATGCTCGAAAACCCTCTAATGTAACTGAATTAGGACAATTCTGCAAAGATGAGTGGGCCAAAATTCCTCCAGGACGCTGTAAAAGCCTCATTGCACGTTATCGCAAACGCTTGGTTGCAGTTGTTGCTGCTAAGGGTGGCCCAACCAGTTATTAGGTTTAGGGGGCAATCACTTTTTCACACAGGGCCATGATGGTTTGGATTTTTTTTCACCTTTATTAATAAACACCTTCATTTACAAATTGCATTTTGTGTTTACTTGTGTTGTCCTTGACTATTGTTTAAATTGGTTTGATGTTCCGAAACACTTAAGTGTGACAAACATGCAAAGGAACAGGAAATGAGGAAGGGGGCAAACACTTTTTCACACCACTGTATATATATATATATATAAATGAACTGCAGCTCACTGAGTCACCTGCCTGAAAGTGTCTTCGAACACATACTCTAGGAATGGCCTACTGTCAGGTATAGGCTTGGCTGGACTACAATGCAGTGGATATATATTTTATAAACTGCAGCTCACTGAGTAACCTGCCTGCCTGAAAGTGTTACATAGTTACTAAGGTTGTAAGTGGGGGGGGGGGGGGGGTTTGGGACTTTAAATGAGGCCTGGATACATGCCTCCATCCCAGTAATTTGATACGTATAAGAAGGGAGGTTTGGGACTTTAAATGAAGCACTTGGATAGTGGAGGTTTTTGTTTTTGAGTACCTACAAATTTCTACTTTACTTTGTAAATTGTCAGCATTCATCGACACTGCATAGGTACCCTACATGGATGTTTAACTATTAGGGCCCCTTTTGCACGCTCACTGGCCGGTTTATGTTGTCCTGTGTGGGGCCGTTGGGCGTTTGGGCGTTGCTGGGCTCTTTTTCCTCCTTGTGGGAACTGCGATGCGCCAGCGTATCCTCCCTTCCTCCCCTATCATTCTTTGATCGGGATGTTCCGGTGGATTCCGCTTTGCGCATCGGCGCCACGCAGCCTACGCTGTGCGTGTGACGTCAGCTTCTGACGTCATCGCGCCGGCGTTTGGTATTTCCTTCTCCGTGTAGCCATTGGGAGGGCACGGCCCGCCTGTCGCTGGTTGTTAATCCAGGCTAGGTGTGGCCCCTCCCTCTGTGTCTCACGTGCGTGGCGTTGGCGGCATATTTAAACCCCACTCGGAGCCAGCTGTATGTTGCCCCTGGTCTCTGCATGGAGTTTGTACACACCAACCTCTTGGTTTGTTGGTGTTGTCTTTGGAGCGATATTCGGGTAAAAACCTTTTCTTCTTTCTTATTCAACTATCATATTTCTGTTCATGGGTAATTTTATCAATCCCTTCTGTCCATCATGATTCACACACACCACATTCTTAACTTTCTTACTCACCTTAATCCATGCACTTACACTTCCATGCACACCTGCATGTTATTCCCCTTTAATCTGTGCACCATACAAAATGATATTTTTATCCATACACTTATAACACAGCACTATTTGGTTTATTAGCCCATCACTTTTTTGGGTTTCATTGGGGTTCAGCATTTATTTTCAATTTTCTCGTTATTACATCACTTTAGTGAGTATACCTATATTCAACACTTTGTCCTTAAATTTATTGGGTTCAACAATCAATACACTTCCCATTTTTAGATACACTCTCTTATGCTGGTGCTCTCCTTTGCCCGAAGTCGCATCCATCTTTTAGCTGCCTCAGTTCCCGTGGAGGGAGTATGTGCCTAGCCTGCCCAGCATCCACCGCCACACGCAGCGCCTGCCGTCCGGACTGGTGAGTTTGCTTTGGCCAAACCATCTACAGGTATCAAATCCTTACTATTATGGTTGGTATATTATTTTTATATTTTTTATTTTACCCTATAGGAACTCTGTGATAACATCAGCTTCTGATGAGTGGGGAGACACCCACGAAACGCGTCAAGATTTTTTGATTAGATGTCCCAGTTATATTTTATATGGAATCATGTTTAATTTGTTATGAATTGATTACTTAACTATATATCAACTATTGTCAGTGGATGCTTACTTACCATGTGGGTACACCTATCGATGTCGGGCTTGCTGTCATAGGCACTACCATGCCACTTCATTAATTCATTGCAACTACCATTGTCAAGTGTTGTTATGTGGATACTATATATTATGTTTTTAATGTATTGATGCCTATATATATTATGAATTTGTTCTATTATTATAATTTATGGTTTTCTACTGAACAATCAATAAACATCCAAATATGGTTAAAACTCACCTCCACTATCCAAGTGCTTCATTTAAAGTCCCAAACCTCCCTTCTTATACATATAGTTACTAAGGTTGAATAAAGACACCAGTCCATCCAGTTCAACCTGAGTGAGTGTCTACAGTTATCCCTATCCCTTGTACCCTGGCGGACAAGTAGCAGGTACAAAAGCTTCCTGGGATAAGCAGGCTTTACCAGATACCAGATCCAGTGAGGTAGTGACAAACAGTGCTGTGTTTATTTGTGTTATATACAAGTTTATATGCAGGTGCTGTACATTGTTCGAGAAACAAATGAGAACAAAGATAGCAAAACAAGAATCCTAGCAGTGTCTTGGCTGTAACTACACAATATGCAGGCCCTACCAGGCTGAGCAAGCCTACCGCTTGTCAGTTTCTGCACAAATTGCTTAACAGCTTTTACAAACCTTTTGTCTCTCACAGATCAGCATGGTCTGTGTTTTCCAGGCAGAGAGCAAAGGCTGTCTGTTCAGGTGAGCTTAAATTAGCCTGGGGAAGAGGACCAAGACCCAAATGGGATCATGGCTCAGATACTTCTGAATGTGTATGAGAGGAGCATGGGAGACGTATAAACCCCGAACAGGACTTTTCCTGGCTCTCTCTGGGACACTCTGCTATATATCCTCCCCCCTTGTTTCAACCCCAGGGTCGGAACACCTGTGGACCAACAGGAGTGAACACGGGACAGGGCATCTACATCCCCCATCTCAACACCTGGCCTGTGTTTTTACGGTTAAGGAGTAATCCTGTAGAGCCAAAATTCATTGGTTCGCCCTTCTATTAGTCTCCTTCTTTTGGGCCATCCATTTCAGGGGAGCATGGTCAGTTATTAACTCAAACTGGCGCCCTAACAAATAGTACCTAAGCGCATCCATGGCCCACTTTATGGATAAGCATTCCTTTTCAATGACTGCATACTTTTTCTCATGGTCATTAAGCTTTCTGCTTAAGTACACCACAGGGTGTTCTTCCCCATTGTGTACCTGTGATAGTACTGCCCGATACCAACATCAGACACATCCGTCTGAACCAAAAATCTTTGGAGAAATCGGGGGAGTACAGTACTGGCTGTGCACAAAGAGCCTTGTTCAGGACTTGGAAAGATATCATGCTGAACTGCTAAAGTCATGCCAGGTAACTCTGAAAATTTCTCTCTATTCCTTATCAGGAACTCTCAGGCTTCCTGTTTTTGGGAATATGACAGGGTGTCTGGAATCGTGACCTCAGGGATCAAAGGGGACTCGGTACCCTTAGACGTTACTGGGATGGACCTCACAGTTAACGCCAGTCTATCCTTCCAGGGCTTATATGGTAAACCTGTTCAGGCTTCCTTTTTCCTGGTTTATATACCTTGTAGTTGACTTCCCCAACTCTTTCAATTACTTCAAAGGGACCCTGCCACTTAGCCAGGAACTTGCTGTCAACAGTTGGAACTAATACCAGGACCCTGTCACCAGGTGAGAAAACCCGGAGTTGGGCCCCCCTGTTGTATATTCTCTGTTGGGTTGCCTGAGCGTGCAGTAAGTGTTCTTTTACCATCGGCATGATTGCTGCAATCCTCTCCTGTATTTGAGCGATGTGCTCAATGACACTTATGGGGTGTCTGCTCCCCCTCCCAAGTTTCTTTGGCTATGTCTAAGAGTCCCCAAGGGTGTCTCCCATAAAGCAACTCAAATGGAGAGTACCCCGTAGAGGACTGGGGAACCTCCCTGGTAGCAAACATCAAGTATGGTATCAGGAAGTCCCAGTTTTTCACATCCTTGTCAACAACCCTTTTTAACATGCTCTTTAATGTCCACATTCCACCAAGCCATCTGTTTGAGGATGATACACTGAGGTTCGCAACTGTGTCACCTTAAATAACTTGCACAGCTCCCTAGTTATTCGTGACATAAATGAGATGTCCTGGTCTGTAAGGACTTCTTTAGGGATGGCAACCCGACTGAATACCACAAACAGCTCTTTGGCAATGTTTTTAGCAGACCTGGTGCGTAAGGGAACTGCTTCGGGGTAACGGGTAGCATAATCCATGATTACCAGGATATGCTGATGACCCCGGGCAGACTTGGGGAGTGGACCCACCAGGTCCATGGCAATCCTCTCAAAGGGCACTTCCATAATAGGCAAGGGCACTAAAGGACTTTGAAAGTGGGGTAGTGGGGCTGACATCTGACACACAGGACAGGATTGACAATAATTCTCAATATCTTTCTGTATCCCGGGCCAGTAAAACCTGCGCAACAACTTTTCAGTAGTTTATTCAACCCCTAAATGGCCTCCCAGCAAGTGCCCGTGGGCAAGTTCCAACCCACCCCTCTGTATGGCTTAGGGACCACCAACTGTTCAACCCCTTCATCATTCATTTTACATACACGATACAGTAAATCCTCATTGTTGCTGAAATAAGGAAACAGGGCCTGTCCCCTGGTTCGACAGGTAATTAATCACTATTACATTTTCCCAGGCCCTGGCAAGGGTCTGGTCTTTTCTCTGCTCAGTACTAAAATTTTCTTTGTGCATATTAAGGTCAACAAACTCCAATGTAGGCTCGGATTCAGCAGATGGCTGTCCAGCTCTACTGGTGGTGGGGACTTCCTGAGGCTCCTCCAGCTCTCCTGCTATAACCAATAGAGGAAAACTCTTGGAGCCCTGAGAGCAGTCCCCTGAACCCACATTGTCAGTAGTGGCCAAGAGTTCTGGCTCTGCCACTGAGTCAGGCGGTACTGCGACTGGGTCGGGACAATCCCACAGTTCCCAAAACTTAAGGAAGTCTTTACCAATGATGGCCTCGTGCACCAAGTGCGGGACAAGTTCAACCTGATGGGTCACCGTACCTAAGCCAGTTTTAAACTGAACAGTGGTTATAGGATACTCCTGGTTATCCCCGTGTATACAGATCAAAGCAATTTTTTTTTTGAAAACTGACAATTTTATTGATTTCAAAAGAAAGGAGAACAGAAATAAGAGAGCAACAACAAAAAAAAAAAAAAAAAAAGAAAGAGAACATAGCATTTCCAATATGGAGTACAGGAAGATACATAGTACAATAATCACAATATCAGATTGCCAGTGTAACAAACATCGCAGCCAAGGATAAGGCTTATTGCCGGCTCGTGAAGCTTGCGACCCCTGACATCAGACTTAGCTACCATATAGTAAAAGGGCCGCAGTAGCGAACCTCCTGTACAGGGTTTCTTCAACAAATAGAGATAGGAGCATTAAAGATGGGAAAAGCTAAGTCAGGAAAAGGAAAGAAAGATAAGAAGTAGAGTGGTAGAAGGTTAAAACAGCCGCCCGCCCCCAGGGGTCCAGTACCGTCGCCAAGACATACACCTCAGTCATCATTAGGCTCCGTGAGGAGAGAGTTGTGGATCATAAGGCTGGGGGAGTCTCCAATAGGACCCAAGACTCCCATATTCTATTGTGCTTATCAAGGGTGTCATTCAGGGAGGCTGTCAGGTATTCCATTCTTTTAACATCTCTGATCCTGGTGTGTAGTTCGAACAGGGAAGGAGGCTCCGTCTGTTTCCACTTTAGGGCCACCAGACAGCATGCTGCAGTTAACACATGCAACAGAAGTTTCTGTGACACTTTAGAGAAGGAGGGTGGCAGGCCTAACAGATAGACTTTCGGATCTAAAGGCACCTCGGCTCCGAAGATGGAGCGAAGCAAGGATTGCACCATCAGCCAGTATGGGAGAAGTAGAGGGCCAATAGATATGGAATAGTGTTCCCCTATCTCTATGGCAACGCCAGCAGCGAGAGTCAGTCAAGGGGTATATGGAGTGGAGCAGGTCCGGGGTCTGATACCAATAGAATAAAATCTTGTATTGGTTCTCCTTGTAGAGCGTGCAGATGGAGCTCCTAGAAGCCTGCGACCAGATACGCGGCCACGTGCTTAAGGGTATAGTTTCACCCAGAGAGAATAAAAAGAAGAGTTCCCCTTGGGGTTTTCAGCCAGCAACAAGAAGCAGAGATAGATCCGTAAAAAGTTATATTTATTTTATTGATTCAACGGCTTATTTGCCATCATAGATGAAAAATACAGGCTCTGGTATATAATATTATAGCATATCAGTGGATAAACAGTATATGCAACATTTAATACAAAATAGGTTACAGGAACAATTTACAAGTACAACAGTTTTTCAAAAGTTGCAAATAGCACCCGGGCTGCCCCAATGCATTTCGACCTTCAGGGAGTCAGGGTCTTCTTCAGGGGGTAAAAAGCAACAAAGCCCTGGCAAAAGGAGTAGTTATATTGTATATTCTGCAGGTAATCAAAGAAAAAAAACTTTCAATATAATAGGTTTTAACTGAAAAATGTATGTAATATCAAAACTTAATATACTAATATTTACCAGTTCCACCGAACCAATGCTTTTCAACCAGAGACTTCTAATAAAATCAGAAAAACGGAACAGTGCCTTCCCTCAAAGGGTCATCCTGAATCCGCTGCCCCACTATTTTGACCCACCTCAGCCACCCACCAAGATGGACACAGGAGGGGGGGACAAAAAAAAGGGGGGGGGGGGAAGGCGGAACACAACTTCACGGGGGCATCAAACGCTAGCTTACAAGAATTGACAGTGTCTGGAGTTTCCCCAGGGAGATCAGAGGAACAGAGGAGGAGGTTCTTGGCACACCCAAGGTGGCCACACCTAAAAATAATGAAATACAATATGATATGGAGCAAATACATCACAAAAAATTTATATTATAACTAGTTATTTGACTGGAGTATTGTGTATATTGTGCTAAACTACAAGAGCATAGATAAGTGGGAATAGTGAAATGAGAAGGGAATGCCACTTTGTTTCCCAAGTAATGTTTAAATAAATAATAAACAGGTGTGATATTCCATACTGTGACAATCAGTATTATGCTGAATAATGTGAATGTAGTTCAAATATAATAACAATAATAATAATAATAAACTAGTGGTGCAATAAACCAAAATATGTCACTGTGTATGAGAGAAGGGAAATAAAAAAAAACATAAATGTGTGTATTAAATCAATAACCCCATGTGGCGAAATGCCTAAAAAAGTGATAGTATGAATAGTGATAAAAAATATATTAAGAGTGTCAGTGAATAATAATGTATTACCTGCATATTGTATCTGCCGCACTTATATTGTAGTCTGCAGATAAGTAAAATAGCCCCTTAAAACGAATAACGAAAAGCCCCCAGTGCCTCAACGGCCCTAAAGCCAAATCAAAAATGTGATAAAGTTACCAAACTTCATATTATATCAATAAAAAGAAATGCAGCGAAACGAGAGATCTCTCTCTTCAGCATACTCCATACCTGTTTCAATGATCTGTTTGAATGGTGTTCCAGGACTCAAAAGGTCCTGGCTATTACACCTTATTTATAGCACTTACTTGTTTGTTAGATTAGATACAGGTGGCATTCTCCTCCTATTTAGGGGTGTGTCAGCTCTCCACCCATCTGCTGCTCTCAACCACCAGAGCCATATTTATGGCTCCTGTCAATTCCTCGGCATTCCGGAAGGCACATAATGCCCCGGAAATCCCGTCGTCTCCGATGCAACCCGCGTGACGTTGCAATAATGCGCGCGCGCCTGCGCAGTACAATACCCCCCATAGGACCCGGGGAGAGCCCACGCAGGCGCACTGCACAGACCGCAATGTCCTGCGGCGATCACGGAATGCTGCCGGTACGGGATTTACCACCCCCAGCCCAACCTAGCCTAGGGAGATTGGGGACGGGAAGCAATAAAAAAGTGCTCCAACGTCCCCTCCCCGTGCCGGGAAGCCAGCGAAAACCCCGACATGGTCTGACCCCAATCAAAACAGCAGATCCATAATGCCCAAGGGGAATTACATAAAGTGACAGTACATCAATAATACAATATAGCTATCGCTAGTGATACATAGTATTGTCGGAAGAATAAATACCACCATTGTTGTTTCACTGCTTCATGCTATGGTATGGATTAGTAATAATTCAGTTACGATCCTGGGAGAGAGGGGAACGAAGGGTAGGGAGAAGGCCGGGACAAAGGATGGGAGGAGGGAAGGAAGGGGAGAAAGGGAAAGGAAAAACAGAGAGGCAGTGACTGAACCCACACTGTAACAATAGTGGGATTTATTTTATATTTCTTTGCCCTCACTGGCATTTATCAATTGATTTACTACATTAACTAGTTTTGCCTGAAGTATAACCTTTTAGAAAAGGTGCAAACGAGATAGCCTCATTGAGGCCCGGATATTGTGTGGCCTGAAGTGAATGTATCCACTTTTGTTCAATTTGTAGCAATGTCTTGTTCCAATCACCGCCTCGTTTGGGAATGTGTACCCTATCTAAGGCAGCGAGGAGAATTTTTGGCATAATATAATCGTGATATGTGACCGCATGCCTGCCAAGGGGAAGGTAGATGTTGCCAATTTGCATACTATATGCGTGTTTTGAAATTTTACACCAGAATTTTTGTTTGGTCTTTCCTACATAGTAGGCCCCACACTCACAAGTCATCAAATATACGACTCCACAGGTCTGACAGTTGACAAAATGTTTAGGTCGATAGATTCGGCCATTAGGTAACTTAAATATTCTATCTTTTCTTATTAGTGGACAGTGTGCACAACTGCCACATGGGAAGGTGCCCAAAGTTGTGCAATGTTTTTTATTAGTCGAATCTGTAAACTCACTCCTTACCAGCCTGTCCTTTAGGGACATGGCTCGTTTAAACGTGATTAAGGGAAAAGGAGACAAAAAATGCCTCACTGTCTCATCATCTCTTAGAATAGACCAATGTCTCTTAATTATGGTATTGATCTCTTTATGCTGTGCAGAAAAACGTGTTATAATGCGCATCTTCTCATCTTTTTGATTTTTACCACTTTTGGAAGATTTTGATAGTAAGGAATCTCTGGTTTGCCCAATAATTGAATTATACGCCCGACGAAGGCATTTGCGACTATAGCCGCAAGCGAGTAGATGACTTTGAAGATTGTCAGTCTCACTTTTAAACGATACCTCACTGGAACAATTCCTTCTCAAGCGAAAGGTATTGTCCATACGCTATAGAGTTTATTAGGGGGCGAGGGTGGAAGCTATCTGCGTGTAATATAGTATTGCCAGCAGTGGTTTTTCTGTACAAAGTAGTAGAAAGATTTCCTGACGAGTCCAATTCAATCTTGACATCCAAGAATGTCACAGATTTGACATCATAGTTTAAAGTAAATTTTAAATTAAACTTGTTGATATTGAATAAATCAAAAAACTCAAAAAGAGTTTCCCTTGAGCCTCTCCAAACGATGAAGACGTCATCGATGTACTTGAGCCAGATAAACACCTGGCCCAGGTACCCGACGAGGCCCTCATCGCTGGAGAGAGATCTTTCCCACTCCCCCAGGTACAGATTGGCGTAGGATGGGGCACAACATGTCCCCATCGCTACGCCCTGCACCTGGAGGAAGTGGGAACCATCAAAGGAAAAATAGTTGTTATTTAAAATGTAGTCTAGGCCATTCAAAATAAATGTATTGAACAGTGGCGGCCCACCCATAGGGGGGCGCCCGGGCGCCGCCCCCCCCCCTCTCCCTAGGTGTAAAAAAAAAAAAAGTTAAAAATAAATAAATAAATAAATTAATAAATAAACGGGCCCTTTAAGACATTTAAAAAAAAAAAAAAAATGTCATTTAACAATTTGACATAGTGTACTGTGGCGCCGGTCACAGTGCACTATGAGAAGCGCCACGTCGATGCAATCACAAGATTGCATCCATGGCGCTTCATTTGCGGGTTAAAAACCCGCCTTGCGGCGCACTGCAGAACGCCGACTAGCTTCCGCCCGTAAAATCACTGTGATTCTACGGGCGGGAGCATTGTCATTCTTAGACAGGCAGTCACTTCCGGCTTTCGGCTGCTTCACAAAACCCGGAAGTGACGTCGGCAGCTCCGTTCCTTAGCCCGAGCAGAGCTGCCAGACAGTGAGACAGGTGAGTCACCGCATAAAGGCTTTCTAGTTTCTACTTTGTTGAGAATGTTCATGCATTTAGCTGAATGAATGCAAAAAGCTTTCACAGCCAGAAAGGTTTCCCCAGGCCAGGCGACTTTTGCCGTGGCCAATCAGAGAATGAGCTCTGAAGGGGGAACTCCACGCCAAATTTCTGAAAAAAAAATTGACGTGGGTTCCCCCTCCGAGAGCATACCAGGCCCTTAGGTCTGGTATGGATTCCAAGGGGAACCCCCTATGCCGAAAAAACGGCGTGGGGGTCCCCCCCAGATCCACACCAGACCCTTATCCGAGCACGCTACCCGGCCGGCCAGGAAAGGGGGTGGGGACGAGCGGGCGCCCCCCCCCTCCTGAGCCGTACCAGGCCGCGTGCCCTCAACATGGGGGGGTGCCTTGGGGGAGGGGGCGTGCGGCCCCCCCACCCCAAAGCACCTTGTCCCCATGTTGATGACGACAAGGGCCTCTTCCCGACAACCCTGGCCGTTGGTTGTCGGGGTCTGCGGGCGGGGGGCTTATCGGAATCCGGGAGCCCCCTTTAATAAGGGGGCCCTGGATACCGGCCCCCCCACCCTATGTGAATGAGTATGGGGTACAATGTACCCCTACCCATTCACCTGTGAAAAAAGTACAAAAAAAACCACAACACAGGGTTAAAATATTTTATTGCACGGCTCCGGGGGTCTTCCGTCTTCGGGGGTCTTCTCGCCGGACTCCTCCGCTATCTTCTTGTAGCTCTTTTGCTAGCGGAGGAGCCCGGCTTTCTTCCTCGCCGCCGGCCTCTTCTTCCGACTTCGGGGGTCTTGTCCCCCTCTTCGGTTCTTCTTCGGTTCGCCGCCGCCGCCCGTTCTTCTTCTTCTTCTTCTTCTCCTCCTTCTTCTCCAGGAGATGTTGCCTCGACGATCTCCCTGGCCGGAATGCCAGGGACGCGCTGCGCTGCCACTTATATAGGGACAATGGGGCGGTGTCACATGGGTTGATGTCACATGGGTTGGTCACATGGGTTGATGTCACAGTCGCCATGTGACATCAACCCATGTGACCAACCCATGTGACATCAACCCATGTGACACCGCCCCATTGTCCCTATATAAGTGGCAGCGCAGCGCGTCCCTGGCATTCCGGCCAGGGAGATCGTCGAGGCAACATCTCCTGGAGAAGAAGGAGAAGAAGAAGAAGAAGAAGAAGAACGGGCGGCGGCGACAGAAGACCGGGCCACCGCCTGTAAAAGAGCTATAAGAAGGCGCGGTGGCCCGGCAGAAGAACCGAAGAGGGGGACAAGACCCCCGAAGTCGGGAGAAGAGGCCGGCGGCGAGGAAGAAAGCCGGGCTCCTCCGCTAGCAAAAGAGCTACAAGAAGATAGTGGAGGAGTCCGGCGAGAAGACCCCCGAAGACGGAAGACCCCCGGAGCTGTGCAATAAAATATTTTAACCCTGTGTTGTGTTTTTTTTGTACTTTTTTTTCACAGGTGAATGGGTAGGGGTACATTGTACCCCATACTCATTCACATAGGGTGGGGGGCCGGTATCCGGGGCCCCCTTATTAAAGGGGGCTCCTGGATTCCGATAAGCCCCCCGCCCGCAGACCCCGACAACCAACGGCCAGGGTTGTCGGGAAGAGGCCCTTGTCCTCATCAACATGGGGACAAGGTGCTTTGGGGTGGGGGGGCCGCGGGGCCCCCCTCCCCCAAGCCACCCCCCCATGTTGAGGGCACGCGGCCTGGTACGGCTCAGGAGGGGGGGGGCGCCCGCTCGTCCCCACCCCCTTTCCTGGCCGGCCGGGTAGCGTGCTCGGATAAGGGTCTGGTGTGGATCTGGGGGGACCCCCACGCCGTTTTTTCGGCGTAGGGGGTTCCCCTTGGAATCCATACCAGACCTAAGGGCCTGGTATGCCCTCGGAGGGGGGAACCCACGCCAATTTTTTTTTCAGATTACATAAGGGGCGTGTTTTATGAGAAGTGGGAGGGGCCAAAATGATGGGCGGGGTCATGATGGGCGGGGTCTGGCGCCCCCCCATCCAAAAACTTCACCAGCCGCCACTGGTATTGAATGACCCATCCTGATAAGGATTGCGACTCAAAACATAATGAATGGAAGAAAGGCCCATATTGTGCGGGATGGAACAGTACAACGATTCCACATCAATGGTAACAAGAAGTACCTGAGCCGGTAGTTTGAGTGTTTTAATTATTTGCAGAAAGTGAATAGTGTCCTTAACAAAGGATGGTAAGGCTCTTACATACGGTTGCAGATATGCATCTATAACTCTGCTCAGATTTTCGGAAATACTTCCGTTGCCAGACACTATAGGGCATCCCGTAAGATCGTCCAAACCCTTGTGTACTTTAGGAATGCTGTAGAAAACTGGCATTTTGGGATATTTTGTTCGGATATATTCGTGTAGCTGTTTATCAATAACAGCTTCTTTGTATGCTGTATCTAATAAGTCATAGAATACGCAATTTGATTTTTGTATGTATCTTATTTGTGTAATTTTATACCATTCTTTGTTGTCAAGAATTCGTCGGCACATAGAACCATATGTGGCGCTGTCCATCAGCACCACATTGCCGCCCTTGTCCGATGGTTTCATTGTAACAGTCTTTTTAGATGATAGTGTGCGTAATGCCTTATTTTCATTATCAGATACATTTTTTACTGTACCTCGACTACGCGGGATTTTCGCAATGTCTCTTAACACTTGTTTAACGAAAATATGTACACTAGAGTTAGTATTTAAAGGAGGAAACTTAGATGAAGGTTTTTCTGGTCTCTGGTATTTGAGGTGGGGAGGGGGAGGGGTGTGCGGGCTTTGGGAGGGGGCGGGAGGGGGGGTGGGGGAGGGGGATGGTATATGCAGTGACTGTGTAATATACTGTGTATAATTGTTATGCCGTTTCTGTGAAAACTGTATTCCACTTTACCTCATTGTTGTTAATCTGCTTCATCTATGATGAGTGCCTTTCAGGGGGACGAATGGACTCAGCTCATGTCCGGTTACGAGACTGATTTTGAACAAAGCGATCAGGTAGAAACTCACATTTCTTCATTAATACGTAAATTTACACGTTTATTAGAAAAAAAGTCTGCTCTTTTTTGGCATATGAAATCGTTTGACCGATACATTAAAGAAAATATCAATCCGTATGGATTGAGGATCCAAATTTTTCCCAATTTGGAACAAATTAGTGATGAGTGTAAAAAGGAGTGGCAAAGTAATTTACAAAACTGCTCACAGACCATGATAACCATATTGATCAAAGAGTATACTAAATAAATAGCTCTTATCGATCAGGAAATTATTATTTTGGAAACACAGCTGGCGCAATTCAAGTGCCATACGCTGTATTTGAAGCTACATACACAATTAAAGGAACATCTTTCCTCTCATAACAAAATCATTTTACGAAATAAGGAAACTAAATTCCGGAGGGATAAAATATCCTTCTCAGAGGGTAAAGCATATAAATGGCTAATCCATACCACCACATCGTTTAAAGGACGTCCAAGAGATCGGCCTCAAAACTATAAAAGACATGACCACTCTCGATCATCCTCTCCTCAGCCAAATTTAAATCCCAACCAAGGGGGCGTGGACGCCAGAAAAGGAGTAGGAATAATAGAAGTTCCATGGAACGGGACTATAAAAAACATACCATGGATAAAACCAATGAATGTTCCTCACTACCACCCCGGGAGGGTGGCTCTTTGCAAACAGGGTTAGGGGAATCTGACTCTTCATTATCAGACGCCACTTTTGTAAGGAATCGCCCCTCTAATACTTCTGAATGTACAACCACTCAAACCACTTTAAACTTTACTCGGGGAGTGCACTCCCCACTCAACAACCAATTAGGTAGAGGAATGGAAACCCATTCGAGTTATCCCTGACCCAATCACAAAATGTAATAAATTTATCATCACAGACGATTACACAAGCTGAGACGAGACTATTGTGTAAAGGTCTCAGCTTTTGTCCCGAACAAAATTTTGACGTTTTTGAGTTTGTCACGGATTTGCACTTGTTTGCAAGAAAACTACTGTTAAAATGTCAATATACACCTCAACAAAGCAATGCAATTGATCAGGCAGATTGGTCGAGATATTCTATGCGTGAATTGAAGGCTCTTCGCGATTTGACATTACTACTGTATATAATGAGAACAATACAGAAGATCTTATTGACCAAGTGGATTTAGAAGCCTTACTAGCCGAGACAAATCAATTTAGTCTGAATCCTAGATTAAGGTTCAAAAAAACCTTCATCTAAGTTTCATCCTTTAAATACTAACTCTAGTGTACATATTTTCGTTAAACAAGTGTTGAGAGACATTGCAAAAATCCCGCGTAGTCGAGGTACAGTAAAAAATGTATCTGATAATGAAAATAAGGCATTACGCACACTATCATCTAAAAAGACTGTTACAATTAAACCATCGGACAAGTGCGGCAATGTGGTGCTGATGGACAGCGCCGCATATCGCTCTATGTGCCGACGAATTCTTGACAACAAAGTATGGTATAAATTTACACAAATAAGATACATACAAAAATCATATTGCGTATTCTA
The DNA here is from genome assembly GCF_037356315.1 of Lithobates pipiens. Lineage (NCBI taxonomy): Eukaryota > Metazoa > Chordata > Amphibia > Anura > Ranidae > Lithobates > Lithobates pipiens. The sequence continues at coordinate 243,823,066 of NW_027507748.1, read as the reverse complement.
TGACTTAATAGATACAGCATACAAAGAAGCTGTTATTGATAAATAGCTACACGAATATATCCGAACAAAATATCCCAAAATGCCAGTTTTCTACAGCATTCCTAAAGTACACAAGGGTTTGGACGATCTTACAGGACGCCCTATAGTGTCTGGCAACGGAAGTATTTCCGAAAATCTGAGCAGAGTTATAGATGCATATCTGCAACCGTATGTAAGAGCATTACCATCCTTTGTTAAGGACACTATTCACTTTCTGCAAATAATTAAAACACTCAAACTACCGGCTCAGGTACTTCTTGTTACCATCGATGTGGAATCGTACTGTTCCATCCCGCACAATATGGGCCTTTCTTCCATTCATGATGTTTTGAGTCGCAATCCTTATCAGGATGGGTCATTCAATACATTTATTTTGAATGACCTAGACTACATTTTAAATAACAACTATTTTTCCTTTGATGGTTCCCACTTCCTCCAGGTGCAGGGCGTAGCGATGGGGACATGTTGTGCCCCATCCTACGCCAATCTGTACCTGGGGGTGTGGGAAAGATCTCTCTCCAGCGATGAGGGCCTCGTCGGGTACCTGGGCCAGATGTTTATCTGGCTCAGGTACATCGATGATGTCTTCATCGTTTGGAGAGACTCAAGGGAAACTCTTTTTGAGTTTTTTGATTGACTCAATATCAACAAGTTTAATTTAAAATTTACTTTACACTATGATGTCAAATCTGTGACATTCTTGGATGTCAAGATTGAATTGGACTCGTCAGGAAATCTTTCTACTACTTTGTACAGAAAAACCACTGCTGGCAATACTATATTACACGCATATAGCTTCCACCCTCACCCCCTAATAAACTCTATACCGTATGGACAATACCTTTCGCTTGAGAAGGAATTGTTCCAGTGAGGTATCGTTTAAAAGTGAGGCTGACAATCTTCAAAGTCGTCTACTCGCTTGCGGCTATAGTCGCAAATGCCTTAGTCGGGCGTATAATTCAACTATTGGGCAAGCCAGAGATTCCTTACTATCAAAATCTTCCAAAAGTGGTAAAAATCAAAAAGATAAGAAGACACGCATTATAACACATTTTTCTGCACAGCATAAAGAGATCAATACCATAATTAAGAGACATTGGTCTATTCTAAGAGATGATGAGACAGTGAGGCATTTTTGTCTCCTTTTCCCTTAATCACGTTTAAACAAGCCACGTCCCTAAAGGACAGGCTGGTAAGGAGTGAGTTTACAGATTCGACTAATAAAAAACATTGCACAACTTTGGGCACCTTCCCATGTGGCAGTTGTGCACACTGTCCACTAATAAGAAAAGATAGAATATTTAAGTTACCTAATGGCCGAATCTATCAACCTAAACATTTTGTCAACTGTCAGACCTGTGGAGTCGTATATTTGATGACTTGTGAGTGTGGGGCCTACTATGTAGGAAAGACCACACAAAAATTCTGGTGTAGAATTTCGAAACACGCATATAGTACGCAAATTGGCAACATCTACCTTCCCCTTGGCAGACATACGGTCACATATCACGATTATATTATGCCAAAAATTCTCTTTGCTGCCTTAGATAGGGTACACATTCCCAAACGAGGCGGTGATTGGAACAAGACATTGCTACAAATTGAACAAAAGTGGATACATTCACTTCAGGCCACACAATATCCGGGCCTCAATGAGGCTATCTCGTTTGCACCTTTTCTAAAAGGTTATACTTCAGGCAAAACGAGTTAATGTAGTAAATCAATTGATAAATGGCAGTGAGGGCAAAGAAATATATAATAAATCCCACTATTGTTACAGTGTGGGTTCAGTCACTGTCTCTCTGTTTTCCCTTTCCTTTTCTCTCCTTCCTTCCCTCCTCCCATCCTTTGTCCTGGCCTTCTCCCTACCCTTGGTTCCCCTCTCTCCCAGGATCGTAACTGAATTATTACTAATCCATACCATAGCATGAAGCAGTGAAACAACAATGGTGGTATTTATTATTCCGACAATACTATGTATCACTAGCGATAGCTATATTGTATTATTGATGTACTGTCACTTTATGTAATTCCCCTTGGGTATTATGGATCTGTTGTTCTGATTGGGTTCAGACCATGTCGGGGGTTTCGCTGGCTTCCCGGCACGGGGAGGGGACGTTGGAGCACTTTTTTATTGCTTCCCGTCCCCGATCTTCCTAGGCTAGGTTGGGCTGGGGGTGGTAAATCCCGTGCCGGCGGCATTCCGTGATCGCCGCCGGACGTCACGGTCTGCACAGTGCGCCTGCGCGGGCTCTCCCAGGGTCCTATGGGGGTATTGTACTGCGCAGGCACGCATCATTGCGACGTCACCTGGGCTGCGTTGGAGACGACGGGATTTCCGGAGAATTATGTGCCTTCCGGAACGCCGAGGAATTGACAGGAGCCATAAATATGGCTCTGGTGGTTGAGAGCAGCAGATGGGTGGAGAGCTGACACACCCCTAAATAGGAGGAGAATCCCACCTGTATCTAATCTAACAAACAAGTAAGTGCTATAAATAAGGTGTAATAGCCAGGACCTTTTTATTTGAGTCCTGGAACACCATTCAAACAGATCATTGAAACAGGTATGGAGTATGCTGAAGAGAGATATCTCTCTTTTTGCTGCATTTCTTTTTATTGATATAATATGACATATTTTTGATTTAGCTTTAGGGCCGTTGATGCACTGAGGGCTTTTCGTTATTCGTTTTAAGGGGCTATTTTACTTATCTGCAGACTACAATATAAGTGCGGCAGATACAATACGCAGGTAATACATTATTATTCACTGACGCTTTTAATATATTTTTTATCACTTTTCATACTATCACATTTTTAGGCATTTCACCACATGTCTATGGGGTTATTGATTTAATACACACATTTATGGAGTTTTTTATTTCCCTTCTCTCATACACAGTCATATATTTTGGTTTATTGCACCACTAGTTTATTATTATTATTATTGCTATTATATTTGAACTACATTCACATTATTCAGCATAATACTGATTGTCACAGTATGGAATATCACACCTGTTTATTATTTGTTTAAACATTACTTGGGAAACAAAGTGGCATTCCCTTCTCATTTCACTATTCCGACTTATCTATGCTCTTGTAGTTTAGCACAATATACGCAATACTCCAGTCAAATAACTAGTTATAATATACATTTTTTGTGATGTATTTGCTCCATATCATATTGTATTTCATTATTTTTAGGTGTGGCCACCTTGGGTGTGCCAAGAACCTCCTTCTCTGTTCCTCTGATCTCCCTGGGGAAACTCCAGACACTGTCAATTCTTGTAAAGCTAGCGTTTGATGCCCCGTGAAGTCGTGTTCCGCCTTCCCCCCCTTTTTTTGTTCCCCCCCTTCTGTGTCCACCTTGGTGGGTGGCTGAGGTGGGTCAAAATAGTGGGGCAGCGGATTCAGGATGACCCTTTGAGGGAAGGCACTGTTCCGTTTTTCAGATTTTATTAGAAGTCTCTGGTTGAAAAGCATTGGTTCGGTGGAACTGGTAAATATTATTGAAACAAGTTTTGATATTACATTAATTTTTCGGTTAAAACCTATTATATTGAAGGGTTTTTTTCTTTGATTACCTGCAGAATATACAATATAACTACTCCTTTCGCCAGGGCTTTGTTGCTTTTTACCCCCTGAAGAAGACCCTGGCTCTCTGAAGGTCGAAATGCATTGGGGCAGCCCGGGTGCTATTTGCAACTTTTGAAAAAGTGTTGTACTTGTAAATTGTTCCTGTAACCTATTTTGTATTAAATGTTGCATATACTGTTTATCCACTGATATGCTTTAATATTATATACCAGAGCCTGTATTTTTAATCTATGATGGCAAATAAGCCGTTGAATCAATAAAATAAATATAACTTTTTACGGATCTATCTCTGCTTCTTGTTGCTGCCTGAAAACCCCAAAGGGAACTCTTCTTTGTATTCTCTCTAGAATACTTAGGGGTGTGCAGCTAGCTCGTTTTTCATTCATTTATTTATATTTATGCACTTTTTTTCTCCATAGTTTCACCCAGGGCCTGCTCCCACTTACCCATATAGGCATGTCGTGGCCCAGCTGGTAATGGGGACATGATCAGAAGCTGATAGGTGCATGAGATCATACCCTTCGGGGAAGAGCCCTCTAAACATATTTTTTCGAATTCAGTTAAAGGGCAAAAGTGAAGGTTGGCTACCAAAGATTGCGCATAGTGCCGTAATTGCAGATAACTGAAGAAGGCCTATCTGGGTAAGTGAAAAGCGTTTTGCAGGTCCTGGAAGGATTATAAAAATCTAGTTCTAGGGTCTATTAGGTGGCCATAGTGGAATAGATTTTTTTCCACCCGGAAGTAGGACATCTGTGAGGTCAGGCTATCTGGAATATTAAGCGTGAACAGAAATGAGGTCACCGGGGAGGAGGCAGTAGTAAGCGAATACAACAGTTTCGCACGCTGCCATAGTGTTACGCCATTGGACCCAGGAGCTGTGTTCCCCCAACTGTTATATCGGAGCTCCAGAGCATGGAGTTCGGATGGACAGGGTCTAACTACAGTTTCTCGATTTGCGTCCAGCAGTTAAAGACGTTGAGAGTACACCAGGAGGCCACAGGGTGCAACTGGGCAGCCAAGTAGTACTTGGCTATGTTGGGGAACGGGGAGTACAAAACTGATTTGCTGATCTGGTGTCTCTTATAGTTCCAGAAAAAATTTAGAAGATCACCCTGCAGTTTTTTAAAATACGAGGTAGGGACAGGGATGGGTAATGTCTCAAAAAGGTACAGAAGTTTGGGTAGAATGGTCATTTTTAGTGTTGCGAGACGTCCAAGCAGCGACAACCTCAGAGATTTCCACTTGGCCAGGGAGGCCTTGATAGATGCATACAGTTGGGGAACGTTGGCAGCATAAAGAGAGTCGTAGTTAGGTGTTAAGTGGACCCCCAGATATTTTAGAGAGGACCTCTTCCACGCATAATTAAATGATTGTGATAGGACCGATAAAGTTTGGGGGGTATATTAAGGGGGAGGGCTTCCATTTTAGAGCTATTGATTTTGTATCCCGACAGGGCGCTATATCTATCCAGTTTGAAGTGCAGGTTCGGGAGAGAGATATGGGGCTGCGTAAGAGTGAGGAGAACGTCATCAGCTTATAGGGAGATCTTGAAATCTCAGATGCGGACCGGGATCCCATGAATGTTCTGGTTCTGTCTTATATGGGCCGCTAGGTGTTCGATACACAGGGCATAGAGGAGAGTGGAGAGCGGGCAGCCTTGCCCGGTCCCATTGGAGATCTGGAAGGCAGGGGAAGTGGCCAATTGGGTGCGGACACTTGCCGAGGGGGATGAATACAGGTGCATGATGGCTCTGAGGAAGGGTCCCTCAATGCCCGCCCGTCGGAGCGTTGCGAACAATAGAGGCCAACTCAGCCTATCAAAGGCCTTTTCCGCGTCCAAACTGAGCAGTAGAGCCTGCAGTTTGGCCTTGTTTGCAACCTCCACTAGGTCGATGACCCTCCGTGTGTTGTCCCCAGCTTGGCAAAGGGGGACAAAGCCCACTTGGTCTCTGTGTATTAGGGACGGCAGAAGAACGTTCAACCTGCCAGCTAGTGTTTTCGTAAAGATCTTTAAGTCAGTATTGAGGAGTGCAATTGGTCTGTAATTAGAGGGGAGGGTGTGATCTTTGCCCGCCTTGGGAATTAGCGTTAGATAGGAAGCTTGCATGTCCCTCGGGACAGGTGTGCATGAGAGAAATTAGTTGAACAGGGTCGTCATATGGGGCAGTAAATGTGGGAGGAAGGTTTTATAGTACCAGTACGGCAGGCCGTCCGGGCCCGGGGGCTTTGTCATTCGGTAGAGATTTGACCACGTCCCCTATCTCCTCTTCCGTGATCGGGGAGTTAAGGGTCTCAAGAGCTGCAGAGGTGAATACAGGGACATCACAGCCCATTAGGTAGGAGTGGATATCCTGGGACAAGTCATGTGAGGGGGGAGTATGTGGGACATTTGGGTCGTTGTAAAGGGTGGAGTAATAGTCATGGAATATTTAGGCGATTTTAGTGGGATGGGACTGAAGAATGCCTTTGGCATCTTTAAGGAGGGCAGGCAAAGAGATCGCTGCCCGTTCGCGAAGTTGTCGGGCTAGGAGTGTGTTTGGCTTGTTGGCCTTGTCATAATATGTTTGCCGAAGCCTGAGCAGGGCCTTCTCTATCTTACCCATGTCTATGTCCTTCAGCCTGGCCCAGACACTTATAAGCTCCCTAAGGGTGGTCAGGGATGGGGAGGTGAGCAGGCTCGCTTCTAAATGCTTAAGTATATCTAGGAGTGCAATACGGGCTGCGTCAGCGTTTCTCTTTAAGACTGAAGAGAGGGATATGCACTGGCCTCTAAAGACTTATGACCCTCCCACAGAGAGGAGGTGGAGACCCCAGAGGAACCGTTTTCAGCAAAATACAACTGCAATGTTCGTTCCAGTTCCAATCTGGTAGGGCCATGTTTAAGTAAGAAGTAATTTAAGCGCCAGTTACATGTACGATGAGATGGCTTGTATGTGTGAGTCTGTACAGGCTCTCAGAGTTGGGGCCTTAACAAAGAAATAGTCCAGTCGTGAGTGGGACTTATGGGGATGGGAATAGAAGGTGAACTGTTTTGCTGACGGGTACATGGTGTGCCAGGTGTCAAACAGGGCATGTTTCCTGATCAATTGGCGAAAGAGGGTAGAATTTCTATCGGTAGCCCTGGTGGTTTTCCCGCACCCTAGGGAGTGTTGTCTAGACCGGGAGAGTAAGCCAGGTTGAAGTCCCCTCCAATAATCAGATAATGGTGGGGAGCCTCAAATAGCCGTTTGTACACTTTGGTCAGAAAAGGAAGCTGATTAACATTTGGGGCATAAATCTTGCAGAGCGTGATTTCCGCGCCGTTCCAAGTGCCTTTAAGGATAAGGTAGTGCCCTAGCGGGTCTGAGAGTAGGGATTGTAGCCGAAAGGGGGTGCCCTGTTTAAAGAGAATTGCCACCCCCGCTCGCTTATGAGGGTTGGAGGCCGTGTATGTTTGCAGGTAGGATTTGAGGGCAAAAGCCATGGTGCCCGTCTTGGCTAAATGCGTCTCTTGAATAAAAATGATATCAGCTGCAGAGCGCTTAAACTCTTGCAGTGCCAGGCTCCGTTTAATATTGGAATTTATGCCCTTTACATTAAGTGATAATATATCAATCGTGGTGCATGCGTTATAGGGGGAGGGGATAGCTTACCTGACAGGCTTAAGGAGGTCCAAGTGCTCCCAGGGGCCGCCGAATGCACCCTCTGCACAATCAGAAACCGGAGAGCTGCGGTCCCGTAAATAGGGCTCGAGCCCCAGAGGCAGGAGGCGTCTGTTAGGGTGAGGATGAAAAGAGAAAGAAGAGGAAAGAAGCCAGGAAAGAAAGATAGGAGGCGTAAAAATAAAAACATTAGATACATCACAACACTAATACCAGCACAATATAACCCACCTAAAAAAGGCGGCAGGTTGGGGATCTCCAGAGGGCCCCCCCCCCAGCGGGAGGGGCAGAAGAGTCCCAAACAAAGAGACCACAACGGGGAGCCGTCCAGAGAGCCCTCGGGGGGGAAGAAGGTAGACTCAGGGCGGAGGCGGCCCGCTCCAAGGCCTGCCTGTATCACAAGCCTAAATGCGAAAAAAAAAAAGAAATAAAAACCTGCACATATCAAATGGAGAAATCTGTACCCACAAACAGGGCTGGGCCCAAGGAGAGTAAAGGACAAAAAAGAAAACAGAATAAACTGTAACCAACCGATGTGACCATTAACACCGGGAGGGATGGGGGGGTAGGGAGGAGGGGCGAGGGGGATGGGGAAGGGGAAGGTAGAGGAGTGGGGAAGAGAGGGTAGGGAAGTAGGGGGGTAGGGGAAGTGGAACAGGGGGATGGAAAGCGCCCGTCAACAGAGGGGTGGCCGAGAGGCACCCCTACCACCGATCAGATACCAAGTATGGTCCATAGTGAGTTGTCTCATCAGCGAAGTCCAAGCCGTAGGGTAAGGGGGGCAGCATTCACTGGCACAGGCCTTATTAAACAAAGGGCATAGACTGGGCCAGTTACAGGGTGACTTGTACGGAGGGGGCTCCTGGAAGGACAGGAAGTCATCTCTGGGAGTTTGGCGGAGGAAGGCCCGCAGGGGTGGCCTCGGGCGTCTTCTTCCTGGTACCTGGATCCAGGGTTCCGGATGGGGAGGGGGGCCGGCAAGGGGTTACAGCCTGGAGTAGGCGGAACTGGGATATCCAAAGCTTTGCAGAAGGACTGGAGGTCTTCAGGATACCGCAAGGTGGTAGACCGGCCATCCTGCTTTGCAGTGAGCCTAAAGGGGAAGCCCCAGTGGTATCAGAAGTCGTGTTCTCTCAAGGAGGTAAGAAGCGGTTGCAAGGACCGTTGCTGCTGGAGAATGAGCCAGGACAAGTCTGGAAAGAGCTGTATAGGGGCTCCATCAAAGTCAATAGTGCACATGTTGCGAGCTTTCCTCATAATGTCCTCTTTGAGGGTGTAGTTATGCACCCTGCAGATCACATCCCGTGGCCTGGACCCTAGTCTGCGAGGGCGAAGGGCTCAGTGGGCCCGGTCCAGTTTGACTTTAAGGTGTTCCGGGCGGCCCAGTATATTGTTAAAGATAGCTTGCAGAGTCACGGTAGCCTCTGGGAGGCCTCGAATCCTGATGTTATTACGTCTGCCCTGATTATCGAGATCTTCAAAATGGCGTTGAAACAGACGCTCGTGTATTTGTGAGATTTCAGTCTTGGTATCGCACGCCTCCTCTTCCAGGGATGTGAATTTAGCAGATAGCTGATGGAGGTCAGTGCGCAGCATATTAATCTCTTAATCTCGGATCTGCAGGTCTTGCAGACTTCTTGAATAAGCATACGAAAGTCCTGTTTTGTCGGCATGCAGCGAACATAATCTCGCCAGGATGAGCACGCCTCGGGTTCAGGATCAGAGTCCATTGCAGCCTGAGGGTTAAAGTCCCAAGTGAGAGCCGGGCGGGTTGAAGGCGGATGGTGGCTACTCTGAAGCACACGGGAGGGGTGCCAGCTGAATAAGTGGCCTTCTTGGAGGTGCCTTGCGCTTCTGTGGCTGATAAATAAGCCTCCTGAGGCTCCGGAGGCTGTGGGGCAGAGGGTTGGGCTAGTGCCTGTGAGTAAGCCCTCCGAGAGGGGGATGAGGGGGAGGTCTGTCCCTTACAGCCAGGGCCCTTTGCGGTAGAGAGCAGGGGTCCCAGTCAGGGACGGATGAGTCCCAGGAGGGGGAGGGAGAGGATGGCTGATCCCCAGTGATCATGAGGGGTGGCAAGGAGTCCATCAGAGGGGGGAGGGAACGGCTGCAACAGGCTCCCCACCCCACAACCATCAGCGGGAGCAGGGGATCCATCCAGGGGGTTGGGGGAGGAAATCAAGGCATGTCCCGCACTGGGGTCTCCCTGTGAGTCGTACCTGTGACCCGAAGTGTCCTGCAGCGGCTGCCGGACGATCGCGGGGTGGTGATGGCGCTGGCGCCATGTTGGCCGCGTGGGAGCCCGCCGATGCTTCAGAGTTAAAATACTCTGCTATGAGTGGCGGCGGAGCGGAGGAGGCTCGGGTGGAGTGTCCCCGGGGGCCCGCCGTCTTATCTTTGTGCGATTTGCCCATGTTTGGAGGCTGAGAAAAGCAGGCTTCAGCGGTGTGCAGGCAGGCCTTGTCAGGAGCTTCAGGAGAACACGTCCACTCCGGAGGCCATCCAAGCCACCCACAGCAATTTTTTTAGCATGACAATTCACAGGTTCAATCAATTCAGCTGTAACCAAAGTCACTAGACTTCCAGAGTCCAGCAAGGCTGTAATAGGCTTATTATTAACAGTAATTTGACACATTGGCTTTCCCATATTTGGTGCTGCAGCGCATAAAACAGCTGCAAACATAGACTGCCTTCTAATAGATATATCACACTGCATCGGTTCATCTGTCAATGGACAGTTTGCTGCAACATTTCTTGGCAACGGAAACACCTGGCGTTTCCCCAGTTTGGTTTGCTAACAGGCAGTGGCTTACCTTGTTTGGGACGCCAAACTTCAGTCCTGGCACCAAAATTCCTCCCCCCTATTTCCTTGCCATATTTAACACCCACTTCCCCTGGAACAGTCTTACCGGTGTCCTGGGGAGACCGTGGCTTTGGGTGAAAAGTTTGTGCGGTTGTAGGGGTGGTGACCAGGTTCTCTGCAGCAAAGTATGTTTCAACGAGTTCCACCAGGTTGTCCGCCGATTTGGGGTCTCCTTGACTCACCCACTTCTGCAGGGGAATTGGTAGTGACCTCAGGAACCGGTCCATGACCACACGCTCCACTATTTGGGGCCCAGACAGGGACTCTGGCTGTAGCCATTTCCTCACCAGGTGAATTAGGTTGAACATCTACGATCTTGGGGGCTTGAAAGAACCAGCTGTGGACCCGCTTTGCTCAAACTGCCAAAGTGACACCTAGTCGTGCCAGGATTTCCTGTTTGACCTTTTCATAGTCTCCCACTTCTGCTGATTCCAAATCATAGTAGGCCTTCTGCGATTCTCCAGAAAGCAAGGGAGCAACCAGTCCTGCTCACTGGGTTTTAGGCCAACCTTCCCTCTCATCGGTCCGTTCAAACGTTAGCAGAAAGGCCTCTGGATCATCATCTGCAGTCATCTTAGAAAGAAAGCAACCCACATGGATGACTGAGGGCTTATCTCCAATATCATCAACTTTAGCAGGTGACCACTGTGCTAGCGTCTCCACAACCTCAGACAAGGTTTTCCTATCCGCTTTTGCATCAGTGTGTCAGAGGATCAACAGAATTCAACGTCGGTGCTTCCCTGTGCGCCTGCGTGGTAGACCAGCGCAGAGGCGCACACGGGTGCACGATACGGCGGGTTTGCACATCACCTGATCACTCTGGCAGGCCTATAAAAGGCAACCATTTGCTCTGTGTCTTTGCTGGTTTGTCTCCTCAGCTCACCTGTGTTCCTCTGCTTCCTGTTCCTCACTTCCTGTTGTGACCTGGATTGCCTGAAGACTACTCTGATTCTCTCCTGACCTGATCCCTGGCTTGTTTAACAGACTTCCAGCTCTTAGCCTTGCTGGCTCCCGGACTGATTACATGTGTTTGACCCTCGGCCTGCTTCTGGAATACCCTCTGTCTTCCGCATTTAGCCTTGCTAGCTCCCGGACTGATTACATGTGTTTGACCCTCAGCCTGCCTCTGGATTATCCTCTACATTCAGCCTTGCTGGCCCCTGGACTGATTACTTGTGTTTGACCCTCGGCCTGTTCCTGCACAAGCCCTGTTCCAGACCTTCACACAAGTCAGGTGTTAGAACCCCTGCCGGGCGTTCTCTTCAAGTACATCCCAAGGCCATCTGCACGGGCATCTCTTCCCTCAGAAGACTTCTTGCATACCAGTCACCTGCTGGCAACCCGTGCCCCTTCGTGCCCTGTACCCGCTGTTCCACCCTCAGGGGTACTGTGCACCCAGTTGCAAGGGAAGCTGCTCTCAGCACTTCGGCCCCTGGTGAGTACCTGACAGTACAAACCAGCCATGTCAGAGGCCGACAGGGCTGGCTCACCTTTGGAGGCCCTCTGCCAGCAGGTTGCAGCCCTCACCCAGGCGGTGCAGCGACTCCAAGATGGCTACTTCCAGATTGAGGGCCGCCTTCAGCACTTGGCAATCTCTCCCAGTCTACCAGATTCTTCACCGTCCACAGCCAGCAGCCCTTCTGCTTCGCAAGCCCAAGGCGGTGCTACACCTGCGGTAGTCATGACCCTTCTGGAACCAAGGGTCCCTACTCCTGAGCGTTTTTCGGGCAGCCGGAAAAAGTTTAGGGCATTTAAAAATGCATTCCTCCTGTATTTGGCTTTGCAGCCCAGGACCTTCCATTCTGAATCGGTAAAGGTGGGTTTCATCATTTCCCTGCTATCCGATGAGCCACAGTCCTGGGCCCATAACCTCCTAGAACAGAAGAGCCCCCTTCTTGATTCGGTAGAGACTTTTTTTTAAGCTATGTCACAACTGTATGACGATCCCCAGCGCACCGCTACGGCTGAAGCCATCCTGCATTCCCTAACCCAGGGAAAGAGACCAGTAGAGGACTACATTGTAGAATTTCGGAAATGGTCTGGGGACACTAACTGGAATGAGGTTGCCCTTAAGTATCAGTTCCGTCTGGGCCTGTCTGAGACCTTAAAAGATGAACTAGCCCGAGTAGACACCCCTACATCCTTGGAAGATCTGGTCCAGTTGGCTACCAAACTTGATCGACGTCTACAGGAGCGTCGCTCCAAACGCCTCCAGTCACCTAGACCCATGTGGATGCTACCCCGGGTACCCCCGGTACCCGCACCTGTTCCAGCTCCCACTTCCTCTACTGATGGCGAACCCATGCAGCTGGGCTTGGTCCCGGCTCCACTCACCCCTGACGAGAGACTCCGTCGGCGTCAAGCCAACCTTTGTCTATGTTGTGGTGAAGCGGGCCATTTCCTACGCAGCTGCCCTGTGAGACCCAGTAAGTGCCGACCTCGTGTTGCTGTGAATTCTCAGATTGCGGTTTCCACCCGGTCTCACCTTGTCCTCCCGGTTTCATTACAGGTGGCGGAAGAGGAGGTTCGGCTGGGAGCCATCATTGACTCTGGGGCCTGCAGTTGCTTTATGGACATAACCCTAGCTCGGAGCCTGCACGTTCCCCACTGCTCTAAAAAACAACACCTTCAGATTCATCTGGCTGATGGCTCCCTACCCTGCTCCGGTCCTGTGACCCAGGAAACAGTACCAATCTCGACATCCACAGACTCTGGTCACTGCAAATTTCTTCGCTTTGACGTTATCCACTCTCCTATGTTTCCAATCATTCTGGGTTTCCCTTGGTTACAAGCCCACGACCCACAGATCAACTGGAACAAGAAAGAAGTACTCTTTTCATCTGCCTACTGTTCACAGCACTGTCACCTGCCGACCTCCCACAAGTCCACCTCCTGCCTAAACATACAGACCATTCCTGATAACCTTCAACATGTCCCTTCAGCCTATCATAATTTTTTGGACATCTTTGACAAGAAGAAGGCTGATACTCTGCCACCCCATCGGCCCTATGATTGCCCGATAGACTTGCTACCCGGTTCCGAAATTCCGTTTGGTCGGATCTTTCCATTATCAGAGACTGAACTAGAAGCCATACGCTCTTACATAGATGAAAACCTGGAAAAGGGATTCATCTGACCATCCTCTTCTCAAGCTGGTGCAGGCATCTTTTTTGTTGAAAAAAAGGACGGTTCTCTCAGGCCTTGCGTGGACTACAGGGAACTTAATAAAATTACCATTAAGAACAGGTACCCGCTTCCTCTCATCCCTGAACTTTTTCAGCGCCTAAGAACTGCCAAGATATTTACTAAACTAGATCTTCGGGGAGCATATAACTTAGTCCGAATCCGTGATGGGGATGAGTGGAAGACGGCTTTCAGGTCTAGATTCGGGCATTTTGAATATCTAGTGATGGCCTTCGGGCTCTGCAATGCCCCAGCCACATTCCAGCATCTGGCCAATGATATATTCCATGAGTATCTAGACAACTTTGTGATAGTATATCTTGACGATATTCTGATTTTTTCCAATTCCTTAGAACTGCACCGAACTCACGTCAGGAAGGTCCTCCTCGTCCTCAGAGAACATGGGCTATACCTAAAGGGAGAAAAGTCTGAATTTGAGAGACACCATCCAGTTCCTTGGATTTATCATCACCACAGGAGGAATCTCAATGGATCCACAAAAGATCAAAGCCATCCAAGAATGGCCGGCACCTTCAGACAAAAGGTCTGTACAGCGATTTGTTGGCTTTGCCAGTTTTTATCGCAGGTTCATCCAGGGGTTCTCCACGATTATTTCCCCCATCACCCAACTAATCCGCCAGCAGGTCAAATTCCAATGGTCTCCACAAGCACAGGAAGCCTTTGATGAATTAAAGAGACTCTTTATATCAGCTCCTATCCTCCTACATCCAGATCCAAGCCTTCCCTATGTGTTGGAGGTGGACGCCTCTGAATTCGCATTAGGTGCTATCCTCTCCCAAAGAAGTGGGCCGAAGGCTCTCCTTCATCCAGTTGCCTTCGCTTCCCGGAAACTCAGTCCTCCGGAGAGGAATTACGATGTCGGAGATCGAGAACTTCTCGCTATAAAGTTTGCACTGGAAGAATGGAGGTACCTGCTGGAGGGTGCGTCTCAACCCATCATGATCTTTACAGATCACAGGAACCTGGAGTACCTCAGAGCTGCTAAACGCCTCCGACCCCGAAAAGCACGCTGGGCTCTCTTTTTCTCCAGGTTCAATTTCCATATCACCTTCCGTCCCGGTTCCAAGAATGGGAAAGCAGACGCACTCTCCCGAATGTTTCCAGAAGCCGAAGATCCACCTGAACCCACAACTATTCTGTCTCCACACAACTTTCTCCAAATTATCCAGCCCGATCTAGAAACTGCCATCAAACAAGCCACTAACCAACTCTCCAAAACTACAGCATCCTCCCTGGAAAGGAAACACGGTTTGCTATGGGCACACAGCAAGGTATTCATTCCTCCTTCAGTAAGACCTCAGATTTTGCAAACCTTTCATGACCACAAGATGGCAGGACATTTTGGAATCCAGAAGACTGCCGATTTAATCAGTCGTTCGTTCTGGTGGCCGGGTTGGAGAAGGGACTGCAAGAACTATGTCCAGTCCTGTATCACTTGCCAGCGTAACAAGGGGGCAAACACCAAAGCCTGGGGACTTTTGAGGTCCTTACCTGTTCCCGAACGCCCTTGGAGAGAGATCTCTGTGGATTTTATTGTTGACTTACCACCTTCTGACCAGTTTACTACAATCCTAGTAGTGGTAGATCGTCTCTCGAAGATGGCACATTTTCTACCTATGTGTGGCACTCCTTCTGCTTCGGCTACAGCAAGCATCTTTATCAAGGAAGTCGTGAGGCTACATGGCGTCCCTTCCAACATCGTGTCTGATAGGGGAATCCAATTCACCTCCAAATTCTGGAAGGACCTCTGCAAAGCACTGGAAATCAAGACCTCACTATCCTCCGCATACCACCCGCAAAGCAACGGGCAAACAGAAAGAACGAATCAGACACTAGAGCAATACCTTCGTTGCTTCTGCTCCTGCTCTCAAGACAATTGGTCCTCTCTCCTGCCCTGCGTGGAATTTGCCTACAATAACTCGGTACTCTCCACCACCCACCAAATACCCTTTTGGGCCAATTATGGCTATCACCCTTCCTTCCTGACAGATTCCATTCCCGAAGTCTCCACTCCTGCAGTACAAGAACGGGTAAAATCAATCCAAAACAATTTCCTACAAATCCAAGAAGCTATGAGAAAGGCTCAGAGGGACTATGAGGAATATTATAATAGGGGGAGGAAGAACTGTCCGAGTTTCAAGATCGGGGAAAAAGTTTGGTTATCCTCTATTAACCTTAGATTACCTTGGCACCACCTCCACCGGTCGAAGTCGAAGAAGAATTTGAGGTGGAGGCCATAGTGGATTGTCGAAAGAGGGGGAGACGGACTCAATACCTGGTTAAGTGGAAAGGGTATCCCCCTGAAGACAATTCTTGGGAACCCTCCATTAATATTCATGCTCCTCGCTTAATACGGGACTTCCACCGTAGACACCCTGAGTTACCAGCCAGATTGGGCAACCGGAGGCTGCCCCTTGGGGGGGGCACTGTGTTTGCCACTTCCTGTTGTGACCCGGATTGCCTGAAGACTACTCTGATTCTCTCCTGACCTGATCCCTGGCTTGTTTAACGGACTTCCTGCTCTTAGCCTTGCTGGCTCCCGGACTGATTACATGTGTTTGACCCTCTGCCTGCCTCTGGAATACCCTCTGTCTTCCGCATTTAGCCTTGCTAGCTCCCGGACTGATTACATGTGTTTGACCCTCAGCCTGCCTCTGGATTATCATCTACATTCAGCCTTGCTGGCTCCCGGACTGATTACTTGTGTTTGACCCTCGGCCTGTTCCTGCACAAGCCCTGTTCCAGACCTTCACACAAGTCAGGTGTTAGAACCCCTGCCGGGCGTTCTCTTCAAGTACATCCCAAGGCCATCTGCACGGGCATCTCTTCCCTCAGAAGACTTCCTGCATACCAGTCACCTGCTGGCAACCCGTGCCCCTTCGTGCCCTGTACCCGCTGTTCCACCCTCAGGGGTACTGTGCACCCAGTTGCAAGGGAAGCCACGCTCAGTACTTCGGCCCCTGGTGAGTACCTGGCACAGTGGCTAGCTTGTCAAACAGCCTCTGCGATTGCTCCTGTGCACTAACATTAGCTTGCTGTACTGCAGAACTAATCTGTTGGCACAGTGCCTTGGTTTGCTCCTGTGCGATAGCGTAGGCTTGCTGCTGTGGAGAGTGGAGTGCAGCGTTTGTTTTCTGCTGTGCAGCGTTAGCTTGTTGTTGTGCAGCGTGGAGTGCAGCGTGGAGTGCAGCGTTTGTTTTCTGCTGTGCAGCGTTGGATATCATCAATTGTTTTAGGATTTCCGCCATGTTTAGTCACTCTAGGTACTGACCTTTTAACCACTTTCAGACCGGACCATTTTGCTGGTCAATGACCAGAGGTCTTTTTACAATTTGGCACTGCGCTGCTTTAACTGGTAATTGCACGGTCATGCAATGCTGTACCCAAACAAAATTTGCGTCCTTTTTTTCCCCACAAATAGAGCTTTCTTTTAAAGGTATTTGACTGACTCTGCGATTTTTATTTTTTGCGATATAAACGTAAAAAGACCGCAAACTTTGAAAAAAAATGATATTTTCTACTTTTTGTTATTAGAAAAATCCAATAAACTCAATTTTAGTCATACATTTAGGCCAAAATGTATTCAGCCACATGTTTTTGGTAAAAAAAAAAGTCAATAACTGTATATTTATTGGTTTGCGCAAAAGTTGTCACATTTACAAACTAGGGTACGTTTTCTGGAATTTACGCAGCTTTTAGTTTATGACTGCCTATCTCATTTCTTGAGGTGCTAAAATGGCAGGGCAGTACAAACCCCCCCCAAATGACCCCATTTTGGAAAGTAGATACCCTAAGGAAATTGATAAGAGGCATGTTGAGCCCATTGAATATTTTATTTTTTTGCCTCAAGCGATTGAATAATGACAAAAAAAAGTTGTCACTAAATGATATATTGCTCACACATGCCATGGTTATATGTGGAATTGTACCCCAAAATACATTCTGCTGCTTCTCCTGAGCAGGCCTGTACTGGCCATCGGGACTACCCGGTGGGCCGATTGGCTCAGTGGGCCGCTGGGCCGGTTTTCAGTTTGAGTTATATTGTGTTTTTTATTTTTAACGCCGGCGGCGGCCGGGGCTGCGGCTCCGCTACAGCACCTGGGCCGGCACGCAAGTACCACCCCCTGATGACGCTGCCACTCACTCCCCTAACCTTACTGGCAGCCTCCTTGTCCCAGTGCCGTGACGTCACACACGGCCGGAGGGCGGAGGCGGCCCGGGGATATGGGAGGAGCCCGCGCTTAGCTGCTTGGCCTGGAAGTGAAGAGAAAGCGCCGCCGAGGAGGAACGAGAACATTGCTCCAGACAGCTCCAGAACTCCACTCCAGACAGCAGCACAGACAGGGTCAGTGTCCAGGGACAAAGAAATCCATCACCTCACCAGTGTCATCAAGTAAGCACTAAATAAGATAATCAACTGCAGGCTGCATGTCTATGATATCTGTAATGTGCAGCATGGCGGGGGGAGGGGGTAGGGGTAAATGTACTGCCACTTTCCACGGTAATTGATTAATAATTTAATATCACTGTCCACGGTAATTGATTAATAATTTAATGTCACTGGTCATGGTAATTGATTAATAATTTAATGTCACTGGTCACGGTAATTGATTAATAATTTATTGTCACTGTCCATGGTAATTGATTAATAATTTATTGTCACTGGTCATGATAATTGATAATTTATTGTCACTGGTCACAATAATTGATTAATAATTTATTGTCACTGTCCACGGTAATTGATTAATAATTGAATATCCTTGTTCACGGTAATTGATTAATAATTTAATATCACTGTCCACTGTAATTGATTGTCACTGTCCACAGTAATTGATTAATAATTTAATGTCACTGGTCACGGTAATTGATTAATAATTTGTCACGGTAATTAATAATTTAATGTCACTGGTCATGGTAATTGATTAATAATTTATTGTCACTGGTCACAATAATTGATTAATAATTTATTGTCACTGTCCACAGTAATTGATTAATAATTTATTGTCACTGGTCATGGTAATAGACATGTGCAGAGTAAAATATTTTGTTTCGGAATTTCGTTTTCGTCTGAAAACTTAATTTATTTAGTTACTCCCGAAATTCGTTTTTATTTATTTCATTTTTCGTTCAAAAATTGCATTCGTCCGAAAATCCACATGAATCACGGTCGAATCTGTCTTTGAAGGCTTATGGTGTCTGTCGAATGTATAAAGAAGATTCGATGGAGCTAGTATATAGCATACTTTAGAACCCTATTAAAGTCTATGGGACTCCAACGTTCAAAATCTAAAGTGCTCATTTTAAAGGCTAATTTGCAAGTTACTGTCCTAAAAAGTGTTTGGGGACCTGGGTCCTGCCCCAGGGGACATGGATCAATGCAAAAAAAAGTTTTAAAAACGGCCGTTTTTTCGGGAGCAGTGATTTTAATAATGATTAAAGTGAAACAATAAAAGTGTAATATTCCTTTAAATTTCGTAGGGGGGGGTTGTCTATAGTATGCCTGTGAAGGGGCGCATGTTTCCCGTGCTTAGAATTGTCCCTGCACAAAGTGTCATTTATGCAGGAAAAAAAGTCCTTTAAAATCACTCGCAGCTATTATGAATTGTCGGCTCCCGTAATACAGAGAACACTCATTGAAAGTCATTGATAAAAAAATAAATAAATAAATAAAAAAAAAAGCGTGGGGGTCCCCCAAATTCAATTACCAGGCCCTTCAGGTCTGGTATGGATATTAAGGGGAACCCTGCCTCAAATTTAAGAAAAAATTTGACGTGGGGTTCCCCCTAAATATCCATAACCAGACCCTTCAGGTCTGGTATGGATATTAAGGGGAACCCCGCGTCAAATTTAAAAAAAAATTGACGTGGGGTTCCCCCTAAAAATCCATACCAGACCCTTTATCCGAGCACGCAACCTGGCAGGCCGCAGGAAAAGAGGGGGGGACGAGAGAGCGGCCCCCCCTCCCTCCTGAACCGTACCAGGCCACATGCCCTCAACATTGGGAGGATGCTTTGGGGGTCTGTGACCCCTCAAAGCACCTTGTCCCCATGTTGATGAGGACAAGGGCCTCATCCCCACAACCCTGGCCGGTGGTTGTGGAGGTCTGCGGGCGGGGGGCTTATCAGAATCTGGAAGCCCCCTTTAATAAGGGGACCCCCAGATCCCGGCCCCCCCCCTGTTTGAAATGGTAAGGGGGTACAAAAGTACCCCTACCATTTCACAAAGAAAGTGTAAAAAATGTTTAAATAAAACAAACACACTTTTGAAAAATTCCTTTATTAAAAATAAAAAAAAGATTCCAGCGGCGGTAATCCACTCTTGCTATCCATCGACGGACGGTCATCTCTCCAGCGATGTCTCATGTCATCCAGCGCAGCGCAGCATCCTTCTTCTGTCTCCGTGGAGGAGACACTACAGACATTCCGGCGGCTGACGTTTGTTATATACAGAGGGCGGGGCCACCCGTCACCTGACCCCGCCCCCCTCTGACGCAAGGGGAAACCCGGGGTTCCCCGTGACGTAGGGGTGACCCCGCCCCCCTCTGATGTAACGGAAACCTGCCTGTGTTACATCAGAGGGGTGCGGGTCACCCCTACGTCACAGGGAACCCCGGGTTTCCCCTTGCGTCAGAGGGGGGCGGGGTCAGGTGACGGGTGGCCCCGCCCTCCGTATATAACAAACGTCAGCCGCCGGAATGCCTGTAGTGTCTCCTCCACGGAGACAGAAGAAGGATGCTGCGCTGGATGATATTAGACATCGCTGGAGAGATGACCGTCCGTCGATGGATAGCAAGAGTGGATTACCGCCGCTGGAATCTTTTTTTTATTTTTAATAAAGGAATTTTTCAAAAGTGTGTTTGTTTTATTTAAACATTTTTTACACTTTCTTTGTGAAATGGTAGAGGTACTTTTGTACCCCCTTACCATTTCAAACAGGGGGGGGGGCCGGGATCTGGGGGTCCCCTTATTAAAGGGGGCTTCCAGATTCTGATAAGCCCCCCGCCCGCAGACCTCCACAACCACCGGCCAGGGTTGTGGGGATGAGGCCCTTGTCCTCATCAACATGGGGACAAGGTGCTTTGAGGGGTCACAGACCCCCAAAGCATCCTCCCAATGTTGAGGGCATGTGGCCTGGTACGGTTCAGGAGGGAGGGGGGGCCGCTCTCTCGTCCCCCCCTCTTTTCCTGCGGCCTGCCAGGTTGCGTGCTCGGATAAAGGGTCTGGTATGGATTTTTAGGGGGAACCCCACGTCAATTTTTTTTTGAATTTGACGCGGGGTTCCCCTTAATATCCATACCAGACCTGAAGGGTCTGGTTATGGATATTTAGGGGGAACCCCACGTCAAATTTTTTCTTAAATTTGAGGCAGGGTTCCCCTTAATATCCATACCAGACCTGAAGGGCCTGGTAATTGAATTTGGGGGACCCCCACGCTTTTTTTTATTTATTTATTTATTTATTTTTTTATCAATGACTTTCAATGAGTGTTCTCTGTATTACGGAGCCGACAATTCATTATAGCTGCGAGTGATTTTAAAGGACTTTTTTTCCTGCATAAATGACACTTTGTGCAGGGACAATTCTAAGCACGGGAAACATGCGCCCCTTCACAGGCATACTATAGACAACCCCCCCCCCTACGAAATTTAAAGGAATATTACACTTTTATTGTTTCACTTTAATCATTATTAAAATCACTGCTCCCGAAAAAACGGCCGTTTTTAAAACTTTTTTTTGCATTGATACATGTCCCCTGGGGCAGGACCCGGGTCCCCAAACACTTTTTAGGACAGTATCTTGCAGAATCTTTTCTCTCTGTCAAATCTTTTTTCTCTGTCGAATATTTTCTCTATATAATCTTGGACTAATAGAGGTAAGGTTAGGCACATTCGAACACAGGTTCTATAGACACAGATTGTTGTCAGAGTCATGTCGAATCTCCTATTCTATATCGAACTGTTGTAACAATGAAAACGAAAATAAAGCATTTATTTATGTCGGATCTTTCGTTTTTCGGATTTTGTGCTTTCGTTATCGTTTGTCAAAACGAAAACAAAAATAGCTGAAATTCGGACGAAAATGCATTCGGACGAAAACGAATGCACATGTCTACATGGTAATTGATTAATAATTTATTGTCACTGTCCACGGTAAATGATTAATAATTTAATATCACTGTTCACTGTAATTGATTAATAATTTAATATCACTGTCCACGGTAATTGATTAATAATTTATTGTCACGGTAATTGATTAATAATTTATTGTCACTGGTCACAGTTATTGATTAATAATACATTCTTTTGCGCAATTGCGTATAGTTTTATATACTGTTTTTGTGTGTGTTTGCAAAATTAAAGTGGGCCGGTCTGGATGAAGTCCAGGGCCAAATTTTTGTCCCAGTCCAGCCCTGCTCCTGAGTATGGGGATACCACATGTGGTCGACTTTTTGGAAGCCTAGCCGCGTACAGGGCCCCGAAAGCCAAGCACCGCCTTCAGGATTTCTAAGGGCATACATTTGTAATTTCACTCCTCACTACCTATCACAGTTTTGAAGGCCATAAAATGCCAATATGGCACAAAACCCCCACAAATGACCCCATTTTAGAAAGTAGACACCCCAAGCTATTTGCTGAGAGGCATGTTGAGTCCATGGAATATTTTATATTTGGCACAAGTTGCGGGAAAATTACAAACTTTTATTTATTTTTTCACAAAGTTGTCACTAAATGATATATTGCTCACACATGCTATGGGCATATGTTAAATGACACCCCAAAATAAGTTCTGCTGCTTCTCTTGAGTACGGGGATACCACATATGTGGGACTTTTTGGGAGCCTAGCTGCGTACGGGGCCCCGAAAACCAAGCACCGCCTTCAGGCTTTCTAAGGGCGTTACAGTTTTGAAGGCCACAAAATGCCAAGATGGCACAAACCCCCCCCAAATGACCCCATTTTGGAAAGTAGACACCCCTAAATTTAGGGGTACACTAGTGAGACTAGGTAATAAATGGCGGGTGCCCTGAAACTATAAAAAAATAACTAACCAACCAGCGTCACCTGTAACAGTTATATGGTGATCACTGGTGAAAGGGTTAACTAGGGGGCAATCAGGGGGCTTTATGCGGTAGTATATGGGGGTCCCTGGCGCTATAAAAAGCTGCGGCGAACCTAAATACCTACCTGCCTAACTAGCGTCACCTGTGACACTAATACAGCGATCAGAAAAACGATCGCTTATTAGGCTGGGTTCACACTGGAGCGATGCGGGAACGCCACGAATCCGCGGCGGGTTCCCGCATCGCATGCCTCCCGGCGGCAGTTCACACTGCCCTATGCGAACTGCTGGGAGTGTCAGTGAAATGTTAATGACACCCCCAGATTAGTTTGCATATCGCAGTGCGATCTGCAAACTCGGATCGCATGGTGTGAACACCCATGCGATCCGATTCTGCTGCGGACCAAAAAAAGGGTCCCGTGCGAGTTTGCGGCGGGTGCGGCGTGAATTCAGCCATACTATCTGTATGGCTGAACTCGAATCGCACAGAGATCGGATGTGATTTGCACTGCAGTGCAGTGCGAATCACATCCGTTCTCATAAACCGCTGCAATGTGAACCCAGCCTTAGTGACACTGGCGACGGGGGGTGATCACGGGGTTAAACCTTTATTGGGGGGGTTAGGGGGGTACCTTAGAACTAAAGGGGGCTAACCCTAACTGCCCTAACAGTTATTACAGTCACAAATGACACCCGCCGGGTGATCAGGGGGTTAAACCTTTATTAGGTAATAAATGGCGGGTGCCCTGAAACTATAAAAAAATAACTAACCAACCAGCGTCACCTGTAACAGTTATATGGTGATCACTGGTGAAAGGGTTAACTAGGGGGCAATCAGGGGGCTTTATGCGGTAGTATATGGGGGTCCCTGGCGCTATAAAAAGCTGCGGCGAACCTAAATACCTACCTGCCTAACTAGCTTCACCTGTGACACTAATACAGCGATCAGAAAAACGATCGCTTATTAGGCTGGGTTCACACTGGAGCGATGCGGGAACACCACAAATCCGCGGCGGTTCCCGCATCGCATGCCTCCCGGCGGCAGTTCACACTGCCCTATGCGAACTGCTGGGAGTGTCAGTGAAATGTTAATGACACCCCCAGATCAGTTCGCATATCGTAGTGCGATCTGCAAACTCGGATCGCATGGTGTGAACACCCATGCGATCCGATTCTGCTGCGGACCAAAAAAAGGGTCCCGTGCGAATTTGCGGCGGGTGCGGCGCGAATTCAGCCATACTATCTGTATGGCTGAACTCGAATCGCACAGAGATCGGATGTGATTTGCACTGCAGTGTGGTGCGAATTACATCCGTTCTCATAAACCGCTGCAATGTGAACCCAGCCTTAGTGACACTGGCGACAGGGGGTGATCACGGGGTTTATTGGGGGGGTTAGGGGGGTACATTAGAACTAAAGGGGGCTAACCCTAACTGCCCTAACAGTTATTACAGTCACAAATGACACCAATGCAAAAGAAATAAAAAATGCAATTGGTGTCACTGTGACTGGGGGGGCAGGGGTAGTTGGGGGTGTGAGTGTGCCTGGCATGTTCTACTGTGTAGTGTCGTGTTGGTGCAACTCACCGATCCTCTCTCCTCGGTGCCAGAACGAAAAATACCGACACGGAGGAGAGATTACATCACTTCCTCTGCCTGTGTTTACATTACAGGAGAGGAAGTGATGCAATGCTTCACTTCCATTCGTCAGGAGCGATCGCGAGGGGGTGGCCATGAATGAATGGCCGCCCCCTCATCCCGGATCGCTCCTGCACGGATACCGACCGCCGCTGGCACCGGGGGGGGGGCGATCGGGCCCTCCACCCGCGGGAAGGCAGGGACGTACAGGTACGCCCATATGCCTGCCCGTGCCATTCTGTCGACGTATATCGTTGTGCGGCGGTCGGCAAGTGGTTAAGTAGTAACTTACTACAGCTGGTCGCAGCCTCCACTATATGTAACCTGGGGGACAGGTAGCAGGTACAAAAGCTTCCTGGGATAAGCAGGCTTTCAGGCACAGATCCCAGGTCCAGTGAGGTAGTGACAAACAGTGCTGTGTTTATTTGTGTTATATACAAGTTTATATACAGGTGCTGCACAGTGTTCCAGAAACAAATGAGAACAAAGATAGCAAAACAAAAATCCTAGCCATGTATCGGCTCTAACTACACAATTTGCAGGCCCTAACTACCAGGCTGAGCAAGCCTACCGCTTGTCAGTTTCTGCACAAATTGCTTAACTGCTTTTGTCAACCTTTTGGCTCTCACAGATCAGCATGGTCTGTGTTTCCCAGGCAGAGAGCAAAGGCTGTCTGCTCAGGTGAGCTTAAATTAGCCTACGGAAGCCTACGGAAGAGGACCAAGACCCAAACTGGATCATGGCTCAGACTTCTGAATGTGTATGAGAGGAGCCTGGGATATGTATAAACCCCAAACAGGACTTTTCCTGGCTCTCTCTGCTACACCCTGTACATTGCACACTCACATCAGTCCCTACCCTGAAGGAGCCCACAATCTAAGGTCCCCATTCACATACTAGGGCCAATTTTGGACAGAAACCAATTAACCTACCTGCATGTCTTAGGAGTGTGAGAGGAAACCAGAGTACCTGGAGGAAACCCGTGGTTGGGATATGAACCAGCGACCCTTTTTACTGCTAGACAAGAGTGCTAACCACTACACCACTGTGCCGCCTAAGTGTCTTTGAACATGTACTCCAGGAATGGCCTACAATCATGTATAGGCTTGGCTAGAATATATATATATATATATATATATATATATATATATATATATATATATACACACGAGCATGTATATATATTAAATGCACTGCAGCTAGCTGAATCAACTGCCTGCCTGAAGAATATAAGAATATTAGAAACAGTACACCAGGAATGGTCTGCAGTGAGATGAAGATAAACTGTATACAGTTTATCTTCATCTCACTGCAGACCATTCCTGGTGTACTGTTCTAATATACTTCAGGCAGGCAGTTGATATATATATATATATATATATATATATATATATATATATATTATTATTATTATTTTTTTATTAAATGAACTGCAGATCACTGAGTCACCTGCCTGAAAGTGTCTTTGAATACATACTCTAGGAATGGCCAAAAGTCAGGTATAGGCTTGGCTGGACTACAATATAGTGGATATATATTTTATGAACTGCAGCTCACTAAGTCGCCTGCCTGAAAGTGTCTTTGAACACGTACTCCAGGAATGGCCTACAGTCACAGTCAGGTATAGGCTTGTATTTATCAGAAGGTGGAAAGAAGGCAAATCTAACACTTGAAATGCAAACAAAAACACCTAGTGGCGCTAAACAAAATCCACACTGTTGAATATCAGTGTGCTATAATACCCAACGTGAAAAAATGTGCATACAAAAATGATCAACAATACAATAAATAATGATGAAAATAGCAGCAAAAAATGACAATCAAATAGAAATATGCAGAAAACTCATACAAATCGCACAAATAGTATTGCTGTGAAAAAGTGACAACGTGAAAAATAAAAATAAAAAATTAACACAAAGACAAATAGTGCTCTAAAAAAATGTGTGGTTCCAAAGTGAGTTCAATAAATCTTCAATCAAGAAAAATCAATGAAAAGCAGCAATCCCAATGGTGGCAATAGTTCAAAGATTGATTAATTCAAACTAAACATTCTGTAGCCAAGTGTCCATCAAGTGTGAAGCCTCCACCGCACCCTTGGTGCTCGTGCCCCCCTTGTATAGAAAACTCACCAAAGGTATTGCCCAGCACTCTCGTGTCAGGCAAAAGCGCTTATAATGTGTGCAAATGATGATCAATTTCTCCAAATCGCTTCTTTTGAGAACTCCGCAGGCAGAGGGTAGTCACTTATTATCTCAAAATTACCTCAAGGAGACAAAAGGAAACTTCCCATAGTGTAATAATGTAAAACTAGTTTAATAAACGTAAAAGTTTAAAATCACACTCACATGGGTTCAATTAAAGACAGGCACTTCAAAAAGACAATCCACTGGTCAATTCAAAGGTTCTCCCCTCATAAACATTGGTGAGTAAGCTGGATGCAGGCTAGGAAGTGTCACATAGCACCGTCTCTATACAAGGTATCTGTGTGGTACCTGACAGCAGATATCTCAAATTGAATACCCCTCCATCTACATATCCCTCATCCTTTTTCCTCAACTGGGCTCTAAGCAGAAGGGACGATATCCCCCATGCTCAGAAGGTTTTTGTGGGACATGCCTTGGATTTTTGCATGTCCCATAACTACTTTTGGTATGGGGGAGAGTTCTATTCACAGAAGGTTGGCGTGGCTATGGGTGCTAAGTATGCCCCAAGCCTGGCCAATCTTTTCATGGCGGAGTGGGAAGATAGGGCTGTCTTCTTTAATAGACCACATCAGTTGATTTTTACAGGAGGTTTATTGATGATATCTTGATCATTTGGTTGGGGACTGAGCCCGCTATCCACGAATTTGCAGAACAATTGAACTCCAATTTAAATGACATAAGATTGGACTTCAGTATTAGCTCTATTTCTGTAAATTTTTTGGACCTCACTATAACTAGAGAGGGGGATCACTTTAGTACGATGGTTTATTTTAAGGCTACGGACCGAAATAGTTTTTTGTCAACGAGGAGTGGACATCACCCCTCGTGGATAAAGAATGTACCGAAAGGCCAGTTCTTGCGAGTCCGCCGAAACTGCACCACAGATACGGACTTTGTATCTCAGTCAAATATATTGAAGGAAAGATTTCTACAGAAGGGTTATGATGACACCTACCTTGAGAAAGTGATAGAGGAAGTGGGCAATACACCTAGGGATGTATGCCTGCAAGACCGGTTAAAAAGTGATGATCGAACGCAACACCAATTTAAATTCCTGTCGGGTTTCCATCACCAATTTAGAGACATAGAATCCATTTTTGCTAAACATTGGCACATTTTGGGGAAAGATAGATATCTGGGTGCGGTTTTACCATCTGCTCCCAGATTCATCTACAGAAGAGCTCCAAATATTGGTGACAGGATTGTCAAGAAGGTTTTGGATCCACCATTGAAAATTACTATCTCTGGGGATCTAAAAGGATTCTTTTCATGCAGGAAGTGCATATGTTGCAGGACGGTTTCAGAGATCAATAGGGGCATTGCGACAGTGACTAACGGGGCCGGGGAATCCTTTCAGATAGAGGAATTCATGACCTGTAACACGACGTTTGTAGTTTATTTACTGTGGTGCCCATGTAAACTTTATTATGTGGGGCGCACTAAAAGACAATTGAAGGTCCGAATTTCTGAGCACCTAGCGAATATACGAAAGGGGTACAAGTACCATAGTGTGTCCATGCACTTTAAAGAGCACCACCAGCAGAATCCATCCCTGTTACAGTTTTGCGGTATTGACCATGTCCACCAGTCTTGGAGGGGTTCAAACCGAATTAGAGACCTGTCACAAAGGGAAACGAGGTGGATTTTTTTGATGAGGAGCTTGGCACCAGCGGGTATGAATATCGAGCTTGATGTCAATAGCTTTATCAATAACTCCTGACATATTTTTTGTGCTGGGGGGTTGACTGTTTCGCTATCTTGTGGTTATTTTATTAAATATTTTTTAGATTTTGTTTGAACTGGGATGTTATGATTCCTATTTGGGGATAAGGTAGCTTATTTATGGTAGTTAGCCATTTTATAAAGGAAATTTTTTATGTACATTTCTTATGCACACTTCGGTAAAGAGTGCATTTTTGATGAGTAAGTTTAATTTTACTTATACATTATGTATGTATTTATATTATCATTTTACCATTCCTACTATTATGTGAACTCTCGAGCATTGGTTGTGTGAGCTTGATGCTTAAAAATAAGGGTGATATTAAGCAGTTGGGTTCTAAGTGGGGGGTTAAATTTACATATTTTTTGTTGTATATTTTCCGTATGTTCTCCTCCTCTGACCGAGCACTTGGATTGTTTTCAGTTTATTTTGATTCGTCTTTTAAAAAATTTTTTATTTATTTATTTATTTATTTTATTTTTTTATTCTTCACTCTTATCTAAAAAAAAATTTTATTTTTATTTTCATTTTTATTTTTAATTTTATTTTTAGTGTATTTTTCTATTTTTTCTATATTTTATCTATTATTTTTTATTAATATTTTTTATTATTTTATGGCATAGGTTTGGTGGATCCACTTAGGTCACTATGAGTTGGTGGACATGCGTTTTTTACATATACACACTGTTGTAGGATTCGCTTATTGAAAATGAGGGGGTCACTAGTGTGCTATGTGAGATATAGTTATGTGCACTTTTTTTGATATCTATGATGGGATTCGGCTTAAAAAATCGCATAGTCTGGGGCACTGTTCCCCTTTTGGATTTGGAGGACATCTCTATGAAGGGCAGTGCTAATGACTGAAATTAACCAATATTTGTCTTTCTACGACATCGCTGAGTGCATGATGTCTGCGCAGGTCATGTGACTCTGTCTTGTTTGGGTGTATCAAGATGGCGCGGGTGTAGGAGGAGAGCCCTATCTAGGACGTGGGCATAAGGGGGAAGCATCTTTAGCCGCTCACCATACATGTAGTTTAATCACTGACGCTTGCGCAGCTCATCAGTGACACCGGGGTGTACTAAAATGGCGCGGGTGTAGTGGGCGGTTTGGTAAGATGGGCGGTGTCTTACGTGATGATAGCGACGCCTAGATTTGGCCAATCAGCACACGCTATTTACGAGCGCCCTTGAATGCTCCGCGCATGCGCGCCGATTAAATAAAAACATCCACTGCTATGATCGGCCATTGAGGTAAAAGGGTAGGTTTGATGGGCCTCCCTTACATTATGGGACTTACTTGTTTGATCGCTACGTGAGCAATGGGGGTGGTATTGATAGTGCCTGCTACACCTAAAGTTTGTTCGGGGTTGGTGATGGCATCTACATTGATCCACCCATTGTGGGAGTTTGCCGGCCAATTAGAAGCTATGGGGGGGAGTGGTCACTTGAAGGGGGAGTGTCTGGTCACCTGTGGCTGCAAATAAAAGGGGGGATGTTACAGCTGGATAGCCAAACCCATGAGGAAGTCCATTGGACGAAACATGTCGGGGGCGTGGCTATACGGCGACCAGCACACACAGTAATTAAGCTGATAGAAGGCGGAGGGAGGAGAACATACAGATTGAAGGACGTTTTTTGGCGCTGTTTTTCGATTTGAGATATCTGCTGTCAGGTACCACACAGATACCTTGTATAGAGATGGTGCTATGTGACACTTCCTAGCCTGCATCCAGCTTACTCACCAATGTTTATGAGGGGAGAACCTTTGAATTGACCAGTGGATTGTCTTTTTGAAGTGCCTGTCTTGAATTGAACCCATGTGAGTGTGATTTTAAACTTTTACGTTTATTAAACTAGTTTTACATTATTACACTATGGGAAGTTTCCTTTTGTCTCCTTGAGGTAATTTTGAGATAATAAGTGACTACCCTCTGCCTGCGGAGTTCTCATAAGAAGCGATTTGGAGAAATTGATCATCATTTGCACACATTATAAGCGCTTTTGCCTGACACGAGAGTGCTGGGCAATACCTTTGGTGAGTTTTCTATACAAGGGGGGCACGAGCACCAAGGGTGCGGTGGAGGCTTCACACTTGATGGACACTTGGCTACAGAATGTTTAGTTTGAATTAATCAATCTTTGAACTATTGCCACCATTGGGATTGCTGCTTTTCATTGATTTTTCTTGATTGAAGATTTATTGAACTCACTTTGGAACCACACATTTTTTTAGAGCACTATTTGTCTTTGTGTTCATTTTTTATTTTTATTTTTCACGTTGTCACTTTTTCACAGCAATACTATTTGTGCGATTTGTATGAGTTTTCTGACTGCATATTTCTATTTGATTGTCATTTTTTGCTGCTATTTTCATCATTATTTATTGTATTGTTGATCATTTTTGTATGCACATTTTTTCACGTTGGGTATTATAGCACACTGATATTCAACAGTGTGGATTTTGTTTAGCGCCACTAGGTGTTTTTGTTTGCATTTCAAGTGTTAGATTTGCCTTCTTTCCACCTTCTGATAAATACATTTAATTTTTTAAGTGGCAGCTGGAGGGAGGGGATATGTGAGCGCTGTGATGATACACCAATTGGGAGGTCATTGAGGGTGTGTCTCAAGTTGTTTAGGTATAGGCTTGGCTAGACTATATACATACAAGCATATATATATATATATATATATATATATATATATATATATATATATATATATATATATATACATACATATATACAGTGGTGTGAAAAAGTGTTTGCCCCTTCCTCATTTCCTGTTCCTTTGCATGTTTGTCACACTTAAGTGTTTCGGAACATCAAACCAATTTCAACAATAGTCAAGGACAACACAAGTAAACACAAAATGCAATTTGTAAATGAAGGTGTTTATTATTAAAGGTGAAAAAAAATCCAAACCATCATGGCCCTGTGTGAAAAAGTGATTGCCCCCTAAACCTAATAACTGGTTGGGCCACCCTTAGCAGCAACAACTGCAACCAACCGTTTGCGATAACGTGCAATGAGGCTTTTACAGCGTCCTGGAGGAATTTTGGCCCACTTATCTTTGCAGAATTGTCCTAATTCAGTTACATTAGAGGGTTTTCGAGCATGAACGGCCTTTTTAAGGTCATACCACAACATCTCAATAGGATTCAGGTCAGGACTTTGGCTAGGCCACTCCAAAGTCTTCATTTTGTTTTTCTTCAGCCATTCGGTGGTGGACTTGCTGGTGTGTTTAGGATCATTGTCCTGCTGCAGAACCCAAGTTTGTTTCAGCTTGAGTACACGAACAGATGGTCGGACATTCTCCTTCAGGATCTCTTGGTAGACAGCAGAATTCATAGTTCCTTTTATCACGGCAAGTCTTCCATGTCCTGAAGCAGCAAAACAGCCCCAGACCATCACACTACCACCACCATATTTTACTGTTGGTATAATGTTCTTTTTATGAAATGCAGTGTTCCTTCTACGCCAGATATACTTGGACACACACCTTCCAAAGAGTTCCACTTTTGTCTCATCGGTCCACAGAATGTTGTCCCAAAAGTCTTGGGGATCATCAAGATGTGTTGTGGAGAAATTGAGACGAGCTTTGATGTTCTTTTTGCTCAGCAGTGGTTTTCTCCTTGGAACTCTGCCATGCAGGCCATTTTTGCCCAGTCTTTTCCTGATGGTGGAAGTGAGGCCTGCAGTTCCTTGGACGTTGTTGTGGGGTCTTTTGTGACCTCTTGGATGAGTCGTCGCTGCGCTCTTGGGGTAATTTTGGGCGGCCGGCCACTCCTGGGAAGGTTCACCACTGTTCCATGTCTTCGCCATTTGTGGATAATGGCTCTCACTGTGGTTCGCTGGATTCCCAAAGCTTTGGAAATGGCTTTATAACCCTTTCCAGACTGATAGATCTCAATTACTTTCTTTCTCAATTGTTCCTGAATTTCTTTGGGTCTCGGCATGATGTGTAGCTTTTAAGGATCTTCTGGTGGACCTTACTGTGTCAAGCAGCTCCTATTTAAGTGATGCCTTGATTGTGAACAGATGTGGCAATAATCAGGCCTGGGTGTGGCTAGAGAAATTGAACTCAGGTGTGGACAACCACAGTTATAGTATGTTTTAACAAGGGGGGCAATCACTTTTTCACACAGGGCCATGATGGTTTGGATTTTTTTTCACCTTTAATAATAAACACCTTCATTTACAAATTGCATTTTGTGTTTACTTGTGTTGTCCTTGACTATTGTTTAAATTGGTTTGATGTTCCAAAACACTTAAGTGTGACAAACATGCAAAGGAACAGGAAATGAGGAAGGGGGCAAACACTTTTTCACACCACTGTATATATATTAAATGCTCGTCCAGTCCGGGCAGGTTTTCCCGACAGTATGCAGTTATCAAATGGTTGAGTGTGCGAGCATGCTGTGGGGCAGGGCGGTATCGGAGGTACACAGATTTGCACGCTTGGACAGGCCTCCGGATGTGCTGGTGCTACATGTTGGGGGCAATGACCTGGGCGTGAAGACCATGCTGGATTTAGTGAGGGACATCAAATTAGATTTTTGACAGCTTCGCCTTGTCTTCCCACGCATAATTGTTTGGTCCGACATGGTGGCTAGGACATCTTGGAGGTTAGCGAGATCGGTGGAGAAGATCAATAGGGCCAGGAAGAAAGTGAATAAGGAGGTTAGTGGTTTTGTGGTCAGGAACGGGGGGTTGGCTATACGGCACCTGGAATTAGAAGTGGATACCTGGCGCTACCTGAAAAAGGATGGGGTTCACCACCTGAATGACGTGGGGACTGATTTATGGTCCCTGGGGCTTCAGGATGGGATTCAGCAAGCGTTGAGGGTATGGCAGGGCACGCAAGGGTAAGGTTTTGCCCTTGCATGCTGTGGCATGTTATTGGTCTGTGCGGATGAAGGATTCGGGACCTATCGGTGGTATGGTACCCAAGGGTGTTGGTACAGCTAACAGTAGTTTTGCTGAAGTTGGTGATCAGGTGCACTGCGGTCAGTGTTTTGCCTCTGAACTAGATAAAAATCAGAATTGTGTGAGGTATAAATTAAGATCCGCTTAATAGTAGCCAACATCCCAACATGAAATACTATAGAAGTTTTCCCCTTAAAGAAGGCGGGACTTTTTAGGCATAGACTGTGACACCAATTGATTTGGTAAAAATATATAAAAAAATTATTTTATTTCAACATAGAAATAAAAAACAAAGAATAATATATTAACATACATTTCCGAACAGGAGAAAGGGACACATTACTTCCTCCATGTGCATATATTTATAGAACCAGAAAACATTTGCTTCCTACATCTTATTCCAAAGGAACAGACTTCTATGACATTGTATATAGGCGTATTCAAAGCATTCTACAAACAAGGTCAAATTGCGTTAATATTGTGCATCCAATGTAACCTACGCGTTATCTTACTCCTTCTTCAGGGATGATCCATTTTAGCACACTTAAATTTATAAAATAGTAAAATCTATAAAAACATAAGAAATAATTATATATATACATACATACACATACATACATATATACACACACACACACACACACAATAAAAAAAAAAAAAAAAAAACACAACGCACCACTAAAACGCATCACATATATATATACACGATCTTCACCCCAAGATGCAGGTCTAGGCTCATAATAAGGGGGGGATGTTTGACCACCTTCTTGGATGGGAACCGGGACCGCAGTGATAGGCGGACTGTAAGGGAGGAGGTGTACAAGTAAAGTAAATGCATGTCAAATTTTCACATGCCTAGATTTTAAATGAGTATTGCATGTATTTTACTACAGCGCCAATAATGGCAGATAAAGGTTCTATCTGTTAGCCCTCTGGTATGACTTCCGTCATTACATTTGTACTAAGAGGGAAACACCCCTAAAGAAAGGGGGGAACTTTATCTAAAAAAAGCTATCTCATAGTGATCATTCTAAAAGATAATAATATTGCAAAATCTTTTAAAAAAATCTTACCCAAAAGCGTTTCATAGAGTAGTTTGATGTGTCCCGAAGGGAAAACACCTGAGATTCCTATGTTAGAATTGTTAAAATGAAATGCCCAAATGTTGCAACTCTTTTAAATGTTTAAGGCAATCTATTTGGCTTAAAGTCGCCGCAATCTCTCTGTAGTTCAAGGATTTTGGTGCTATGGGAGAAAAAGATTCCCCCCAGAGATAGACGTGTCAGGTCCAGCCTAAAGTGGGAAGGGGAAGGACAGTTATATCCGTTAATTCCCCTTCATTTTTCAATAAGGCTGCATACAGACCGACATAAAAAAGTATATATATTTCTTTACCTTAAATTGTATCTCTCAGCAAGTCACCTCCTCCATGGCCATTGCAGACTGATAACAGACTGCTCCTGGCCCATTAAAGTATCTCACCGCCCCACCTCCTTCCCTCCCCTTCCAGGTGAAGTAAATATTACTCACCTGTGAGTCCTATCACCTAAGCGCGGTCCCCCGGGTGTGCGGCGCACGGCGTCGCCCCATGCCCACATCCAAAATGGCGCCGTGGGAGGAGTGACGCCATGCGTCACGCTCCCACCGACACGCATGCGCAGATCGTACCTTAGCCCTGGAGTTGGCCAAACAGTGTTGTTCACTAAACTACATCCCCCAGGAAGCACAGCGCCAGCAAAAGTGTCAGCAACTGCACATTCATGTAGGATGTGTAAACTCATTTAACCTCACGTTCGTCCGAGATGTCTATAGGGCGAGCGTGGGTAAAAAACCTAGGGTGATCGGACCCCCATCCCATTTCTGTTACAGGTATACCGATGAGCGAGAGAAAAGGCCACTGGGGGGGGGGGGAAAGGTACCTGCCAACCAAGGGCAGGCTTCTCCCCTCCATAGTGGCCTTAGCGTGCCGGGATCCCATCCAGAAGAGCCCCATGGTGTTCAAAGAGCCAAAATTCACCTAATCGAGGGGGGAAGAAAAGTACATAAAAAAAAGGGGGGGGGGGGGAAGAAAAAGCTGTTATATTTTAATATTCTCATAAATCTCTAGTTACGAGTTTCAAAAAGGCTACTGCATTAGAACTAGGTGAGGGATATTGGTCAGATTTTTTCTTTAATAGGGATTTAGGTTTTTTCGTCCTTTCTTCTAAATTGCCCTCTTGTATGGATAAAAGTTTTTCAATATCAGGGCTGTCAATTAAGTCAGCCTGATCATCGTTTTCATCGAGGAGAGAAACCAGTAAGTTGATCGCATTTTCCTCCGCCTTACTCAATTGTTTATCTGAATCAGATGTCTTGTTATACATATTTTTTAAAAGAAGTTTTCTTATAAAGAGGTTGAGGTCCCTTACAACCTCAAATTTATTCAAATTTTCATTTGGGCAGAATCCCAAACCCTTCAGAAGTACTTCTGTTTCTAGATTGGTTAAAGTGTAAGAAGATAAATTAATTATATTCATCTGTGTATTCAAAGGAATTATCATAGAGTGATTTATGTGGTTGTCGGCACATACACCATTTTGTTCCCTTTGATTATATTTGAGCTCGGGCGGCTTGGAAAAGAAGAATAGGAAAAGATAGGTGCCATAGGGGTGGAGTTCGTGTCTCTGCGATCAGTGTATTGTCGTAAGTTAGTGCAATCTTGTGCCTCTTCACAGGGGGAAATAGAAGAAAGTTCTACAGAGATCTCTCTCTGTGAATTACCTGTCACCGAAAGATTAGATGTGCCCGAAGTCTGTGCAATCGGTGTTGGATGTGTGTTGTGTCCTCGTAGTGATTTTTTTACTGATTGATCTTGTGGGTCTTCATGGTGTCTTTGTCTCTTGTTACACCCCATACCTTTCTGTCTAAAAGAAGATTGTTGCTGAAAGGAAGAGGTATTAGAGGGAGAGTCTCCCATGTTATTCCCAAAATTTCTAGCTGTTTAAAAGATAGGTGCCATAGGGGTGGAGTTCGTGTCTCTGCGATCAGTGTATTGTCGTAAGTTAGTGCAATCTTGTGCCTCTTCACAGTGGGAAATAGAAGAAAGTTCTACAGAGATCTCTCTGTGAATTACCTGTCACCGAAAAGAACTGAACTAGTGTGTCAGCTTGAGGTCTATTATAGTTTGGGTACCGCAGTGCTGTAATGGTTATGACGGTATGATTGGTGGGTTTTGTCCTGCACAGACCAACGGGAGGAGTTTAATGGAGGAAGTGCCTTACTACTTGATTTAGATATGTTAAGTTATGTTAATTATGTTAATTGTTTGAATTTTTTATAATAAAGATAATTGGCTGCTAGGGCCATGTTTACTCCAGATTGGTATGGTCTCATTTTCTGGGGTTATGCTAAAAGGGGGGGGGGGCGTAGCAGTTGGGGAGTATAGTTGGTGGTGAAGTAAGTAAGTCACATCTGTTATACAATGGTCATGCAAATAAACCTGGCATCCGGCAGATTTTTAAGAAAGTGCCTGTTTTGCTGACTGTCATTCAGAGAAGGTGATTCCCCACAAGCTCTCGCTCTCTCTCTCTCTCTCAACTGAATCAACTGCCTGCCTAAAATATATTAGAAACAGTACAGCAGGAGTGGTCTGCAGTGAGATCCAGCTAAACTGTACAGTGTGAGTGTGCATATGTAATATACGCTGCAGCTAACTGAATCGCCTGCCTGCTCAAACTAAATGAAATGACACTTTCTCTGCCTGTCTCTGTCTCTCTCTTAACAACGCCACCATCTCACTACACACGGCCAATGTGCAGGTGGCCTTATATCGTGTGAGGCGTGGCCTTAAACCCCTGAGCCATAATTGGCCAAAAGGAACCCTGCCTTTGGCCAATTATGGCTCTCTTCCCTGATGGCGCTGTGATTAGCCAAAGCATGCGGGTCATAGTGCATGCCTTATCAACCATCAGCCAGCAATGCACTGACGCAGTGCATTATGGGCCATGACTCACCGCTCGAATTTGCCGCGAATGGCCCACAATGTTCGATCTTCATCGAATTATTGAACAGCCGATGTTAGAGTCGAACTCATGTTCGACTCGAACAGACAGCCCATACCTACAGGTGACCCCACAATAGGGATAAAACTTTTTCACGGAAGGGAGTTTAACAAGACAAGTTTAACAAGACACGTGGCCACTCATTAAAATTAGAAGAAAAGAAAGTTAACCTTAAACTTTATAAAAGGTTCTTTACTGTAAGAGCGGCAAGCATGTAGAATTCCCTTCCACAGGCTGTGGTCTCAGGGCGATAGTTTCAAAAACCTATTAGATAAGCACCTGAACGACCACAACATAGGGTAATATACAATATAATACTGACATATAATCACACACATAAGTTGGACTTGATGGAATGGTGTCTTTTTTCAACCTCATCTACTTATGTAACTATGTACTGAAGTTTCCCTGGCCCCATATGGGGACCAGCCAACATGAGAGCAGAGTTCGGGAGGAGGCTGCAAGGCATGCAGAAGCAACATCTGGGACCAGTGACAGAGCACACCATGC
This sequence comes from Lithobates pipiens, assembly GCF_037356315.1. NCBI lineage: Eukaryota > Metazoa > Chordata > Amphibia > Anura > Ranidae > Lithobates > Lithobates pipiens. The sequence continues at coordinate 243,785,624 of NW_027507748.1, read as the reverse complement.
TCGGCTGGGAGGATGTGATCCCCGGCAACTCTGGCAAGAGGCGCTAAGCCATGAGCTGCACCATCAGGGAAAGATCCTTCCCTCCTCCACAGAGATGTACTGGACGCAGTACCGTGCACGAGAGGTGTTCCTGAGGGAACAACCGCGAGATGAGTGGAAGACGGAGCTCGGAAGATTGATTCGGGAGGAGATGAGGCTGGATGCCAGCTATAGAGCCCTCCGGTGGTTCGCGCTCAACTGTGTCAGGTACAGCAGATACAGCAGGCTACGGCGGCGTGGGGCTGCTCCATCAAAAAATGTACGGAGACCCAGACTTTCGGAGCATTGAGGAGTGGCGGCTGGAAGACATTCTGGACTTCCGAGATGAGGTGCTGGACCTCCCAGAAGAGGCATGTGACCTGGAGGAATTGGAGTTCCTGGTTGAGCAGAAATGGGAGCTCGAGATTGCCTACAAGCGCCTGTTTGATGGTGATCAGAGGCCTGGCATGGCTCCCGTTGCCTGGGACTGTCCGGGAGAAACAGCGGACAGTCGCGAAAATGCGGAGCAAATGGGGCCAGGGGTGTTCCTACGTTTTCCCGTCCTAACCGCAATGTAAGAAGCGGCAATGATACAGAGGGCACTACGAGTGCTAGAATGCCAGAACGCATCGGAGGTTCCCCGGGCAGCGAGACAAGCCAATAGCATAAAAGTCTCAGAAGGGGTAGTTGAGATGGGTGCAGGAAGGCTGGTAGATGGTGATCAGCAGCAAGTCCAGAGTATCGCATCTGATGCCCCAGCAGAAGCACTGGCTACGAGGAAGAGCCCCACTGGCTTCTGCCCACCCTCAGAGTTAGATCCAGGGAGACCGAGGGATGACCTCAGTGAGCTATTTCCCCAGCAGCAGATATCCCCACTGGGAGTGGAGAAGGCCATTCTACCTCCCCATCGCTTGGACACTACCCCAGTGTTTATCCCCCCAGCAGAAGCGTAGCTACGGGGCAGAGTGCTGCTGGCCCCTGCCCAGCTCTCAGTATGCTTTTGGAGTGTTTGGGAGACAGCCCCTGTCAGAAGTCACCTCAGCGGCTGGTCACAGAACCGGGAGGGGCGAATACCCTTCCCCCCTCCCCAGCAGCTGAACTCTACCTTTTTTATATGTCCCCCCAGCAGAAGAGCTGGCTACAGAGCAGAGTGCTGTTGGACTCTGCCCATCAAGAGAAAAAGATATGGAGAGTCCAGGAGATAGGTAAATACCCCAGGAGAAAATCAAGTACCTTTTTCCTCCCCAATGGCTTAGCACTACCAGACTAAGCTCCCTACCAGCTGAAGCGCTGGCATCGGGGCAGAGGATTATTCAGCTCCCCCAATACCTGCAACCAGGCACCATGGGAGTGCAGACAGCCGGTCCTGCTCTGAAGCAGCTGTTTTTGTTCACGGGACCATATGTGCAGTTTTGCTCCCCAGCGCCAAAGTCATATTTTTCCTTTTCCCGTTTGCCTGGGGTGGGAATTTGTGACTAATGCAGGTCCAGACCAGTTGAGGGTCAGGGACCTGGTTAGTCTGTTTTTGAAAGGGGAGAAATGTGACAGAACAAACTGTCACTGTGTGTTTTGGAAGGGGCTGTGGGCTCGCCTCCTACCCACAGACTATGGCCCAGAAAAGAACATGAGATTTGGAGGGCTACTTGCCGTCTCCCACCACCTGGAGAAGATGCTACCTCCAGACATTTGTGTCCAGATTCGCCAGTCATCGGAACCGGGTGAATATAGTATCTGTGGCTGGGCTTGTGGAGTTGTTCCTGGCTATCTAAGATAATGAGATAATGTAATGTAATGCTGCATCCCTTCTCTCCCCCCCTTGTTGTTGTGTTAATTGTGTTGGGTTATGGCGTGTAGACAAAAGGTCTGGACTGGAGACACATCCCAGCAGGGGATGTGTAAGGAGGGGCTTCCTGCTTGTCATAATCCCTTCATGCGCTTCAACTGTAGTTGTTTGAATATACAAGTGTTGAGTTTCCATTGGTTCTTCCTTGTCCCCTACCCCCTCTATGACCAGGCTAAGGGGAGTGTCCCTAGCTATGTTAAAAGTGTATGTTTGGCACTTAATAAACAGTTTTATGCTCTGGATGTTTAACCCTCAACACCTGTGTTGCTCGTCTCGCGATTGAGGGGTTAAGGGCTGGTTATGGCGAGTCTGCAGGCTGCGGGTGCGTTTGGAGGACAGGAGACACAGGTCTGGCGGAGATGCCCAGCAGTGGTATCTGAGATGCGTCACAATATATATTATATACACAGTGGTGTGAAAAAGTGTTTGCCCCCTTCCTCATTTCCTGTTCCTTTGCATGTTTGTCACACTTAAGTGTTTCGGAACATCAAACCAATTTAAACAATAGTCAAGGACAACACAAGTAAACACAAAATGCAATTTGTAAATGAAGGTGTTTATTATTAAAAGGTGAAAAAAAATCCAAACTGTAGTGATATAATATATGTATAGTGGTGGGTAGATGATTAATTCGTTATTATAAGTACTCTTCCGCAGCAACCCAATTCTTCCAGAGAGATGCACTTTATTGACTTCCAATACAGAACAAAGTCTTGCAACAGATGACAAAATATCCAACAGAGTATATCTTACAGATCTAGAACATATTCAGATCCCCATATTCCTTAATCCTTGGTGCCTTCACACACACACACACAAGACTGACTGCCATGTTATATATCCTAAGCATTGAATGGCTGAGCAACTTGATTGACCTTTTCAATTAAATGCTTTGATCTCCTTGTTTCTTCTTTTCAGAGTGACAAAAGATTACCCCTAGCCGTGAACAGCTGTAGTCATAAAACTGCCCTAATTTGCATTCTTGCATATAAACATAAACAAGTTCCTTTCAATATGCGTAATTAGATTAACAGATCCCACCTTAACAACCTTTTGGTGTATAGAATAACCCAATCTAAATTCTTGCATATTAATACCAAACAGGTTTCCTTCAATGTGTGTAATTAGATTAACAGAAACCACCTTAACAATCTTTTGGTCAACAAGTCCCCTTTGATATGTGTAATTGAGTTGGCTCCGACAAGGCATTCAACAAGTCAGTCCACTGACACACATATATGATACTTATCACATACATACATATATATACATATATATATATATATATATATATATATATATATATATATATATATACATACACATATATATACACACACACATATACATACACACACACATATACATACACACACACACACACACATATACATACACATACATACATACACACACAAAGCCTACTACATATATCCCCACTTGGATCGGTTCGAATCAGAAATTCTTCCTCAATGCCCTATTTTTTATTTTTATTTTTCCCCCTTTCCCAGATATATTTTGCTTTTAATTTTTTATATTTCACTATGTTTTATTTCTTGAACTTTATGTTAAAACCAGAGCGAACACTAAAATAATTTTCAAAACAGCCGTACATATTACATATTGCATATTGATCAATATATTTGACATCTAAGGTGAGATGCTGCACGATGGCTTGGTATAGCATAAGTTATAGCATGTTGGGTGGTTTTCCTAAATTTATAAGAGGGGTGAGTGAAATTCATGACTCCAGTCATAATTTGAAACTTTGTTGAATCAGTTGTTTATAATATACTAAAGGCTATGACATATGGATGAAAAATACCTTTCTACCTTTCATGGTGAGGAAGGATACTGGCAAGAATTTCCACTGCTGCTTCGTCTGGATAGAAGATCTGATAAACACTGATGTCAAGCTGATTCTATGTGAACCATCATGTGGGGGTATATGGATATGTTGATATACCATTCAGGTGGAATTATGGACTGAATGATCCAAGTAACTGCTCTATCGAAGGCAATGAGTTGCCGGCCTACAGCAACTTACAAAATTGTGGCTGGCAATTAAAAAAATTCAGGTACTTGACAGGTACACAACAGGTCATCGTTGCTCAAATAGGAAATGGAAAGAAGCAGATGTGAATTGTAAAATGCTCAGATGGACTCATGAATGTCAAGTGCAAGTAAATATTTTGCAGCACAGAGTTTTTACTGCCATATCCAAACCTTTTGACCTTGAAACTGAGTGCTGGTACATTGATTATTACATTTATTATGAAGATGAAAGTAGAATATTTGTGTAGAAGCATCTTTAAAAATGAAAACCCTGAGCCTGGAGATGAGAGAATCCTGGACTGTGGATTGGAGCTCCCAGAGCATACCAAGTTTACTTTCAGTGAGATGGTGAGAGATGTGATGAAGTCAGACTGAAGAATGGACTGTGACATCAGCTCGTCTTTGTGCAGTATTCAAGATCTTGATGTGATATAATAAGGCCTAACAGCTATATGACCACGGATGTTTACTGTTAGGGTCCAGGTGTGGAAGCCCGACTTGTAGGAGGAGACCTCTCTTACAACGCTGGTTCAGGAGCCGCTGGAATGGAGACAGCGGTCTCGAGAGCACAGTGGGTAGGAGTGCCTGCTGGATAGGACCACTGGAGCTGGTAGCAGAGCGGAGGTTCCTCTGGAAGGCTGAGCGACTGGAGGTTGCTGGAAGGCTGAGAAATGCAGACAGTAGCTTCAGAAGCCGAGGACTGGACAGGCAGCAGGCTGGAGCAGAGTCAGACGGTCCGGGTCAAGGTAAGTAGGCAGGTGGTAACAGGAGGCAAAGAGGTGTCGGTAAAACTGGCAGAGGTCGGCAACGGAATCGTAGGCAGGAGAGGTAGCGAGGTCAGGCGGGCCGGGTCGGGTTTGGAGAAGGCAGAGAAGTCAAGCAAGCCGGGTCGGTAACGGTAGCAGGTAATCAGGTTCAGAGTCAGGTATTCAGGTACACAGGAGCTGAGACGAAACAGCGCCGTACCGGCGCACTTGAGGAACCTTTAAACGTTCAGTGGCGGGAAGTAGCGCACGAACGCCACTCATGACCACGCGAACAAGCGCGCGCACGAACGCCACTCACGAACGTGCATACTAACGCGTAAACGAACGCGCACGCGAACGCGTACACGAACGCGCAGGAAACACGCGCCGACGCCTGTGTGAACGCAGCTGTGCCCGTCCATTGCTGGTAAGTTCCTGACATTTACCAAATCCTTTTCCAGTCATGGTCTAAAGTTATATTATCTAACAACTGTTTCATGGGGATATTTTAGAGGCTGGTGAAGAGAGATGTAACCAGTTTCATCTTCATATTTTAGATGAGCCATTGTAAAGCATTCATTACCTTAAATCATGATATTTTTTGTTTGATTTATGGGTCAGTTCTAGTAGTTAGAACCGACCCAAGTGGGGGTATATGTTGTAATATATATATATATATATATGTGTGTGTGTGTGTGTGTGTATGTCCATGTATTTTATATATGGTGTTCTGGACACATACAGTTGACTTGTCCAAGCCAACTATATTTTAACATATCAAAGGGACAGCTGAAGACCCTTTGATGTGTTAATCTTATGCAAGTCTACCTGGGTGTGTGAGGCATGGCCTGTTAAGGTAATTGAACATTTCAATGGATACATTGTTTTAACTTAAGGAAGATGTAGGACCATAGAAAAAGTATTTATTGATGGTAATTAGATGGGAGGTATTCATGGGAAACATTTGGTTGACCTAGCAGAACCCCCCCGTGTCAGACCAGTACTTGAGAGGACATTCAAGCTGGCATTCAGTCAGTCTTGTCTGGGTGTGTGTGTGTGAAGGCACCAAGGATTAAGGAATATGGAGCTCTGAATATGTTCTAGATCTGTAAGATATACTCTGTTGGATATTTTGTCATCTGTTGCAAGACTTTGTTCTGTATTGGAAGTCAATAAAGTGCATCTCTCTGGAAGAATTGGGTTGTTGCGGAAGAGTACTTATAATAACGAATTAATCATCTACCCACCACTATACATATACTATATCACTACACAAACCATCATGGCCCTGTGTGAAAAAGTGATTGCCCCCCTTGTTAAAACATACTATAACTGTGGTTGTCCACACCTGAGTTCAATTTCTCTAGCCACACCCAGGCCTGATTATTGCCACACCTGTTCACAATCAAGGCATCACTTAAATAGGAGCTGCTTGACACAGTAAGGTCCACCAGAAGATCCTTAAAAGCTACACATCATGCCGAGACCCAAAGAAATTCAGGAAAAATTGAGAAAGAAAGTAATTGAGATCTATCAGTCTGGAACGGGTTATAAAGCCATTTCCAAAGCTTTGGGAATCCAGCGAACCACAGTGAGAGCCATTATCCACAAATGGCGAAGACATGGAACAGTGGTGAACCTTCCCAGGAGTGGCCGGCCGCCCAAAATTACCCCAAGAGCGCAGCGACGACTCATCCAAGAGGTCACAAAAGACCCCACAACAACGTCCAAGGAACTGCAGGCCTCACTTGCCTCAGTTAAGGTCAGCGTTCATGCCTCCACCATCAGGAAAAGACTGGGCAAAAAGGGCCTGCATGGCAGAGTTCCAAGGAGAAAACCACTGCTGAGCAAAAAGAACATCAAAGCTCGTCTCAATTTCTCCACAACACATCTTGATGATCCCCAAGACTTTTGGGACAACATTCTGTGGACCGATGAGACAAAAGTGGAACTCTTTGGAAGGTGTGTGTCCAAGTATATCTGGCGTAGAAGGAACACTGCATTTCATAAAAAGAACATTATACCAACAGTAAAATATGGTGGTGGTAGTGTGATGGTTTGGGGCTGTTTTGCTGCTTCAGGACCTGGAAGACTTGCCGTGATAAAAGGAACTATGAATTCTGCTGTCTACCAAGAGATCCTGAAGGAGAATGTCCGACCATCTGTTCATGTACTCAAGCTGAAACGAACTTGGGTTCTGCAGCAGGACAATGATCCTAAACACACCAGCAAGTCCACCACCCAATGGCTGAAGAAAAACAAAATGAAGATTTTGGAGTGGCCTAGCCAAAGTCCTGACCTGAATCCTATTGAGATGTTATGGTATGACCTTAAAAAGGCCGTTCATGCTCGAAAACCCTCTAATGTAACTGAATTAGGACAATTCTGCAAAGTTGAGTGGGCCAAAATTCCTCCAGGACGCTGTAAAAGCCTCATTGCACGTTATCGCAAACGCTTGGTTGCAGTTGTTGCTGCTAAGGGTGGCCCAACCAGTTATTAGGTTTAGGGGGCAATCACTTTTTCACACAGGGCCATGATGGTTTGGATTTTTTTTCACCTTTAATAATAAACACCTTCATTTACAAACTGCATTTTGTGGTTACTTGTGTTGTCCTTGACTATTGTTTAAATTGGTTTGATGTTCCGAAACACTTAAGTGTGACAAACATGCAAAGGAACAGGAAATGAGGAAGGGGGCAAACACTTTTTCACACCACTGTATATATATATATATATATATAGCGCTGGCTCCTGACGAGCATGCACTATATGTTTTTGAAAGTTAATATTCCTGAAACCACAGTTGGGTTTTAGGGCTAATTTTGTTAAATTATGGTTTCAGTATAAGACTGAACCTAGACTGGATTGCACTGAGGTCTCCTTGGCTGCAGGTGCCGTGTATTTAAGGTACTGAGATCAGGTGCTTTGGGGTTCCGTCCCAGAAGATATTTTCTGTCTGTTGGGTTCTGGTCCTCCTGACCAACCCCCATGGCCCTCCTGGCCTGGGGTGCAGATCCATGCAATTCCAAGTCTCGGCGCTGGATAGCCCGAGGCAAAGCAACTGCAGGGACAGGCCTGAATGGATATCAGGGCCTATTGATTCAAAGGTGGTCCGGTGCCGTCTCATCTAAGGAGAGGCCCAGCAACTGGTGAAGCATCCAGGGGAGGACTCTTCAGGAGAAGGTCACGTGCAAGGCTGGCTTCTCTGAAGGACACGTCGTGGATCTACACTCATACGTTATTGCCGGACCGGCTGAGAGATACTGGTACCGTAGGATAGCTCTCTAAATTTGTCTATGTCCCTCAGTTACGCTCAAGTCTGTGGCAGAGACTTTTCACAAGTATTCTACATCCAAGTCTGTGGCAGAGACTTTGCTTTTCCTTAAAACCGGACCGGCTACTAGGCCTAGTGAGAGGAGGTATATCCGGGAGTTGTGAGAATCCAGCTTTGAAACGGTTATTCTCTGGATTTCTTCTGTAAGAGGCTTTCTATTTTTGCAGTCCAAAAGTACCTGAACTTTCTCCTAACCCTCTACCCTAAATTGAGAGGCTCTGTTCTATCTTCAAATAAATAACCCAAAAGAAGATAGTGTGTCAGATTCTACATTTCTTTGGGCCATCTAGCAGCGTTCCCATCAACTTTACATAGTTACATAGTTGACTTATATATGTTCTCACATAGATCACGTGAATAAAATAAAATGCATGAATGAAATAAATCGGTCACTGCTGCTAAAAGAATAATTAAACAGTTCATATGCTCAGAGCAATACACGTGCTGAGAAGATAGACAAGTCCATCATCCTGCTGCTTGCCGGATGATGGAAGTGTAAATCAGAAGTGATTGTGCTGACAGTTGGAGTAGGGCTCATTATATTTGATTTTCTGGTGAGTTTAACCCCCTGCGGGACGTGTGGAGCACCGTGTGGAGGATTGTGTGCGAAGTGCATCTATTTTCTATCTATATCCACGGGAGTCACCCACTACAGCCCTTTTATGGACTTGTCTATCTTCTCAGCACCTGTATTGCTCTGAGCATATGAACTGTTTAATTATTCTTTTACTAGCAGTGACCGATTTATTTCATTTATGTGATTTATTTCATTCATGCGTTTTATTTTATTCATGGGATCTATGTGAGAACATATATAAGTCAACTATGTCAATATGTAAAGTTGATGGGAGCGCTGCTTAGATTATTCAGAATTTATTTACCTTTTTATAAGTTTACTAAAAAATCCTTATAATCTTGTTATCTGTTTTTAAACTTAATTTGAAACAGAAAAACAAAGAAAAGGCGCCTCTAAGTGTAGAATTAAAAGCTGTTTAATTTCCCCAAAAAGGGTTAAAAACACTTACAAGATATGTAGCCTGGCAGAGCATATCATTAATATCCATGTAGATGGTCCGGCATGAATGCAGTGGTCACTGGAATATACCAGTTCTTCAGGCTGTGTGTCCAGTAGCAGGGAGGTCCAGGGGATGCCAACAGGAAAAACAGCAGGGAGCTCCAAGAGAACTAACAGGCCAGTCCGCAATCACAGTCTCAAAACACGAGGATCCTGGAAGTGACGTCAGCGGCAGGAGACAATAACCAGAGTGGACCACAAACAGGAAGCAAAACAGGAAGCAGTCATCAAAGAGGGACGCGTTTCGGAACATCTCATTGGTTCCTTTATCAACCTGATGACTGTGTGTGTATGGGACTAATTTATACTACCTGGGCGGACCTTAGGGGTGGGGATATGTAAATGGAGTGTTATCACAATATAAAGGTATAGGACAGGGGGAGAAACAGAAACAAAATCCCTATCCAAACAAAAAAAAAATATGATTTCATACAGAACAACCACCAATAAGCGACATTTAAAAATAAAAATAAACATAAAATGAAAATGAGAATCAATAGTTCTACACAGTCTTCAATAATGCTTAAGACTAGGCATAATATATAAGACTGAAGGGGAGGGAATAGGGGAAAAAAAAAAAAAAAAAAGGAGGGGCAAAAGAAGAAAGGGAATAAAGGGGCAAAGAGAAACTATTTTGAAAAATATCTAGGGCAAAAAATATGTATAAAAAAAAATAAAATTATATATATATATATATATATATATATATATATATATATATATATATATATATATATATATATATACCGAAATGGTTAAAATTATTTAAAAATATTTACCATATTTAAAATATTATACTAATAGAAAATGATATACTACTAAAAAAATCTTTCACAAATATATTAGGAAAGGAGGAATCTCTAGAGAATGTCACTAGTTTCAAAGTCCTTGTTCAACCCTCCAGGGGCAAGAACATTTAAAGTAAAAATCCAAAACATTTCTCTATGACAGAGTTTTCTGAAACGTTCGGCTGAGGGGAGGTTCTTTTGGCAATGTCTCAATGACCCAGACCCTTAAACCATCTGTAGATTTTTGATGATACTTGAGGAAATGCCTAGGAACACTGTGATTATCTAATCCACCAGAGATGAAATGGCGATGCTCGCCGAAACGCTTGCGAAGTGGCCTAATGGTTCTCCCTACATAAAACAGGCCGCAAGGACATGTTAGACAGTATACCACATGGTCAGTGGAGCATGTGTGAAAACCCTTGATAGGGTATGTTTTTCCTTTTAAAACAAAGTCCAATCCCTCCAGTCCTACATTGGAGATGGCACCCATTTGCTGGAATTGCTTTCTCCCTACTCTTGGGAGCCCAGTTATCTCTGGCTCTCCCTAGGTCCACGCTGGTTGCTGGTTATTGTCTCCTGCCGCTGACGTCACTTCCAGGATCCTTGTGTTTTGAGACTGTGATTGCGGACTGGCCTGTCAGTTCTCTTGGAGCTCCCTGCTGTTTTTCCTGTTGGCATCCCCTGGACCTCCCTGCTACTGGACACACACAGCCTAAAGAACTGGTATATGCCAGTGACCACTGCATTCATGCCGGACCACCTACATGGATATTAATGATATGCTCTGCCAGTCTACATATCTTGTAAGTGTTTTTAACCCTTTTTGGGGAAATTAAACAGCTTTTAATTCTACACTTAGAGGCACCTTTTCTTTGTTTTTCTGTTTCCTATTCAGAGATTGCTTCTCTCCATAAGTGCAGCCCTAAGTGTGGAAGATACCCTATTATAGACTTTCTGGTTCATAAAGACATCTGTTTTTTTTTTGCTTGGTCCTGAAGTTCAGAGCGCCCTTACAAACTGTATCCAAACTTAATTTGAAGTAGCTGCTGTTTTAGGTGCAAACCAATTATTATTATTATTTTATGTTGAGTGTGAGTTCTGAACTTTTAGCGCTGAGGTGGGAAAAATAGAGGAAGCGCAAATTTTGAGTTTTTCTCCCTTATTATTTTATATATATGGCAGTGGGACCCTGTGCCACCTGACAGATTGCTGGTTTACACCAGATTTTGGAGAGACAGGCTGATTGCACAGCTGTGTGCTGGGCTATTTAGTTGTGGCCTGACTATAGCTCAGGGCCCCACTCAACAGACAGGAAGTCTGTGTATGGGATTCAGATGGACTCCCACTCCTCTACAGGAGTCAGAGGCTGTATAGGGCAGCCAAAGCATGCATGTCTGCAGGAGGCAGATGTCATTTGTGACAAGGAGCTGATTGAGAGTAAGCTAGGAGAGAGCTTGACTCTAAAACTATTTTGGTCTGAGGAGCAAACCTAAGGCCTAGGCTAAATAAAGGCTTGAAACAGCCTTGGGGTAAGAACATAAGCCAGGAGACTGAAGTATTTTGAGTGTGCAAGATACAGTAGAGGTGGAACCCCGTTCATGGGCCACTGATGTCTTTGTGAACTTTTCCGTGCTTTTAAATAAAAGTGGGCTACCATGCCCTTAAAAATACAGTTTTGGTCTGCCACACTCATTGAAAACATACCTACCACTTGAGTCTGATCACCCCAATCTTACTGTGTGTGTGTGTGTGTAAGTAAACATATGCACACCTTTATTTCATTATGCTGTTACATTGTGCTAATCCTGCTCTAATCCTGTCTGTTCCTTCCGGGACAATTAAGACCAGAAGCACACTAAATGTAAGATGACTATGGCCCCTTATGAAACCAACATTCAGCAACAGGTCTAAACTTTGCCCATCTTTCCCCAGCCTATTAGAAGACCCCGACTCCTCCCCTCTCCCCCCCCCCCCCCCACTCACCACTCATAAGCCCATTGAGCAAGCATGGGCGCAGGTCTGATGAAGGAGCCGCCCACCCCCTTCACCTGGTGTTACAGCGGCCATTCCAGCTTGGTTCCAGAACCCGGACCGCCTCATCGCATCTTCGTCTCCTTGCCAATCCACGTCACCAGGGACTCTGACAGCTGCAGGAAGGCTCTCTCTCTCCCCCAGACAGACGAGGATTACAGCGTTCCACAGGAGGTGTAATCATTATATGCCTATGACCTCTTACTATCCTGTATATGTTTTTAAGCACATTGAGCCTGTAATAAATCTTTTAACCACTGCACTTAGAGACACCCTTTTCCTTTATGACCAAGCTAGTTATACGCATGTAGCACTGACCTTCGAAGGAGCTGCTGGTTTTATTGGGCTTACCATTACCTTCTTGAACTCGTGTACGTCTAGGGGTTTTCCATGGTAGATGGCCTAAAGAATTGTAGAAACTGACACTCGATCCACTTTTTGGGATATTTATTTGAAAAAAAAGTAGACAAAACAGTCTCTCAATGAAGGGTAGAGGGTTTAGGTAGGAAGTTCAGGTACTTTTGGAACTGCAAAAGATAGGAAGTCTCTCACTATAGAAATCCAGAGAATTACCGTTCACTACTAGATTCTCACAGCTACCAGATAGACCTCCTTTCACTAGGCCTAGCAGCTGATAGAGTGTTTAAGAAAGCAAAGTCTCTGCCGCAGACTTGAATGTAGAACACTTGAACAAAGTCTCTGCCACAGACTTGGATGTAACTGAGGGACGTAGATAAATTTAGAGAGCTATCATACGGTACCAGTATCTCGCAGCCGGTCTGGCGATACCGTATGAGTGTAAATCCAACTGAGCCTCCAGGCTCCTTCTGAGAAGCCAGCCTTATGCATGGCCTTCTCTCGAAGAGTCCTCCAATGGGTGCTTCTCCAGTTGCTGGGCTTCTCCACAGATGAGACGGCATAGATCCTCCTCTCAGTTACTTTGCCTCAGGCTAGCCAGCCTTGAGACTCGAAATTGGTTGGATCCACACCCCAGGCCATGAGGGCCACGGGGGCTGGTCAGGAGGACCAGGACCAAGCAGACTGAAAGATCTTCTGGACCGGAACCCAGAAGCATATGATGTCAGTACCTTAAGTACCCTCTCCCAGAATGCACAGCAGGATGACACTCCCACTGGGCTGGCTCTGAGAAAGAATGGCACTCAATACGCCCAGCCAGACTGCGTTCTCACACTTTCCAGCAGTGATAGCGACACCTGTGGCCAAAGAGAACCCAGTGCAATCTAGCTAGACTGGTACTGAAACCATAATTTGGTATAATTAACCCTAAAACCCAACTGTGGCTTTAGGAAATTTAAATTGGAAAAAAAAAAAAAAAAAAAAACACATAGCGCGTGCTCTTCAGGAGCCGGCGCTACATGCAGAACGTAGGTGCCACCTACTGTCCCGTTCTGGCATAGCTTTAGCTGCTTGTTTAAGTTACATATTGTAATTCTTTAGAATGTGGTACTAAAGTTGTTAGGAACGAATGCATTCTGGGAGATTCTCTAGAGGAAGCGAGTCAGCCCCCATTTTAGGAACTCAAATTAAGACAGTAAGGCTGTTTCTTCAATCTTTCACCATTACCCCTCAGCTAGCTCAAAAAGTGAGTTCTTGTTATGTCATTCTGTGTTCTAGAGCATTGTTTCTTTATTATATGCAATATTGTACTGATTGATAACAGTTCTGCAGGAGAAGCCGCGCTTATGGATTGGTCCACAATCAGCAGGAATATATGTGTTTATTTATATGCCCCCAGAAATTGTTTTTCTCCTTGCTACTTTTTGTTATTATTCAATTAGGTTATATCAATTCTAGGAATTTTTTAAATTTTATAGTTGGTTTTAAGAGGTTGCTGCCTCCCTGGGGTACACAGGCTGTATTTGACAACCTGTGCTGAAAAGTAGATAATTATTGTGGGCTACTGGCGCTACCTCAGACTAATACTGTTCACAATATTAAATTTAAACCTATTTCGATCACTGTTTACTGTCCCTAGGGACTATGTGTATTACAATCGTGTATAGTGTTACATCAACTACAGTGTTGTAACTAAAAATTCCTCATACCTTTAACCAAAAAAAGATAATGATTTCACACCACTTTGTAACAACTATCGTAAGCGAACTAATCCGTCAATCCGTCACTTGTTACAAAAAAAAACAAATCAAACCCAAGTGACATAAAAATTAATCTGCGACACTATATACTCCCATATGTGGGACATATGACAACTTACCCCTAATTTACATTAAACAACCCTTGTGCCAATTATACAATAACCCCAAAACTTGAAGAAATGCAATTTTACACAATTTCACCCGTGTAAAAATTCTTTATACAAATTCAACCGATATTTAAGATATAAGCCAAAAAGATTATGAATGCCAGAGAAATATGCAAAAAAATGAAAAAAATTATTATAAAAACAATGATATGAAAAAAATATATATATAAAAAATATATGTGAGAAAACAGATTGGTGACAAATTATAAAAGTATATACGTATAGTCCACAATAATTCTTCTATCATATATCCACAAATATGCAATTGTTCTGTTCCAAAAACCGGAAGGTGACTTTCGTGATTATGACTGTTTATTGGTGACTTCCGTGCTCATTCCCCCTCAAGGGTCCCCACTCACCGAATCCACACACCCCCTAGGGCAGTGATGGCGAACCTATGGCACGCGTGCCACAGCTGGCACGCAGAGCCATCTCTGTGGGCACGCGAGAGGGTCCTGGTTCACGGTGGGCAGAATATGACAGCAAACAGCGGCGAGGTGCAGGAAATTAACTGCATGAGTGAGCGGGTGGGTGGGTGGCTCCGCAGCCTCCGCGCGGAAGGCTACAGACCTGAGAGCACGCGAGGGAGAGAAGCAAGCAGCGGCGAGGTGTGTGAAACTGTCTGCATGAGTGAGTGGGCAGCCCCACATTCTCCGCGTGGTAGGCTACAGGCCTGACAGCACGCACGGGAGGGAGAGAAGAGCTTCACTGCTTCATTGTATGGCTGAAGAGGGGCGCAGTATACCTGGCGCCTTCCGGAGCTTGGACTGCCTCAAACCTCCTTCAACAGTGAGGCCCGGAGAACAGACTGACCGTGGGCCTAGAAGACAAGGACAGGCGAGAGGCGCAGGCTGTGAGGGAGCAGCTGGATGGAACAGGGATGGAGACAGGTACCGGGCACAATTATACACTGAATACCTGCAGACAAAGACTGGGGCAGGGAGGCAGAGCAGGGATTGCAGATAAGGACAGAGCTAGAGGTCTCCCTTTCTCTCAGCTCTCCTCTTTTTCAGCCCCCATGTCCCCCTCTTTCTGCTCCCCCTCTCTGTGCCCCCCTCTCTCTGTGTCCCCCCTCTCTCTGTGTCCCCCCTCTCTCTCTCTCTCTCTCTCTGTCCTCCCCTCTCTCTCTGTGTCCCCCCTCTCTCTGTGTCCCCCCTCTCTCTGTGTCCTTCCCTCTCTCTCTGTGTCCCCTCTCTCTCTCTCTCTCTCTCTGTCCCCTCTCTCTCTGTGTCCCCCTCTCTCTCTGTGTCCCCCTCTCTCTCTGTGTCCCCCTCTCTCTCTGTGTCCCCCTCTCTCTCTGTGTCCCCCCCCTCTCTCTCTGCCCCCCCCCCTCTCTCTCTGTCCTCCCCTCTCTCTCTCTCTGTCCTCCCCCCTCTCTCTCTGTGCCCCCTCTCTCTCTGTGCCCCCTCTCTCTCTCTCTGTGCCCCCTCTCTCTCTCTCTGTGCCCCCTCTCTCTCTCTCTGTGCCCCCCCTCTCTCTCTGTGCCCCCCCTCTCTCTCTGTGCCCCCCCTCTCTGTGCCCCCCCTCTCTCTCTGTGCCCCCTCTCTCTGTGCCCCCTCTCTCTCTCTGTGCCCTCCCCTCTCTCTCTGTCCCCTCTCTCTCTCTTTGTGCCCTCCCCTTTATCTCTGTCCCATATCTCTCTCTCTCTGCCCCCTCTCTCTCTCTCTCAGCATCTCTCACACTCCTCCCCCTCTATGTTCGCCCCATCTCTCTGTCCCCCCTCTCTCTCTGCCCCCCATGTGTCCCCCCTCTCTGTGTGTGTCCCCTATCTCTATCTATCTGCCCCCCTCACTCTGTCACCTCTCTCTCTCTGTCACTTTGCCCTCCCCTTTATCTGTCCCATATCTCTCTCTCTCTCTCTGTCCCATGTCTCTCTCTCTCTGTCCCATCTCTCTCTGCATCTCACACCCCTCCCCCTCTTTCCCCCCTCCCCCTCTCTGTGCCCCCATCTCTCTGTCTCCCCTCTCTCTCTGCCCCCCCTCTCTGTGTGTGTCCCCTATCTCTATCTATCTGTCCCCCCCTCACTCTCTGTCACCTTTCTCTATGTGTCCTCTCTCTCTCTCACAACCCCCCTCTCTCTTACACACACCCCCTCTCTTTTGCTCAGCACCCATCTCTCGCGAATTGCCGTGTTGGCACTTTACAACACAAAACCAACTTATTTATTTCAGTTTGGGCACTCAGACTCAAAAAGGTTCGCCATCACTGCCCTAGGGGGTTACTCGCATGTAATCCATATTCCACTCTATTGAGGCTTTCACCGTTCCACTGCATCTTCAAAGAAGGTTCTCCACAGAGTTTTTAGGAAGATGAAAAAGGCTCCTTATATCCGGTGGTAGTTCCTCAAAAGGAAAAAGAACCCCCTCATGGTGTAGTATTTATGATTTGCTGAACACTTATGAGAACAAGCTGAAACTCTTCTAAAAAAGGATTTTTTTTGTATATAGTGGGAGACTGGTGACCACTTAAAAAAAACTTTATTGCAAAAAATTATTAATTTTTTGTAAAAAAACCTTTCGCGCACCAAAAGGTTTCTGCACAACCGTTATACAAAAAGACTTTTTTGCAACATTATAAATCTACAAAAACTTACAAAAAATGCACGAAAATTCCATATCACAGTTGTGCGATAAAAATAAAAACAAACAATACAATAAAAGTAAAAATAAAAAAGATTTTCTATATGAGTGCAAAATACTGTAGTTTTAAGTCAGTCCGTGTAAGTCCTATTTCCCCAAACTCGCACCCCCTATCTGGGGTGGGGAGCTAAATCCACTCCTAAGGGGTACTTGCCTTCCCAGGGGAACCACTTCCCAGGCCTATTTAGGCTGCTTATACGCTGACAATCAAAGTATTTGCCTTAGTAAATCTTTGGCGTCCTTGCGCAGGAAACGCCAAACTAAAAAAAAGAAGTAACAAACACGCCGGTTCACCAGCGCAACAGTGCTATCCCCCTGAGCGAGCGGCGTGCGCTCCAGCGGGTCAGGCGCACCGGTAGTGACGTAGTGTGCGTAATGACGCTGTACGCGTTTCGTCAGAGACGTCCTCAGCAGCGATATCACGCACACTCACACTAACGTCTTTCAAGGCAACCGCACCTCCCATTTTTTAACCTCAACCAATAAACGATCAGGGTGGAGTTACCAGTTTGTTTACACTTACTTTTCTAATCACGCTGGGCGGGCTAGCCTTCGTATGCATTCCTAAAATTATTAAAAGCCAGGGTATGGTGGTAAATGGTAAATCTTATTAATGCTTGCCATAGTCACATTACTTTTACCTATTATTAGAAAGGAGGATACACAACGAGGAAAACTGTTTTATTACCTCTAGTATATTTACTAATATACTAGATATTTACACATATTCATCCTATTATTCTATAAGAAGGGGGGGATGATCCTTTTACAAACATTTATTTGGATAATCTGAAGTGCGCTGCTTGGGATCTTGGTGGTCCTCCTCTGGACCCAGTATGCAGCTACCCACTCTTGGCTCACTGTAGGCAGCTGCTTCCAATGCTTCTGCTTCTGCAATGGTGGCAGAAGTGTCTCAGTCCACTTGCAGACTCTCCATGTCAGCTTCTAGGATCGCCTGCTGCATTTTCAGAGATGCCTCTTGCTGAGCTCGTTCAGCCTCCAGGCGTATTTTTTCCTGCTATATGCGTACTCTCTCCTGCTCCATGTGTATTCTCTTGATCTTGCCTCACCTTTTCTGCATCAAGGTGAGCCTTTTCTCTTCTCATCTGCAACTCTTTGTCTGCGAATGCGGCCCTGGCCCTCGCTGCTTCAGCTTTCGAATGGGCAATTGCTGCTGCAATTGTGACAGATGACTTGGATAAGCTTGCCCCGACTATGTTTTTATACGAAGCTTGAATGTGAGACATGACTGCGGTGGAGAAGCTGTCTATCTTTCTGTATAGAGACTGCTGTTGTTCCCAGTGTGGGGATGCTGCATGACAGAGCCTGTGTAGCCTGGCTGCTTGCTTCACCTGCTGAAGGCCTGTTCTACCTAAAGCATCTGACTGCATGGACACTGCGTACCCTTGGGCTGTACAGTCTTTCGAAGTCAGCTTATCTTCACCTCAGAGGTCCATAAAAAATTTCACTCCTCAGCTTAAAAAATGTTACCACTCAGCTGAAAAAATTTAATTGTTCTGTCTCTAGGACAGAGAAATAAACCTTCTTGTTCTATAAACATCAGATACCATATTTCTTTGATCTTAGATTTATTGTAACAAGCCAGGTGACTACAGATTGATAAAATAA
The DNA here is from genome assembly GCF_037356315.1 of Lithobates pipiens. Taxonomy (NCBI): domain Eukaryota; kingdom Metazoa; phylum Chordata; class Amphibia; order Anura; family Ranidae; genus Lithobates; species Lithobates pipiens. Next base: position 243,767,179 of record NW_027507748.1, on the reverse strand, counting down.
ACATCAATCAGTACAAAGTAGATAATTATTGTGGGCTACTGGCGCTACCTCAGACTAATACTGTTCACAATATTAAATTTAAACCTATTTCGATCACCGTTTACTGTCCCTAGGGACTATGTGTATTACAATCGTGTATAGTGTTACATCAACTACAGTGTTGTAACTAAAAATTCCTCATACCTTTTAACCAAAAAAATTATGATTTCACACCACTTTGTAACAACTATCGTAAGCGAACTAATCCGTCAATCCGTCACTTGTTACAAAAAAAAAAATCAAACCCAAGTGACATAAAAATTAATCTGTGACACTATATACTCCCATATGTGGGACATATGACAACTTACCCCTAATTTACATTAAACAACCCTTGTGCTAATTATACAATAACCCCAAAACTTGAAGAAATGCAATTTTACACGTGTAAAAAACTATTTCACCCGTGTAAAAATTCTTTATACAAATTCAACCGATATTTAAGATACAAGCCAAAAAGATTATGAATGCCAGAGAAATATGCAAAAAAATGAAAAAAAATGTGAAAAAAATTATTATAAAAACAATGATATGAAAAAAAAATATATATAAAAAATATATGTGAGAAAACAGATTGGTGACAAATTATAAAAGTATATACGTATAGTCCACAATAATTCTTCTATCATATATCCACAAATATGCAATTGTTCTGTTCCAAAAACCGGAAGGTGACTTTCGTGATTATGACTGTTTATTGTCAGATTATGTCTACCAGCCCTCTAACCCAAGCAGTACTCCACATCAAGAAATCAAATATGATGTCAGTGAGTCACATCAAGAAGAACAGCAGGAGGCCAACCTTGAACCCCAGTTCTACAAGTAAGAAGAATCTGACCGAGATACAGGTAATCCAGCTCCAACCAAACCTCCAATCAAAGCCTTCATACAAGCAATGAACACCTGCTTTCACTCCAAGGGAGTATCAAACAAGCTGGCACAAGCCGCCAACCTTATGCAAGTATGACCCCAGCCTGCCTAAAGAAGAGACTTCTACAATGTATGCCTATTCACTACATCACGATAAACCAGTATCCTACCCCAATGCTAATCAGGCTACTGTAGACCTTGTCAAGTTCCTCGCAAAATGTGAATTGGTTACCCAAGGACTTTGGAAAAAAGATCTCCATGCTCTGTAATTTTACGAGTACCATCAAAGGTCTAGATCTATCCTGTAGGGATCTTCTTGTAAAGTGGCTTGGCAATAATTCTGCTGAGCATCCTAAGAAAATCTGAGACATTAATATAAACCACCCTGAAATAGACCTTAAAACATCTGGAACATACTGGATAGATGTTATGGCTCACCAGAGGTTATAGAGTACACTATTTCAAAGGATAGAGGACTTTCCAAAAATACCTAGCAGGTTTTACCAGTGACTTGTGTATGGAGTCACAAGTTGCTAAAGTAGAAGGAGACTTACCTGGACTTTCTTTCTTGACTCAGCTAGAGGTATTAACTCCTTAGCACAAAAACTTCCTTATGAGTTTTGCGAAAGATGGATCACTCATGGCTGTAACTACAAACAAAAGCACAATGTACCTTTTCCACCCTTTAGAGAGTTTGTGGACTTTGTAAACATACAAGCAGAAATGCTTAAATTTTTCGAGTGTCTTATGTCGGCTTCTTCTGGCCCCAAGCAACACAGGACTCCAATAACAGTGCACAAAACTAACATTTCTTCTCCAGATCTGCAGAGTCTCAGCCAGAGGATCAAGACCATGACCCTGCTAAGTTCTGCCTTCTGCATAAGATGCCCCATCCTCTTCTGAAATTCAGAACCTTCAGAGCAAAGACCATGCGGGACCACAAGGCCTTCCTCAAAGAGAAGGGAAAGGAGGGTGAATGGCAAATGTAGTGCTGGTTGTGTGCCACATACAAATTTCACAATGGAAAGAAAGAGGGTTCCCCTAGGTGGACTTTATAGGCAACACACCGTTTAAATGGAGTAATATCAAAGTAATATAGTAAAAAAAAAAATTGGGGGGGAAATTTAGACATAATAAAAATTGGAGCATTGATTTTACTGAACGCAGTCAGTTAATATCACCATAACAGACGTTGGTATAATGAATCCTCCCTACACCCCACGCATTTCAGGAAATTCCTTCTTCAGGGGTGCAAAGAGAAGAGGAGAGGTTCATCTAAAGCATAAAATATATAGTCAGTAACTTTTAAGATGAGAGATATTTTTCTTAATAAGATATACATCATCTTTTCAATGATTTACTTACATACTGATAATAGGTGATATCTGTCTCAATGTTGCAATCATAAGCTTTAAAAATGAGGAGATGACAGCATGTAGTTGATATGTCAGTGGGGCTAATGGCCCAGGGCAAAAAAAGAAGCATCAACGGAAATTTATTCATGTAGAAATAATATTGGAATCACTGAAAGGGTCAAACAACAGTTCCCATGCCTCATGGTCAAAGGCATGCCAAATGAGCACACTGAAGCCAAAAAAGGGTCCCTAAACAAAATAGCTTATAATATGCATGTCTAATATACCTATATAAACATGCATACATTAAGATTAAATTGTACTTATGACTCTCAAATGGGCAAGGGGATGTCAAAAAGTTAATTAATACAAACATGTGCACTGGGATATAAAGCATACCTGGAGATGGGGGCTGTACTGGATCAAATGAAAACCAGAATTGCTGTAAAAACACCTAACGCCCACTATAAGGCCAATGGATATGTGTAATTATTTATGTGTCTGAATATACCATCTTATCATATATTAAATATTAAATATAGGAACATGGAAAGAAAAATAAATAAAAACTATATTTGTAATTATAGACAGAATATTGATAATAATATTGATATTGTGAATTTCACCAACAAAAAAAAAACAAAAAAATATTTTTTATATATAGAATACGGCTACAATGGGCAAATAAATAGCCAAATCAATTAAACAGGTAATGTATCAACGGTTAACCTTTGCATATATATTCATGAAGAGAATACACAATGAATGCATATAACTGCATATGCATATGCACACACATATGGATATAGGGACACAGGCATCAAACTTCATAAGTATATAAATGGTATATAGGCGATTTATCTTTATATAGATGTTCATAAAAACATATATATATATATATATATATATGGAAGTGCATGTACCCCTGCATGTACACCAGTACGTAAAGCTGCTCGAGCTCATGTGTCCACAACATTGGGAGGACAAACTATTATTTTTCCATACCCCCAGAGGAAAAACCCTCAAGAAAGGGTTTGAAGCATATGGCTTTGTTTAGGCCTGGAGGCAAAGTAGCCTTTAATTCATAGATCCACCTTAGCTCCATCTGGAGGAGGGTCTTATTCTAGTCCCATCCCCTTGGGTTCGGATGTATCTGGTCCAAAATCATAAATTTGACTTTGAGAAATACGCCGCCATGTACCAAAGATACGTGGCTTCCAAGGGGAAGGTCTGGGTTGCATACCTGCATACTGCGGATATGCCTATAGACTCTCCTCCAGAATTCCAGCTTTGCTTTCCCTATATAGAAACAGGTAAAGCTGCATTGCAATAAATAAATTACTCTCGCGGTTCTACAGTTCGCAAAATGTTTGGGGTGGAATATTTTGCCATTGGGGAGAATGGGATTTTTTTTGTGTAAGCCTGTACTTGCAATAGTTGCATGTACCGCACATGAATGTGCCTTTATATTTGCAGTGTACTCTGGTTGATTTGTTCTTGAATTCGCTGCTGACAATCCTGACACTAATAGAGGTTGCTCTTCTAAAAGTAAAAAGTGGTTTGGTTGACCCAGAGAGGGATCTAGAGTCAACATGTGCCAAAATTTCTCAATAATCTTCTGAATCCATTGATGTTGATTGAATCTGGTGATGATTCTGAGTTTGTTGCTCTTATCGTATGTTTTTTTGGTATGCAATAAATCAGCTCTAGCTTTCATTAGTGCTTTTTTATATGACCTTTTTAAAGAGGCATGTGAATAGCTTCTTGCCTGTAGCCTGTCTCGTAGGTTAGCTGCCTCTTTTTTGAAAGTTTTCTCATCGGTACAGGGACGTTTTATTCTTAAGTATTGGGAATAGGGAATGGAGTCAAGCAAAGGTTGTGAGTGAAAACTTGTAGCATGCAATATTGCATTTCCTGCTGTTACTTTCCTATACAGTTTGCTACAGAGGTTACCATTTTCCCCTTTATAGATCTCAACATCACAAGTTATACATTTTTTGTCATAGGACATTGTAAAGTTTACATTAACTTCAATTTAATAAATTCTGGTTTTCGTTTGATCCAGTACACCCCCCCCCATCTCCAGGTATATCCCAGTGTACATGTTTGCATTAATTAACTTTTTAACATCCCCTTGCCCATTTGAGAGTCATAAGTACAATTTAATCTTAATGTATGCTTGTTTATATACGTAGATTTTTTTAGAGACCCCTTTTTTTTGGCTTCAGTGTGCTCATTTGGCTAGCCTTTGACCATGAGGCATGGGAACTGCTGTTTGACCCTTTCACTGATTCCAATATTAATTTTACATGAATAAATTTCCATTGATGCTTCTTTTTTGCCCTGGGACATTAGCCTCACTGACATATCAACTACATGCTGTTATCTCCTCGTTTTTAATGCCTATGATTGCAACATTGAGACATATATCACCTATTATCAGTATGTAAGTAAATCATTGAAAAGATGATGTATATCTTATTGAGAAAAATATCTCTCATCTTAAAAATTACTGACTATATATTTTATGCTTTAGATGAACCTCTCCTCTTCGCACCCCTGAAGAAGGAATTTCCCGAAACGCGTTGGGTGTAGGGAGGATTCCTTATACCAATGTCTGTTATGATATTAACTGACTCGTTCAGTAAATCAATGTTCCATTTTTTATTATGTCTGAATTTCAATAAATCTTTTTTTTTTTACTATATTACTTTGATATTACTCTATTTAAACAGTGTGTTGCCTATAAAGTCCACCTAGGGGAACCCTCTTTTTTTCCATTCCTCAAAGAGACCAACATCTGTTACAAGTGCTGCTCTTCATCAACACGCTTCCCCAAGGACTGTAAGGTCAGTGTTAAGTGTACAGAGTGTGGCAGGTCACAACACAGCTCTGCACCCAGGACCAGCTCCAAGAACCTGCCCATAGTGACAATGAGCATGGCGGGGAGGCTAAGGACTCTAGTACAGAAACGAAAGTAATCACTTCAGTCCACTGAAGTCTACAAAGCAATTACTGGTGGCAGATCCTGTTCCAAAATCTGTCTAGTAAGAGTTTACCCAAAAGGAGACAGAGATAAAGCAGTCAAGCTCTATGCCATCTTGGATGATCTGAGTAATAAGTCACTAGCTAGATCTGTGTTTTTTGACATTTTAAACATTAAAGGGCCCAAGCAGTCCTTACTCCCTTAGGACCTGTGCAGGTACAGCGGAGACAGCAGGGAGAATGACTGATGGCCTACAAATAGAATCCATGGATGGTAAGACATGTCTACCCTTACCGACCATAATAGAGTGCCATCAGATCTCAGACAACAGATCTGAGATTCCCACACCAGATGCAGCAGACCACCAGACTCACCTGAATCACATAGCACATCTTATACCAGAACTAAATTATCAGGTTCAGATAATCTTGCTCCTAAGGAGAGATATCTTGCAAGCCCACAAAGCAAGGAAATCAGATCAATGACCCTCACAATGCCCCATATGCCCAAAAACTGGATCTTGGGTGGGTCATTATAGGTGTGCTCTTGCCTGGGCAGAGCACACAACCCGACATCTGTCAAAATCTTGTTCACTAGTACCCTCGAGAATGGTTGTCCTTCCTTTTTCCAGCCCTGACAAAAATCACATCCTCATAAAGAAGCTACCATACAGCATCCCTGTACCTCCCTTTCCTAAGTTCCCTCTGTGACAGAAATACCTATGATGGTGACCAAGACGACTTAGGATGCACAGTGTTCAGGAGAACAAAGGTGGATAATCAGGTAGCAATGTTCATTGAGGATAGGCTGAGTCTAATAGCTGGTTTGCACCTCTTCCCTTCAGGCCACAAAGACACATTTTGCCTTACAACAGGAAGCAAGTATATAAACACAATCTTCAAAGAAAACCAGAGATGAGAGAACACTTCTTTTCCTTCATGGAGAAAATATTCAAGAATGGTCATGCAGAGATAGCCTCAAACCTCAAAGACTTAGAGGAATGCTAGTACTTACCTACATTTGTAAGAAGCCAGGGCAGATCAGAATAGTGTTTGACTCTAGTGCCAAGCATGAAGATGTCTCCCTAAATGATGTCCTTCGCTGTGGGCCTGACCTTAAAAACAGACTGTTAGGAGTGCTCCTCTACTTCCACAAAGATTCAGTTGCATTCATGGCAGACATACAACAAATGTTCCATTGCTTTCTTGTTAAAGAAGAAAACAGAAACTTTTTGGAGGTTTCTTTGGTTCAGGGACAACTACACCACTGTAGACATCACAGAATACCGCATGAGGGTGCACATATTTGGCAACAGTACTTCCCCTGAAGTTGCTATTTATGGCCTCAGACACTGCTAGAGTTGGAGAGTCAGAGTATGGGTCAGATGCCAGACAATTTGCGGACAAGGAATTTTATGTAGATGACTGCTTGAAATCACTACCCATTAATGAAGCTGCAATCAGTCTCTTCAAAAGAGCTCAGGCAATGCTTGCTTGCTCTAATTTAAGACTCCGTAAGTTTGCCTCCAGCAGAAGGGAAGTTATAGAAGCCTTTCCTGCCCAAGATCATTCTAGCGAGTTAAAAAGACTAATGCCGCGTATACCCGATCAGAAATTCAGAAGACAGATTAGAGCTTTTCGTCAGAAAATACAACAGTGTGTATGCTCCATCGGAATTTTGCTGGACGAATTTCGGCCAGCAAAAGTTTGAGAGCATGTTCTCAATTTTTCAGACGGAAAAAGTTTTGATCGGAAAATCCAATCGTCTGTAGCAATTCCTACGTGCAAAATTCCTACGCATGCTTGTAAATAATTTGACGCATGCTCGGGAGCATTGAACTTAATTTTCTCAGCTTTCTCAGTGTTGTAAGTAGAGATGGCCTTGTGGTTTGCCCGGCGGTTGGTTCGCAGCGAATTTTGCTCGTTTGAGATTTGTCAAACCGGCGGACTTCTGGCGATTCGTCAAACCGGCGGACATATGCGTTTACATTGTGAAGAACTTTGACCCATGACACATCCATCATGGGGTACAGGACAGCCAATTGAGACATTTCAGCACATGGACATACCCCCTACCTTAGGCCGCGTACACACGCGCGGACTGTTCGCCCAACCTTGTTCGTCAAACAGTTTGACAAACAGTCCGCTCAAAATTTGCATGAGCGGACTTGACTACACACGATAAACGAACAGTCCGCTGAAACCGTGCGCGATGACGTGAACGGCACGTACGACGGGACTAGAAAAACGACGTCCTATACACTGCAATGCAACCTTCGGCGTGTAAATCCTTTCCGAGTATGCGCGGAACTTAGTTTGACGAACAAGCCTACACACGAGCGGACTGTCCGCTCAAACCAAGTTTCAGCGGACAGTTTTACGGGATTTCCGAAAAACTTTGTTCGTCAGACTGTCCGCTGAAACTGTCCAGCGGACAAAGTTGGGCGAACAGTCCGCCCGTGTGTACGCGGCCTTAGAAATAGACCTGATCTGGCGGCCATTTTACATTCTGTTTTTTGTCAGTGTAGAGAAAGGACTCTGTGTGGAGCAGGGACAGTCAGTCAGTCTAATCACTAGCTATTACTATTAGGTCCACAAAAGTCCTTTTAAGGACTGGTATAGGTGTACAGTATATAGGGTTGTAATACACTTATAATATACTTTCTTTCAAATATAGAAAGTATATTATACTGCATTGCTGTGCTGCTGAGTGCTGACCAATTCTGCAGCCGTCTTTTCTCAGTGTAGGGAGGGACAGTTTGGTGTTTGGAGCAGGGACGGTCTGCAATTCACTAGCTACTAGGTCCACAAAGGTCCTTTTAAGGAATGGTATAGGTGTACAGTATATAGGGTTGTAATACACGTATAATATACTTACTTTCAAATATAGAAAGCATATTATACTGCACTGTTGTGCTGCTGAGTGCTGACCGATTCTGCAGCCGTCTTTTCTCAGTGTAGGGAGGGACAGTTTGCTGTTTGGAGCAAGGACAGTCTGCAATTCACTAGCTACTAGCTAGCTACTACTAGATCCACAAAGGTCCTTTTAAGGGCTGGTATAGGTTTACAGCATATAGGGTTGTAATACACGTATAATATAGTTTCTTTCAAATATAGAAAGCATATTATACTGCACTGCTGTGTTGCTGAGTGCTGACCAATTCTGCAGCTGTCTTTTCTCAGTGTAGAGAGGGACAGTTTAGTGTTTGGAGCAGGGACAGTCTGCAATTAACTAGCTACTAGCTAGCTACTACTAGGTCCACAATGGTCCTTTTAAGGACTGGTATAGGTGTACTATTTGGTGTGCAGTATATAGGGGTGTAATACACATATAAAATACTTTCAAATATAAAAAGCATAGTATAGTGCATTTCCACTGTGCAGCATTGTGACTGCTGAGCGGTTCTGCAGTGATACTACAAAGAGTGACAAACGCAATTAGAAAAAAGTATTATAACTGGTGTGATAGACCAGTGGCCCCCCCCAAAACGACAGATTGAAGGGGGATGTTATATACCTTCTTCCACATATACTGCAATTCTCTAGAGACTTTTGTCATAGGGTCATTTAAAAAAATGACAGGCAGAGGAAGAGGCAGGCCCTTCCGCAGGGGTGGCAGGAGCAACAGGCTTGAGCCAAAGTGGGAAATTGCAGAAGGTGTGTTCGATTACATCAAAGGACACACCAGACTTGGTTGAGTGGCTCATTCAGCCTTACTCTTCTGCACCCTCCTCATCCTCTCGATCTGCACCCTCTTCTTCACTTTCTGCTGTGTGCACCCCCAAAGACACTACCACCAACACCACCACCACCATATAACCTCCGCTCGAGTCGCAGGAATTATTTTCTGATCCATCACAAGACATTGCCGATGCGCAGCCATTATTGGCATTGGATCAGGAAGAGGAGGTAGCAACAACCGCCACTCAGCAGTCTGATGACAGTATCCAGATCAGCCCAAGGAGGTTGGTCCCCCGTGTTGCTGCCTACACAGAGATCTCTAATTATAGCAGAGGGGAAGGTGACGTCGATGATGATGTGTCTAGTGATGCCACGTGGGTGCCCACAAGAGAGGAAAAGGAGGGGAGTTCAGAGGGAGATAGGGACCAGCAGATAGCAGGCAGAACTTACAAGGCACAGGAGGGACAAACCAGACTGCTAATGTATCAGGAGCGAGGCATCAACCATGTACGGTGACATCTGGCGCTCCCAGGACACCGGCACATGGCTCTGCAGTGTGTTTTTTTTTAACGTGTCTGCTGCTGACAATAGTGTTGCCATCTGCAGCCTTTGCAGTCAACGCATAAGTCACGGTAAGCTCAACACTCACCTAGGGATGACCACCTTAAGAAGGCACATGAGCTGCCATCACCGAGCCCAGTGGGAGCAATGGAAACCACAAAGCCACACTCCAGGCTCTCACCGTCCAGCCTCGTCTTCTACTTCTCATTCTCTCTCCTCAGAATTGTTCTCACTCCACCTACCATCATGCCGTCCTCCCGTATTTCTGGAAAAGGGCAGGCTTCCGTGGGCCAAATGTTCGAGCGTAAAAAAATGATGACACCGCATGACTCTTGCTCAACGGTTGCCCGCTGCCTTGTCAGAACTGTTAGCCCGCCAACTACTGCCATATAAACTGGTGGACTCGGAGGCTATATGGCCATGTTCAGCGGCAAGTGAATGTATCTCTGGCACACAGTGTCGGTGCCAAGATACATCTGACCACAGACACGTGGTCTAGCAAACACGGGCAGGGAAGGTATAGAACTTTTACTGCCCACTTGGTGAACCTTCTGACGGCTGTCAAGCATGTAACCCGTGGCACCCGTGTAGATTTGGTTTTACCGCCACGGATTGCATGCAGGCCTGGCTCTTCTCCTCCTCCTACTCCATCCTCCTCCCTCTCCTCCTTGGCTGACTCCTCCTTTTCTGCTGCTAGCGTCTCTTCCACTGCGCTGCCCAAGATCCCCAGAACCTATTCGACATGTCAGTGAGACGTTGCCATGCTGTGCTGCGTCTGTTGTACCTGGAAGCCAAGAGCCACACTGGCCTTGCACTCCTTTCAGCTTTGCATTCCCAGGCAGATCAGTGGCTAATGCCGCTCAATTTGACAGTTGGTAAAATGGGGTGTGACAACAGTGCCAATCTGCTTAGCGCATTGAAACAGGGCAAAATTACACACGTGCATGGCACACGTCTTAAACTTGGTCGTGCAGTGATTTGTTGTCAAATACCCTGGGGTCCAGGACATCATGCGGCAGGCAAGGAAAATCTCGCCCTATTTCAGAAGATCTTACACGGCCATGGCTCGCCTTGCTGACATTCAGCGGCGACACAAGCTGACGGTCAGACATCTTATTTGCGATTGCCCGACGCAATGGAACTCAACCTTCTATATGCTTCATAGGCTGCTCCAGCAGAAACGTGCAGTTAACGACTACCTGTAGGAACTCTGTGGCAGAACAGGTTCTGGGGAGCTTGGATTTTTTCCCTTGCGCCAGTGGTTGCTCATGGGGGGGGGGGATGGAGGATGAGAGAGGGGGTGGAGGGGTGAGAGAGAGGGGAGGATGGGGGTGTGAGAGAGAGGGTAGGATGAGGGGTGAGAGAGGGGGAGTGAGATAGGGGGGTGGAGGGGTGAGAGAGAAGGGGGGTGGTGAGATGTGAGAGGGGTGAGAGATGAGGGTGATAGAGGGGGGGGGGGATGAGAAGGGGGATGTTTTACAACCTCCAGATGCCTGTAATGTACCCATTAAGGATAAGACCATGGTTCGACTCAAACATCAGGTTTTAATTTGTTCTAAAATGAACCGAACATATGACAGCGACACAAAATGCCTGATAATGCACTGTGAAATAGCAGTGCATTGCTGTGTGATGATTGACCTGACCTGCATGCTTGGGCCCATCACAGCGCTCTCTGCTAAGTCACTCCCCACACTATATAAGTCTGCTTACATAGCGGCCGTGTGTAGTGTTGTTTGCGCGGACAGAGAGATAGTGTGAGTTAGATTAAGCAGGCAGGTTATTCAGTTAGTGGCAGTGTATTTGATATATAGAAATATATATATACTCTGAATTTAACATAGACTATATATTCAGTGTTTACTCTATATTCAGTCAGTGCCGGCAGCATAATAATAAAAAAAATTGTATTGTTTATAACAGCTTACATGTAAAATCCTTTTCTTTTGAGGTACTGTACATCACGGGACACAGAGACTCAGTAATTACTGATGGGTTATAGGGTATCACTAGGTGATTGGACACTGGCACACCCTAGACAGGAAGTTCAATCCCCCATATAACCCCAGATCCCCAGAACCTATTCGACATGCCAGGTGAGACGTTGCCATGCTGTGCTGTGTCTGTTGTGCCTGGAAGCCAAGAGCCACACTGGCCCTGCACTCCTTTCAGCTTTGCGTTCCCAGGCAGATCAGTGGCTAACACCGCTCAATTTGACAGTTAGTAAAGTGGTGTGTGACAACGGTGCTAATCTGCTTAGTGCATTGAAACAGGGCAAAATTACACACGTGCCATGCATGGCAAACGTCTTAAACTTGGTCGTGCAGCGATTTGTTGTCAAATACCCTGGGGTCCAGGACACCTTGCGGCAGGAAAGGAAAATCTCGTCCCATTTCAGAAGATCCAATCTGCCGGTCAGGCATCTTATTTGCGATTGCCCAACGTGATGGAACTCAACCTTCTATATGCTTGATAGGCTGCTCCAGCAGAAACGTGCAGTTAACGACTACCTGTACGAACTCTGCGGCAGAACAGGTTCTGTGGAGCTTGTTTTTTTTTCACCGTGCCAGTGGCTGCTAAAGCACGACGCATGCAGACTTCTGCGGCCATTTGATGAGATCACCAAACTGGTCAGTCGCAGCCAGTGGCGGCCCGTCCATAGGGGGCGCCCGGGCGCCGCCCCCCCCTTCTGTGTGGTCACAAAAAAAAAAAAAAAGTTCTTTAAAAGGAAGTGCACTGTGCTCGAGCGCCGGTCACAGTGCACTATTAGAACCGCCACGCCAATGCAGTCATGAGATTGCAGGCGTGGCGCTTCATTTGCGGGCGTTTAGCCCGCCTCAGGGCGCTTTCTGAAGCGCTGAGTAGTTTCCGCCCGGCGCTGTAGTATTGTTACTACGGCCGGGCGGGCAGTTTGATTGACATCTGAGTTGACTCAGATGTCACTTCCTGTCTTCTCTCTCCCATTTCACCTGAGAGAGGAAACAGGAAGTAAGAGGAGTAGAGCGGTGTGCAGGAGAGGAGCGGAGAACACCGGAGAGGAGCACACAGTCAGGTAAGTGGGCTTCGGGTGTGTGTGCGGGTCCTGGTTCTTGCTGTGTAAGAAGAGGGGCTGCAGCAGTCTGGGGCTGGAGATGGCTGCTGGTGGTGACCTGTGATCAGGATGGAGCCACAATCTGGACATTTGCTGGTTTTTCTGCTACTTGTCTCGGCTATAGGATTCTCTCCATCTGGAGCTGCACAGAAAGGTAGGACCGCTCTATCATCAGGTGTCTGTGGGGTGACTGTGTTCCTATGGTGGGAACACATTGGGGGTCATGGATATTGGGTGTCTATGAACATAAGTGGAGAGCAGAATGTGAATAGAGGTGATGGTCAGGGTGATTGAGCCACGTTGGGTTCTGATCCATAGACATCGGTCATGTCTTGCCATTGCAATCTATGTGTGGGTCATGCCAGATAACTTTTTAAATATGGTCGTGTCCTTGATCCCACTGTGTTTGGAGACTGACGATCTGAGCTGATGTTGGTCCATCTTGTAGTGTTTACCCATGTCTAGTAGTCATTAACCATTGCCTTACCTTGTATACCTGCACCACACATGGTACACCTGCCTCAAACTGCCTTACCTACACCTGCACCACACATTGTACACCTGCACCACACATGGTACACCTGCCTCACACTGCCATACCTACACCTGCACCATACACTGTACACCTGCACCACACATGGTACACCTAACTCACACTGCCTTACCTACACCTGCACCATACATTGCACACCTGCACCTCGTTGCCTTACCCTGTGTACCTGCACCATAGATTGTACACCTGCACCACACTGCCTTACCTTGTATTTATGTTACCACGCCCTGCACTGTGCCAGGCATACATTAATCAGACTCTTCATGGGTATGTCAGGTACCCCCGGGTAGATTTGCTGGTAATACTCATCAGCAGTATCTTCTAGCAGTGATCAGGGCACCACTGTGTAACTGCAGTGCAGGGCTGTCTCATTGCATTGCCAGCAGCATTGCCTTACTGGTCCTCTTGGCTCCAGAAGGGTTAACCCCCTCCTTTCCACGCTTCTTCCATGATATACTTCAGGCCATATTTAATTTCTCCTTAGGTCACAGAGGAGGCAGAACGATAAGAGCCAGTTATAACTGATATTAAACAATTCACATATGAACTCTGGGCTAATGAGTTGCAGGCTTGACTAGTTTAATTTGTGAGAAACATGCGTGGGCTGCAGAGTGAATACATTGATGGAGGTGCTATGAGGACTCCAGGGGGATCCAGGTGACTGAAGAATCAAATCCGCTCTCATGCCAGGGAAGAGCTTCCATAGACTGAATGTGTCCTCCATAAGTTGGATCAGACATGCCCTGATAGACTGCACCTGCAAAGCAATGCTTGGACTTGTAGTTCCCCATCTGATCTCAAGCCCTTGGTGTAGGTTATGTTTAGGAAGTTTTAATTTCCTGTAGAACTACAGAAACCAGCCAGCTCCCCTGGGATGCCGAGTCCATCACATAAGCCGGAGAACCATGCCTTGCAGGTTTCTGTCTCTGCTTCGTGTCAGGCATGGTATTGTAGGTTCAGGTACAAACTCCTGTGCCAAGGCTGTTCTATGTCCCCAGCCCATAAAACACGCATGTCTAATAAGGATTAATGTCATTTATCAATGACGAGCCCGGTGTATAATGTCCAGCCTGTTATGTGATGTGCAGAGCCCGGTGTATAATGTCCAGCCTGTTATGTGATGTGCAGAGCCCGGTGTATAATGTCCAGCCTGTTATGTGATGTGCAGAGCCCGGTGTATAATGTCCAGCCTGTTATGTGATGTGCAGAGCCCGGTGTATATAATGTGCAGCCCGGTATATGATATGGATTCTATAAGGGGTGTGGCTTATGAGAAGTGGGAGGGGCCAACCGTGGAGGGGCGGGGTCTTGCGCCCCCCCATCCTAAAACTTCACCAGCCGCCACTGGTCGCAGCCATGGCGCCATCAGTGACAGTGTACCTGTGTCATTGATCAATCCGTGGAGGAGCAGGAAGATGAGGAAGTCGCAATGCTGGATGAATTCCTAGGGGGGCTACTCTGAGACAAGGCAACAACAGGAGTCTGAAGACAAGTCAGAGGAGGATGGTGCCGGGGCAGATGAGGAGGAGCAAGAAGAGAATGCTTTAAACCTTTTTGGGATCCCTATTGTTGTGCGTGGATGGGGAGAGGAGGACGACATTATCCTGGATGATGAGCAGGAGCCAGGCCACCACACTGCTTCCAGTTTAGTGCAAATGGGGGCCTTCATGCTCCAGTGTTTTAACAGGGACCCCCATTTAAAAAGCATAAAGGTCAAGGACCAGTACTGGGTGGCAACGTACTTACACCCCTGGTACAAACACAAAATGGCAGAAAAGTTACCACCATCACAGAGGGCTGTCAGAATGGAGCACTTACAGGCCTTGCTTAGAGAAATGCTGCATTCTGCTTTTGCATGCACTGGCAGAGGAATTCCCACTCCCAGAGAAAGAGTTGCGAGTACCAATCCAACAGCGCCTGCAAGACGAGGGCGGTTTGAAGATGTGTTGGTCACTTCTGATATGAGATCATTCTTTCAGCATACCCATCGACAGGTCTCATCTAGATCCAGCATCTGGGAACACCTAGACTGACAGTTGTCCGACTACATCGTGTTAACGGCTGATGTGGACGCTCTGAGAAGTGATAAACCTTTTTTCTACCTTTGGCTCATTTCCTTGTACAAAAAAAGCACACCGTACTATATGCCCATACCCTCCTGTTTGAAGAGGTTGGGCGGTGTCATATTTTTGGGTCCCGTAGCGAGTTGCTGGTGTCAGTGCTCTCTCTATCTTGGTGCTGGTGTGGTGTCAGTGCTCTCTCTATCTTGGTGCTGGTGTGGTGTCAGTGCTCTCTCTATCTCGGTGCTCTCTCTATCTCAGTGCTGGTGTCAGTGCCCTCTATCACTTTGCTGGTGTCAGTGCAAATGGATGCCTTCATGCTCCAGTGTTTTAACAGGGACCCCCGTATAAAAAGCATAAAGGTCAAGGACCAGTACTGGGTGGCAAGGTACTTAGAGCCCCGGTACAAACACAAAATGGCGGAAATGTTACCACCATCACAGAGGGTTGTCAGAATGGAGCACTTACAGGCCTTGCTTAGAGAAATTCTGCATTCTGCTTTTGCATGCACTGGTAGAGGAATTCCCACTCCCAGAGAAAGAGTTGCGGGTACCAATCCAATAGTGCCTGCAAGAAGAGGGCGCTTTGAAGATGTGTTGGTCACTTCTGATATGAGATCATTATTTCAGCCAACCCATCAACAGGTCTCATCCGGATCCAGCATCAGGGAACGCCTAGACCGACAGGTGTCCGACTACATCGGGTTAACGGCCGATGTGGACGCTCTGAGAAGTGATGAACCCCTGGACTATTGGGTGGGCAGGCTTGACATCTGGCCAGAGCTTGCCCAATTTGCAATGGAACTGTTGGCTTGCCCCTTGTCCAGTGTCCTGTCCGAAAGGACGTTCAACACAGCAGGGGGGGGGGGGATCGTGACCGATAAGCGCACTCGCCTAGCTCACGACAGTGTTGACTACCTCACATTTATAAAAATGAATGAGGCATGATCTCAGAGAAATTCAACACATGTGATCAGTAGACCATGTACATGCATAACTCTATAAACGATTTATATAATCTAGCACACTGACTTTTTTTTTTACCTTTGGCTCACTACCTTGTACAAAAAAAGCACACCGTACTATATGCCCGTGCCCTCCTGTTTGAAGAGGTTGGGCGGTGTCATATTTTTGGGTCCTGCAGCGAGTTGCTGGTATCAGTGCTGGTGTCAGTGCTCTCTATCACGGTGCTGGTGTGGTCTCAGTGCTCTCTATCACGGCGCTTTGTGGGCCGCGTCATTACGTCACCGGTGCGCGGGTAGCCCTGGCTGCAGCACTCCAAGCTGGAGCGCAAGTGCACCATGGCGAAGTTTAGCAACCCCGCCAACTGGGCTAGAGGACTGCACGCATCCCAAATAACATGGGAGCGTTTAAGTCTCCCGTGAGCCGGGTACCAAAGCAGCGATGATGAACCATGTGTTAAAGGAGAAAGTATAGACGTGTGTTATATAAGAAGTAATATAAGTACATAATTTGTAATTATATGTGCGCCGTCTAGTGGAATATGGCAATAATGTTGGCAGGTAGGAGAGCACAGCACTAGGATCAACATATAGTTTACAACAGTCTTGTATGTAACAGACACCCCCTGGTGGAATTTGGTAATGGTGTTGGCAGGGAACAACATTGCATACAGACATCATGGAGGTTGAAATAATATCATATATGACAAACATACACATGTATAACAGAAATGATACAATATACGTGTAAGAAAAAATAGGAAATTAAAGTAGGTAAGTAATTAACATAGGCAATATGGGCATGATGTAAAAGGAGAATTAGCCTGATAATTTGTAATACCGAATACCCCAAAAATATATAAATTGGTATATCGAAGTATCGAAAATACGTGCCAACAGCATCAGCAGATGATCACATACCACAGAGATGTATAGCACTGTTGTAGTGCCAATAAAAAATGAACATAAAAGAAAATGAGAAAAAATAAAATAAGATAAATTAAGATATTAGAGGTCAAGCTCACAAACCCCAGATTGGAAGCCCTCCAAAAAGTGTCTAAAATTGAAGGCTTCATTAAGGCCGGGGGGTGAGGTGGCATTGAGGTGGAAAACCACCTCAATTCACTTTGTAATAGGAGTTTGTTATAGTCACCTCCCCGAATATTGGGAGGAATGTGGTCTAGAGCCAAAAATCGTACATGTGGTGTATGATCCGGATGGACCGTAATACAATGTTGACCAATCGGAAAGTCAGGGTCTTTGGTAGGGTCTTGATAGTAGTAGTAATGTGGCGGTAAATGCGTTTCCAAAATGATAATTTAGTCTTGCCCACATAGAAACAGCCACATTCACAAAATAGAAGGTAAACGACCCCCTCTGTGCGACAATTGACGTAATGATGAGGATTGAAAAGCCGTTGGTTAGGTAACACGACATTATTAGTAGTGTTGATATATTTACAATATCTAAAAATTGCCACAGGGATAGGTACTTCGTAATTTAGTAGTTGTAAAAGGAGTATGGGAGTATTCACTACGAACAAGTTTGACGCATATAGAGGGGGCCCGTCTGTATGTGAATAATGGCTGAGCTGGAACAAAGGGTGCAAGACTATTATCTGCGGTTAGGCTGTACCAATATCTTGATACTATGTTTTTAATCTGCTGATGCTGTTGACAATAAGAAAGAATAATACGAGGGGGAGGACATGATGTAGTGCGTTTTTGAAAAAGAAGATCATGGCGATTTTTAGCTTTAGCTTTTTTGTACGCCATTTTAAAGTTTTATTAGAGTAGCCACGGGCAGAAAGTCTGTCTCTGAGTAAAGTAGCTTCTTGGTTAAAAAATTCATCAGTAGAGCAATTTCGTTGTGCGTGTAAGTATTGTGCATAGGGAATAGATTCTAATAGAGGCTTGGGGTGGAAGCTGTCCACAGATAGGATAGTATTGCCAGCAGTAGGTTTACGAATAGTGTACTTTGCAAGTGACCCTCATAGTCTTTGACAATGGTCAAGTCCAAAAAAGAAATGCTAGAGGTACTATACATCATAGTGAATTTTAAATGTAATTTGTTCTCAGAATTGAGAAATTTTAAAAATTGGTGTAATAATTCTATTGGACCATTCCAGAAGAACAAAATATCGTCAATGTAGCGATACCAAGTCGCTACATAGCCACAAAATTGAGATGCCTTAGGGTCAGAAAAAAGTGAGCGTTCCCACTCGCCCAGGTACAGATTGGCGTATGCTGGGGCACAACAAGTGCCCATGGCTACGCCCTGAGCCTGGAGGGCGTAGCCAAGGAAAAAAAAAAATTGTGTGTGGGTATGAATTCCAATGATTGTATTATGAAATCTGATAGTTCTTGCGAGTAATGCTGAGCACATGTAAGAATGTGACGAATGGTCATCAGACCCAACTGGTGAGGGATGGAGCTGTAGAGGGCCTCCACCTCCATGGCGACTAACACAGTGTCACCATAGAGGAGCAGGCTGTACAGAACCCAAAGTAAATGTGTGGTATCCTGTATATATGAAGTTAAAGTGGTCACAAAGGGTTGCAATAATTTGTCAACATATTTACTGAGGTTGTCAGTAAGACTACCACGGCCCGATACAATAGGTCGACCGGGTGGCTGTGTAGGATTTTTGTTCACTTTAGGAAGTGCATAGAAGGTAGCTTCATAAGGAAAAGGCCGTCCTAATGAAATCACGGGTAGATTTGTCAATAATCTGTTGAGTAAAGGCCTGATCTATTAGACTATAGAGTTGTTGAGTGAAACCTTGAATGGAAGAATAAGATATGATTCTATAACAGTTTGTGTCAGAAAGAATAGCTAAGCACATTGCTTCATAATCAGACTTATTTTGAATAACTATATTCCCACCTTTATCAGCAGGTTTGATGACAATAGGGGAGTTCGTTTTAAGATTCTGAAGGGCGAGGTGTTCATGGTATGTAAGGTTTCTATGATGTTTAGAGGTGGGTTTAAACTGATGTAGTTCTCGAGTTACCAATTTAAGAAATAGAGCTGCATTGAAATTCATACTAGGAGGTGGGTATACACTAGATTTTTTTTTTTATAGAGGTATGTGGCCTACTAGTGACTGAATCACTGTCGACCTCAGCGAGAATGCGATCAAGATCGATAGGTGCATTTTCATCAAGAAGATCAATAAGATCCTGAACTGCAGATGCCTCAGCAAACGTGTGAAGTGTTGGATCAGTGAGTGGGGTTTTGGAATACAAACTCTGTAGTAATAAATTGCTGATAAATAAGTGAATGTCTTTTATTACCGAAAATGTATCGATTTGTGATACGGGGCAAAAAGTGAGACCTTTTTGTAATACTGAAATCTCATGTAGGGATAAGTGATATTCAGACAAATTGATAAGATTGAATGTGGGGTGGGGGGGGGATTTACTTTTTGGGCTCGTGAGATTTGGGATGTGTTTGTTGAATTAGCTGTGAGGCTCGCACTTTGTCTAAAATAATCACTTTGTTGCGTGGGAGTGGGTAAGGAATTAGATCTGGCAGCGGTCAGTGGACGGTTATTGTCGTGGGCCGTAATGGCTGGCGACTAATATTTGGTACGTAGTTATGAGGAGCCTTCTACATCAGAAGAGTCATCACCTGATGTAGTCTTGGAACGACCACATTTCTGATGGCTTAGGCCGGGAAATTGATCATGAGTACTGGCAGTGTCAGTACGTGTGATAGATGGATTGTCGTCATGTTGAATATAATTTGATTTAGGCACGCCACGTGTGGAAGACACAGAACGGGATGCACGTCTTGGGTCAAACCACCTATAGGCACGAGCTTCCTGAAATGTCTTTTTGTCTCTGAATTTTTTTTATCCTTTTTGAGGAGTGTTTCCTTGTTAAACTTCTCAAATCGTTTGTTGAGCTGTTTATCAAATTGGGTATATAAAGAGTGATCTATAAATTTCAGGAGTTGTTGATGAATGACTTCTATCTTACTGTCTAGTGCAGTCATTCTATGTTGATATTCAAGGATCAGCAGTTTCATAAGGTCTGTTGAGCATTGAGTGAGAATAGCTTCCCATGAGGATTTGAATTCAGGTGTGATGTCATCAAAAGTAAGACAAATTTGAACACGTAAACCGAAGGGATTGATACCCTTAGTAAGATAGTCCTGAAAGGATTTAATATGCCAGTGGAGTGAGGCTTTTTGAACAATATGTGAAAGATTAAGGAATGTGAATCTGATTTCAGAATCAACCGATTCCTTGGATGCAAAATTAGTAGCAGTGAGATTGATACAATTCTCCCATTCATCACCCAAAAATGCTGCCATAGCAACAGAATTAATAACCAACAATAATACAAGCGAGCACGGGTGATAGAAAGAGTTAGTAAGAGTAGTATAGCCAAATTAGTAAAGAAGTATATTGTGTGGATCGACAACCTGCGCTAGTAGGGGGTGGTTTGAAACCCACAATATGAGGACTCAAAATCTATATAATTTGTGCAGGCTGGCAATCGACACTAGACTGGTAAATCGCATTCCAGTAAAACAATGCTCAAAAAAATTGGCCTAGTGCACATGGCACAGCCAATACCCCTAGGGATGTTTGAATGTACCAGTCCGTAAAGAAGTAAAGAAGTATGATACAATAGATTTATTAATCAAAAATATATTACATACATGTATCGTAAAAAACATAGTGGCAGTACATACAAAGTTGCTGGACCAAATATTAATGGTATAAACAATAAACTTGCGACTTAAGTATATTTGGAGAAGAATGCCGACATGTTTCGGACCCACCGTTCTTTTTCCTAGGCATATATTTTATCTCATATGTACATAGTCTAAAAGTATAAATGTAATTGAATTAGTACAACATGATATAAATCAATACCTGCAGAAAGCTTCCAAGAGGGTCATAAATGATAGTGCATAAGATGTATAATACATACCAGCCAAGCACGGATACTAATAAGAACAAGCAGGGGGTGCAAATCAAGTGGTGTTCACAAATGCCAGAATATATAGAGCTGTGCCTGATGTCAGGTGAGCCAATTTGTGCTCAAGGGAATGCAGGTATTAAAGAGGAAAATAAACCCTGATTTTCATTCCCTGCAAAGGCAAAGCATAATGGACTACTATGCATCGCATAGTAGCCCATTATGTGTCACTTACCTGACACAGGAGCCAGCGATGTCACCGCTGTCCCCTGTAGTCCGGCGCATCCATCTTTTCGGTGGGGTCTCGCAGCTCCGCCGCTGTCATTCGGCGGAGCCGCGATGACGTCACTCCCGCGCATGCGCACGGGAGCCGACGCGCGGCAGCTCCATTGTTGGAAATGCCACGCTCAGTGCGCCTGCGCGCCACTGTCTACGGGCATGCGCCGTAGACAGCGGTGCCTGTCTTCGGGCAAATATCTCCTAAACCGTATAGGTTTAGGAGATATTTCTTGGACCTACAGGTAAGCCTTAATCTAGGCTTACCTGTAGGTCAAAGTGGTTTGTAAGGGTTTACAACCACTTTAAGCCAATAATGTCCAAGGCTGCTGTGGTAACAAGGTCTCAACTGGGAAGCTATACTGATAGCCTAACCCAGTATAACACCAGCATAACGTGAAACAGCGTTGGTATGTGTCTGAACAACAAAGAGAGTATATAAGAGTAATGAGTATATTGAGGTATGTATCAATAAGAGCATAGATAAGTGTAATTAAAGTGCGGTAATATCTCACCAAGTCATTCAGGATGTGTGGATCCAAAGCGGCATGCACCAGGCAGCGTACTGAATGCCGTCTGTGCATGCCTTATATCACCCACGAGGGGGATAATGATCAGCTGTGAGTAGGCAGCACTAAGCTGAAGCTGGTGGGGCTGGTGGAAGCGCCAATGGCAGCTTCCTACCCGGCCGCAGTGAGATCTGACGGGACGGCACAGGGCGCAGCGTCATGACGTCACCGGCGTGCGGGTAGCCCTGGCCGCAGCGGATCAACATATAATTTACAACAGTTTTGTATGTAACAGATACCCACTGGTGGAATTTGGTAATGGTGTTGGCAGGGAACAACATTGCATATAGACATCATGGAGGTTGAAACAATATCATATATATGACAAACATACACATGTATAACAGAAATGATACAATATACGTGTAAGAAAATAAAGTAGGTAAGTAATTAACATAGGCAATATGGGCATGATGTAAAAGGAGAATTGGCCTAATAATTTGTAATACCGAATACCCAAAAAATATATAAATTGGTATATTGAAGTATTGAAAATACATGTCAACAGCATCAGCAGATGATCACATACCACAGAGATGTATAGCACTGTTGTAGTGCCAATAAAAAATGAACATAAAAGAAAATGAGAAAAAATAAAATAAGATAAATTAAGATATTAGAGGTCAAGCTCACAGACCCCAGATCGGAAGCCCTCCAAAAAGTGTCTAAAATTGAAGGCTTCATTAAGGCCGGGGGCTTTATTAACCACCTCAATTCACTTTGTAATAGGAGTTTGTTATAGTCACCTCCCCGAATATTGGGAGGAATGTGGTCTAAAGCCAAAAATCGTACATGTGGTGTATGATCCAGATGGACCGTAATACAATGTTGACCAATTGGAAAGTCAGGGTCTTTGGTATTGATAGTAGTAATGTGGCGGTAAATGCGTTTCCAAAATGGTAATTTAGTCTTGCCCACATAGAAACAGCCACATTCACAAAATAGAAGGTAAACGACCCCCTCTGTGCGACAATTGACGTAATGATGAGGATTGAAAAGCTGTTGGTTAGGTAACATGACATTATTAGTAGTGTTGCTATATTTACAATATCTACAATTGTCACAGGGATAGGTACCTCGTAATTTAGTAGCTGAAAAAAGGAGTATGGGAGTATTCACTACAATCAAGTTTGTCGTGTATAGAGGGGGCCCGTCTGTATGTGAATAATGGCTGAGCTGGAACAAAGGGTGCAAGACTATTATGTGGTTAGGATGTGCCTATATCTTGATACTATGTTTTTAATCTGCTGATGCTGTTGCCCTTGACAATAAGAAAGAATAATACGAGGGGGAGGACGTGATGTAGTGCGTTTTTGAAAAAGAAGATCATGACGATTTTTAACTTTAGCTTTTTTGTACACCATTTTTAAAGTTTTATTAGAGTAGCCACGGGCAGAAAGTCTCTCTCTGAGTAAAGTAGCTTCTTGGTTAAAAAATTAATCAGTAGAGCAATTTCGTTGTGCACGTAAGTATTGTGCATAGGGAATAGATTGTAATAGAGGCTTGGGGTGGAAACTGTCCACAGATAGGATAGTATTGCCAGCGGTAGGTTTACGAAATAGTGTACTTTGCAAGTGACCGTCATGGTCTTTGACAATGGTCAAGTCCAAAAAAGAAATGCTAGAGGTACTATAAGTCATAGTGAATTTTACATTTAATTTTTTTTAAATTTTAAAAATAATAATTCTATTGGACCATTCCAGAAGAACAAAATATCGTCAATGTAGGGATACCAAGTCGCTACATGGCGACAAAACTGAGATGCCTTAGGGTCAGAAAAAAGTGAGTGTTCCCACTCCCCCAGTTACAGATTGGCATATGCCCAGTGTCGATCGCCAGCCTACACTAATTATATCGATGTTGTGGGACTATGTGTGCCCAGCCAGTAAGTATTTTGTGGCTGAAAATATGACCTGGAGGTTTTTAAGGTTCGCCTGCCATTAAAGTCAATGGAGTCCGCCACGAACCTTGAGGTTCGCAAACTTTTAGCCACGTTCGCGGTTCGCATTCGCAAAACGTTCCGTTGGAAGTTCGTCCATCACTAGTTGTACGTCATCGCGTTCTTGACGCAAAGCCTTGGTTTGCTTTAGGATTTAAAATCTGACACTTTTACCTTTTACCAAGTAAATGCAGAGGAAAAGCCCTTTACCCATAGAGGTGTCCTGTCTACCATAAACAGCCTGTATGATCCTATGGGTTTTGCAGCACCTGTTACCATCTGGGGTAAAACACTACTTAGAGACTTAACCTGTGAGACATTAGACTGGGACGAACCTCTCACAACCAACAGGAAAAACCTATGGGTAGAGTGGAAGGAGTCACTAACAGCTCTATCTAGCCTAAAAGTTCCACGCCCATATGCCCCTGTGCCAGCTACAGAAGTTCAGATGCAAAGACTTTGTGTGTTTTCTGATGCTTCTATTAAAGCAATTGCTCCCGTAACCTACGTCAAAACCATATACACTAAAGGGCAATGCCATGCCGAGTTTGTAATGGGTAAAGCAAAACTTGCACCACTCCCTGAACACACCATACCTAGATTGAAACTTTGTGCTGCAGTATTGGCTGTAGAGCTAGATGAACTAATTGCAACGGATACAAAACATACAGATTCAAGAAGCCGAGTTCTATACAGACAGTAAAGTAGTTCTAGGTTACATCTACAATGAAACTAGACGTTTCTATGTCTATGTCAATAACAGAGTGTAGAGGATAAGGAGGTCCGCCCACCCAAAACAATGGCATTTTGTGTCTACTGACTACAATCCTGCAGACATGGCAACCAGATCTGTTGCAGCTATCACCTTGAAAGTATTTCATGGTTCACAGGTCCCACCTTTCTGCACAGTCCAGACTTTTGCCACATTTGATTTAATAGATGTAGACAAGCATTGGGAAATCCACCCTCAGGTTTCTACCTCAGTTACAACAACCTTTCTCAAGCAACGGTTTTAGCAGGTTCTCCACCTGGAAATGTCTTGTTTGAGCTATCACTTGCTTAATCCACATAGCTCAGTCCTACAAAACTGATCCGCTAACTCATGACAACTACAGGAGGTTGGCACCACTGTAAAAAGGTCTACACAGTAGCTGACTTTGAACAATCTAAAAACAGGATATTCTTTGCTGTACAGAAAGAAGTCTTTGCCAAAGAAATTGATTGCATTACCAACCATAAACCTGTTCCTAAAGACAGTGTTTTAAAGAAGCTTGATCCAATCCTTGATGTAAATGGCCTGTTGAGAGGAGGCCATTTAAAATAAGGAAAGTTAGAGTTTTCAGAAAAACATCCTTTAGTGATTCCAGGTCACCATCATATTGCCTACTTACGCATTAAACACTGCCATGACCAAACAAAACACCAGGGCCGACTGTTTACTGAAGGAGCTTTTATGAGCTGCTGGACTGTGAATAGTTGGAGCAAAGAGATGTGTGAGCAGGTTCCTTTTCAAGTGTGTTAGCTGCTGTAAACTTTGTGGAATGTTACCGACACAAAAGATGGCCAATTTACCATCTGACAGACTTAGCATAGATCCGCCTTTCACTAATGTTGGGCTTGATGTTTTTGGTCCCTGGTCTGTCACCATCCGGTACAATAAAGGAGGGCATTCAAACAGTAAACACTGGGCATTCATATTCACCTGCATGTCTATCTGAGCTGTCCATATGGAAGTGATTGGATCAATGGACACTCCAAGTTTTGCTCTTAAACATTTCATTGCAATCAGAGGCCCAGTGAAACTCATTCACTCTGACAGAGGTTCTAACTTTGTAGGAGTAGCAAAGGAACTGCAAATTCCTTCCAACTTGGACACTCTCAGTGTAGAAAGATACTAAAGTAGACAAGGCTGCACATGGAGTTTTAACCCACCTCACTCTTCTCACATAAGGTGTTTGGGAAAGGATGGCATAGCCCACAGAATTCTGGACTCCATCTTTTTTCAAGTAGGAACTGCAAAGCATACCCATGAATGTCCAGTGACCATTATGGCAGAGGTCACAGCCATCATTAATGCCAGACCTTTGACATCAATTTTAAGTGACTCTGAGGATCCAGTGATTCTCTCACCTGCTATGGTACTCACTCAAAAGACTGTCCTTGTTGGTGCTCCAGCTGGAGAGTTTTGTGAAAAGGACTTTTACAAATGTCAAAAAAAAGGAGAAAGCCCACATTGAAAACCCTAATCTTAATCCTGGTGATGTTGTACTCATGAGAGATTGCCAGGCACAAAGGAATGAGTGGCCTTTAGGTCTGGTCACCAGAGTACTGCCAAGTGAGGAGAAGCATGTCCATAAAGGTGAAATCAAGATCTTCCAGCAGAATGAGGCTAAATATTCCTAAAACCAGTGGCCGAACTTGTTCTTTCT
The DNA here is from genome assembly GCF_037356315.1 of Lithobates pipiens. Taxonomy (NCBI): domain Eukaryota; kingdom Metazoa; phylum Chordata; class Amphibia; order Anura; family Ranidae; genus Lithobates; species Lithobates pipiens. The sequence goes on along the minus strand of NW_027507748.1, from coordinate 243,740,877 downwards.
GTAGAAGGCTATTGCCGCGTAAACACGATCAGACTACTTTGCAGCGGAGGTCCGCCGGACTTTCCAAATGAGCCGACTTGTCCACACACGCCCACACATGACTGGACTTTTCTGGTTGACTAGGTCCGGCGGTCAATCCGCCAGACTTTTGGCTTTTCAAATGAACGGACTTGCCCACACATGGATTAAAGTCCATTCATTTTGAACGTGACTCCAGGTAGATGGGATTAGCGAAAGAAGTCAATGTCGCCGCCTCCATCTGTGAGATTGACACCTTGCTAGCCCCATTGCCTGGTATGGATTTTAAGGGGGGACACCTATGCTGAAAAAATGGCATGGGGGTACCCCCCCAAAGTCCTTGTCCTCATCAACATGGATAAGCAAGTTTGGGGTGGAAGAACTTGACTGGCCTGCATAGAGTCCTGACCTCAACCCAATGGAACACCCTTGGGATAATTTAGAGTGGAAACTGCAAGCCAAGCCGTTTCATCCACATCAGTGCTTGACCTCGCAAATGCACTTCTGGAAGAATGGTCAAACATTCCCATAGACACACTCCTAAACCTTGTGGAAAGCATTCCCAGAAGAGTTAAAGCTGTTATTGATTTCTTGTAGGTCCATAGTGATAGTTAATTGCTTTGTAACAAATATTGGAGTGGATTGAAGGCCAAAGATTAATTTGTCACATGGAGGATTGTCTCGTGAACGCTTTGCCAATAATCAGAAATACAAGGGCAGGTCCATCAAATGTGAAATAAGTAACCCCTCTCTTCTACGCAGTGTCAACATCGGTCAGACGCTACTGGCATGATCTTATGAAGGCGTTTTGACACTTGTACCATCTGGTTCTAATTTTATATGTATTTTCTTGAACAGAAACATTGAGGGAGCAAACAGAACTAAAGTAGATTAACCACTTAAGGACCGCCGTATTGCCAATGTACGTCATTACAATGGCACCGGCAGGCACAAGCACGTACATGTACGTGCCTGCCTTCCAGCGGGTGGGGGGTCCGATCGGACCCCCTCCCGCTGGATACGGCGGTCCGTTTCGCTGCAGGAGTGATCTGGGATGAGGGGATGGCCGTTGGTTTCTGGCCATCCCCTCTCGATCGCTCCTGGCCAATGAGAAGCTTCCTCCCACTGTGTATTGTATACACAGGCAGGGAGGAAGTGATGTCATTCTCCTCGGGGCGGTCTTTTAGACCGGACTACGAGGAGAAGACTAAAAAGTGCACCAAACACTACACTAACACATAGGTACACAACCCCCCCCCCCCCCCCCCGATCACCCCCCCAATCGCCCCCCTCCCCCAAGTCAGTGTCACTGATTGCAGTGATCATTTATTTACTGATCACTGCATTCAGTGTCAGTTGTAAAAGTAAAAACTGCCAGGGCAGTTAGTGTTAGGTCCAGGGTAGCCCCCTACCATCCCCCAATAAAGGTTTAACCCCCCGATTGCCCCTAGAGTTAACCCCTTCACCCCCTTTTGCCAGTGTCACTAAGCGATCATTTTTCTGATTGCTGCATTAGTGTTACTAGTGCCGCTAGGTAGCTAGTTATTTTTTTAGGTTCACCGCCATGTTTTTATAGCGCTAGGTACCCCCATATACTACCCAATAATGGTTTTAACCCCCTGATTTCCCCTAGTTAACCCTTTCACCAGCGATCACAGTATAAGTGTCACTGGTGACGCTGGTTAGCCAGTTAGTTATTTAGGTTCCCCGTCAGGTTTTTATATATCGCCAGGGACCCCCATATACTACCTAATAAAAATTTGAACCCCCTGATTGCCCCTAGTTAACCCTTTCACCAGTGATCACCGTATAAGTGTTACGGGTGACTCTGGTTAGTTTGCTTTTTATAGCATCAGGGCACCCACCATTTATTACCCAATAAAGGTTTAACCCCCTGATCACCCGGCGGGTGATATCAATTAGGTTTTAGGGTCAGGGTCTGCGTCGCCCCAGGCAGCGCTAGGTTAGTGCCAGTACCGCTAACACCCACGCGCAAAGCATACACCTCCCGTAGTGGTATAGAATCTGAACAGATCAATATCTGATCTGACCAGATCTATACTAGCATTCCCAGCAGGTTAGGGTTCCAAAAAAAATGCATTGTTAGCGGGATCAGCCCAGATACCTACTGGCACCTGCGTTTTACCCCTCTGCCCAGCCCACCCAAGTGCAGTATCGATCGATCACTGCCACTTACAAAACACTAAACACATAACTGCAGCGATCGCAGAGTCAGGCCTGATCCCTGCGATCGCTAACAATTTTTTTTGGTAGCATTTTATATTTAAATCCGGAAGGCAGTGCTTGATTTTCGGGGTCCCGTACGTGGCTGGGCTCCCAAAAAGTCCCCCACATGTGGTATCTCCGTACTCGGGAGAAGCAGCAGAATTTATTTTGGGGTGTAATTTGACTTATGCCCATAGCATGTGTGAGCAATATATCATTTAGTGACAACTTTGTGCAAAAAAAAAAAAAAAAAAAAATTGTACAATTCCTGCAACTTGTGGCAAAATATAAAATATTTCATGGACTCAACATGCCTCTCAGTAAATAGCTTGGGGTATCTACTTTCCAAAATAGGGTCATTTTGGGGGGTTTTGTGTTATTTTGGCATTTTATGGCCTTCGAAACTGTGATAGGTAGTGAGGAGTGAAATCAAAAATTTGCACCCTTAGAAATCCTGAAGGCAGTGATTGGTTTTTCGGGGTGCCGTACGAGGCTAGACTCCCAAAAAGTCCCACATATGTGGTATCCCCGTACTCAGGAGAAGCAGCAGAATATATTTTGGGGTGCAATTCCACATACAACTATGGCATGTGTGAGCAATATATTATTTAGTGACAACTTTTTGTAAACTTTTTTTTTTTGTGTCATTATTCAATCACTTGGGACAAAAAAAAAAAAAAAAAAAAAAATATTCAATGGGCTCAACATGCCTCTCCACAACTTCCTTGGGGTGTCTACTTTCCAAAATGGGGTCATTTGGGGGGGGGGGGGGGGGTTTGTACTGCCCTGCCATTTTAGCACCTCAAGAAATGATAGGCAGTCGTAAATTAAAAGCTGTGTAAATTCCAGAAAATGTACTCTAGTTTGTAGAGGCTATAACTTTTGCGCAAACCAATAAATATATACGCTTATTGACATTTTTTTACTAAAGACATGTGGCTGAATAAATTTTGCCCTAAATGTATGACTAAAATTGAGTTTATTCGATTTTTCTTATAACAAAAAGTAGAAAATATCATTTTTTCTCAAAATTTTCGGTCTTTCCATTTATATTGCAAAAAATAAAAAATAAAAATCGCAGAGGCAATCAAATACCATCAAAAGAAAGCTATTTGTGGGAAGAAAAGGACACAAATTTCGTTTGGGTACAACATTGCATGACCGCGCAATTACCAGTTAAAGCAGTGCGAAATTGTAAAAAGACCTCTGGTCCTTAGGCTGTTAATTGGTCCGGGGCTGAAGTGGTTAAAGTGAGACAATGTTACTAAGATGAAACAAATTAAGATTAAAAAGTCCATACAATCCATGGTGATAAGTGTTGGCAGAGTATTGAAATGATGCACTGGAAACTTCTTGAATACAGGAAAACAACTTTCATTTAATGGAGGATTTCAATGCATATCTTTATCATGGAATAAGGACCATACAACTACACACAGAGGATGAACGTATTTCCTCTCATTGATCCATAGATACACACAACACTTCAGTGCCACCTACTGGTATAGACAGGTATAATGCATACATGTAGTTTGCAGTATAAAAAGCTACTTGCTGTTGCTCTTCCAACACCCCTTCTCAACAGCATGTGCTTTGCCAAATTACATTCAGCTTCTTCTGGACAAAAGCTTGGTGAGGGCATCAGCAGTCATCTCTTATGATGGGCAGTATTGAATGTCAAGAACACCTTGCTCTTGATTGACCCTCAGTAGGTAAAACTTGACATCAATGGTCCTAGAATTGACCCTTTCTGATTGCGTAAGCTTTACAAATCACTGGTTGTCTTCAAAAATGGGAATTGGTTTTGACTTGTCTTCCCCAATATCCACAAAATGTTGACAAATCCATATCACTTCTTGACACATGTGTGCTGCTGCAATGTACTCTGCTTCAGTTGAAGACACAGTTACCTGCTTTCAACTAGACCAACTAACGGTTCCTTCCTCATACTGGAACATGAATCCACTTGTGGATTTGAGGTCTGTGCAGTCCCTAGCCCAATCAGCATATACATATTCGACCAGCTTTGGATCTGATGTTGCTGGTAACCGTAACTTCATCTGAATTGTTCCTTTGAGGTACTGTATCACTATTTTTAGTCACTCTGACAGGGAGCTGAGACTTTCCTGCATAATTCACAAATTAAGAGTAATCGCCTCTGATTAGCATAGATAACAATTAAGTACCATCATCCACAAGTCATAGTATTAAAGAAAGGGTTGGTATGAGAGTGCTAGGGATAGTTGCTCATGCTAGCCCTCTAAGCAGTCCCAAACTAAAAATGGTGAAAATGGGACTATATCGGTACCTTTTAACCACTTGCTTACTGGGCACTTAAACACCCTTCCTGCCCAGACCAATTTTCAGCTTTCGGTGCTCCCACACTTTGAATGACAATTAGTCATGCAACACTGTACCCAAATACATTTTTTGTCCTTTTTTTCCCCACAAAGAGCTTTCTTTTGGTGGTATTTGATCACCTCTGGGGTTTTTATTTTTTGCGCTATAAATGAAAAAAGACCGAAAATTTTGAAAAAAAAAAAACACGCATATTTACATAGTTACATAGTTAGTCAGGTTGAAAAAAGACACAAGTCCATCCAGTTCAACCAAATAAATAAATAAAATAAAATAAAATATACTATACATATATACATATATACATATATACATATATACATACACATATATATATATATATATATATATATATATATATATATATACACATACATACATACATACATACATACATACACATATATATATATATATATATATATATATATATATATATATACACACACACACACACATACATACACACATACATATACCAGCCCATATACCCAATTCTATACCCACAGTTGATCCAGAGGAAGGCAAAAAACCCCAGCAGAGCATGATCCAATTTGCTAAAGCAGGGGAAAAAATTCCTTCCTGATCCCCCGAGAGGCAATCGGATTTTCCCCGGATCAATTTTACCTATAAATTTTAGTACCCAGTTATATTACGTACACTTAGGAAATAATCCAGGCCTTTCTTAAAGCAATCCACTGAGCTGGCCATAACCACCTCTGCAGGGAGTCTATTCCACATTTTCACAGCTCTTACTGTGAAGAAACCTTTCCGTATTTGGAGATGAAATCTCTTCTCCTCTAGACGTAAAGAGTGCCCCCTTGTCCTCTTTGTTGACTTTAAAGTGAATAACTCGACACCAAGTTCCCTATATGGACCCCTTATATATTTGTACATGTTGATCAAATCCCCCCTTAATCTCCTCTTATCAAGAGTGAATAAATTCAGTTCCTCTAATCTTTCCTCATAGCTGAGTTGCTCCATGCCTCTTATCAGTTTGGTTGCCCTTCTCTGCACTTTCTCCAGTTCCCCGATATCCTTTTTGAGAACTGGTGCCCAAAACTGAACGGCATATTCCAGATGAGGTCTTACTAATGATTTGAACAGGGGCAAAATGATATCTCTCTCTCTGGAGTACATACCTCTCTTAATACAGGAAAGGACTTTGCTCGCTTTGGAAACCGCAGCTTGGCATTGCATGCTATTATTGAGCTTATGATCTACCAAAACCCCCAGATCCTTCTCCACTATGGATTCCCCCAGTTGTACTCCCCCTAGCGTGTATGATGCATGCATATTCTTAGCCCCCAAGTGCATAACCTTACATTTCTCAACATTAAACCTCATCTGCCACATAGTCGCCCAATTAGACAGAGCATTGAGGTCTGCTTGTAAATTGGTGACATCCTGTAAGGACGTTATTGCACCACATAGCTTGGTGTCATCTGCAAAGACGGAAATGTTACTCTTGATCCCAGACCCAATATCATTTATAAAGATATTAAAAAGTAAGGGTCCCAGCACTGAACCTTGGGGTACACCACTCATAACCTTAGACCATTCAGAGTAAGAATCATTAACCACTACTCTCTGAATTCTGTCTTTTAGCCAGTTTTCTATCCATCTACAAACTGATGTTTCCAAACCTGTAGACTTTACCTTACACATGAGCCGTGTGTGCGGAACAGTATCGAATGCTTTTGCAAAATCCAAATATATCACGTCCACCGCCACCCCTCTGTCCAAGGTTTTACTTACCACCTCATAAAAAGAAATCAGGTTTGTCTGACAACTTCTGTCTTTCATGAATCCATGCTGTTTGTTGCTCAAAATATTTTTTTCCTGCAAGAACTCATCTATGTGGTCTTTTATTAATCCCTCCAGTATCTTCCCAACTATAGAAGTTAAACTAACGGGTCTATAATTACTTGGTAAAGACTTTGTTCCCTTTTTAAATATAGGCACCACATTGGCCCTGCGCCAATCCAGTGGTACTATTCCTGTCATTAAGGAGTCCCTAAAAATTAGATACAATGGCTTTGAAATTACAGAGCTCAATTCTTTTAGGATCCGTGGGTGGATGCCATCAGGTCCAGGTGCTTTCTCCACCTTTATTCTGTCCAAATATTTCTGGACCATATCACTTATGAGCCATTGTGGATTAGGGGCTGCGTCAGTACCACCCCCATTGTGGACATGAGCTCCCCCATGCTCCTTTGTATACACAGAGCTGAAGAAAGTATTTAATAAGTTAGCCTTCTCTTTGTCCCCAGTCACCCACTCCAGATTATTTTGCAAAGGGCCTACATGCTCAGACTTAACCTTTTTACTATTAATATATTTGAAGAATTTTTTGGGGTTTGTCCTACTGTCTTTTGCAATTTGTCTTTCATTTTGAATTTTTGCATCCTTGATTTCCTTTTTACATATTCTGTTAAATTCCTTGTAACATTTAAATGACACTAGTGTTCCTTCATTTTTATATTTTTTGAAAGCTCTTTTTTTATAGTTTATAGCTTTTTTAACTTTGGCCGTGAGCCACATCGGCTTTATTTTTAACCTTTTAAACTTATTGCCCATGGGAATATACTTTGCCGTGAGATCACAAACAAGCTTTTTGAAGAATTCCCATTTCTGTTCTGTGCCCATTGGTGCCAATATTCTCTCCCAGTCTAAGTCCTGGAGAGCAGCCCTCATCCTTGGAAAATTTGCTCTCTTGAAATTAAGTGTTTTTATCTTTCCCGTATGTGATTTTTGCTTACAGCTAACATCAAATGAAATCATGTTATGGTCACTGCTACCCAGATGTTCCTTTATCTGAACATTAGTAATACGTTCTGCATGGTTTGAGATTACCAGGTCCAACAGAGCATCATTCCTAGTTGGGGCCTCAATAAACTGTACCATAAAATTGTCCTGTAATAGGTTTACAAATTTTTGCCCTTTAACTGTCCCAGCAGTGCCATTACCCCAGTCTATTTCTGGGTAGTTAAAATCCCCCATTATTATCACTGTCCCAGCCCTTGCAGCCCTTTCTATCTGTGCAAGGAGCTGAGTCTCCACCTCCTCATTAACATTGGGTGGTCTATAACAAACTCCAATGATTAACTTTGAACTACGCGCATCTGTATGCAGTTCTACCCATAATGCCTCAGACTCATCACACTCTCCGCCCACCAGGTCCTCTTTCTCACTTGCTTTGAGATTATTTCTCACATACAGACAGACCCCTCCACCTTTCCTTTTTACTCTGTCTTTCCGAAAGAGTGCATAGCCAGGAATATTAATAGCCCAGTCATGTGAGGAATGAAGCCAAGTTTCAGCAATACCGATTACATCATAGCTCTCCTGATGCACCAGAGCTTCCAACTCGCCTATTTTGCTTGGCAGACTTCTGGCATTGGCAAACAAACATTTTAATGTATTAATATATTTTGACCGGTCACACACTATCCTCTTGGGTGTTCCAAGATTACAACTAGGACTTGCTACTATATTTACCTTGGGTTTATGTGCTTCGGTTACCCCACCACTAATGCCCCTAATATTACCCTCTGGAATATGCTCCACGCTGACTATCTCTGTCTCTGAACCCACCCCCCCCCATCACCTAGTTTAAAAAACCCTCTAACTTTTTGGCCATCCTCAATCCCAGCTGATCTGCACCCTCCTCATTTAGGTGCAGTCCATCCCTTCTATAGTACCGGTTGTCGACTGAGAAGTCGTCCCAGTCCTCCAGGAACCCAAACCCCTCCTTACTACACCAGCTTTTGAGCCACTTGTTTACTTCCCTAATCTCCCTCTTCCTTTCTGGTGTGGCTCGATGTACTGGTAGTATTCCTGAGAATACTACCTTGGAGGTCCTTTTCCTCAACTTAGCTCCCAAGTCCCTAAAATCATTCTTTAGGACACTCCATCTGCCTCTGACTTTGTCATTGGTGCCAACGTGCACCATGACAGCTGGGTCTTCGCCAGCCCCTCTCAGTAATCTGTCCACCAGATCCGTGATGTGCCGAACCCGAGCGCCCGGCAGACAACATACAGTTCGGCACTTCAGGTTGTTGTTACAGATTGGCCTCTCTGTCCTCCTAAGAATTGAGTCCCCTACCACCAGAATCTGTCTTTCCTTTCCCTTCTCTCCCCCCCCACTCTCACTGGAGGAGTTCTTCTCCTGGCAGCTAGGAGAATCCCTCAGCTCCAGCAGTGCTGGTCCCTGACTGGGATCACCAATGTCACTCAATGGAGCGTACTTATTGGGATGCTCCAGCCCTGGATCGGCCTCCCTGGCACTTGCCCCTCTACCCTTCCTGACTGTCACCCATCTACTCTCTGCTACTGCCTGCACCTTCTCGTCTCCACCCACCTCTGTGCTGGCCCCTGCCGGCACCTGCCGTGTACTATCCTGGTTCTCATTTAGGGTGGAGGGGCCTCTCAGCGCTGACAGTTGCTTCCCCAGATTCAGAACCTGGGCTTCCAGGGAAACAATGTGCTTACATTTTGCACAGCAGTATTCACCCTCGATCAGATGATCAAGGAACGCATACATGCCGCAAGATGTACACCGAGTCGCCTCTCCACACCCGCCAGTCATCGTACCTATTAATTTAATGAGGATTAGAGATTATACCCAGTCCAAATTACATAACAACTAGCTTCCTGACACTAATACTCAACAAGACAGTACACAGGTACTCACAGACCACTGTGCACCCACAATACACAATTACTAATGATACACACACACTACTCAGACAACACTCAGGTACTCACACTACACAGGTACTATGACCCCTGTTATAACCTCCTGTTTTCAACTCTGGGTTTTAACTCACCACTTTGACCAGTTCCACTTAGACAGAGTTCTCACAAACTCAAGATGAGCAGGCTCAAATGAGTTCAACCCAAGCTTATATAGACCTCAAGCACCTGTGCCCAATTAAACCCTCCCCTTAATTAGTAGGCTGAAGGAAGGAAAGGAAGAAAAACAAAACAAAAAAACACTATTTAAAAAGTGACAGAAAAGGGTATAAAAGCTACAAGAAAAAGCCCCAAAAGAACCTAAAAATGCAACCCAGCAGTCACCAGCAGGCAAAAAGCAAACTTATTCACACTCCACTCAAGGCTCCACTGTTCAGCTTGCAACCAGCAGTTTGGCAATTTCACATGAGTTCAACCCAAACTTATATAGACCTCAAGCACCTGTGCCCAATTAAACCCTCCCCTTAATTAGTAGGCTGATTTCTTTGTTTCTGTGACAGAATTATGCAAATTATTAATTTTTTCTTCATAAATTTTGGCCACAATTTATACTGCTACATATCTTTGGTAAAAATAACCCAAATTAGTGGATATTATTTGGTCTTTGTGAAAGTTAGAGAGTCTACAAGCTGTGGTGCGAATCGCACAAAATTGATCACATCTGATGTACTGGTGGCCTATCTCGCTTCTTGTGACCTGAACAAGTCAGGAAAGTACAAATACCCCCCAAATGACCCCTTTTTAGAAAGTAGACATTAAGGTATTTAGTAAGAGGCATGGTGAGCTTTTTGATGTTGTCATTTTTTTCCCACAATTCTTTGCAAAATTAAGATTTTTCATTTTTTTTTTTTCCCACAAAATTGCCATTGTAATAGGTTATTTCTCTCACATGGCATGTGTATACCACAAATGACACCCCAAAAATTCTGCTACTCCTGAGTATTACAATACCACATGTGTGGGACTTTTTCACAGCCTGGCCACATAGAGAGGCCCAACATGCAGGGAGCGCCATCACGTGTTCTAGGAGCATAAATTACACATCTAACTTGTTGACTACTTATTACACCTTTGAAGGCCCTAGAGTACCAGGACAATGACACGAGACACTGATGACAGATGGCACTGATACGTGGCAATGATGACAGATAGCACTAATATGTGGCACTGATGACACATGGCACTAAAACGTGGCACCGATGACAGATGGCACTGATAAGTGGCATTGATGACATGTGACACTGACAACAGATGGCACGTGACACTGACAGGTGGCATTGATGACAGATGGCACTGGGGACAAATGGCACTGACAACAGGTAGCACTGGGGGGCAGGTAGCACTGGGGTGGATGGCACTTTTTTAAACTTTTTTTTTTCTTTTTACCCATGGGGTGCTGCAGCCGTTCATCTCTCCCCTCTCACACTCTGTGTGAGGAGGGAGAGCGGCGCTGAGAGATGATCTCATATGTTTACATATGAGATCATCTCCCATTGGACACGCCGATCGCACTGTAAACGGCCGCTGTGATTGGCCGATTACAGCGATCTGTGTTTGCCTGTCTCCGGGGGACACGGCAAACACAGAACTTCCCCGATGCGCGCCCATGGCGGCACGCATTGCGGAAGTAAACATTAGGACGTCCAGGGACGGCCTCCCGGACGAAAGCGCCTGCTCTACGGCCATCATTTGGCTATAGGGCGGGCGCGAAGAGGTTAATAGTAAGAAAAACAATAACATTTAAAATGTCATCTTGTTTAATAAACATATAAAGAAAAAAGGAATCTATACAGAACATAATAAATTATATATAAGGGGCGTGGCTTGGCGCGCACAGAGAATGGCTGCCTGAACGCAGAGTTCCGGGAGACCCGCGGTCCTTTAGCCTTTCCCTTGGCAGTTTCACGGCCGAAAATGAGCAAATCGGGGCGCCACAACACGGGGACACGATCGTGCCAACCCTCAGCTCCTTCATGCACCCGCAGCATCCAGGACATTTTCGCTACTCAGACACGCTCAGGCCGCAACACGCCGATTAAAATGGCGCTGGCACGAGGAGAGGAGGAAGAACTCAGTGAGGGTTCACAGTCAGCGGCGGAGGACACGGTAAGCGGACCGGGACACTCCAATCACCCCCTCACATTGGGAGATATGACCTCCATCGCCACAGACATCAAAAAACACTCTTTTCTGCAATTACTGACTTAAAAGCTGATTTATTGTCACTGACTGAAAAGATGACCGCCATGGAGAGAGCAGAGGGCAGGAGGGACAGAGCTATAGCCAGGCTGGAAGCCACTGCTGCATCTCACTCTGCCCACTTGATTGAAATCAATCGCCATTTAGAAGACCTCAACAACAGAGGTAGAAGGAGCAATCTCAGGGTGAGGAGTCAGTGGGCCCTGAACAAATCCCTTCTGCCCCGAGATCGATTTTCAACAATCTTTTAGAGAACCCGGTCGATACCCCCATAGACTTGGTGCGAGCACACAGGGCCCTGAGAGCGAAGCCTTTGGACTCCGCACTCCCCAGGGATATCGTATGCTGCCTCCAAAGCTTCCCATTAAAGGAGGAGATTCTGAACCAAGCACGGAAAAATGACCATGTTCTCTTTAATGACAGTGAGATCTCCCTATTCCAGGACTTGTCCCCTATCACCTTGCGTAACAGGCGGGCGCTGTACCCTCTTCTGGATGCACTCAGAAGCAAGGGGATTATCTACAAGTGGCGCTTCCCCTTTGCTTTGCAAGTTACTTTGGATGGGAGATTTTTGCGCTGCCCTAAACATTCCATACACGGAGCTACCGGACTGGTATGCGGAGTTCAAGATTCCTCCGATAGATCGTAGCCCTGTGGGCACACCCCATTCATCTCCGGATAAACCTCCACCTAAGAGGAGCAAAATGGTAAAATCTGGAAGTCTAGGCTCGAGCCGCTCGTCCCTTTCAGTTCGCCCTCCTAGACACCGTGACTGCACCTGAGGAAGCTGCGTGACTTGAAGGACAGGTCATGCTTACCCATACTGTGGGCATCAGGATTTTATTTGTGTTTCCGTTGCCCTATTCCCTCACTGAGATGATGACTCTCTCCTATGCTATGCTACCGCCTAGCTAATTTCCCCCCTCCCTCCTCGCTCGCTGATCTCAGGCTGGCTATACAGATACCTGTGTGTGTGTTTTTTTTTTCTCAGGATGGTTGTGGCCTTACATTTGCGGGCCGGGAGGTTGGTTGCCTGTTGAGACTCAGACTGAAACCTTATCCACCCCTGGACTATATTTTAGACCATACCCTATGTCGAGCTGAGCCTGGAGACCTGTTGGGGCCATGGTAGCTTCTATTTCTATAGTTACTCTGGGAGCTTCACTTGCTCTGCTTCGAGTTTTTGTTCTGTTTGTTTTAGAAGCAGGTTAATGTGGTGCCACAATATCCTCCCTTTATGTATGTTCGTCTGTTTTTTGTTTTCATTCCCACATCCTAGTTGTCCCTTCCTGGTGCCGCGGGACTCTACAATTATTTTTTTTGTTACGGCTGTACTTGCTGAGGTTTTTTCTGTCTGTTAATTGTCATATGCAACATATGTATTTTGTATAGTTCTGTCCTTCTTGTACTGCCAAGGAACTACTACACGTGCTTCCTTTGTAGAATTGTTGGACTGCTTCTGATTACAGCTCTCCTGTATGGAACTTAGTTTTGATATTTCTGTGCACATAGCAGATTGCTCATAGTTCAGAAGTGTCCTAGCATCCTCTGCTCGGAGTTCCTCCCACCTACCCCACAGGTGGGTAGTGCCGTGCCGCTGTTGCGGATACTGCCCACATCCTATTAAAAAGCTTGCAGTTTTGTTACTGCAGGCAGATTCTTGATTTCTATTCCCCGTTATACGGCCCGATCCCACGGGCTAGATTCCCCTCCCCCCGCATTTCCCCCCCCCCTTCCCTTCTCTGATCTTTTCTTTTTCCTCCTTTCCCCCCCCCCCTTTCTGTCTTTTTCTTACAGGTTGCAAGATTGTGAGGAGCTGGAGGATTGTCTGCGCAATGGGGTATTCAATGCTGGGCCACGGTCCCACTTTGATCTCCCACAACGTCCACGGAATGAATACTCCGGAGAAACGCTCTTCCTTGCTTAGAGAACTTAAGGTAAAACCTATGTTCGTATTTCTACAGGAAACACATTTCCAATCCACTAAAATTCCAATTCTAAGACACAAAAATTTCCCCAAGGCATATCATGCCACAAACCCCATAGCCAAGACGAAGGGGGGTCACGATTTTGCTACATAAAGCGGAGGGTTTCGAGGTCACCCAGCAGCTAGTGGATCCTGAGGGTAGGTACCTGTTCTTAAGGGGGACCTGGGGAACGATCCCGTTAACTTTAGCTAACGTTTATTTCCCAAATAGGGCCCACATAACTTTTTGTAGACACCTTATTGAAGAACTCAAAAGTTTTGCAGAGGGTTGTGTCTTGCTTGGAGGGGACTTTAATATACCACTTAGCCCCTCTCAAGATACGTCTACAGGTAAATCTAGTGTGACTTATAGCACTCTGAAACGTATCAAAAATCTTCTGCACTCTGACACTGGTGGATTCGTGGCGCACCTTACATCCGTCCGGTAAAGACTTTACTTGCTATTCAGCCCCCCACAATAAATATGCGCGCATAGACTATATATTTATCACGCAAAAATCTGTCGGCGTTACGTGTGGCACACATTTGAATCCAAACACTCTGACCATGCACCCACTTCCCTCTTTATTGACCGTGCGGATCGCCGGCCGAGGCCATGCATGTGGCGCTTGAATTCTTCCTTGTTAATGGATATTGAATTATTACCAAAACTAACTAACGCTTTACGCTACTATTTTTCTGAGAATAGCTCTGATGGTCTCTCCCCCTAACAATTTTGGAGGCACACAAGTGCGTGATGAGGGGGGGAGTTCATCAGAGCAGGGGCTATCCGCAAGAGGGAAGCAGAAAAACGGATTAAGACCTTATCAGCCAAAATTGCGGGTTTGGAAGCCCAACATAAACAATCCCCGGACTCTCAAAAAGCACAAGAACTCCTGGCGACACGCGACGAGCTCCGAGATATTTTGGAAGCTAGCAGTAAACGTGCTCTCTTCCTTAAGCATAAAATCTATTACGAACACGGAGACAAGGGAGGGAAATTCCTGGCTAGGGCGTTAAAGGAGGCCTCCTTAGCTAACACCATCATGGCGATTAAAACCGTAGACGGCCAATTAACGAATAGGATAGCGGAGAGTTTCCACCATTTTTATTCAAAACTCTATGACATTCCCCACCAACGCAAACCTGGGAAGTTGGGGGGGGAAACAGGAATCAAATTATTCAGGACTATTTGTGGCAGAGTGGTCTCCCCAGAGGATGCGGAGTCTCTAGAGAGACAGATTTCCTCGGAGCTACTGAACACCATCAAGAATCTTAAGCCCGGAAAGAGCCGAGGACCTGATGGGATGTCGGCTCCCTACTATAAAGACATTTGTGAATATTTTGGAAACCCCGCTTTTGGAAACCCCGCTTTTAAAAACACTTAATTTTCTTATGGATCCTCACCAAATTCCCACCACGTTCTTGGGGGCACATGTTACAGTGCTCCCTAAACCAGGCAAGAATCCGTCGGATTGTTCTAGTTACAGGCCCATTTCCCTCAACTTAGATTTGAAAATTCTGGCCAAGATAATAGTGAACCGCTTACGCCCCTTTCTATCCCACATAATTGGTCCGGAGCAGGCTGGGTTCATGCCGGGGAGGGAATCCAGAGACAATGTGACCAAGGCCCTGAACTTGACACACCATTGCCACAGATTGGGACTCGAGGGCCTTCTCCTGTCTACTGACGCAGAGAAGGCCTTCGACAGGGTCGCGCGGGACTACCTGTTGGCAACCTGCGCTCACATAGGTTTGAAATCTCACATGCTGTCCTGGATCTCTTCCTTGTACAGGAACCCCACGGCGCAGTTAAAAATCAATGGAACCCTATCAGAACCGGTACATATTAATACTCTCATTGGAACCTTTCATATGCGTTGTTAATCAAACGCCCGATATCACTGGCTTCCAAGTCGGCTCTAAAACCTATAAAACGGCGGCATACGCTGACGATCTATTGTTTTTTCTGACACGGCCCCACGCGTCCATTCCCAACCTATTAAAAGGCATTCTCCATCTATGGCTACATTTCTAATCTTAAGATTAACTATACCAAGTCAGAAGCCATGAATATTTTGCTCCCGCCCGAGATTTTAGCCCAGGTACAGACAAACAATTCCTTTAAATGGGTGGTAAGTACGCTCAAAATATTTGGGAATCTTGCTGCCTCCTCAGCTTAGCAGTGTCTTCTCCAAAAATTTTACACCCATGCTGCAGCGGATTCAATCCGATTTAGCTAAATGGTCCCTTAAGTTCTTCTCTTGGTTTGGGAGAGCGGCCATAATAAAGATGGTGGTACTCCCTAGAATGCTTTATCTTTTTCACACTTTACCAGTCACGATACCGGCCAGTTTCTTTAAACAGTTACAATCTGTACTCTGGAAATTTGTATGGGCCGGCAAGAAGCCACGCATTGGCCTTCGTCTGTTGATGAGGCCGAAAGCAGTAGGTGGCTTAGGTTTCCCGAATTTCAAGCTTTACTATTACGCCGCGCATTTGGCGTTATAGATTGGCACTGTCACTCTGAAAATAAGGACTGGGTGGCTTTAGAACAGACAGTTTCCCACACCCCTTTAAAATTCTCCCCTTGGATACCCTGGGCTAAATGCCCCCCAGAATTGTTGCAGCACCCTCTTGTCAAAGCAACTTTACAGGTCTTTCACAAAACCACCTCAGATTATCAGATTGCTACTTCACCGGGACCCCTGACCCCCTTGTTGAATAACCCGGATTTCCCTCCGGGAATGGGCACAAGCACATTTGCCTTGAGGGGTACATCACCCCTTCTGGCTCTACATATGACGCGGTCTGGACAGATCCTTTCTCATGATGACTTGCTGGGTGACCTCGAACCCCGGGGACTCCCCTTTTGGAATTATAGACAGGCTCGTCACTACATACTTGCACCCATGAGACAGAAGGGGATGTTGAGAGACCCTACCCCTTTTGAAGCCATTTGCTTGGAGGGCAAACCTGTGGAGAGGACAATGTCACTTATGTGTCTCCAGCAGCACGGGTATACGGACTCGGTCCGTTTTAGGGAACAATGGGAAACGTCCCTCCAGACTCACTTGATGGACCTGCAGTGGCAAAACGCATGTATTTTGGCACATAAGTGCTCTATTAGCACTAGGCTACAGGAAAACTCTTATAAGCTATTGTCACAATGGTATGCCACCCCAGAGAAAGTAAAGAGATGGTACCCTGCTTCCACAGACCTTTGCTGGAGGTGTGGTGAGGCTAAAGGAGACATGTTGCACATATGGTGGAATTGCCCCCGGATTTCTGTATTTTGGGGAAAAATTTGTGATCCAATTTTACGCGTTACGAACATGACCCTACCACTGACACCGGCATGTTGCCTGCTACATATTTCTGATTGTCGCCTTGTTAGATACAAAAGGTCCTTAACAAAGCACCTCCTTATTGCCGCTAAGTCCCTGATTCCTATGTATTGGAAGTCGACCTCAACCCCATCAGTTGGAGAATGGCTGAGGGAAGTAAACCGTATATTTGCAATGGAGGAGACTCTGGCTATAGCCAATGAATCTTCAGAAAAATTTCACAAAACTTGGTCCCCATCGGTTCAGTTTAAATATTCAGACGCATTTGATAGCTTGTCCACGGGTTGAGGGGATCCTCGACCTTAGTGGATCGTCTAGCTAGGCCTTTGTCTGGCCCATATCGGAAGGCGTTGGTGAGAACTCCTCTGTGAAGGTTGTCTTGGAACACAGTCTTGCTCCTTTATTTCCATTTCTTCTCTATTCTTTTCTACCCTCCTTTATGTCCCCCTATACCCCCCCCCCCTCCCTTATTAAACACGTATCCTACAGACAAGTTGTGCTATCAGTTCTCAGGATATTGTATTGTTTAAGTAGGTGCTGTTACATAAGTCTTTCTGGTATTCCTTTTTTTACGAGTGATGTTACAGTTGGTTTCAGATCCTGAGTCCATGGTTATGTCAAAGTTACCGGAAGACATTTATAATTGTCATGCAATATTTGTTTACTGAAATTGCATAATGTGATTTCTTTTGCCTGTTATGTTACTTCACGTGAGTAAAAAAAAATTTATTGGGAAAAAAAAAAAAAAAAAATGATATATAACAATTAACAACCAAAAGCAAATTATCATGAAGTTAGTCATTAATATTGTAAAATACATCATTTTATTGGGAAAAAGGGAAAAGAAAGAGGTCAGCTCACCCCGGATTCGGATCGGAAGGATGGATTGCAGACAAAAGGACCCCCATATACATTCCCCCTACGGCGTACATGGGGGATTGACCAGACAGCCCTAATAGAGGTGGGGGGAGGGGAAACTCCTTAGTATATTAACCACTTTCAGACCGGACCATTTTGCTGGTCAATGACCAGAGGTCTTTTTACAATTTGGCACTGCGCTGCTTTAACTGGTAATTGCGCGGTCATGCAATGTTGTACCCAAACAAAATTTGCATCCTTTTTTTCCCACAAATAGAGCTCTCTTTTAAAAAGGTATTTGACTGACTCTGCGATTTTTTTTTTTGCGATATAAACGTAAAAAGACCGCAAATTTTGAAAAAAAAATGATATTTTCTACTTTTTGTTATTAGAAAAATCCAATAAACTCAATTTTAGTCATACATTTAGGCCAAAATGTATTCAGCCACATGTCTTTTTTTTTTTTTACCAAAGTCAATAACTGTATATTTATTGGTTTGCGCAAAAGTTGTCACATCTACAAACTAAGGTACGTTTTCTGGAATTTACGCAGCTTTTAGTTTATGACTGCCTATCTCATTTCTTGAGGTGCTAAAATGGCAGGGCAGTACAAAACCCCCCCAAATGACCCGATTTTGGAAAGTAGACACCCTAAGGAAATTGATAAGAGGCATGTTGAGCCCATTGAATATTTTATTTTTTTGCCTCAAGAGATTGAATAATGACAAAAAAAAAAAAAAATATATATATATATTTTTTTTTTTTTTTTTTTTTTTTTTACACAAAGTTGTCACTAAATGATATATTGCTCACACATGCCATGGTTATATGTGGAATTGTACCCCAAAATACATTCTGCTGCTTCTCCTGAGTACGGGGATACCACATGTGGTTGACTTTTTGGAAGCCTAGCCGCGTACGGGGCCCCGAAAACCAAGCACCTTCAGGATTTCTAAGGGCATACATTTGTAATTTCACTCCTCACTACCTATCACAGTTTTGAAGGCCATAAAATGCAAAGATGGCACAAAACACCCACAAATGACCCCATTTTAGAAAGTAGACACCCCAAGCTATTTGCTGAGAGGCATGTTGAGTCCATGGAATATTTTATATTTTGCCACAAGTTGAGGGAAAATTACAAACTTTTATTTTTATTTTTATTTTTTTTCACAAAGTTGTCACTAAATGATATATTGCTCACACATGCCATGGGCATATGTGAAATGACACCCCAAAATAAATTCTGCTACTTCTCCTGAGTACAGGGATACCACATGTGTGGGATTTTTTGGGAGCCTAGCCGCGTACGGGGCCCCCGAAAACCAAGCACTGCCTTCAGGATTTCTAAGGGTGTAAATTTTTGATTTTACTCCTCACTACCTATCGCAGTTTTGGAGGCCATAAAATGCCAAGATGGCACAAACCCCCCCCCCCAAATGACCCCATTTTGGAAAGTAGACACCCCTATATTTAGGGGTACACTAGTGAGACTCACAGGTAAAAAAGCACCTAGGCTGTCAGCGACTATCAAAACGCTACAAAAAAAAAAAAAAAAAAAAAAAAAAAAAAAAAAAAAAAAAAAAAAAACTTAGCGATCGCCGGGATCAGGCCTGACTCTGCGAACGCTGCAGTTATGTGTGTTGTGTTTTGTAAGTGACAGTGATCGATCGATACTGCACTTGGGTGGCCTGGGCTGGGCTTGGCGGAGGGGCTAAACGCAGGTGCTAGCAGGTATCTGGGCTGATCCCGCTAACAATGCGTTTTGGGAAACCTAAACTGCTGGCGACGCTAATATAGATCTGATCAGATACTATATTACTAAGGGAGGTGTATGCTTTGTGCGTGGGTGTTAGCGGTACTGGCACTAACCTGACGCTGCCTGGGGCGACGCAGACCTTATCTGACCCTCAAACTTATATCACCCGCCGGGTGATCAGGGGGTTAAACCTTTATTAGGTAATAAATGGCGGGTGCCCTGAAACTATAAAAAAATAACTAACCAACCAGCGTCACCTGTAACAGTTATATGGTGATCACTGGTGAAAGGGTTAACTAGGGGGCAATCAGGGGGCTTTATGCGGTAGTATATGGGGGTCCTTGGCGGTATAAAAAGCTGCGGCGAACCTAAATACCTACCTGCCTAACTAGCGTCACCTGTGACACTAATACAGCGATCAGAAAAACGATCGCTTATTAGGCTGGGTTCACACTGGAGCGATGCGGGAACGTCACGAATCCGCGGCGGGTTCCCGCATCACACTGCCCTATGCGAACTGCTGGGAGTGTCAGTGAAATGTTAATGACACCCCCAGATCAGTTCGCATATCGCAGTGCGATCTGCAAACTCGGACAGGAATCGGATCGCATGGTGTGAACACCCATGCGATCCGATTCTGCTGCGGACCAAAAAAAGGGTCCCGTGCGAGTTTACAGCGGGTGCGATGCGAATTCAGCCATACTATCTGTATGGCTGAACTCGAATCGCACAGAGATCGGATGCGATTTGCACTGCAGTGTGGTGCGAATCACATCCGTTCTCATAAACCGCTGCAATGTGAACCCAGCCTTAGTGACACTGGCGACGGGGGGTGATCACGGGGTTAAACCTTTATTGGGGGGGTTAGGGGGTACCCTAGAACTAAAGGGGGCTAACCCTACCTGCCCTAACAGTTATTACAGTCACAAATGACACCAATGCAAAAAAAAAAATGCAATTGGTGTCACTGTGACTGGGGGTGCAGGGGGGGTGAGAGTGTGCCTGGCATGTTCTACTGTATTGTGTAGTGTTGGTGCAACTCACCGATCCTCTCTCCTCGGTGCCGGAATGAAAAATACCGACACGGAGGAGAGATTACATCACTTCCTCTGCCTGTGTTTACATTGCAGGAGAGGAAGTGATGTCACGCTGCACTTCCATTCGTCAGGAGCGATCGCAAGGGGGTGGCCATGAACGAATGGCCGCCCCCTCATCCCGGATCGCTCCTGAACGAATTCCGACCGCCGCTGGCACCGTACATGTACATGTACGCCCATATGCCTGCCCGTGCCATTTTGTCGATGTACATCGTCGTGCGGCGGTCGGCAACTGGTTAAATTAGCAGAAAAAAAATAATTAACTCACCAAAAAAAAAAAAAAAAAAAAAAAAAAAAAACTTATTGGTATAAGATTGTCCGGATATACCAGATAAGGACTATAGGACTGCATCAAATTAAATTGAGTATGTGCAGTGAAGCTATGTTGGTCCACCCAATACAATCAAATCAGCAAAGGTAGATTGCAGCCCATTGTAACTATAAGTAAAAAAAGCAGCAATCACTATAGTAAACAACTTATCCAATCACCATAGATAAACGTGACAAATCCTTAGTCCATAAAGAATTGTTTACCTTATGATAGAAGTTGCCACGAAATTGAGCCTCGTAGTCTGCTGATTTGAGTCCCCAAAAAGGCCGTGTGACCTGCCCATCCAGCGGTCTAAGCGACCGCTAAATAGGCTCCCCAACACACTCGCGTCATGTGGTCAGTTCCTCCACACTGCGCTAGCGCGGTATTAGTTCGCCATTGCACAAGTGCGCGGGGGGGGGGGGAAGAAAAATGCCAGCGGACCAATTGGTCCTAGCGCTAGTCCCTACAAGCCAGGGAGGGATCACATTCCATCGCTGGCCAGGGGGGAACACATGTCCGCCAAAGGGGGGATAAAAGGGAGGACTCTATTGTCTGAAAAAAAAAAAAGGGGGGGGGAAAAAAAAAAAACATCCGTCAAATATCAGGGGTAGGGCGGAGCTCTAATACAGAAGGTTATTTAAATTATAAGCATATATAATGATACATAATATATCAATATTACTAAAGGGTAAGACCATTTATATATCGGGGTTGTATAATACCCCAATAAAGAAGCCACTTCATATTAAGTCAGGTGACTATTCCTGGAATAAAAAGATGAATATCTTTTCCATCCACCTTGTCCTGTGAAACTAGTAGAGGAGACCCCTATGCGCCATTGATTCGAACTCCCCTTTTGTGGAGAATTCGTCAAGGACGCCCTTATTGTGATATGTATTTACCGTATATACTCGAGTATAAGCCGAGATTTTCAGCCCCTTTTTTTAGGCTGAAAGTGCCCCCCTCGGCTTATACTCGAGTCACCGCCGTCTGCCTACCCGATCAGCGTGTGTCGTGCAGACAGACGGCGGCCATTCCACTATTCAAAGGCCGCGCCTCCCTGTCTGCGATAGGCGGAACACTCAATTTCCCAGCAGTCAGTGGTCCGCCTATCACGGACATCCGCTCATCCTCATACTACGGACGAGGATGAGAGGATGTCCGTGATAGGCGGACCACTGACTGCTGGGAAATTGAGTGTTCCGCCTATCAGACGGGAGGCGCGGCTTTTGAACAGTGGAATGGCCGCCGTCTGTCACAGACGAGGAGGAGAGGTGCGGCTTTTGAATGGCATGGCCACCGTATGTTTTTTATTCATGCAGATCGGTGCAAAATGGCACACAGAGGCTGCAGAAGGACACAGAGGCTGCAGATTGGCACACGGAGGCATGCTGCAATGGTCACAGGGATGGACACGGATGGTCACAGGGAGGTATACAGCTGCAGATGGGCATTGTTGACCCTCTTTTCCACTCTTTTAAGCTGTAACAGTAGCTGCTGCATGTCTCACCCTCGGCTTATACACGAGTCAATACGTTTTCCCAGTTTTTTTGTGGTAAATTAGGGGCCTCGGCTTATATGCGAGTCGACCTATACTCGAGTATATACGGTATTTGTATTTTAAATGGGTGATGTTTGTAATTTTCCTTTTTTCTTTATACGTTTACTTTCCTGCATAGTATGTCCACTGCTGTGGGTATGTCTGGTCTTGTCACAGTGGCAACATTTACAGTAGCAGTTTAACAATTGCTCTGCAATACATGTCATTGTTGGGTAGCAAGTTTTCTGCTTCATTGTTTTTTGATAGCCTGGCTCCATAGCAGTTTTCACTTTCTTTGCATCTTGCATATGGAATTGTTACAAGATTTCAGAGATTTTCTGAAATGGGTTGAGACGATAACTTCTATCTTCTCTCTCTCTCTCTCTATTTGGATTCCCAAATAGTAGCTAATGTTCCCTAGCTCTTTTGATTTCAACGTTTTTTTTTCAGCTTGTGAACTATCTGATTATAATCTCCTTGTTCAAAACAGGTTATAATGTCATCAACATAGATAAGGATGTATATTCATCTTTCTTCTTGATTCCTGGAGTAGAGATAGGGGTCTGCTTTACTTCTTGAGAATCCCTCTCTAGTAAGCACTTCATTCACTTTCTCATTCCACATCCTTGCAGATTGCTTAAAGAGGGAGTCCCCCGGGAGTCGCCGTTTTTTTTTTTTTTTTTAAAGCCAGCAGCTACAAATACTGCAGCTGCTGACTTTTAAAATAGTGACACTTACCCGCCCAGCGCGCCCGCGATGTCGGCACCTGAAGCCGATCTCTCGATCGTCTCTCGGGTGCTGCTGACGCCATCTTGGGTATGGGAATCAGGAAGTGGAGCCTTTCGGCTTCATTTCCTGGTTCCCTACTGCGCATGCGCGAGTCGCGCTGCGCAATAAGGATGGTCCCCGCTGTCTCTGGGATCCGTGTGTTTCCCAGCAGGCAGCGGGGGACTTTTGGAAAGGGGCGTACCTTCTGCAGAATCTACGCCGGAAGTGGGTGCAGATACCTGTACTGTACAGGTACCTGCACCCCCCTCCCTCCTGAAAGGTGCCAATTGTGGTGCCACTTTAGGGTGGACCTCCGCTTTAAGACCATAGATGCTCTTCTGAAGTTTACACACAAGGTTGCCTCCTTGCTCAAACCCTGGTGGTTGCTCCATGTAGAGATCTTCCTTAATGTCTTCATATAGGAAAGCAGTTTTAACGTCTAGGTGCTTCACTTGCATGTCCTTCCCGGCTGCAACTATAGAAAGTGCTCTGATGGTGGAGTGTTTTACGTCAGGAGTGAATGTTTCATTGTAATCTTCACTGAATTTTTGGGCAGTATTTGTGGATATTCCCATCTGCATCTGACTTTACTTTGAAAGTCCATTTGCTTCTTATAGCTTTGCAGTTAGGAGGGAGCTCTATGTGTGTCGAGGTTTTATTTTCTTGAAGCGACTCTAATTCTGCTTGTGCCCTCTTTCTCCATTTATTGGCTTCATGTTTTTGATAGTTCTTCTACGTCTTCGCAGGATGTTGGTTCAAGTGTGCTGTGCCCTTCACCGCTTTACATTAAAAAAAAAAACAAACAAGAGAAATAGCCCTGGGACTTTGGATGTGGTGAGAGAGGTTTAGCCAATGTTCACAGCAAGCACTGAGACAAAATCAATTTATTAATTTAACCACTTGCTTACTGGGCACTTAAACACCCTTCCTGCCCAGACCAATTTTCAGCTTTCGGTGCTCTCACACTTTGAATGACAATTACTCAGTCATGCAACACTGTACCCAAATTAATTTTGTGTCCTTTTTTTCCCACAAATAGAGCTTTCTTTTGGTGGTATTTGATCACCTCTGGGGTTTTTATTTTTTGCGCTATAAATGAAAAAAAGACCGAAAATTTTGAAAAAAAACACATATTTCTTTGTTTCTGTGACAGAATTATGCAAATTATTAATTTTTCTTCATAAATTTTGGCCACAATTTATACTGCTACATATCTTTGGTAAAAATAACCCAAGTTAGTGGATATTATTTGGTCTTTGTGAAAGTTAGAGAGTCTACAAGCTGTGGTGCGAATCACACAAAATTGATTACATCTGATGTACTGGTGGACTATCTCGCTTCTTGTGACCCGAACAAGTCAAGAAAGTACAAATACCCCCCAAATTACCCCTTTTTGGAAAGTAGACATTCCAAGGTATTTAGTAAGAGGCATAGTGAGCTTTTTGAAGTTGTCATTTTTTTCCCCACAATTCTTTTCAAAAATAAGTTTTTTTTTTTTTTTCTCCACAAAATTGTCATTGTAATAGGTTATTTCTCTCACATGGCATGTGTATACCACAAATGACACCCCCCAAAAAATTCTGCTACTCCTCCTGAGTATTACAATACCACATGTGTGGGACTTTTTCACAGCCTGGCCACATAGAGAGACCCAACATGCAGGTAGCGCCATCATGTGTTCTAGGAACATAAATTACACATCTAATTTGTTGACTATTTATTACACTTTTGAAGCACCAGGACAATGACATATGACACTGATGACAGATGGCACTAATATGTGGCATTGATGACACTGACAACAGATGGCACGTGACACTGACAGGTGGCACTGATGACAAATGGCACTAATACGTGGCACTGACAACAGGTGGCACTGACAACAGGTGGCACTGGGGTGGATGGCACTTTCAAAACAAAGCAAAGCAGAACGGCTGCCACTGTTCATCTCTCCCCTCTCACACTCTGTGTGAGGAGGGAGAGCGGCGCTGAGAGATGATCTCATATGTTTACATATGAGATCATCTCCCATTGGACACGCCGATCGCACTGTAAACGGCCGCTGTGATTGGCCGTTTACAGCGATCTGTGTTTGCCTGTCCCCGGGGGACACGGCGAACACAGAACTTCCGCGATGCGAGCCCGCAGCGGCGCGCATTGCGGAAGTAAACATTAGGATGTCCAGGGACGGCCTCCTGGGCGAACGCGCCTGCTCTACGGCCGTCATTCGGCTATAGGGTGGGCGCGAGGTGGTTAAACATGTTATGTAGTGGAGTGGCAACAACAATGATTGTGCGTTACCTGGCATAATAGCACAACACAGAGGAAAGTAAATATACAAAGATTTATTACAAGTGTTATACATCAATGAGCAACAATAAAACTTAAAAAGTTGCTAGGTCAGTAAAATACACATACACAATGAGAAAATAAAATGTACATACATATGGACAAGGAAGTATGTAAACATAGTGCAGACAGCAATAATACCCAGAATGTACCAGCATAAAACAAGCATCACACTTCTTCAGGTGCAGATGCATGAATGTTGTATCTGCAATGTATGCAAGTGATAAGATCGATATATATTGTTGATAAATGGGGGCAGGCAGAATGATTGGTAAGAGGTCTGAAACAGAGACCTCATACTTACCGAGATAAATTGCCAAATGCTGGAAATCAAGATGGCGGTCGTGTAGTTCCTCCAGCTTGGGAGCTGAGGAGGTGGAACAAACAAAAGCCACAACAGGGGAACATCCGGAGGATCAGCACGGTCTGGATAGGGGTATTTCTCATTTCGGTCTCCACTTAGCCCCTTAAAAATTGTGTCTAGAATATATCTACAAGGATACACATATATCAGAGGGCATCATAATTGAAAAATGAGCTTAATGTATAAGGTTCTAAAATGTAATTTATAGATGAATAAAGATGTAAATAAATTAATTAAACGTATTGGAGTATGTTGATATGAGGGACAATCTGAGATATGGAATGTGGTAAATACATGAATGCAGACCAACATGGTTATAAAGCTGGTATGGGCAGAGAGACTATGGGGCAATAGAAATGATATTACATGTGATTAACCACTTGCTTACTGGGCACTTAAACCCCCCTCAGTCCCAGACCAATTTTCAGCGATGATGCACTTTGAATGACAATTGCGCGGGCATACAACACTGTACCCAAATGAAATTTTTATCATTTTTTTTCCCACAAATAGAGCTTTCTAAAAAAAAAAAAAAAAAAAAAAAAAAAACCATGTTTAATAGTTTGTTATAAAATTTTGCAAACGGGTCATTTTTCTCCTTCATTGAAGTGTGCTGATGAGGCGGCACTGATAGGCTGCACTGGTGGGCACTGATGGGCTGCATTGGTGGGCACAGTTAAGGCAGCATTGATGGGCAAAGATGGGCACAGATAAGGTGGCATGGATGGGTGGCACAGATGGGCACTGATAGGTACCACTGATAGATGGGACTGATAGGTGGCTCTGATAGGTGGCACTGCTGGGCACTGATGGGCGGCACTGCTGGGCACTGGTAGATGACACTGATGGGCACGGATATGCGGCACTGGGGTGCAGCACCTTTGTTGAGGCAGATTGTGGGCACTGCTGGGTGGCACTGACGGGGCACTGCTGGGTGGCACTGACGGGGCACTTACTTTTTTTAATGTGGCACTGACGGGGCAGGTGGGCACTGGCAGGGGGCAGGTGGGCACTAGCAGGGCTGGCCATGATCGGGACTGATGTCCCGATCATGGCCGCCGGTGATCGGCTTTTTTTTTCTCCTCGCGCTGTAAGGAATAATAGCCGATTACCGGCTCCGTTATATCACATGATCAGCTGTCATTGGCTGACAGCTGATCACGTGATAAGGGGGGGGGGGGGTCGGGATCGACCCCTTGCACGGATCGGTGATCAGGCGAGTCTCGTAGACTCGCCGATCACAGAGCGCGCGCCCCTCAGGGGGCGCACAGGGCGCTCGTGCACGGGACTACGTCTATTGACGTCGTCCCAGAAAAGGAGATCCGCGCTGTAGCCGTCATTTGGCTATAGCGCGGATCTCAAGTGGTTAAAGACAATGTAACAAATGCAATAGGTGTCAAGAAAATAAAATGTTGCATCTCAAAGGAGTGAAAAATATCCAATGGTTGTCAGTTTGTTCCAAGAGATGTGTCTGCTCTAGCCAATCATCAAGTTGTGACTCAGAATCCCAGCCGTGCTGAACATCCAGATATACCCACAAGGGCCCGAAGGCTGTGTACGGGTGATGACGCATGGGCTTCCGCAAGACGTCCACCATCAAAGGGGGTGCACAGATGCAACCACCACCCAACCGTCCAGGATGGCCCACACAGCCCACACCTCAGTTACGTCAGGGAGACGTCAGTGTATGGGCATGAAAAACATGGCGCCGATGTGCAGGTGGCAACTCCCATCAACAGATAGTGGAGGACAGCAAGACATCAGTAACAGAACTCCCCTATGTACATAGCAGCCTCTAAGCTGGATGTAAACCATCACCATAAAAGACAAACAGCGAAAGAGGAACAGCTCAGCCCAGAAAAGCCCCTTGGGAGCAGTATACAAATATAACTGGCCAGGGTGATAATACACTAGATGTAATATGGACAAAAGCTAAATTTTAACAGACCAGTCTGTGGGCTGAATGGGTGTCTACCTGGGTTCAATAAAAAAAAAAAAAAAAAAAAAAAAAAAAAAAAAAAAAAAAAAAAAAGGAGATTAAGGTCTGGTGTGACCCCCCTGACACCTAGATCCCTAATAGTACACAAAAAAATAAGAGAAATAGCCCTGGGACTTTGGATGAGGGGAGCCGCCAGCAACGGCAGAGGCGATCGGATCCTGTGTCCTCTGTGGTATGGAACTGAGTGAGGGTAAGATGGCTCCCACCCGGCTCCATACCAATGCAGGGTGCAAGCGATGTCAAAACGTCACTTCCGCCCATAGCTCTTAAACCAACATTTAAAAAAAAAATTTTTTTTAAACGAAATTGTCTTTTTTTGGTTTTTTATTGCATTTTAGTGTAAATATGAAATCTAAGGCCTTTTTGACCCCAGATCTCATATTTAAAGCGGTTCTCCACCCTAAAGGGGAAGTTCCGCTCATGTGATCCCCCCCCCCCCCCTCCGGTGCCACAATCGGCACCTTTCAGGGGGGAGGGGGGGTGCAGCTACCTGGATAATCCAGGTAGCTGCACCCACTTCCGGGACAGACCACCGCAGACCCCCCCGCAGATGCCGCCCCCCCCCCCCCGTTGTGTTCTGGGAAACACACAGTTCCCAGGACACAGCGGGGACCAGAAGAGACACGCAGCGCGACTCGCGCATGCGCAGTAGGTAACCCGGCAGTGAAGCCGCAATGCTTCACTTCCCGATTCCCTGACAGAGGATGGCGGCTGGGGCAGCAGAGAGACGAGCGATCGCTCGTCATCTGCCGCTGACATCGCTGGACCCTGGGACAGGTAAGTGTCAATTTATTAAAAGTCAGCAGCTGCAATATTAGTAGCTGCTGGCTTTTATTTATTTTTTTTTTTTTGGGTGCAGAACCACTTTAAGTCCTGTCATGCTTTTTTTCTATTACAAGGGATATTTACATTCCTTGTAATAGGAATAAATGTTACACTTTTTTTTTTAAAAAGAACAGTGTAAAAAAAAGAAAGGAAAAAATGTTTTAAACACGCCCCATCCTGCAGAGCTCGCGTTCAGAAGCGAATGCATACCTGAGTATCGCCCACATATGAAAATGGTATTTAAATCACATACGTGAGATATAACTGTGATCATTAGAGTGAGAGCAATAATTCTAGCCCTAGACCTTCTCTGTTACTCATAAATATGCAACCTGTAGAATTTTTTAAAAGGTCACATATGGAGATTTTTAAGGGTAAAAGTTTGCCGCATTTCCACGAGCTGGAGCAACTTTGAAGCGTGACATGTTGGGTATCAATTTACTTGGCGTAACATCATCTTTCACAATCTAAAAAAAATTGGGCTAACTTTACTGTTGTCTTATTTTTTTAATTCAAAAAAAGTTTTTTTTCCAAACAAATTGCGCTTGTAAGACCGCTACGCAAATACGTTGTGACAAAAAGTATTGCTACAACCACCATCTTATTCTCTAGGGTGTTAGAAAAAAAAAAATTATATATATATATATATATATATATATATATATATATATAGTTTGGGGGTTCTAAGTATTTTTTTAGCAAACAAAAATAATATTTTAACTTGTAAACAACACGTTTGAAAAATAAGTGGTTAGGTGACTGGTCCTTTTTACAGCGAAAACAGGCTCTGCTTTCTTTGTTATTCCTTTGTACCTTTGTTTTCAAACGTTTTATTGAAAAGAAATAAACAGAGTTACAATGTATGGGTATTGGAAGATTCCCATGCAGAACCATACAAAAGAAAAGCAATATTACATATCCATAGTCCAATACAGCATATTAGAATAGCGATAAGCTACAACTGTTAGGCCGCGTACACACGGGCGGACTGTTCGCCCAACCTTGTTCGGCAAACAGTTTCATCAAACAGTCCGCTCAAAATTTGCATGAGCGGACTTGCCCACACACGAGCGGACTGTTTGACGAACAAGGTTGGGCAAACAGTTCGCTCAACTTTTGAAATGAACGGACTCGCCCACGTAAGGCGGAGGCAAATCCGCCCATTTCGAGCGCGTGTACAGGTAGGCGGGGCCCGCGAAGGAGACGTCGCGGGCTCCGCCGCCTGGAATGGGCTTAAAGGGGAACCCCAACGCCGAAAAAAATCGGCGTGGGGGTTCCCCCCAAGTCCACACCAGACCCTTGTCCGAGCACGCTACCCGGCCGGCCAGGAAAGCTCGTCGAGTCAACATCTCCAGGAGAAGAAGAAGAACAAGAAGAAGAACAAGAACGGAAGGCGGCGGCGGCGACGACAGCGGCGACAGAAGACCGGGCCACCGCCTGTAAAAGAGCTACAAGAAGGCGCGGTGGCCCGGCAGAAGAACCGAAGGCGGCGACAGAAGAACGGAAGACGGCGACAGAAGACCGGGCCACCGGACCAGGCGCGGTGGCCCGGCAGAAGAACCGAAGAGGGGGACAAGACCCCCGAAGTCGGGAGAAGAGGCCGGCGGCGGGGAGGAAGAAAGCCGGACTCCTCCGCTAGCAAAAGAGCTACACACACATAGCGGAGGAGTCCGGCGAGAAGACCCCCGAAGACCCCCGGAGCTGTGCAATAAAATATTTTTTCTCTGTGTTGTGTTTTTTATTGTACTTTAGTTCACAGGTGAATGGGTAGGGGTACATTGTACCCCATACTCATTCACATAGGGTGGGAGGCCGGTATCCGGGGCCCCCTTCTTAAAGGGGGCTCCCGGATTCCGATAAGCCCCCCGCCCGCAGACCCCGACAACCAACGGCCAGGGTTGTCGGGAAGAGGCCCTTGTCCTCATCAACATGGGGACAAGGTGCTTTGGGGTGGGGGGGCCGCGCGGCCCCCCCTTCCCCAAGGCACCCCCCCATGTTGAGGGCACGCGGCCTGGTACGGCTGAGGAGGGGGGGCGCGCTCGCTCCCCTTTCCTGGCCGGCCGGGTAGCGTGCTCGGACAAGGGTCTGGTGTGGACTTGGGGGGAACCCCCACGCCGATTTTTTTCGGCGTTGGGGTTCCCCTTTAAGCCCATTCCAGGCGGCGGAGCCCGCGACGTCTCCTTCGCGGGCCCCGCCTACCTGTACACGCGCTCGAAATGGGCGGACTTTCCGAGCGGGAACAGTCCGCTCATTTTGAAAGTACAGCGGACAAGCCCACACACGGGCGGACTGTTCGCTCAAACACAGTTTCAGCGGACAGTTTTTCGGAATTTCCGAAAGACTTTGTCCGTCCAACTGTCCGCTGAAACTGTCCGCTGAAAGCCCACACACGAGCGGACTGTCCGCCCAAACACTGTTCAGCGGACAAGGTTGGGCGAACAGTCCGCCCGTGTGTACGCGGCCTTAATGTAATTATATATAACCAGTGGTGGAAGAGATATTCCTGCATCAAACCTCTGCATGGGTCAGGGATATCTTCAAGGGCCGTAACCACTGTGTTTGCCAAAATCAGATGTAGAACCACGGCCAATGAACATGAGGTAAAATAAAAGAAAATATATATAAAAAAAATAAAATTCAACTACAGGAAAGGCATAAAACATAAAAGGAGAGGGGGAAAGAGGGACTAGCGTAGTCAATGCGAAAGTCTAAATATGAACCATGGATTCCATTTAGCCTCATACAGAGAAATAGTGTCATGAAGTGTATGGTATATTTTCTCAGAATGCATTATAAGATCAACTCGAGATAAAACCTGTGTAAGTGGGAAAGAGGGGGACTTCCAGTTGAAAGCGATTGACCATAGCATGGCCAGGCAAATCATATGAATCAAGCCTCTTAATGGTCTAGAGACATCCGGTGGGGATTGAAACAGGGCATGATTCGCTTTTAAAGGTATATGGAAGCCTGCTACCTTATCAATAATGTTAAAGAGAAGTTGCCATATGGGTAGTATCCAGACAGTCCCAGAAAATGTGTTTAAACGAGCCTGGAAGGGGGCAGCCCCTAAAGAAACTGTCCGGTGCCTGTGGGAAGAGTTTATGTATCCTAAGGGGAGTATAATACCACCTGGTGATCACCTTTATAGCCGTTTCCCTAACTGATAAGGATTTTGTACATTGGCACATATTGCGCCAGTTCTACACCCAGTCAATTGGATCATTCGGATACCCAAGTTCCTGCTCCCAATTGGATCTATATTTCAAATCACTCCTATCAGTCACCTCTTCAAGGACCCTATAAAGCAAAGAGATCAACCCTTTCTGTCTAGGAGCTGTATAACAGATCTCCTCAAATGCAGTCGGGGGAGTGGAGTAGGGGCCTGGGTAATGATTGAGAAAGAAATGTCGGAATTGCA
The DNA here is from genome assembly GCF_037356315.1 of Lithobates pipiens. Taxonomy (NCBI): domain Eukaryota; kingdom Metazoa; phylum Chordata; class Amphibia; order Anura; family Ranidae; genus Lithobates; species Lithobates pipiens. The sequence continues at coordinate 243,708,715 of NW_027507748.1, read as the reverse complement.
AGAAGTGGAGGAACTCAGTATGGGGAATCTGAAATCTAGCTTGTAAATCTTAAAATGTGGTGAAGTTTGAATCCACTATAAAGTCCTTAAGGGAGATAAGACCCAACTCTATCCAAAGACGGAAAGCACTTAAGTGGTTGTGTGATGTCAGGAACCTGGAGTCCCCCAAAAAAGAGGCGCCACCAGGAGCCCGAGATACCAGACCATATACGTGCTTATATCTATGCCATAGGAGCATGCCGTCTGAGACAATCATATTCCCATAGGACTTAGTGTGGTTAGCCAAGGGAGGGGTCCACATCATACCAGGTAGAAACAGAGGCGTTACAGACTCTTGTTCGAATTGCACCCATGGGACCCTGGAATTCCTAATATTCCATTGAGCCTGTTGCGAGAATCTGCTGGCCACATAGTATAGCCAAATCTGTGGGACCCCTAAGCCCCCCCTTTTTAGAGGAGCGATACAGTATAGCCTTGGAAAATCTAGGGGGGTTTATCTTGCCAAACGAATCTAAGGAGGGAAGCTTTAAAGTCGTCAAGATAAGACTTTGAAATTCTGATAGGGTGGGAACGGAAAACATAAAAGCCTAGGGAGCACAACCATCTTTAGGGCAGTTATCCTACCCATGAAAGATATATGCAGTTTGGACCACATCTTTAGGGTTAATTTAAGTTTCTTGATAAGGGGGCGGGTAATTGGCTGTAAATAATTTCTTAAAATGGTCAGGGAACGCTATACCCAAGTAGGAGAGATGAGAGTCTGACCAATGGAAGGGAAAAGACTGTTTAAGATGTGATAGATCCAGCGGAGGGATACCTATAGGAAGGGTGGATGATTTAGATAAATTAATGGTTAATCCCAAGATCTTAGCAAAATTTGATAGAGAGGCAAATAAATTAGGAAGGGAGAGTAGGGGGTTCGTTAGAAACATTAGAACATCATCCGCGTACATACAAAATTTGTAAGATAAGGGGCCTTTGGCGTAACCAGAGATATCAGGGTTATTCAGGATATCGATTGCAAGGGGGTTCTAGGGCTAGGGCAAAAATTAATGGAGAAAGGGGACAACCCTGTCTCGTCCCCCTACCTATACTAAAGAAATCCGAGCAACAGCCAGGGATTTTAATCCTTGTCATGGGATTCCTGTAAAGGGTGTGAAAGGAATGCAGGAATTCCCACAAAACCCCATCCTTTGCAAAACTGTGGTAAGGTAGGGCCAGGCTACACTATCAAAGGCCTTTTGAATGTCAAGACTGAGTAAAAGGAGGCTGCGGGAGTTGGAATTAGCATCCTGGATGATATCCGTGGCCAGACGAATGTTGTCTGTTATCAGTCTATGGGGAATAAAACCGGATTGGAACGGGGAGATGAGGGAGGGGGGGATGAAATTAGCCAATCTGTCTGCCAGGATCCTACTGAAAATTTTGAGGTCATTATTCATGACCGATATGGGCCTGTTATTTTGCGGGAGGGTATGATTTTTGTCAGGTTTGGGTTTTAAAGACATGTTTGCCAGCAACATCTCTTCTGGAAAACTGCCACCTTGCATCACCCAGTTAAACAGGCAGGCAAGTCTGGGTGCTAAATGGGATGCAATTTTTTTGTAATAAATTGCTGCGAATCCATCCGGGCCTGGAGCCGAGCCTAATTTAAGAGTTTTAATGACGTTCAGAACTTCAGTAGTGGAAATGGGCGAGTTCAATTGTTCGGACTGTGACTGAGTTAGGGTGGGTAGGGGTACTGAGTCTAACCAAGAATCAACTGCCTGGACTTCTATATCCTCATTGGGGGCCAATAGAGAAGAATAAAAATTCCTAAAAATGTCCAAAACCTCCTTCGGGTGGGATGCGAGTTGTCCTTCTCTATTGTTCAGCTTATAAATATGAGGAGGGCGGGAGGGGCGATTCACTTTACGTGCGAAGGGTGATGATACTGAGTTGTCCAACAGGATGTGTTTTGCCCTCGCCCATCTAAAAGACTTTTCCACCCTGCTGGACAGCAAGGAGTCCAACTCAAGTCGTCTGCTGTCTATTTCCCATCTGGTAGACTCTAAATGCAGGGAAGCAGTGTTTTTGTACAGTTGGTCCAACTCTCGCGTGAGGGTCAGGATTCTACCATTGGTCAGCTTATTGCGTATAGAAGATATCTCAATGATTTTACCTCTGAGGACCGCCTTATGGGCCACCCATAACACCGAGGGTAATATATCAGGTTGGGCATTAATATTAAAATAGTCTTCAATAGCTTCCTCAATTGTAGGCGTAAAAGAGGGATCAGACAGCAGGGCTTCGTTAAGCCTCCAGGAGTGTGATGTAGGGGCTAATTTAATAAAGGTGGTGGAAAAGGAGGTGGGGTGATGGTCAGACCAAACACAGGGGTGAATGTTCGCCTGAGTTGAGTTGGCCAGTATAATGGGTGAGGTAAAGATGTAGTCCAATCTTGCCGAGCTATTGTGGGGATGGGAGTAAAATGTGAATTCTTTAATGCCCACATTGAGGGCCCGCCATGTATCAGAAAGTTGGAACTCTGTCAGATTACAGTTAAGGGATTTGGGGAAGGCCCTAGATAAAGAAGTGTGGGAGGAGCGATTAAGAGTGGGATTCGCAACCAAGTTAAAATCCCCACCAATGATTAAATGAGAAGATTGGAATGAGGAGAGCTTTTCAAAAAATTGTTTAAAGGTAGCTGGGGCATCATTAGGTGCATATACACTAGCAATAGTTAATTCTCTATTATATATTACCCCTTGGATGATGACATATCTACTCTGTATCTCTACATATACGTTTAATCTCCATAGAAAAGGAGGAATGCAAGAAGATGGCAGCACCCCTGGATTTGGAGGGGTAAAGGGAATAAATCGCTTGGGGGAAGCTTCTGTGGAAATATTTTGGGTGGGAATTATGTGCAAAGTGGGTCTCTTGTAAGAGGAGAATTTTGGCATCTAGCTTTTTGTAAAAGTCGAAGGCTTTTCGCCTCTTATTGGGGGGAGTTAAACCCCTGGACATTATGAGATATGCATGTGATCAACATAGGAGAGGAATCAGGGTAAGATCAGCTAAGAAATCCTTAAACCTGGGAAAGGATAGAGAATGGAGGGGGGTGGGAAACAAAACCCAAATAAGGAGACCAGGGGTGCTGCCATCAACCCAGCACAACAGAATCTGAAAACATCTTCCATCCAGAAAACAAAAATAGTAACACAGACAGACATATTTAGTTAGTGAAAACTGAGGTGAATCCACAATTGCTAGTCGAAGGGAAAAAAAAGAAGAAAAATAAAAGAAAAAACTGAAAATGAGAACAGACCGAAAGGAGTCAAAGTCCATGGACATATCCAGAGAACTGATAGTACACAGGCCAAGTCTGTTCAAGAAAAATGTAGGGCCAGGTAACCGAAAAAAAAAAAAAAAAACTGACCAATTACCTGATATCCTCAAAATGGGAAAAAATAAAAAATAAATAAAAAAAAAAAAAAAAAAAAAAAAAGTACACCGAGACAAGGTCTCGAAGCCCAGCTCAAAACTGACGTAAAAAACTGATAACTCAGGAAAAAAAAAAAAAAAAAAAAAAAGGGAGGAATAATAGGAAACCTGCTGGGTGGGGGAAGTGTGCAGCAGTTCCAACCGGCGACAGACCAACAGGGAGACTCTTCCGGAACATCATGTAAAGTAGGGAGCATACCGTCATGGAAGCTTTAGAGTTCAAGTAGTAGGCAGGTAGCCGAGGACAAAACCAGCTAGCGTGGACTGTCAGCATTATGGTCTCCAATACCATAGCGAATTCTTCTTCTGTCTCTCCGCGAAGGTGGAGTCTGCCAAATGGGAGCTGGTCTGGGAGTAGAAGGTGGTCTGTGAATATCCGCAGCATCTAGAAGACCCAGTTTGACAAGTAGCTCTTGACCCTCTTGAAGCGTAGTGACAGAATAAGTGCTGCCATTATGTGGGACCACTAATTTAAAGGGAAACCCCCATCTATAACGAATCCTAGCTGATTGCAGGGCAGATGTAATATCTTTGAGGTTTCTCCTTCTCTCCAGGGTGGCAGGAGAAATATCAGGGAAGATCTGAATCCGAGCGTCATCAAGGAGGATTCGTTGTTTGTTTCTTGCTGCCCGTAATATGTCCTCCTTCACAAGACAACATCCCTTGGGGGCTTGTCTGCAGGGGGCTTTGGACGGAGGGCTCTGTGTATACGGTCACATTTAAAGGAGGAGGACTTGTGGTCCGGTAGGAGAGATTTGAAGAGGCGGATAACGGTGGGTATCAGATCCGTTTCCGATTCAGGGATCCCTCGGAGACGCAAATTATTGCGTCTATTCCTGTTATCGAGTTCCTCGATTTGTGACTGCATAGCGGTGACAGTTAATGCCAGGGCCTCATGTTCTCTGCTGAGATTATTATGTGCCAGCGCAAGTTCGTCGTGTTTGCTTTCTAACCTTTCTGTCCTGGAGCTCAGGGCCGCAATCTCTTGCGATAAGGCGTGCAAGGTCTTGTGCAGCTCCGTTTGAAACTTGGACGCCAGCTTGTCATACATGGCTTCCAGGCTAGCGTCCAGATCCGCCTTCGAGAGAGAGTTATATTCTCCTACCTGGGCCTGGAGCGAGGGAGGGCCTGTGGAGACCTGCGGCGAGGCGAGCGGGGAGGAAGCGATACCGCACCGATCCGCGCCATCTTGGGCCATCATGTTGCTGTCCCTTGTGCGCAGGAGATAGTGGGTTAAAGTATGCTGGCTCCCGCTACGAGACTTCTTCCTTTTCGCCGGCATGCACAGTGTTTAGGGGACCTGGAGGGTGTAAATCGTAGGGTGCCAGACGAGATGTGATACCTCCAGGGCGCTAATCAAGTTCCGAACGAGACGGAGCTATCCCTTCAGGCTGCCATCACGTTCAGCGCCACGCATGCGCCCCCATTCCTTTGTACATCTTAAGAGCTTTGTCATCATGGCTCATAATTTCTTTCCTTCTGTCATATTCATCAATAAATTCCTCTTTGACATATTCTAGCATTAGGAACAATTGGTAAACAAGCAGGACTTTTACCAAAATAATATGCAAATAGATTTATAAAAATATTAATTTTATTAGACAACCGTTTCTTTAAAATGACAATAAATGTTCAAAAGGCATAAAAATGCATATAGCATGCACAACCACTTCTTACTCTACATACGCTCATAAGAGCTTCCTCAGGAGCTTTTGAAAGTGCAGTATGAAGTTAAGTACTACAAAAGAAATGAACAATTATGAATAATTGTACTTGAAGATTATTGTGACAATAGTGTCAAAAAGATTGCATAACACATCATACATCATGATGTATACATTTTGCTAAATATTAATGAGCTGAGAATGCATGCCTACCAAATGATTTTGTTCGCACTGATACTTGAATTAACCACTTAACCACTTCCTGCCCAGGCCAATTCTGACATTTCTCTCCTACATGTAAAATTCCTAATTTTTTTGCTAGAAAATTACATAGAACCCCCAAAAATTATATATGTTTTTTTAGCAAAGACCCTAGAGAATACAATGGCGGTCATTGCAACTTTTTATCTCGCACGGTATTTGCGCAGCAATTTTTCGAACGCGTTTTTTTCAGAAAAAAAAAACAGTTTCATGCTAAAAAAAAAACAAATCAGTAAAGTTAGCCCAATTTTTTTGCATAATGTGAAAGAGGAGGATACGCCGAGTAAATAGATACCCAACATGTCACGCTTCAAAATTGCACGCGCTCGTGGAATGGCGTCAAACTTTGGTATTTAAAAATCCCCATAGGCGACCCTTTAAAATTTTTTACTGGTTACATGTTTTGGGTTACAGAGGAGGTCTAGGGCTAGAATTATTGCTCTCGCTCCAACGTTCGCGGCGATACCTCACGTGTGGTTTGAACACCGTTTTCATATGTGGGCGGGACTTACGTATGCGTTCGCTTCTGTGTGCGAGCTCACGGGGACAGGGGCGCTTAAAAAATTTTTTCTCTCTTTTTTATTGTTAATTTTATTTTTATTTTTTTAGTTTTACACTTAAAAAAAAAAAAAAATTGATGACTTTTATTCCTATTACAAGGAATGTAAACATCCCTTGTAATAGGAATATGGCACGATCGGACCTATTTACAGTGAAATATGGGGTCAATAAGACCCCATATCTCACCTCTAGGCTGGGCAGAATAAAAAAAAAAAAAACGATCCTGGCTTCCTAGCCAGATTGGCGCCGTTAATTTGAATAACGAGGCCGGGCGTGACGTCATAACATCGCGCCCGGCCTCCGAACGATCATAGAGACTCCGGGGACAATCTAGTCCACCGGAAATCTCTATGATCACATCCTGGGGCCGGCGGATCCTGTGACCGACTCACCGATGGAAACGGTGAGTCGGTAGAAGCACCGGAGGGCGGCGGGAGGGGGGGGGCGTCCCCTCCCGCAAGAACGATCAAGCGGCGGAACAGCCGCTATGATCGTTCTTATGGTGTAGGGAATCGCCGGCTGAAAACGGCAATATCTAAATGATGTCTGTGGACTCAGGCATCATTTAGATATAACCACCGAAACCCCAGGCCGTCAATAGACGTACTGCGGTTTTGAAGTGGTTAACAACCGCCCATTGCCGATTAACAGGTTCAGGGCAGTTGTTCATCTCTGAGAGGCCGTTAATTAATGGCCTCCCAGAATTCTGCTCTTGCGCGTCCCCTGGGGCGTGCACAAGAGAGCATCCATTTAACTCATCGTGGCCGTTTACCACGTGATCGCTTCGTCAAATGACAGAGTGATCACTTGTAAACAACAACATAACATGACGCCGGTTCCTCCCTCCCTCTCTGTACTGATCGGTACAGCGGAGGGGAAAGAGATCAGTGTCAGCAGCGCTGTGGGCTGCATCTGCAGTGCCCACATCGCTGCTCACCAAATTTAACCTCTCCATACCCAGCCAATACTCTGCAATACCCAGCCAATACTCTGCAATACCCAGCCATAGACGCCCCACTGCCCTCCGGTGCTTCTACCAACTCACCAATACGATCAAAGCCAGAATCTATTTTTTTTTTATTTCAGGCTTCCCAGCCTAGTGGTGAGATGTGGGGTCTTATTGACCCCCAGATCTCACTGTAAAGAGGACCTGTCATCCCATATTCCTATTACAAGGGATGTTTACATTCCTTGTAATAGGAATAAAAGTGAATAAAAGTGATCAAAAAAAAATGTCAAACTAAAATAAATAAAGTAAAATGAATAATAATAAAAAAAAAAAAAATTTTAAGCGCCCCTGTCCCCATGTGCTCGCATGCAGAAGCGAACGCATACGCAAGCCCCGCCCACATATGAAAACAGTGTTCAAACCACACATGTGAGGTATCGCCGTGAGCGTTAGAGCAATAATTCTAGCCCTAGACCTCTTCTGTAACTCAAAACATGTATCCAGTAAAAAATAAAATAAAAATTAAAGCGTTGCCTATGGGGATTTTTAAGTAGCGACGTTTGGTGCCATTTTACCGGCATGTGCACTTTTGAGTGACATGTTCGATATCTATTTACTCAGCATAACTTCATCTTTCACTTTATGCAAAAATTGGGCTAACTTGTTTTTAAGCACAAAAGTTTTTTTCCCCAAAAAAAAAGTGTTCGAAAAATTGCTGCGCAAATACCGTGTGAGATAAAAATTTGCAATGACCACCATTGTATTCTCTAGGGTCGTTGCTAAAAAAAAAAAAAATTATATATATATATATATATATATATATATATATATAATGTTTTGGGGTTCTATGTAATTTTCTAGCAAATAAATGATGATTTTTACATGTAGGAGAGAAATGTCAGAATTGTCCTGGGTGCTCCAGAACGCCTGATGGCGCTCCCTGCATGTTGGGCCTCTGTATGTGGCCAGGCTGTGTAAAAATCTCACATATGTGGTATCGCCGTACTCTGGATTAATAGCAGAATGTTTTGGGGTGTAATTTGTGGTATGCATATGCTGTGTGTGAGAAATAAACTGATAATATGACAATTTTGAGGGGGAAAAAAAAAAAAATAAAAAAATAAAAAAAGGAAAAAAAATCTTGATTTTGCAAAGAATTGTGGGAAAAAATGACAACTTCAAAAAACTCATCATGCCTCTTACTAAATACCTTGGAATGTCTTCTTTCTAAAAAGGGGTCATTTGGGGGGTATTTGTAATTTTATGGCATGTTAGGGTCTCAAGAATTGAAATAGGCCGTCAGTACTTCAGGTGTGATCGATTTTCAGATGTTGGCACCATAGCTTGTGGACTCTATAACCTTCACAAAGACCAAATAATATCCACCAATTTGTACTGATTTTTACCAAAGATATGTGGTGGTATAAATTTTGGCCAAAATTTATGAAGAAAAATTACTAATCTGCTAAATTTTATAGCAGAAACGAAGAAAAATTCATTTGTTTATAGAATTGTCGGTCTTTTTTCTTTTATAGCACAAAAAATAAAAAAACCGAAAAGTGATTAAATACCACCAAAAGAAAACTATTTGTGTGAAAAAAAGGACAAAAATGTCATATGGGTACAGTGTTGCATGACTGAGTAATTGTCATTCAAAATGTGAGAGCACCAAAAGCTGAAAATTGGTCTGGTTATTAAGGGTGTTTAAGTGCCCAGTGGTCAAGTGGTTAATCAGAAAATTCTGATTGCTAGACTGGAGCCTGAGTTATAGGGGCATATATACAGGGACAGAGGGGTGGCGGTGGACGTGGTATACTTGGATTTTGCAAAAGCATTCGATACAGTTCCGCACACACGGCTCATGTGTAAGGTAAAGTCTACAGGTTTGGAAATATCAGTTTGTAAATGGATAGAAAATTGGCTAGAAGACAGAATTCAAAGAGTCGTGGTTAATGACTCTTACTCTGAATGGTCTAAGGTTATCAGTGGTGTACCCCAAGGTTCAGTGATGGGACCCTTACTTTTTAACATCTTTATAAATGATATTGGGTCTGGCATCAAAAGTAATATTTCTGTCTTTGCAGATGACACCAAGATATGCAGTGGAATAACGTCTTTACAGGATGTCTCCAATTTACAAGCCGACCTCAATACACTGTCTAATTGGGCGACTATGTGGCAGATGAGGTTTAATGTTGATAAATGTAAAGTTATGCACTTGGGGCCTAAGAATATGCATGCATCATACATGCTAGGGGGAGTACAACTGGGGGAATCCATAGTGGAGAAGGATCTGGGGGTTTTGGTAGACCATAAACTCAACAACAACATGCAATGCCAAGCTGCTGTTTGCAAAGCAAGCCAAGTCCTTTCTTGTATTAAGAGAGGTATGGACTCCAGAGAAAGAGATATAATTTTGCCCCTGTTCAAATCATTAGTAAGACCTCACCTGGAATATGCCGTTCAGTTTTGGGCACCAGTTCTCAAAGGATATCGGGGAACTGGAGAAAGTGCAGAGAAGGGCAACCAAACTGATAAGAGGCATGGAGGAACTCAGCTATGAGGAGAGATTAGAGGAACTAAATTTATTCACTCTTGAGAAGAGGAGATTAAGGGGGGATATGATTAACATGTTCAAATATATTAGGGGTCCATATAGTGAACTTGGTGTTGAGTTGTTCTCTGTACGGTCAACCCAGAGGACACGGGGGCACTCTTTACGTCTAGAGGAAAAGAGATTTCAGCTTCAAGTACGGAAAGGTTTCTTCACAGTTAGAGCAGTGAAAATGTGGAATAGACTCCCACCAGAGGTGGTTCTGGCCAGTTCAGTAGATTGCTTTAAGAAAGGCTTGGATACTTTCCTGATGGTACATAATATAACTAGGTACTAACATAGGTAAAGTTGATCCAGGGAAAATCCGATCGCCTATTGGGGGATCAGGAAGGAATTTTTTTCCCCTGCTGTAGTAAATTGGAGCATGCTCTGCTGGGTTTTTTTTTCGCCTTCCTCTGGATCAATTGTGGGCATAAAATTGGGTATCTGGATTGTACGATTATCTTTTATTTTATTTATTTGTTTTTAAGGTGGAACTGGATGGACTTGTGTCTTTTTTCAACCTGGCTAACTATGTATGTAACTATGTATATGCAACCATAAGGAGAGGATAAGAAATCTGAAATGTATAAAATCCACATATAAGATTTTAGCTTTTGGCCCTAATTGATTAAACTAGGATCATAGTCATCGGTTAATAGTAATTTTAAAGTGAGGCAAAGTTACCCTATTCAGAGTTTCAATAGGGCAGAACCAATGCAATCTTTTTTGTCCCCAAGATAAGGGGATACGATTTGTTGCTGGGATATCTAGTAGAGAAACAGCAGAAAGTATTTGCTGGACTCTAACAAGACCCAGATATAGATGAGCAGCACTTGTTCCTATTTACCTAATGGGATGTGGTGCCTAGTTTTGACCCCTCATTGCCCAATTCCAAAATTAAATAGTCTAGCGTTAGCTCATGCTAGGATCTGGTTTCTAAAGACTAATAAGATTAATAAGAGCAGTATATGTCTCTGGAAGGCTGCAGAGTATCACAGCAACAATATGGTTATCTCCAATGGTGCAGAGCTGCTCTACAATTTTTTGCATTGCTTTCACATGGTCACACATTTGCTGGCATCCTTCTAGCCTTATTTTAAACAGCTTTCTTAGCAGAAACATCTTGTTTTAGGCTTGAAAGCTTGTGCAGTTTTTGTAATGAAGTCCACATACATTTGGCTGTTTTCTCTGTTCTTATGTGGATAAGCTGGTTATCTTCCACTAGCAAGCTTATAGTCACTTTTGCTTATCTGTCTTTCCTGTCCCATTCCTCTGATTCTGTTTGTGGATCTGTCTGTATTTAGCACTTAAAAGATGTGATGTGATGTGATATGGCGCTAAACCCAAATTATGTACCTGGCGTATTGTAGCCTGTCTGTGAAAAAATATATAATATAACTCTAGTTGGTGATCTATGTGCAAAACATATGATACAAGAATTGTAACTCAGTGCTGAAATATTATTTAAGCATTATGAGATTTATAAAAAATAAATAGGTATGTGAAATACGTGCTGACACTACTGTGTCAAATTAATATAAATTGCATATGACAAGAACACAGAAATTCATTCAGAAATTCATACAAAAGTAATTATGCCAACATCATTGCACGTGGAAAAAAACTTTCAAAGACGCATTCTAGGATCACTAAAAATGTCCCATGTAATAATATCTTAGGTAGCAGTAACACAAAATAAAGTGACTAGTGCAGAAAGGGCCAATCTTCAATATAGAGAAAACAATCGTCCCCGGTGCGCCACTCAGTGCTGTGGTAATGTGAATGCTCTCACCAGAACTTATACCCCTGCGGGGTTGGATGGGCTTTCACAGTATAAGCCACTGTGCTGCTATCTGGCCTCTGGTGCTGGTGCGCTGGGGAGGTGTTCGCTCTTCGATTTATATTGTCTCCGTTGATATATGCATTAAAGGGAGAAACACATCCATGGTGTAGTACGTTAAAACAGTTGTTTTATTTAAATGCCAAAAAACTACTCACATTTACAAGTTAAAAAGTTCGCTCTGTATGTAAACAATGTCCGCCGGCCGCTTCTGGCTATAGGAAAGGTGCATGTAACGTAGCCATGCCCTACACATTTCGTCAGAGTAACGTCTTCTGGAGTGGCCATATTGGTGCACCTTCCGGTTTAAATAGGGTGCAGTGCTCCACTGCGCTTGCGCGAATTGAACGGCGCCATTTTGGATAAGGGAATCCCTTAGGTTACGGTCCAATCCCTCCTCCCCTGGCATTTTGTGTCACACATTTGTCCTACAGGATGTGTATTAAACCAGAGGGCGAACCGATTTTATGGTACCATGTCCCATACATCTGTTTACACACCACTACTGGGGGGAGAGAGGAAGGAAAGTCTGCTGCTGTCTATCTCCCCAAGCAGGCTGGAGGGAGCATAACACCTAATGCCCTCTCCAGCAAGTGACGGAGCTGTTCCTCCTGACAGGAGTGAAATCCTGATCACTCACTGTCAGAGGAGTGGCTCCAGGACTGCACCAGACCGGCCCACTGAGCCATCGGCCCACCGGGAATATCCCGGTAGTCCCCGATGGCCAGTCCATGCCTGGCCCATAACCTGTTGGTAGAATATTGGAATGATGTGCTGGAAGCTTCTTGGATACAGGAAAACAACTTTACTTTCATGGAGGATTGCAAAGCATATCCTTATCATGGAACAGGAACAAGGAGCATACAACTACACACAAAAGATAAATGGCATTTTCTCTCATTGCATTACCATAGATACACACTACAACACTACAGTGCCACCTACTGGTATAGACAGGTAAAATGCATATATATAGTTCACAGTATAAAAAGCTACTTGCTGTTGTTCTTCCAACAATAAGGGGATATCGAGGAAAGATGTTCGGGACAGATGGATCCACAGATGGATGGGAATGACACACAATCGCCAGCAGCTCCTCAGCAGGAATAGGAGCTCCCTCAAACAAGGACAAAAAACAGACAGAAATTGCAAGAAGGACTGGATGGGGACTTTAGGATTTTAAAGGCACCAGTAGTAAATTTGAAAGAACTTTCTAATCAATCGGCATTGGTTTTATATAAATTTATTCCAGAAGTAGACAATCATACAAATAGAAGAGGTTAAAAAAGACTGTTAGACAAAAGAAATAGATCTATACACATAAGGAGGCTGCATCAGTATACATATCAAGGTGCAAATAATACAGAGATTCCATATCTATACAGGGGAACTAGTCACCCAAAGTAGAACAAGGATGGATTAATAGGTATTATGACGAAAGACTGATGCAGGATCCATAGGAAGTGCCTGACATGTTTCGCGTTCTTACGGACAACGCTTCTTCTGGGGTGTGATTAAAATTACTTTATACTTCGAGACAAAAGAGAGAGACAAAACATATATAAATACATAGGTACATATGACATCCATTATTATAAGCAAAACCCTAAAAAGGTTTATTATGTGCAACATTTTCAACATTGTGTAGAGAGAACATAGTATATGTAGAATTGTATAGAAACACTTGTCAAAAAAAGGGGGGCCACGCAGAATTTAGGGGCTATAGGCGCCAGGACGTATGAAGGACACTGTGGGAGCATACACGTATAAATATATATACGTGTACATAAAGTAAAGGAGGCGATATAGAAGGAAAAGTTTTTTAAATATCTCATTTTATTATTATATTATTTTATTATTATATTAGAGATAATATATAAAAGAAATGTGTAAGTAATTCAAAGATGAAAAACTTTTGATGTCCTACCCCAAAACCATCCGTAGGTGGCACTAAAGGCACACACATATAAAGGCTGGCAGTGTGCTGCAATGATTAATTCATATAGGTAAAACTGCAAATGAGAAAAATTATCAGTATAAAAGGGGTTTTACTGCTATGTATGTAAGAATGTGTAATTTAATTCTGCAGACACACACCAGTTAGAATAAAAAACACACAGTCTAGTCCATACGGGGAAAGTGGGGAGGAAAACACTGATGTCCCTGCTCGCCTAGTCTCCTGTTGCCATGCAGTGGAATAGAGCTGCACAGATAGAGTCTGAAAGAGTAGAATATGGAGTGAAGGGTTGTAAGGGAGGAGGGGGGGAAGAGGTCAGGGAAGGAGAGGGACAGGGAAATAAGGGGCAGAGGTATCCACTGCAGGGAGGCTTACCTTATATGTGCGTCAGTGTGGAGCATCCGTCATACTGCACATGTAGCTGCAGGCAGAGTGATGAGGCATCTGAGGGAGACGCTGGTTTTTGCATCTCCCTAAGTACATGGATGCCCAGCCCACCGCTACTCAGACTGGCCAGAATGCCAGTCCGTCAAATGCGGTGGGCCGGCCGATGCCTCTGAGCGTGCCACGCCCCTTTGGGAGACGTCCACACCTCCCCACATGTGCGGCTGTGTCATACACAGGCGCTGAGGGGGCGGGGCGTCGGGACGTGCATCGCTCAGGGACGGAGCTAGAGAGGGGGGAACGTAAAAGATGAACCGGCCCCCATGTAGTGTCACAGTTTGATGCCTATCACAGGATGGTGCGGAAGTGACGTTGTTGCGTACTGCGCATGCGCGATGCGCTCCAAACGCTCGCGCCGTGCGTTCCAACATAGTTTCGGCAATACAGTTCAGCGAAACCATCACATAATGTTACGGAAGTGATGTTACACACAACACAAACACGGCCACGTTGTTGCGTACTGCGCATGCGCGATGCGTTCCAAACACTTGCGCCGTGCGTTCCAACATAGTTTCGGCAATACAGTTCAGCGAAACCATCACATAATGTTACGGAAGTGAAGTTACACACAGCACAAACACTGGGCCGTTCGTTACAACACTAATACTTCCCTTGTTACCTAGTAGGTTTTGCATTGCTGGGACTTGTAGTGCCTATCCTGAGCTACATGCTTCAATGTTCAGTGTCCTCATCCCTATCCCCATGCTTCAATGTTCAGTGTCCATCCTTATCCCCGTGCTTCAATGTTCAGTGTCCTCATCCTTATCCCCGAGCTTCAATGTTCAGTGTCCATCCTTATCCCCGTGCTTCAATGTTCAGTGTCCTCATCCCTATCCGCGAGCTTCAATGTTCAGTGTCCTCATCCTTATCCCTGTGCTTCAATGTTCAGTGTCCTCATCCCTATCCCCATGCTTCAATGTTCAGTGTCCTCATCCCTATCCGCGAGCTTCAATGTTCAGTGTCCTCATCCTTATCCCTGTGCTTCAATGTTCAGTGTCCTCATCCCTATCCCCATGCTTCAATGTTAAGTGTCCTCATCCCTATCCGCGAGCTTCAATGTTCAGTGTCCTCATCCTTATCCCTGTGCTTCAATGTTCAGTGTCCTCATCCCTATCCCCATGCTTCAATGTTCAGTGTCCTCATCCCGATCCGCAAGCTTCAATGTTCAGTGTCCTCATCCTTATCCCTGTGCTTCAATGTTCAGTGTCCTCATCCCTATCCGCAAGCTTTAAATGTTCAGTGTCCTCATCCTTATCCCTGTGCTTCAATGTTCAGTGTCCTCATCCTTATCCCTGAGCTTCAATGTTCAGTGTCCTCATCCCTATCCCCCTGCTTCAATGTTCAGTGTCCTCATCCCTATCCGCGAGCTTCAATGTTCAGTGTCCTCATCCTTATCCCCCTGCTTCAATGTTCAGGGTCCTCATCCTTATCCCCGAGCTTCAATGTTCAGTGTCCTCATCCCTATCCCCCTGCTTCAATGTTCAGTGTCCTCATCCCTATCCGCGAGCTTCAATGTTCAGTGTCCTCATCCTTATCCCCCTGCTTCGATGAGGACACTGAACATCGAAGCATGGGGATAAGGATGAGGACACTGAACATTGAAGCTTGCGGATAGGGATGAGGACCCTGAACATTGAAGCAGGGGGATAAGGATGAGGACACTGAACATTGAAGCTCGCGGATAGGGATGAGGACACTGAACATTGAAGCAGGGGGATAGGGATGAGGACACTGAACATTGAAGCTCGGGGATAAGGATGAGGACCCTGAACATTGAAGCAGGGGGATAAGGATGAGGACACTGAACATTGAAGCACAGGGATAAGGATGAGGACACTGAACATTGAAGCTCGCGGATAGGGATGAGGACACTGAACATTGAAGCACGGGGATAAGGATGGACACTGAACATTGAAGCTCGGGGATAAGGATGAGGACACTGAACATTGAAGCACGGGGATAAGGATGGACACTGAACATTGAAGCATGGGGATAGGGATGAGGACACTGAACATTGAAGCATGTAGCTCAGGATAGGCACTACAAGTCCCAGTAATGCAAAACCTACTAGGTAACAAGGGAAGTATTAGTGTTGTAACGAACGGCCCAGTGTTTGTGTTGTGTGTAACTTCACTTCCGTAACATTATGTGATGGTTTCGCTGAACTGTATTGCCGAAACTATGTTGGAACGCACGGCGCAAGTGTTTGGAACGCATCGCGCATGCGCAGTACGCAACAACGTGGCCCGTGTTTGTGTTGTGTGTAACATCACTTCCGTAACATTATGTGATGGTTTCGCTGAACTGTATTGCCGAAACTATGTTGGAACGCACGGCGCGAGCGTTTGGAGCGCATGCGCAGTACGCAACAACGTCACTTCCGCACCATCCTGTGATAGGCATCAAACTGTGACACTACACCCATCCTCCATGAGATGTTGAATGGCGCTTGTCGGCCGCACAGCGTCCAAACGGCCGGCACAGTGCCCCCTACCGCATGGTCCTAGAAAGACAAGTGTGCTATATACATACAGAAAAAGCATGTAAAACAAAAACAAACGAACAAAGCATTGGTTTTAATTTTAACCACTTGCTTACTGGGCACTTAAACACCCTTCCTGCCCAGACCAATTTTCAGCTTTCGGTGCTCTCACACTTTGAATGACAATTACTCAGTCATGCAACACTGTACCCAAATGAATTTTGTGTCCTTTTTTTCCCACAAATAGAGCTTTCTTTTGGTGGTATTTGATCACCTCTGGGGTTTTTATTTTTTGCGCTATAAATGAAAAAAGACCGAAAATTTTGAAAAAAAACGCATATTTCTTTGTTTCTGTGACAGAATTATGCAAATTATTAATTTTTCTTCATAAATTTTGGCCACAATTTATACTGCTACATATCTTTGGTAAAAATAACCCAAATTAGTGGATATTATTTGGTCTTTGTGAAAGTTAGAGAGTCTACAAGCTGTGGTGCGAATCGCACAAAATTGATCACATCTGATGTACTGGTGGCCTATCTCGCTTCTTGTGACCCAAACAAGTCAGGAAAGTACAAATACCCCCCAAATGACCCCTTTTTGGAAAGTAGACATTCCAAGGTATTTAGTAAGAGGCATAGTGAGCTTTTTGATGTTGTCATTTTTTTCCCACAATTCTTTGCAAAATGAAGATTTTTCATTTTCTTTATTTTTCTCCACAAAATTGTCATTGTAATAGGTTATTTCTCTCACGTGGCATGTGTATACCACAAATGACACCCCCCAAAAAATTCTGCTACTCCTCCTGAGTATTACAATACCACATGTGTGGGACTTTTTCGCAGCCTGGCCACATAGAGAGGCCCAACATGCAGGGAGCGCCATCACGTGTTCTAGGAGCATAAATTACACATCTAACTTGTTGACTACTTATTACACTTTTGAAATACCAGGACAATGACACGTGACACTGATGACAGATGGCACTGATACGTGGCAATGATGACACTTATACGTGGCACTGATGACACGTGGCACTGATGACAGATGACACTAATATGTGGCACTGATGACACGTGGCACTAATACGTGGCACTGATGACACGTGGCACTAATACGTGGCACTGATGACACGTGGCACTAATATGTGGCACTGATGACACGTGGCACTAATACGTGGCACTGATGACATGTGGCACTAATACGTGGCACTAATACGTGCCACCGGTGACAGATGGCACTAATACGTGGCACCAATGACACGTGACACTGATGACAGATGGCACTGATAAGTGGCATTGATGACACGTGACACTGACAACAGATGGCACGTGACACTGACAGGTGGCACTGATGACAAATGGCACTGATACGTGGCACTGATGACAGATGGCACTAATACGTGGCACTGATGACAGATGGCACTATGTGGCACTAATAACACGTGGCACTGATGACAGATGCCACTTATACGTGGCACTGATGACAGATGGCACTGGGGACAAATGGCACTGACAACAGGTGGCACTGGGGACAGATAGCACTGCAGGCAGGTGGCACTGGGGTGGGGTGGATTGCACTGGGGTGGATGGCACTGGGGCGGATGGCACTGGGGCGGATGGCACTGGGGCAGGATGGCACTGGGGCGGATGGCACTGGGGCAGGATGGCACTGGGGCAGGATGGCACTGGGGGGGGGGCATGGCACTGGGGGGGGTGGCACTGGGGGAGGATGGCTCTGGGGGAGGATGGCACTTTTTATTAAACTTTTTTTTTACTTTTTTTTTTCTTTTTTACACTGACGGCTGCTGCAGCCGTTCTTCTCTCCCCTCTCACACGCTGTCTGTGTGAGGAGGGAGAGCGGCGCTGAGAGATGATCTCATATGTTTACATATGAGATCATCTCCCATTGGACACGCCGATCACGCTGTAAACGGCCGCTGTGATTGGCCGTTTACAGCGATCTGTGTTTGCCTGTCCCCGGGGGACACGGCAAACACAGAACTTCCGCGATGCGCGCCCGCGGCGGCGCGCATTGCGGAAGTAAACACCAGGCCGTCCAGGGACGGCCAGGCGTAGGAAGCCGCCCGCCCTAAGGCCGGCATTCGGCTATAGGGCGGGCAGGAAGCGGTTAAAATAGCTAGATACACAAGTATACATATACTCCCACTGGACACAAAAGGAGGAGAAACACCTAAAATTAACATTAACATGCATCTAAAGAGGTGTTTAAAAGAAAAGGGAGCACATAGGTGGGGGAATAGAAAAAGGAGAAAAAAAAATATAATAACAGAAAAATTATGTTGAGGGAAAATGCAGAGAGGTGACTAAGAGCACTATTGTTGTATTGTTTGGAGGAGGAGTATTGGTGAACCGGAAAAAAATCGTACTATCCGTCAGTTCCAAACGGGTAGAGATTGTTCTATTAAGACGGCAGACGAAATATAGAAGTCTTTAAAGAAACGGTTTGTACGAATGTGATTCATTTATTCCGGGAGGAAAAGTCGCATTAAGTTTTTCTATCCACAAAGTCTCCCTTCTTAAAATGGCTTTGTCCCAGTCTCCACCTCGGGGATTAAGTGGTATCACATCCAATGCAATGAATGATATCACTGAGGTATTAAACCTGTGATAGAGGTCTAGATGTCTACTAATGGAAGTGACCATCTTGCCCCCTGATGAGAAGTAGACGTGGTCCCTTATTCGTGCCCTAAAATGTCTAATCGTTTTCCCTATATAGAAGGCTGAGCATTCGTGATGGAGTATAATACCTGATCTTATCTTTGTTAATACAGACGCAGAAAAGGCCTTTGATAGGGTCAGTTGGTCCTTTATGTTAGGAGTTTTAAAGCAGATGGGCCTTGGGGATCGAATGTTGGACTGGATAGCAGGAATATACTCAAAGCCACAGGCACTGGTAAAGGTTAATGGGATAAACTCTGAAAATTTTTCAATATCTAATGGGACACGTCAGGGATGCCCCCTGTCGCCTCTTTTATTTGCACTATCATTAGAACCTCTGTTAAATAGAATAAGATGGAACCCCGATATTAAAGGTATCTCTATAGCGGATCAGGAATATAAACTCTCAGCATATGCAGATGATTTATTATTTTCACTTTCTAATCCACAAATATCATTACCCAATTTATTGGGGGAAATTGAGCACTATGGTGTTCTATCTAATTTTAAAATAAATTATGGTAAGTCAGAGGCGATGGGGATATCACTGGGGAATCCCATTCAAAAAAATTTAGAGGATAACTTCAAGTTTAAATGGACAGCCATAGCGCTGAATTATTTAGGGATACAGATCCCACCTAACCTAATAGATGCATACGCATTGAACTTTCCACCCTTATTAAGGGAAATTATTACAAGGTTGAATGAGTGGAATAAATCCTCACATTCCTGGTTTGGAAGAAGTAATATTTTGAAAATGAATATAGTCCCTAAGTTTCTTTATCTGTTTCAGGCACTACCAATCCGGATTCCACTGGCCTTCTTTAGCAAAATTCGGACAATTTTTACAAAGTTTATATGGGCAAGTAAGCACCCTAGGATTAACAGGAAATTACTAACTATGCCTAAAGAAGCGGGTGGAATCGCAGCACCGGACTTATATAAATACTATCAAGCTACCCAGTTGGGTAGAATTGTGGATTGGTGCTGCCATAGAGACAGTAAAAGATGGGTTGCTATGGAACAACAAGTAAGTCCCATCCCCTTAGATAGAGCCTTGTGGTGCGGCACAACTATACCTCTTATATTAAGAGCTCATCCCTTAGTAGGACCTACGCTCCAGATGGGAATAAAAGTAGTGCGGAATCCCAGAATCTCAACAGTTAAATCTCCTCTATTTCCTATTCTAGGGAACCCACTATTCCCGCCTGGCATGGAACCAGGTATATTTAGAAATTTAAGAGAGAAGGGTTGTTTCCAGGCATTACACTTTTTGAGATCTAAAAAATGGCCATCAATAGAAACGCTAATGCAACCAGGAGGACAATATGAATTACCCCTCTGGCAGGCGCTACAAGTTAAACATTTTTTGGATACCTTAGGACCGGCTAAGGATTTTGATCGGCCACTTACTAAGTTTGAAAAGTACTGTGAGAATAAGGAGTCCCTTTCCCATATTATCTCCAAAATATATGCATTGCTAATTTCTCCTTTGGAGGATAATGGCATAGTGAGTTTGGATAAATGGGAAAGAGATCTCGGACAAACTTTCACCCCGACTCAACGTCAGAAAATAATACACTTGACTTCGAAATCATCTAGGTGTGTTAAGATACAGGAACTAAATTATAAAGTACTAATGCGTTGGTATTATACTCCATCACGAATGCATACCTTTTTTCCAGAGACATCAGATAAATGTTGGAGATGTGGTAAGGAGAGAGGCACTATTGCCCATATTTTTTGGTATTGTCCAATGATTAGACAGTTTTGGGAAGAAGTTCAGAAAATCTCTCAATTGTTTACTGAGTATCATCTCGAGGAAGATCCGGCTTTCTTCCTATTACAATGTATACATATTCCATTAGAGAGATATAAGAATTCAATGTTATGCCATCTGGTGAATGCAGCTAAAAGCTGCATAACCATTTGTTGGAAAGAAAAGGGAGCACCGCGAATCTCACAATGGTTAAACAAAGTAAGGAAAATTGGGATCATGGAGAACTTGATCCCTATGCCCTCTGAGGAAAGGGAAGCCATAGCGCAAACCTGGGCTCCATGGGACATTTTTTTACAGTCAGAGGAGGGGAAGAGGCTGATTGGAGAAGAAATTGAAGATTAGGTGAGCTGGTTGAGTAATGTAAACTAAACCCGCCGGTGGGTGGGATTGATCCTCTCCCCCCCCCTTCTCCCCCTTTTTTTTGTTTTGTTTGTTTTGTTGGACCACTATGAGGAATAGATACTATATACTGTATTGGATATTGTACTGATACTGTCTTGTTTTTGTTTTGTTCATAAAAAGGGCAGGAATGCATTATGTTGTACTTCATTGATTAATGATGTTGTTTTGTATTCTTGCAAAGAAATAAAGAATTATAAAAAAGAAGGCTGAGCATTCGCATGTCATTAGATAGATGACACCACGTGTGTCGCAGTCCGCAAAAAATTTTGGGGTAAAGGTTTCTCCGTTAGGTAGAACAAAGGATTGGCCAGTCCTGGTCAGGGGGCAAAAAGGGCACCTTCCACATCTATAAATCCCATAGGAGGAACGACTCCGAGGATTTTCATTGAAATGACTATTCGTGAGAATATCGCGTAGGGATTTCGCCCTGCGGAACGTAATTTGAGGTTTCTTTTCAATATATTTAGCTACAATAGGGTCCTCTGTGAGGAGGGGCCAGAAGGTATCCAACGTGTCGCGTAAAATTAAGTGGTGGTTGGAAAACTTGGTTATAAAACGTACCCTGTTTGTCTGATTGGACTTAGCTTGTGATTTATATAGGAGGGTAGCACGAGGCTGACGTTTAGCTCTATTGTATGCTCTACGCAGTGTTGATTTACTATAACCCCTGGCTTTTAGGTGTTCTTGGAGTGATTTGGCTTGAGTTTCAAAATCAAAAGTATGGGTGCAGTTGCGTCGTAAACGGATATACTGGGCATAGGGTATGCTACGCAATAGGGGGGCTGGGTGTGCGCTAGTAGCGTGCAGGAGGGTATTTCCTGCCGTTTCTTTCCGATAAAGGCTAGAAGCGATACATCCATCTTCATCTTTTTTAATCATCAAATCTAGAAAGGTAATTTTGGATGGGTGGCTTGAAAACGTAAATTTTAAATTGAAATCTTCAATATAGAGAAAACAATCGTCCCCGGTGTGCCACTCAGTGCTGTGGTAATGTGAATGCTCTCACCAGAACATATACCCCTGCGGGGTTGGATGGGCTTTCACAGTATAAGCCACTGTGCTGCTATCTGGCCTCTGCTGCTGGTGCGTTGGGGAGATGTTCGCTCTTCGATTTATATTGTCTCCGTTGATATATGCATGACTAGTGTAGTCTGAATGTTCCCCTTATATTATTCCTTACCCATACCTTCCCCTATTAGAAACGAGACCACACCATAGGTTGGAGTAAACTGGCCACAACAGCCTTTATTAAACATAACTCAAAATTCACTCCAATAACTTGTAAATATGAAAATATCTAAATATATATAGATATATAAATATAAATAACTTTATTACCATTAAACCACATTAAATAACATTAACTGCCCATTCTGGTGATCTCTGACGGTGACCCCACTTAAGCCAATACCAAATCACTGCGGTACACCTCACCAACTTCCCAAAGGCCTCCACCTGTGACCGGTCGGAGACAACTTCCGCCAGTGAACATAACCGTATTCCCTCCAACGTTCAGGAATACCCAGAGGGGCCGATCGTTAGATGAGCCCCCCACACCCTCAGATCCCTTCTGAGTACCTGTCTACCGTCAGAAACCACCAGAAAACACACCGCCAACACAGGAAAACCTTCAGCTGCCGTGACAACCGACGAAACCTGCAAAAGAAGAAAAGACCAGCAACAAACGACACAACAAAACAAACACATAACATTAGGGCGGGAGGGCGGGAAAAACTGCCTCCTCTGTGTCACGCTGGGATCCGAATGATCCCCTAAAGCCACACCCCTCCCTTTTATATGACCCCTCCCCTACACTGAACTTGCTTCCTGCAAACCTTTTTACTCAGCTCCACCCATAAAGCTTAACCCTCTGTGTCCCTCATCCACACTGTCATGTCCAGCACTCCTTATATCATTGCATTCATAATCCGTGCTTCTCTTGACTAGTGTAGTCTGAATGTTCCCCTTATATTATTCCTTACCCATACCTTCCCCTATTAGAAACGAGACCACACCATAGGTTGGAGTAAACTGGCCACAACAGCCTTTATTAAACATAACTCAAAATTCACTCCAATAACTTGTAAATATGAAAATATCTAAATATATATAGATATATAAATATAAATAACTTTATTACCATTAAACCACATTAAATAACATTAACTGCCCATTCTGGTGATCTCTGACGGTGACCCCACTTAAGCCAATACCAAATCACTGCGGTACACCTCACCAACTTCCCAAAGGCCTCCACCTGTGACCGGTCGGAGACAACTTCCGCCAGTGAACATAACCGTATTCCCTCCAACGTTCAGGAATACCCAGAGGGGCCGATCGTTAGATGAGCCCCCCACACCCTCAGATCCCTTCTGAGTACCTGTCTACCGTCAGAAACCACCAGAAAACACACCGCCACAGCCCGAAAGGGTGACCCCCTCAACCTTGAGGGCCACCCCACACCCTAAGAGCTATTTTGTATACCCTCCTGCAGACCCAATGACCAAAGGTCAATACCCACGTCCGACCCCCATCCTGGTTTTGTTGATGCTTACCATGGACCTAGCCCACCTCCACACCGATCTGCCCGCAATGACCTACCAAACCAAGATGGTACCCGGGAAGCGGACTCGTAAGTGCAAAACATCCGCCCTAACATCAGCTAAGATGTCCCTTTCCTTCCGTATGCCCAGGTCGTTGCCCCCTGCGTAAATGACCAACACATCCGGGGGCCTGTCCCTCATTGCAAAGCGCTCAACTTCCTTCATCACACGCTCCCACCGCATGCCCGGGAATCCCAACCACATCAACCTAGCCTCCCCCCAGGAATTCCCAACGGCCCGCCTGCCGGCTGAGCATCACCTCTCCCGGCCCCCCAGCACACGTCCGAGTGCCCTAGGATCCAAACGAGGCGTGAGGAACCTCCATCTGGAATGAAAAACATAACACAGAACACATAACAACCAACCAACGTAATATACCATAACACCTGTAACTCCCAACCCCATACTGCAAAACACTCCCAGCCGCGCCCCAGCTCACCCCAGGATCAACTGCGGCCGGACATACGAACGGAACCTCTTAGATTCCCAACGACCGATCCGGCGAACAATCGCCTCAGCCAGCCCACATCGGGCAGCCTCAGTGGCCGCCCCAATACGGAAGGAGTGCGACGAGTACTCCCGGTCGTCCAAACCCACAGTCCGCAAAACTGACACGAATTGCAACCTAGAGAGAAAAGAGCCCCCCGCATGCAGCAAGAAAGGCCCCCCCCTCCAGCTGCACCGCCCGAAAGGCCCTTACCGCCACCACAGGGCCCACTGCCGAGCCCGGCAAGGCAAACAGTACAATCACCACTCCCCTGCCCAGCTGGTCAGGCTTGGACCTCCGCCACCGTATACTCACCCGATCAGCAGCCACCTGTACATCCTGATCCAACAGCCCCACAGCACCCCGTTTAGACCGACACACCAACTCCCCAGTCCCAAACGCCCCATAAAACGCCAATGAAAAAGCCGCTGTGAACAGGATGGCCTTGTAAGCGGAAGAACAAACTTCCACAAGCCGGGAACAAATCGCCACCAAGTTATCACACTTCACCAGCCTGTGCGCCTCCCGACCTTCCCGTTCCCTCCTATACCCCTTCAAGGTTTGCCGCACCCAAAAAATCCGCATTCCCGTCCGGCTCTCCCCACAGCTTAAACAAAAATGCCAACCCCGCCAATTTCCGATCAATCGACGCAGGTGCCAATCCCATCTCAATGTTCCGTGCCACCCAATACAGCACCAACCAGCGCTGGTCGGAGCCCCGACCAACCGCTCCAACCCAACCATTCTGACCACACCCCAGAATAGGCCGCCCACGTGGACCCACTCAAAGACCCCTGAATCCAACCTGCGGCGACTACAAGGGCATCCCCCACATCCACCCAGGGCAAGACGCCCTCGACTCCTCCGTTCTCGGCGCCAGATCCCGGGACTCGTCCCACTGAAAACGAGAGAGCGAGTTAGCCAAAGAATTAGGTATGTGCACTGCCGAAACGTAAACATTGAGCCGTAAACACCGAAACACCAGCTGCCGTAGCAGCCAAATGGTTGAGGACCTGAACCACCCCCATGTCGTCTCAACTAATGCGCAACCTCCTATTACGGAACTCCTCCCCCCACAGCTCCAATACCAACACCACCAGGAATAGTTCGAGCAGAACCAGGTTGCCCAACAACCCCGCCACCTCTCAAGATCGCGGCCAAGGTTCAGCACTCCACCGTCCCCGAAAATACGCCCCATAACCCGCCGACCCAGCCGCGGCAGCGACCAATTCCACATCGAAATCGCTCACTGGCCCCGACATCCACAGGTCCCGCCCGTTACAAGAGGCTAGGAATTCAAGCCACGCCCGCAAGTCTTCCCTGTGTTCCTTCCCGCAGATGCACAAAATGGTTAGGCACACTCACCCCGGCCGAGGCTGCCGACAGCCGACTGCAGAACACCCGCCCCCATAGGGATGATCCGGCAAGCAAAATTTAGCTAGCCCAACAGAGACTGCAGGGCCCTCAACCAGACCTTCTACTATCCTTGCATCTCCGCCAATTCCATCTTCCGATCAAGTAATTTATTCTCGGGCAATCGACACTCCATTGCCCTCGAATTGATCACTATCCCCAAAAAACTCAAGTCCGTAACTGGTCCCTCCGTGTTATCCCCCGCCAACGGTACCCCGAACTTACCTGCAATGTGCTGCAACGTAGACAGAAAAATCGCACCCACACTGGAGGCAGGCGGGGCCCACGCACAGAAAGTCGTCCAAATAGTGGACGACCGACTCCAGGCCCGAAACGTCACTCACCACCCACTCCAAAATGAGCTAAACGCCTCAAAGTAGGCGCAGGAAATGGAACAACCCATGGGCAGGCACTTACTCATATAGAACTGGCCCCGCCAATGGCACCCCACATCTGCCTTGGCCATAAGAGCCCCGCATCCAGAAAGCCTGACCCACCTCACCGCCGCATCAAAAGACGTGTATGAGACCGTACACGCATCAGGGCCGATGAAGTCATTGACCGACCCCCCTTTAGGAAAGGACAAGTGATGAATCAAGCGAAATTGCCCTGGCTCTTTCCCAGGAACTACACCCAGCGGGGACACCACCAGGTCGCCCCACGGTTGCACTTCGAAAGGCCCACCCATCCGGCCCAACGCCACTTCCTTGCCCAAGTTTTCGCCTACCACCCCCAGGGTATACCAAAGCCGATTGCAAGTTCCGGGCCACTGGCGGCACCTCCGCCAATGAACAAGGAATCCTTAAACCATCCCGAAACTCCGAAATCAACCCCAGCGCCGCCTCACCATCCGGATACTCACCTAGGAAAGGAAGCATCCTTCCCAGGATTACCGGCGTCATCCCTTTCGTGAGCAACATCGCCGGAACGCTTTCCTTTCCTGAAACAGCGGGACAGTGCGAGGGCGCCGCCGCAGCCGGAGCACTCGTGCTTAAATCGGCACGCTCTCCCGAATTTACAAGCCCCCCGTTAAAGGGCCAGCACACACCCCACTTTTTCCCGGCCGGCAGCCCTGAGGACAACACACTCCCGCCCCCCCCTGAAGAAACGGAGCAGGAGTCCGAGCCGCAGACATAAGCCTCATCCAGCGGCTGATGTCCTTGCGGTCCCAGCGTAGTTCCGGCCGCACCGCTTACCGCTGCCCGGACTGTTCGTCATAACGCAGCCATGCCACCCCCCCCATACACCCGATAAGCCCCTCCAATCGCGTCCATATAGCAGAACAACGCCGAGCAATGCTCGGGGTTCTTCTCCCCAATCACGCTAGCTAAGCCAGCGAACGCCTGAAGCCAAATGGAGAAAGTGCGCAGAATCAGCCGATACCTACGCTTCTCCTCGTCGTCCTTTTGGAACCGTCCGGCTTGACCCTATCCAAGTTGAACTTCTCAAGGGGGAGCAACGAGAAAATCTCCACATACTCACCCATGCCAATATTCTCCCGCACCTCCTGCTTCAGGCACGCCCCCACCGGGCCCTCGAATCAACATATGCTGCGCACCGGGCAGCATCCACAACCCTGACCACATCGGTCCACGCCCCAGGTTCCGTGACCACCGGGGGGACCCCCGTGCCCCCAGGCCCCATGTCTACCACCCCCCCAGAAGCCGCAGCGGTCGGGGGGTCCACCACCGGCGTGGTCCCGGACCCCCCACCCCCCGACCCTGGGCCCGCAGCCATCCAGGGACCCACTTGCGGTGCCCCCGAACCCCCGGCAAACTTACCCACCAGGGCCCGCCGCCCCTCCAAGAAGGTCCTGCAGCTGTCCGTGGGCCCCCCCCCCAGGGCGACATGCCCCACCCCCGCCGACCGGCCCTCTGCCCCCATCCCCTTGCCGTTCTGGGATACCGGGTCCCCCAGGAAATCCCCCCAAGGCTTCCGTCAGAACCAAAGGATCACGTGACTTACCTGGCCGCACCGGGGCCTTGCCGACAGTCATGGTTCCATGCGCTGCATGTGAAAATTCCTCCTCCTGCGACAGCTCACCCTCGGACTTGTCATCCCCCTGGGCGAATCGCAGACCTCCTGGTCAGCGCGGTCAGGCGCATCCCGCAGTGCCTGTGGCCCCCGACCACCCCCGGCATGCTGGCGTCCAAGGCCAGCCCTGCCCGGCACCTCGGTGGCTCTCTGCATCCCACCCGCCCCATCCCGGGAGCAGCGACCCCCCCCCCCCCCGTGCCAAACCCTGCCCCCCACCACGCGTGTCCCCACGCTGAAACCCCCAGTCCGAGGATCCCCCCTTCCGCCGCACCCCCAAGGTGGCTGGACCCAGAGCCCCCCGCCCGTTCCCCCCCCGTACCCGGGTGCCGACCCGGAGCCGGCGCCATTTTGCCGCGAGGCCCCGCCCCCCTCCGGTCGGCGGCGCAATGACCACCCAGACCAGGGAGAGCCAGGCACCTTCCTCTTCGCCGGGGGGACCGAGCGGTCGGCCCCCGGGCTCCGACAGTCACGAGGTGGACGAGGGGTAGGCCCCGGGGAAAAAACGCGCCGGAGGCCGAGACCTCCGCGCATGCAGCGGCGCCTCACCTGCAT
The DNA here is from genome assembly GCF_037356315.1 of Lithobates pipiens. Taxonomy (NCBI): domain Eukaryota; kingdom Metazoa; phylum Chordata; class Amphibia; order Anura; family Ranidae; genus Lithobates; species Lithobates pipiens. The sequence goes on along the minus strand of NW_027507748.1, from coordinate 243,680,520 downwards.
CACCGACATCCTCCGCGGCGTCCTCCTGGTCCCCGCTCGGTCCCGCAGCCACTCCACTCCGCGCGCCTCCGCCGCCCGTCTCAGCCTCTTGAAAATCCCATCTAGGTCGGCCATTACAGAGGAGCAGAGAAAAACTGCCTCCTCTGTGTCACGCTGGGATCCGAATGATCCCCTAAAGCCACACCCCTCCCTTTTATATGACCCCTCCCCTACACTGAACTTGCTTCCTGCAAACCTTTTTACTCAGCTCCACCCATAAAGCTTAACCCTCTGTGTCCCTCATCCACACTGTCATGTCCAGCACTCCTTATATCATTGCATTCATAATCCGTGCTTCTCTTTAAAGGGAGAAACACATCCATGGTGTAGTACGTTCAAACAGTTGTTTTATTTAACCAGTTTCCGACCGCCGCACGCCGATGTACGTCGGTAGAATGGCACGGGCAGGCATAAGGACATACATGTACGTCCCTTGCCTCCCGCGGGTCGGGGGCCCGATCGGGCCCCCGCCCGGTGCCTGCGGCGGTCGGTTTTCGTCCGGGAGCGATCCGGGACGAGGGGGCGGCCATTCATTCATGGCCACCCCCTCGCGATCGCTCCCGACGAATAGAAATCCCCGGTGACATCACTTCCTCTCCTGTAATGTAAACACAGGAGAGGAAGTGATGTATTCTCTCCTCCGTGTCGGTATTTTTCGTTCCGACACGGAGGAGAGCGGATCGGTGAGTTGCACCAACACTCTACACACACAGTAGAACATGCCAGGCACACTCACACCCCCCCTTTACCCCCCGATCACCCCCCCCAATTACCCCTGCCCCCCAGTCACAGTGACACCAATGTAATTTTTTTTTTTTTTTTTTTGCATTGGTGTCATTTGTGACTGTAATAACTGTTAGGGCAGTTAGAGTTAGCCCCCTTTAGTTCTAATGTACCCCCCTAACCCCCCCAATAAAGGTTTAACCCCGTGATCACCCCCCGTCGCCAGTGTCACTAAGGCTGGGTTCACATTGCAGCGGTTTATGAGAACGAATGTGATTCGCACCGCACTGCAGTGCAAATCACATCCGATCTCTGTGCGATTCGAGTTCAGCCATTCGCCGCACCCGCCACACCCGCCGCACCCGCCGCAAATTCGCACGGGACCCTTTTTTTGGCCCGCAGCAGAATCGGATCGCATGGGTGTTCACACCATGCGATCCGAGTTTGCAGATCGCACTGCGATATGCGAACTGATCTGGGGGTGTCAGTAACATTTCACTGACACTCCCAGCAGTTCGCATAGGGCAGTGTGAACTGCCGCCGGGAGGCATGCGATGCGGGAACCCGCCGCGGATTCGCGGCGTTTCCGCATCGCTCCAGTGTGAACCCAGCCTAATAAGCGATCATTTTTCTGATCGCCGTATTAGTGTCACAGGTGACGCTAGTTAGGCAGGTAGGTATTTAGGTTCGCCGCAGCTTTTTATAGCGCCAGGGACCCCCATATACTACCGCATAAAGCCCCCTGATTGCCCCCTAGTTAACCCTTTCACCAGTGATCACCATATAACTGTTACAGGTGACGCTGGTTGGTTAGTTATTTTTTTATAGTTTCAGGGCACCCGCCATTTATTACCTAATAAAGGTTTAACCCCCTGATCACCCGGCGGGTGTCATTTGTGACTAATAACTGTTAGGGCAGTTAGGGTTAGCCCCCTTTAGTTCTAAGGTACCCCCCTAACCCCCCCAATAAAGGTTTAACCCCGTGATCACCCCCCGTCGCCAGTGTCACTAAGGCTGGGTTCACATTGCAGCGGTTTATGAGAACGGATGTGATTCGCACCGCACTGCAGTGCAAATCACATCCGATCTCTGTGCGATTCGAGTTCAGCCATTCGCCGCACCCGCCGCACCCGCCGCAAATTCGCACGGGACCCTTTTTTTGGCCCGCAGCAGAATCGGATCGCATGGGTGTTCACACCATGCGATCCGAGTTTGCAGATCGCACTGCGATATGCGAACTGATCTGGGGGTGTCAGTAACATTTCACTGACACTCCCAGCAGTTCGCATAGGGCAGTGTGAACTGCCGCCGGGAGGCATGCGATGCGGGAACCCGCCGCGCATTCGTGGCGTTCCCGCATCGCTCCAGTGTGAACCCAGCCTAATAAGCGATCGTTTTTCTGATCGCTGTATTAGTGTCACAGGTGACGCTAGTTAGGCAGGTAGGTATTTAGGTTCGCTGCAGCTTTTTATAGCGCCAGGGACCCCCATATACTACCGCATAAAGCCCCCTAATTGCCCCCTAGTTAACCCTTTTACCAGTGATCACCATATAACTGTTACAGGTGACGCTGGTTGGTTAGTTATTTTTTTATAGTTTCAGGGCACCCGCCATTTATTACCTAGTCTCACTAGTGTACCCCTAAATTTAGGGGTGTCTACTTTCCAAAATGGGGTCATTTGGGGGGGGTTTGTGCCATCTTGGCATTTTATGGCCTTCAAAACTGTAACGCCCTTAGAAAGCCTGAAGGCGGTGCTTGGTTTTCGGGGCCCCGTACGCGGCTAGGCTCCCAAAAAGTCCCACATATGTGGTATCCCCGTACTCAGGAGAAGCAGCAGAATTTATTTTGGGGTGTCATTTCACATATGCCCATGGCATGCGTGAGCAATATATCATTTAGTGACAACTTTGTGAAAAAAAAAAAAAAAAAGTTTGTAATTTTCCCGCAACTTGTGGCAAAATATAAAATATTCCATGAACTCAACATGCCTCTCAGCAAATAGCTTGGGGTGTCTACTTTCTAAAATGGGGTCATTTGTGGGGGTTTTGTGCCATCTTGGCATTTTATGGCCTTCAAAACTGTAATAGGTAGTGAGAAGTGAACTCAAAAATTTACGCCCTTAGAAAGCCTGAAGGCGGTGCTTGGTTTTCGGGGCCCCGTACGCGGCTAGGCTCCCAAAAAGTCCCACATATGTGGTATCCCCATACTCAGGAGAAGCAGCAGAATTTATTTTGGGGTGTCATTTCACATACGCCCATAGCATGTGTGAGCAATATATCATTTAGTGACAACTTTGTGTAAAAAAAAAAAAAAATATTTTTTTTTGTCATTATTCAATCGCTTGAGGCAAAAAAATAAAATATTCAATGGGCTCAACATGCCTCTTATCAATTTCCTTAGGGGGTCTACTTTCCAAAATGGGGTCATTTGGGGGGGTTTTGTACTGCCCTGCCATTTTAGCACCTCAAGAAATGAGATAGGCAGTCGTAAACTAAAAGCTGCGTAAATTCCAGAAAACGTACCTTAGTTTGTAGATGTGACAACTTTTGCGCAAACCAATAAATATACAATTATTGACTTTTTTTTTACCAAAGACATGTGGCTGAATACATTTTGGCCTAAATGTATGACTAAAATTGAGTTTATTGGATTTTTCTAATAACAAAAAGTAGAAAATATCATTTTTTTTCAAAATTTGCGGTCTTTTTACGTTTATATCGCAAAAAATAAAAATCGCAGAGGCAATCAAATACCATCAAAAGAAAGCTCTATTTGTGGGAAGAAAAGGACGCAAATTGTGTTTGGGTACAACATTGCATGACCGCGCAATTACCAGTTAAAGCAGCGCAGTGCCAAAGTGTAAAAATACCTCTGGTCATTTACCAGCAAAATGGTCCGGTCTGAAAGTGGTTAAATGCCAAAAAACTACTCACATTTACAAGTTAAAAAGTTCGCTCTGTATGTAAACAATGTCCGCCGGCCGTTTCTGGCTATAGGAAAGGTGCATGTAATGTAGCCATGCCCTACACGTTTCGTCAGAGTAACGTCTTCTGGAGTGGCCATATTGGTGCACCTTCCGGTTTAAATAGGGTGCAGTGCTCCACTGCGCTTGCGCGAATTGAACGGCGCCATTTTGGATAAGGGAATCCCTTATGTTACGGTCCGATCCCTCCTCCCCTGACATTTTGTGTCACACATTTGTCCTACAGGACGTGTATTAAACCGGAGGGCGAACCGATTTTATGGTACCATGTCCCATACATCTGTTTACACACCACTACTGGGGGGAGAGAGGAAGGAAAGTCTGCTGCTGTCTATCTCCCCAAGCAGGCTGGAGGGAGCAAAACGCCTAATGCTCTCTCCAGCAAGTGATGGAGCTGTTCCTCCTGACAGGAGTGAAATCCTGATCACACACTGTCAGAGGAGTGGCTCCAGGACTGCACCAGACCGGCCCACTGAGCCATCGGCCCACCGGGAATATCCCAGTAGTCCTGATGGCCAGTCCATGCCTGGCCCATAACCTGTTGGTAGAATATTGGAATGATGTGCTGGAAGCTTCTTGGATACAGGAAAACAACTTTACTTTCATGGAGGATTGCAAAGCATATCCTTATCATGGAACAGGAACAAGGAGCATACAACTGCACACAAAAGATAAATGGCATTTTCTCTCATTGCATTACCATAGATACACACTACAACACTACAGTGCCACCTACTGGTATAGACAGGTAAAATGCATATATATAGTTCACAGTATAAAAAGCTACTTGCTGTTGTTCTTCCAACAATAAGGGCATATCGAGGAAAGATGTTCGGGACAGATGGATCCACAGATGGATGGGAATGACACACACAATCGCCAGCAGCTCCTCAGCAGGAATAGGAGCTCCCTCAAACAAGGACAAAAACAGACAGAAAACAGAAAAGGGAGGGCGTTAGGTCAGCGTGAATGTAAAATCAATTGCACTTTATTCAAATACACTTATATAGTAGTATCTTGCATCTGCATGCAGGGGTGATGTGGAAAGCCGTACAAGGCAGACACCTCTCATGATGGATGAGAAGACGGCTGTGTAAAGACAAGCTCAGACCCACCGTACAGAGATGTGACACTGTCTCTATCTCTCAAACCCACTGCTGACAGGTTAGCAGGAGGCCGACACAAGTGGAGGGGGTGGTCCGCAATGTGTTTCCAAGGCCTAACCTCCTTCTTCAGGTTCCCAGTCTGTGTGTCGATCTCTTGTTAGCCTGTCAGTGGAGAGTGTGAGAGCTAGAGATGCCGCCATGTCACATCTCTGGTGGGTCTGGGCTTGTCTTTACACAGTAGTCCTCTCATCCATAGTGATTGCTGTCTGCCTTGTATGGCTTTCCACATCACCCCTGCATACAGCTTGCAAGATACTACAATGTAAGTGTATTTTAATAAAGTGCAATTGATTTTACATTCACACTGACCTGGCGCCCTCCCTTTGCTGTTTTTTGTCTGTTTTTGTCCATGTTTGAAGGAACTCACATTTCCTCGTGAGGAGCTGCTGACGATTGTGAGTTTTTGCAGGGTGCAAGCGTCACTTCCGCCCATAGCTCTTAAAGCAACATTTTATTTATTTTTTTAAACAAAATTGTATTTTTTAGTTTTTTATTGCATTTTAGTGTAAATATGAAATCTAAGGCCTTTTTGACCCCAGATCTCATATTTAAGAAGTCCTGTCATGCTTTTTTTTCTATTACAAGGGATGTTTACATTCCTTGTAATAGGAATAAAAGTTAGGCCGCGTACACACGCGCGGACTGTTGGCCCAAGCTATTGTCTTTCGTGCTGTGAATAACGTCTCGTGTAGAAATGTCTTCATGTACCTGTCGGTCGAGTCTGGCAAGAGTCCCAAAAGGCACATTTTTGGGTCCAGCGTGGCTGGAGAGCCCATGTCGTCATGGAGGAATCTTACAATCTGCGTCCATAGTCCCTGTACTTTGGGACATGACCACAGTAAGTGAATGAATGTTCCTGTCTCCCTACCACACATTTGGCACAAAGTGGACTGGGAGCCTCTGTACCTGGCAACCCTGAGGGGGGTAAGGTACGCTTGATGGAGTATGTAAATTTGAGTCAGCCTGTCCGACAGTTTTGGGGAAACTGTCTTACAGGATTCCAGAGCTTCCTCCCATTCCCCATCCTCGATAGGTCCCACCGCCCTTTCCCAGCGAGGTTTAAGTCCATAAGCTATTTTAGTTGCTACGGGGGTGGAGAGTAGATTGTAGAAGGCTGAAATTAGTTTTTGAGGATCAGTGTTTTTGATGATTGCCATAGCGACATTTGAAGTGGGCTTGGGGGGGGACAATGGGAATTGTGTGCGGATTGCATGCTTGACTTGGAGATATCAAAAGAACATATGATTGGGAAGATTGTACTCCACTTGGAGTGTGTGGAAGGTTTTTAGAGTCCCATTGGTAAGTAAATGATGGAGATAGAAGATTCCATAGGTGGACCAGCAATCTACATCAGGAATTAGCAAGAATTCAGGTAGGACCTTGTTGTGCCATAACGGGGTGAAGTCGTTATATTGGGGAATCTCTAGTTTAGTGGAGGCAATGTCCCATATGCGTCTGTATTGACGCAGCAGGGCCAGCTCACCAGTCCTCAAATCAGTATTTCCGGGGCTTATTGTTATCGCATAAATAGGGTCTTTAGTGCATCTGGCCCACTTGGGGCACATCAGCTGAAGGAACCGCTCCCTGTCTGTCTTGTCAATATGGTATAGTTGTGATAATTGGGACGAAATATAGTATAGGTTGAAATCTGGCAGTGCCATACCTCCCAGGTCAGGTGGGTTTTTTAGCATCTGCCATGCCAGTTTGTGCCTGTTAGGACCCCATACGAAAGATTTGAGGAGGGCTACTAGAGTCTTGAAGTATTTCAAAGGTAAGTATGTTGGGGAGTGCCACATAACATATAATACTTTGGGAAGTAGAACCATTTTAATTAAGTTTATTCTGCCCCATACCCCCAGTGGCAAGCGAGCCCAGGTCCTCAGCTTAGTTTTTACATAGGACGTGAGGGGTTCAATATTGAGATGTACAAAGTCTGTCGACATTCTGGATACATGGATCCCAAGATATTTGATGGTACTAACTCTCTGAAGTGGCAGACTTGCCTGTGACTCGGTTGGTGGGAAACTATCTATTGGTAATATTTGCGATTTTTCCCAGTTAATTTTTAAACCAGAGAAGGTCCCAAATTGTTCGATTGTATGTAGGGCCACCCGCAAGGAGGAACCCGGATCTGCCAGGTATAAAAGGGTGTCATCCGCGTACATACTAATTTTTTCAATCAGATTACCTGAGCATAGTCCCTTAATTTCTGGATTATTCCGGATGGATATGGCTAGCGGCTCAGCAGCCAGGGCGTATAACAGCGGCGAGAGAGGGCAGCCCTGCCTTGTGCCCCTCGTGAGGTCAAACTGCTCGGAAGGCCATCCGTTCGCCATTACCCTGGCTGTGGGCGACTGATACATCAGTTGTACCCATTTGATGAATTTAGGGCCGAAGCCATACCCCTCCAGACACTCCCATAAGTACTCCCATTCCACCGAGTCAAAGGCTTTCGCCGTATCTAAAGTCACCACCACCCTAGAGCCTGCCTCCATGTGCGTAGCCTGTAGGTTGATGAACAGTTTGCACAGGTTAAAGGATGTGTTGCGACCCGGCATGAATCCCGCCTGGTCGACATGTATTAAGGACAGGATAACTTTGTTCAATCTCAAGGATAGTACCTTGGCGAGAACTTTTATGTCTACCTGGAGTAGGGAGATTGGACGATATGATTCCGGATATCCCGGGTCTTTCCCTGGTTTGGGAATGAGTACTATTACTGCCTCTCTCATGGATGGTGGTAAGGAAAAGGTTTCAAATAGGTGGTTGTATAGTGTGAGCAGTTTTGGGATAAGCAGTTCACTGTACTGAGAATAAAACTCGATTGGGAGACCGTCTGAACCAGGGGATTTGGATCTGGCAAAACTGGCTATAGCCGTGGCTATTTCATCTGTAGTGAGGGGCGCCTCAAGCAGGTCAAGCTGGTCTGTTGTCAGTTGAGGGAGGGTAATGCTACGTAAGAAGGCCGTTCTCTGGTCCGTTGGGTCTGTAGTCATCGTCTTGTATAAATCTGCAAAAAAGTCTCTAAATCTAGCGGTTACTCTTTGAGGATCTGTTATCTGATGGCCCCCTGGTCCATGTAGCGTGATGACCACTGGGGGTCTATCCTCACTATGTACCAGGTAAGCCAACAGCTTGCCTGCCTTTTCTCCATGCTCAAAGAATTTCTGCTTCGTGAAAAACAGTTTTTGTCTGGCCTTTGTAAACTGAAGTTGAGTTGCCACTCTGGATTGCAGCTTGAGTCGAGCTGCTATCGCTGGGGTAGGATTGATGGCATACTCCCGTTCTGTGGAGCTTAGTTCTGCTAGCGCCCTGTCAAAGATATCTGCGGATTTTGTCTTAATTACATTTATGTAGGAGGTAAGGGTCGCGCGCGCGTACAGTTTGAATGAGTCCCAAATCACCGCAACAGAGGCAGTTTGGTCGTTGTCCGCAAAGTATTGTTGCCATAGTTTTGGGAGCTCGTCATCATCCGGTAACAGGGACAACCAAAATGGGTTTAGGCGCCAGGGCTTATGGGGTTTACCCACGGGGATGCTCAGTGAGGTCCAGTAAGGGCTGTGGTCAGATAGTAGTCTTGGGCAAAAGGATGTTTCTAATATTCGTGGCGTTAGGGAGCTCGATACAAGAATAAAGTCAATGCGGGACATGGAGTTGTGGGATGGTGAGAAGCAGGAATAGGCTTTTGTGAGGGGAAATTTGTAGCGCCAAGTGTCTATTAAGTGGACAGTGGAGATCAGTTTTGAAAATTTTGTCTCCCTGTTAGCCGCGTCCATCCCCTGCGTGGTCTGGAGTCTATCTAATGCCGGCCGCAGGGTGGTATTGAAGTCTCCCATCCAGATCACTGGTATTGTGGGATGTCGGGTCATAAGGGCAAGTCCCTCGAGGATCACAGTCATACTGAATGGTGGAGGAATGTAAAAGGCCATGAGGAGAAATTGCTCGCCATATAATTTAGCATGAAGAAATACATAACGGCCCTGAGGGTCCGTAATTACTTCACATAGCTCAAAGTGCACAGATTTAGCAATTAATATTGAGACACCTCTGGCGTGGGTAGTGTGCGTGGAATGGTATGCCCACCCCACCCACGGGCGTCGGAGGGCCATCTGCAGCCTCCCTTCTATATGGGTCTCCACCAACGCCACCACATCTGCTCTCTGTTGCTTTAGGAATGAGAGGGCTGCCGAGCGTTTAACCTTCTCACGCAGGCCCCTCACATTCCATGTCAGGAATTTTATAGTTGTCATAGCATGTCTTGTAGAAAATAACACCACGGTTCATCTAGTAAAGCAGCATGGAGTATCCAGAACTTGAGTAACATCAGACACTGGCATAGATCGTACCATACATGTGATAACCATTGAGGAGACATACCTATTGGCGTGGTCCCCCTCTGCGACAACACATGTGCACCGAGACATTGAGAAAATAACAATATAACGTTCCCCTCCCCCCCCCACCCTACACCTACCCCCACATGTGCGGGCCTCATCCCCCGACAGTTGTAAACTAACTGTCCTGCCATAACTTTGGTGGTGGTGAACTCCAGGGTTCAGTGAGGCCGAACCTCGCTGCATCTTACGGGCCAATGGGAAATATAATATACAGTAGGGCCGAGGCACATGTTTCACCACATCTAGCACCCCCACAGCCCCTGAACATTTTCCCATAGGCATTTCCTGAGGCACCACATGCACATGCAAACATTGTAAAATCAACTGTTGAACAACCCACACCCCCCTCCCCGCCGTACACCCACCCCAACTTGTGTAGGCATCACCCCTAACAACTCCGAACTGTCAGCTGGGAAAAACAGTAACTGCACATCTAGAACGAGGATGAGGAACAGTTTTAGTTGCTGGATCAAACAGTGGTCCCGGGCACACCACCGTGAAGGAGGATGAAAATGGGGCCAAGTTACGTGCCCCTGCAGGTTGGTATAAAAAACAGGCAGCAAAGCCCAGAGCCAACGTTCATTTACAAAGTCATGGTTCCCAGTGGCTAGTGGGGCGTAAATTAGCTGCACTATGCATGCGGCCGGTAAGACCAACACATCTCCGAAGCTCCGTGCGGCGGATACGATCAGGGGTATATAAAAAAAAAAAAAAAAAAAAAAGGAAGAAAAAGAGAAAGACTCCCATGAGGGGAGCAATGAAATTCAGCAAGTCCACTCTAAACATCCAAAAGAAAAAAAAAAAAAAAAGGGGGAAACAATGTGGAAATGTGGCGCCAGGGTAATCAGGAGGGCCGAGTGCCGGCGGAAACATAAAACAAGATGATCTCGCCATTCCATTCACTGAATGTGTCGTCAGTCTCTCTCGTCGTGCGCAGGCCCACGTTCCAGCCACGAGATGACTTCACGAGGGTCCTCAAAGAAGGACACTCGGCCATCATGTTCCACTCTCAGGCGTGCAGGGAAAAGCATGGAATACTTCAGGTGACGGTCGCGTAGTCTGCGTTTGGCTTCCATGAAGCTCTGACGTCGCTTCTGTATTTCGGCTGAGAAGTCAGGAAATATTGCCACCTTCACGTTTCCCACTGGGATATTACCTCTCTCTCTCGCAAGTCTCAACGCGGCATCTCGATCCTTGTAGTTTAAAAGCTTTGCAATAAGTGTGCGGGGGGGTGCCCCCTGAGGAGGGGGTTTAGCGGGCATTCTATGCGCCAAGCCATACCCCTCCAGACACTCCCATAAGTACTCCCATTCCACCGAGTCAAAGGCTTTCACCGTATCTAAAGTCACCACCACCCTAGAGCCTGCCTCCATATGCGTAGCCTGTAGGTTGATGAACAGTTTGCACAGGTTAAAGGATGTGTTGCGACCCGGCATGAATCCCGCCTGGTCGACATGTATTAAGGACAGGATAACTTTGTTCAATCTCAAGGATAGTACCTTGGCGAGAACTTTTATGTCTACCTGGAGTAGGGAGATTGGACGATATGATTCCGGATATCCCGGGTCTTTCCCTGGTTTGGGAATGAGTACTATTACTGCCTCTCTCATGGATGGTGGTAAGGAAAAGGTTTCAAATAGGTGGTTGTATAGTGTGAGCAGTTTTGGGATAAGCAGTTCACTGTACTGAGAATAAAACTCGATTGGGAGACCGTCTGAACCAGGGGATTTGGATCTGGCAAAACTGGCTATAGCCGTGGCTATTTCATCTGTAGTGAGGGGCGCCTCAAGCAGGTCAAGCTGGTCTGTTGTCAGTTGAGGGAGGGTAATGCTACGTAAGAAGGCCGTTCTCTGGTCCGTTGGGTCTGTAGTCATCGTCTTGTATAAATCTGCAAAAAAGTCTCTAAATCTAGCGGTTACTCTTTGAGGATCTGTTATCTGATGGCCCCCTGGTCCATGTAGCGTGATGACCACTGGGGGTCTATCCTCACTATGTACCAGGTAAGCCAACAGCTTGCCTGCCTTTTCTCCATGCTCAAAGAATTTCTGCTTCGTGAAAAACAGTTTTTGTCTGGCCTTTGTAAACTGAAGTTGAGTTGCCACTCTGGATTGCAGCTTGAGTCGAGCTGCTATCGCTGGGGTAGGATTGATGGCATACTCCCGTTCTGTGGAGCTTAGTTCTGCTAGCGCCCTGTCAAAGATATCTGCGGATTTTGTCTTAATTACATTTATGTAGGAGGTAAGGGTCGCGCGCGCGTACAGTTTGAATGAGTCCCAAATCACCGCAACAGAGGCAGTTTGGTCGTTGTCCGCAAAGTATTGTTGCCATAGTTTTGGGAGCTCGTCATCATCCGGTAACAGGGACAACCAAAATGGGTTTAGGCGCCAGGGCTTATGGGGTTTACCCACGGGGATGCTCAGTGAGGTCCAGTAAGGGCTGTGGTCAGATAGTAGTCTTGGGCAAAAGGCTGTTTCTAATATTCGTGGCGTTAGGGAGCTCGATACAAGCATAAAGTCAATGCGGGACATGGAGTTGTGGGATGGTGAGAAGCAGGAATAGGCTTTTGTGAGGGGAAATTTGTAGCGCCAAGTGTCTATTAAGTGGACAGTGGAGATCAGTTTTGAAAATTTTGTCTCCCTGTTAGCCGCGTCCATCCCCTGCGTGGTCTGGAGTCTATCTAATGCCGGCCGCAGGGTGGTATTGAAGTCTCCCATCCAGATCACTGGTATTGTGGGATGTCGGGTCATAAGGGCAAGTCCCTCGAGGATCACAGTCATACTGAATGGTGGAGGAATGTAAAAGGCCATGAGGAGAAATTGCTCGCCATATAATTTAGCATGAAGAAATACATAACGGCCCTGAGGGTCCGTAATTACTTCACATAGCTCAAAGTGCACAGATTTAGCAATTAATATTGAGACACCTCTGGCGTGGGTAGTGTGCGTGGAATGGTATGCCCACCCCACCCACGGGCGTCGGAGGGCCATCTGCAGCCTCCCTTCTATATGGGTCTCCACCAACGCCACCACATCTGCTCTCTGTTGCTTTAGGAATGAGAGGGCTGCCGAGCGTTTAACCTTCTCACGCAGGCCCCTCACATTCCATGTCAGGAATTTTATAGTTGTCATAGCATGTCTTGTAGAAAATAACACCACGGATCATCTAGTAAAGCAGCATGGAGTATCCAGAACTTGAGTAACATCAGACACTGGCATAGATCGTACCATACATGTGATAACCATTGAGGAGACATACCTATTGGCGTGGTCCCCCTCTGCGACAACACATGTGCACCGAGACATTGAGAAAATAACAATATAACGTTCCCCTCCCCCCCCCACCCTACACCTACCCCCACATGTGCGGGCCTCATCCCCCGACAGTTGTAAACTAACTGTCCTGCCATAACTTTGGTGGTGGTGAACTCCAGGGTTCAGTGAGGCCGAACCTCGCTGCATCTTACGGGCCAATGGGAAATATAATATACAGTAGGGCCGAGGCACATGTTTCACCACATCTAGCACCCCCACAGCCCCTGAACATTTTCCCATAGGCATTTCCTGAGGCACCACATGCACATGCAAACATTGTAAAATCAACTGTTGAACAACCCACACCCCCCTCCCCGCCGTACACCCACCCCAACTTGTGTAGGCATCATCCCTTAACAACTCCGAACTGTCAGCTGGGAAAAACAGTAACTGCACATCTAGAACGAGGATGAGGAACAGTTTTAGTTGCTGGATCAAACAGTGGTCCCGGGCACACCACCGTGAAGGAGGATGAAAATGGGGCCAAGTTACGTGCCCCTGCAGGTTGGTATAAAAAACAGGCAGCAAAGCCCAGAGCCAACGTTCATTTACAAAGTCATGGTTCCCAGTGGCTAGTGGGGCGTAAATTAGCTGCACTATGCATGCGGCCGGTAAGACCAACACATCTCCGAAGCTCCGTGCGGCGGATACGATCAGGGGTATATAAAAAAAAAAAAAAAAAAAAAGGAAGAAAAAGAGAAAGACTCCCATGAGGGGAGCAATGAAATTCAGCAAGTCCACTCTAAACATCCAAAAGAAAAAAAAAAAAAAAAGGGGGAAACAATGTGGAAATGTGGCGCCAGGGTAATCAGGAGGGCCGAGTGCCGGCGGAAACATAAAACAAGATGATCTCGCCATTCCATTCACTGAATGTGTCGTCAGTCTCTCTCGTCGTGCGCAGGCCCACGTTCCAGCCACGAGATGACTTCACGAGGGTCCTCAAAGAACGACACTCGGCCATCATGTTCCACTCTCAGGCGTGCAGGGAAAAGCATGGAATACTTCAGGTGACGGTCGCGTAGTCTGCGTTTGGCTTCCATGAAGCTCTGACGTCGCTTCTGTATTTCGGCTGAGAAGTCAGGAAATATTGCCACCTTCACGTTTCCCACTGGGATATTACCTCTCTCTCTCGCAAGTCTCAACGCGGCATCTCGATCCTTGTAGTTTAAAAGCTTTGCAATAAGTGTGCGGGGGGGTGCCCCCTGAGGAGGGGGTTTAGCGGGCATTCTATGCGCCCTCTCCACCACCAGCACAGGGGAGAAGGCCTCCCGACCGTAGGTGGCTACCAGCAGCTGTTCCAGGAACAAAGTTGGGTCTTTGCCCTCCGCTCCCTCCGGGAGACCGATGAAGCGGAGATTACACCTCCTCAGGCGATTTTCCATGTCGTCTTGTTTGGCGAGCAGCTGGTTAATCTGTCTTTGCATGTGTTCAGATCCGGCCTGCAATGGTGGGAGGACATCTTCAACTGTGCTGATGAGGGTTTCCGCCTCTGTGACCCGGTCGCGGATTTTCTGAAAATCTTGTCTAATCAAGGACACGTCCATCTTAACCCCCTCAATCTGGGCGGTGAGGGACGTCCTGCAGAGTGTGATCGCTTCCAGAAGTTTATCGGTGTCTCCCTGCTCACGCCCCCCTCCTGCCCGCCCAGCACCGCCATCCTCCTCCGTCTCCTCTCCTTCGTTCCGGCGGTACTGCGCAAGCTTTGCTGCAGATGATTTTAGGCTCTTCGGGGGGGACATGATATCAGGTTCGGTGATGGTGTGGGCACGTCAACACAGGTCAGGGAGAATGAACGGAGGGCAGCAGAGACAGAGCCCAGAGCCTACCTGAGGGTCAGGTGCACCAAGATGGCGGCGGGTCTCTATGTACAGGCCGTGGCCCTGCCCGGGAGCAGAATCAGGTCCACAGGGTTACCCCTTCACTCTGTGGGCAGGTTGCCAGTAATGCAGGGTGTCCAGGCAGGGGATAGGGACGCCGGTCCGCACAGGGCCTAGTGCTGGATCCGAGGACGGGTGTTCCAAGATGGCCGCGGCCAGGCCGAAGCCAGGAGCTCGCCTGGGTGCCGCCTCTGCGTAGAGCCCGTATAGCAGGGCCACCCCTCTAGTCTCTGTGCGGAAGGTTAGCAGCGGGGTCAGGCAGGGCGGGAGAATGTCAGTCCGCTCAGGGCTCAGCGCTGGTCCCGGGGATGGGTGTACCAAGATGGCCGCGGCCTCCGTGTGTAGGCCGAAGCTGGGGACTGGCCTGAGCTCCGCCGCCGCCCGCGGGAAAACGCCGCTCCGTGCGGACTACCGGAGGGCAAAAGGATAGGTGGGGTGTGTGGAGGGGTCCCGGAGAGGCTGCCCGTTCGGATGGGGGGATCTTTAGAGTGCAGGATCACTGGAAACAGGATTATTATTTGTGGAGCTCCTAGCGTGCAGGTCCTACCCCATGCTCAGTCAGGCCACGCCCCGACTGGTCCTTTTTACAGCGAAAACAGGCTCTGCTTTCTTTGTTATTCCTTTGTACCTTTGTACATCTTAAGAGCTTTGTCATCATGGCTCATAATTTCTTTCCTTCTGTCATATTCATCAATAAATTCCTCTTTGACATATTCTAGCATTAGGAACAATTGGTAAAGAACAAGCAGGACTTTTACCAAAATAATATACAAATAGATTTATAAAAATATTAATTTTATTAGACAACCGTTTCTTTAAAATGACAATAAATGTTCAAAGGCATAAAAATGCATATAGCATGCACAACTACTTCTTACTCTACATACGCTCATAAGAGCTTCCTCAGGAGCTTTTGAAAGGGCAGTATGAAGTTAAGTACTACAAAAGAAATGAACAATTATGAATAATTGTACTTGAAGATTATTGTGACAATAGTGTCAAAAAGATTGCATAACACATCATACATCATGATGTATACATTTTGCTAAATATTAATGAGCTGAGAATGCATGCCTACCAGATGCTTTTGTTCGCAATGATACTTGAATTAATCAGAAAATTCTGATTGCTAGACTGGTGCCTGAGTTATAGGGGCATACATGCAACCATAAGGAGATGATAAGAAATCTGAAATGTATAAAATCCACATATAAGATTTTAGCTTTTGGCCCTAATTGATTAAACTAGGATCATAGTCATCGGTCAATAGTAATTTTAAAGTGAGGCAAAGTTACCTTATTCACAGTTTCAATATGGCAGAACCAATGCAATCTTTTTTGTCCCCAAGATAGGGGGATACGATTTATTGCTGGGATATCTAGTAGAGAAACAGCAGAAAGTATTTGCTGGACTCTAACAAGACCCAGATATAGATGAGCAGCACTTGTTCCTATTTACCTAATGGGATGTGGTGCCTAATTTTGACCCCTCATTGCGCAGTTCCAAAATTAAATAGTCTAGCGTTAGCTCATGCTCGGATCTGGTTTCTAAAGACTAATAAGATTAATAAGAGCAGTATATGTCTCTGGAAGGCTGCAGAGTATCACAGCAACAATATGGTTATCTCCAATGGTGCAGAGCTGCTCTACAATTTTTTGCATTGCTTTCACATGGTCACACATTTGCTGGTATCCTTCTAGCCTTATTTTAAACAGCTTTCTTAGCAGAAACAGCTTGTTGTTTTAGGCTTGAAAGCTTGTGTAGTTTTTGTAATGAAGTCCACATACATTTGGCTGTTTTCTCTGTTCTTATGTGGATAAGCTGGTCATCTTCCACTAGCAAGCTTATAGTCACTTTTGCCTGTCTGACTTTCCTGTCCAATTCCTCTGATTCTCTGTTTGTGGATCTGTCTGTATCATCAAAATCATCATCAAATAAAACTGCTCAATAAGGCAAAGGTCTAAAAAAGCTCATCATGTTGCTGTTTATATGCCTGCACCTTGACATCTCTCCACATACAATGGTGGCACAGTGGTGTAGTGGTTAGCACTCTCGCCTAGCAGTAAAAAGACAGTACCTGCCTGGAGCTTGCATGTTCTCCCTGTGCCTGCATGGGTTTTCTTCCAGGTACCCTGGTTTCCTCCCACACTCCAAAGACATTCAAGTAGGTTAATTGGCTTCTGTCCAAAATTGGCTCTAGTATATGAATGGGGACCTTGGATTGTGGGCTCCCTGAGGGTAGGGACTGATGAGAGCATGCAATACACAGGGATAGGGACAATTGTAGACACTCACTCAGGTTGAACTGGATCGACTGGTGTCTTTATTCAACCTTACTAACTATGTAACTATATTCCAAATGTGCTGTCCTATTGAGTAAAATTTTACTTGGGTGTCATAAAAAGGAAAGCCAACTCCTCCCTGACTGAGACTGTTAAAAATGTAACGTTCTTATTCTTTTCCTCTCATATTTGCTGAACAAAATTCTTTTGAGGTCTTTCCCCTTCTCCTTCCTTACTTTGGAAGTCCAATCTTTTCTTCCTCCACCTGATATGGTAACATAAGGTGTGGAGGGTCGTTCACAGCTTTCTCTTTGCTTCTGGTTTTGTGCAGGGCGTTCTTCTTTCATGAATCTGCAATTAATATTCATGTCTGACTGTCTGCTTACCTCTCTTGCGTCAGCATAGAGACAGCTGTTCACCTGTATGCTTAAGTAATCTTCCCTCAAGCGCAGCTCCACCCCAGCCCCTATCAGGAAACACTATATTAACCTGTGCACTGCAAGCCAAGCCTTGCTGATCAATAGTGTGTGTTTCTTGCCGTGTGCTCTACGTCTGTTTCTATTCACTGATCTTGGCTTGTTCTTTGACTATCCCTGCCTGCTTGTTACCCTCACCTTTGGCGTTTTCCTTGTCTAATTCTTGTCTGCTCCCCCCTTCTTGTCTTGTCCCCGACCTTTGGCTTATCTCCTGACTATCCCTTTTTGTCCTGGGCTGCTGTTTCCTCTTTATCCTCCAATAGCCTACGGTGAGCAGGGAGACCGTGGGGGTCACGACCTGGTTGCCAGTTGCAGTGCAGTCCATCATCCCCACTAGATGCTTGGGTGAACACCTGCTGGCCCTCAGACTCTGTGCACTGGGGAATTCCATACTCTTGCTCCCAGTGTGATCCATTTCAGTGCTCCAGAGGACATGCTTTCCTGAACCACCCAGAGCCCCATCCACTGCAGTCAGGCGTAAGGTCCACTACCTTAGTGGTGCACTCCTGACCTCAACGGCATGCATCTGTCACCTGGATTCAGGTGACCTGACATCCTCTTTTCCTTTATTTTAGAGGGCTGCATACAAATGGCCTAACTTTTCCACACAGATTGCAGACATTTCCTTTTGTACACCAGAAATAATTATGTTCAGGATTACTGATTCTTTTTCATATTTTTTTATTTTTTTTAATTTTTTACAGTAGTAACAGAATTTGCCCCTCCTGTTAAAGGAAAGGTCACAAATACAATTTTTCAAATGAATCTGTAAGCAGCTGTCTCATATTCCCTTTATTACCAAGCCATTAATACATTTTTTAAGTTGTTTACCTTCAAAGCAATACATTTTTAAAAACAAAACAGTACCAAAAAGTTACACATTGGAAAAATACATCTTTGCTACCAACATAACCCTTTTTCTTACAAAATTTGGAATAACCCATCTACTAACAGATCCTTGTAGATTCCATCAGACGTCACAATCACAAGGTAGCCAAAAATAGCATGCATTTCGTGCTTTTGCACCATGTAAGATTATTCCTATTCCAGACATTTTACTTACCCTTCTTTTGTCTCAAACATGAAACACACTTTATTCTTCATGCTTGCAAATATGAGAAAGACCAACATGTGAAAATAGCTGGGCTTATCCATGTTTGCCTATTCCTCCACCAGCACTAAAGAAAGCTGTTTGTGTCATCCTGTTTTGTGTTTAGTAGTGGGTAGTGGATGGCACTGTTTTTTCTTTTTTTGTTACAGGTCGGAGGTGCCTAGTCTGCATCCTGGGGCATTCCTTCATGTATTGGGGTGCTAGGAGGGCTGAGGTTAGGCCCGGGGCCAGGCAGTTAGGGTTATCCCAGGATGTGGCCTGCGTACACTGGATCGATGTGAGAGGCATGCTTTGGCATGGGGTGGTTCCTGAAGTGCATCATTTCGACTTGCTGGTTATTCATGCTGGGGGCAATGATCTGGCAGTTTGGCATTCTCGGGACCTGATCAGGGACATTCGTTTTGATTTTTTGAGGCTGCGTTGTGACTTTCCCGGAACCATTCTGGTGTGGTCAGAAATTGTAGCACGGGTGGCATGGAGGGGAGCCCTGTCAGTGGAAAGGATCAATAAAGCTAGGATCAAGGTCAACAAGGAGGTGGGGCGGTTTTTTGTTTCGGAACGGTGGGTTCGTGGTGAGGCACTTGGACCTGGAGTCTGAGACATGGCGATTTTTGCGGGGTGACGGGGTTCATCTCAACGCCATGTGCACGTATATGTGGTTCCTAGGCTTGGAGGAGGGTGTACAGCGAGCGGTGCTGTGGCATTTTGGGGTCCTTGGCGGTGGTAGCAGTTGGTGTGTCTGGTTAAGCGGTGGGGAACCATCTATGGTATGGTATCCTCGAGTGTGAATGGGTCACTGGATAGTGACCGGGTATTGTAAGGACCCTGGGGTGGCTAAGGTCAGCTGGGTTAGGCTCCGAGCCGGCATAGGTAGCGGCTGGGGTGGCAGCTCAGCTAGATGGTGCCTCAGACACATTAAAGGGGTAGAGGATAGATTGGTACCGTCAAGGATCTCAAAATAGTTACAGTATATAGGACAGGTAAAGTTAGGTGGGTGTACATTGTGACTGGAAATGTTATAAAGTTGTTTATGGAAGGGTATAAGATAGTGTTAAGTAATGGCTTAAAATTAAGTAAGAGGGCAAGGTCAGATCTTGCCTACCCATGTCAAGCAGTGAGGTATCTGAAACTATGCATGTCCAGTTACATGTTTCCCCAAGAGCTGCAAGTGAAAAACCCAAAGGAAATATTTAAAGGCTGAGGATTGCTTGTACCTGCAATGAACTTTTGGCTAGACCAAAGCATGAGAAATATTTTATTACATATTACACACAGCTGTATCAGGCTTGATGGCCATCAGTCACGCATGGGAAAAATGCCTTTGATGGAGTAGTTCTAGAATTTCACCCATTCATCCATGTCTCCATGCTTTATTTTGTCGAGAAATCACTTTGAAAAACACGCCCCTAGCTTTCCTAGCCAAGGCCACCTTGAGTAAAGGCACATGATTTATGTAGCATTTTCTTCCTGGAATTCATCTTAAAGTGGAGCCCCACCCTCTTTTTCAAGTGCCCTGCATCCCCTTCTTCTCTGGCCCCTTAACACATTTGGCATATAATTTTATTTTTTTTTTAAACTTACAGTTTTATCTTTAATAGTTGTCTTGCTTCCTGTTCCGGCCGCGGCCTGAACGCGTCATCCCCGTCCGCTATGCCTCCTGGGAGATGTTTTTTTATCAATCCCAGAAGGCAACTAGGGGCCGCTGGGCTGTAAGTATCGCATGATTTCCAAACCGGAAATGAACGC